>NC_137891.1:67395971-68092260 GCF_963455335.1 Martes martes
CTATAGGCATTGTGACATAGCATGAGGCTGTTGTGACTTTCTGGTATGTCAGAAAGACCATCTTCTTCTGGACCGTGGCTGACTGCTAGAGACTGAAACCGTGGAAAGCAAAACTGTGGACAAGGAAGGTCTACTGCATTGGCAGAACAGCCACATAGGACAGTGGACCATGTCCTTTACCTTGATACGATTTTAATCATAGATACAGGAATGGATTTCCCTTATTGTAAAACTGCAACGCAGGGGAAGCAAGTCTGTGAAGGACTTAGATATAGCTCACGGAGGTTGAAGGATAAAGTGAAGGGAAGTGAGCTGCTGGGTAACCTGATTTTTTGTTTGCTTGTTTATATAACTTTTAACAGCAGGACTTTTAATAGGAACTGGGTAGTAGATAACTTAAAAGTGACTCACTGACAACGCTTGGAGTATTTTGTTGTTGAGTGAGGGTAAATTCTTACATTATTAATCACAAAGCATTAGTGAGTTTATAATAACATGTTGTGAAGATTGACTAGAACTACTTGGTCTTCTTTAAAACAAATTATTCATAATTTGTTAATATGAACAAATTCATAATTTGTTCAAATTAACTCTTTCTTTCTTTCTTTCTCATAGGTGGTAGTGGGTAAAGACATGGAACTATAGAAATTCTAGGTTGGGAATAAATTTGTAGATATAGGATATCTGCATTTGACACTTAAAAAAACTTTTACACCTCCCATTGTATAATGATGACAATCCAGATTTGGACTGTTTTACTTCAACTATTTCTAAAAAAATTCTTCTGTTCAGTTTTCTTTGGTCTTTTATCAATGTTTTGGACATGAACCTTCTTTGGAAACAAACCTACTACGGTCCAGGTCCAGCTGGCACACAACGTACTGTCTGTTCAGGAGAAAATGATGTGTAAATCAGGGAAGAATAAAGAATGGAAGTATTTGGGGAAAACATTAGACACCTTTGAAAAGGTGGGTATATTCTTATCCAAATTGTTCAATTAACCCTGAAAAATCAGAGTGGTATTTGCATTGTGAAAAGTGTAAACAAAATCACAAATGTGAAAGCAACCAATCCCATTGCCAAGGATTCCATTATTCCAAACTTGGTTCATGACATGGCATTTAAAGGGGCTTGTATGGAAGCCTTACTGGTCTCCTTGTGTCTTAGTCCCTGTAGCTCTAACAAAATACCACAGATTGGGGGCTTTCTACTGTTTCAGTAGAAATTTACTGCTTACAGTTCTGGAGGCTGGAGAGTCCGAGATCAAGATGCTGGCAGATTCTGGTTCATAGATAACCCCTTCTAGCAGTGTTCTTACATGGTGGACAGGGCAAAGGACCTCTCTGGAGGCTCTTTTATAAGACACTAATTCCATTCATGAGGGCTCCTCCTTGGTGACCTAATTATAGCTCAAAGGCCCCACCATTACATTGGGCAATAGGATCCAATGTATAAATTTTGGGGAAAAACAAATATTCAGTCTACAGTATCTTGATTCAAAAATTTGCTTTTTCAGAAAAACCTGTAATGATGCAAGAGGAAGCCAACCAGAGAGCCCAGAAAGGATAGGGTGAACATAATAGTTCTCTTTCAAAATGAGAGGGGAGATCAGTCTGGTGGTAAGATTTTCCCAATTTTATTGCAATAACAGCAGCTTTGCGTCTCCCTCTGCATCCAGCTGTATATCTGCTACAGCATTTTAATAGTGCATTAAAGTGGTTTCCTTCCAGAAGCCTGATTTCCTCATGGCAGAGACAATGCTATGTTGTTTCGTCCCTACCACCAGCTCTTTAGCACAATTTTGTCCCATTCCTGGAAGAATTACGCCATCTCCTTAAACATACTCTCTTCTTTTGAGATGAATAGGTTACCATAAATGCATGTCTTTTTGTGAGCTTCACTCCTTTACAATGCTGAGATTCAGGAAAGCTCAGGCCCTGAAAAGATGGAAGATAATCCCGACTTCAATTTAATGACATTCATACTTTTTGAACACCTACCACATGTTAGACACAATGATAAACGTTGTAAAACATGCAGAGAAGACAAGGCGTGAATCCTGCCCTTGAGGGGTTGACAACCCAGTTGAAATAATGTGAGTGTGTGATAAAGTTAATAGCACAGCCTGAAACAGCAAGTTATAGGTGTACAAAGGACATGGCAAATAAGGGGAATGTTGAGAATGCTCCAGGCTAGCTTGAATAGAAGTGGATGAGAATGGTGGGTCTGTAAAGGTATTAGTAATAGTGGTGGAAGGGAATGTGGGAAAATAGGCAAGCCATCTAAGACCACTTGAAGCTCATCAGACTCTCCCGAGGTCAGAAGAGGGATGCTAGAAGAATTTTAAGAGGGCTGCTGGAAGAATTCTCCTTTTAAGGAGAAAGGCAGATGACCTAAAGCCACTGGACAACGTATTAAATTTGGAATTCTGTGAAAGGCCTTTATTAGAGCCTGAAATAATTGCAATAGAGAAACAAAAGTATGATAACTTTGGCATCCATTCATAATTACAAAATAATGAGGTAGATGATTTTGTAGCATTAAGAATAGAGTACCGGGACGCCTGGGTGGCTCAATTGGTTGAGGAGCTGCCTTCGGCTCAGGTCATGATCCCAGCATCCTGGGATCGAGTCCCACATTGGGCCCCTTGCTCGGCAGGGAGCCTGCTTCTCCCTCTGCCTCCGTCTGCCTATGCTCTCTCTCTCTCTCTCTCTCTGACAAATAAATAAATAAAATCTTTAAAAAAAAAAAAAAAGAATAGAGTACCAACTATACTCGGGATCAACAGACCTCAACATGGGTATGGGAGAAAGAAAGACAAGAAGTGAAATGGAACAGGAAAGCCCTCATGTATGCTATGTGTCCAGAAAGATATCTGGAAAGTTCTAAGGCAAGGCCAAGCACTATTTGCCTATTCATTGTGAGCCTATGTACAGATGAATCGTCCATGAAAACTATCACCTGAACCTAATGGTTCTCTAAATACTGTCATAATGGGGAAGTTGTAAGGGTCCATCAAATCTGTCTTACTCTCCACAGATCCACCATTCTGGGCCAGCAAAGAGAAGCCAAAGGTTAAGTTAAGGATGCAGTTATTATACAGCTACTTTGAGCTTCTCCTAATAAAGCACATAGCAAATATTCAGGGATATATCTGGGTCTATTGTGGGTTGACTGTGTCCTTCAAAAAGATACTTTGAAGTCCTAACCCTGGTACCTGGGACTGTGATCTTATTTGGAAATAGGGTCTTTGTAGCCGTAATCAAGTTAAGATGAGGTTATACTGGATTAGGATGGGATTTAGGACTCTAATGACTGGTGTCCTTATAATGGCAGAGAGAGTTGGAGCCTCCCAGAAACACACAGGAAAGAAGGTCATGTGATTTCAGAGGCAGGGATTGCAATCAGGATCTTGCAAGCTAAGGAATGCCAACAATTGCCTACAACTACCAGAACCTGGCAGAGGCAAGGAAAGATTCTTTTCCCCAGAGGCAGCCTGCTGACACCTTGATTTTGGACTTCTAACTCCCAGAACTGGGAGCGAATAATTTTCCATTGGTTTTAGCCACTTGGGTTGTGGCAATTTGTTATGGCAGCCCTAGGCAATGAATATGGAGGCGTCAGAGAGTGTAGCATAGAAGCCAGTTGACGCCCACATCCTTGATGCTACATCTTTTTCTATCCATGATCACTTGGGCAGAACTCTATACCCTGCCAGTTTCTGTAAGAAATCCCATCACACTTAACATGTTGTAGTTTTTTTGGTATGCTTTCATGAGCTTTTGAGAGGTCATTAGAAGGGGGTCACGTTATGTGCCATAACCATATTCTGTCATCTTGACCCTGTCCCTGTTTTTAACTCTTCTCATTCTCCTACCCCTGTCATTTCAGGAAAAAAAAAAAAAGCAAGTTCTTTCTATTTTACACATAGCAGTTAATGGAATGCCTTAGGTGCATGAGTCTCTTCTTGCTCATCAAAGCATTTCTTTCTAATAAATACAGACTCAACTCATGAGGGATTCTGGTGAATAACACTTCTCTATGTCATTAAGACTGTGCTCCTTCCTGCAAGGGAGATAAAATGGGCTCAGAGAGGGTGAAGTGACTTGCTGGCCATTGGTTCACTCATGTGTTGGGGATCCTCTGTCTTTGCTGACAGACCATTGGAGTGATCCATTCCTCCTCCATTTTCTTTCAACCAGAAGAGCTTCTGAATCCAGCTCAAGCCTCCTCTACTGGCCCTTTCCTGACATCTCCAGCCATCTTTTATCTCCCAAGATTTCCAGGGGGTCTCATTGTAGCATTTGACCACACACTGTCATGACGCTGAGCAACTTCATGTATTGCAATGGTATTTTCCTACTCTGGATTCTAGGTAATGTATCTAGGGAACATGGCTTTTAAGTGGGAATGGATCTAAGTAGGGGATGAGGAAACTGGATCTAAAACCAATTGCTGTGTGACTATAGGATAATCTTTTATCCTCTCTGTTTCTTGGATTCTTCATCTCTATGCAGGTGCTTTAATCATTAAAAAGTATTATTTTGCTATGCCTCACCTAGTCCATTACTTAATGGACACGGCTGAGTTGACCTGATTAAATGTAATTAATTTTTTAAAATGAGCAGAGCTATGGAGGATTGATGTGTGGTTTCTACACATGTGTGCATGCATGGGATTTTTAAAAAGTCATGGTTTAAATGGTGAAGTCCCAAGTTCTGGTTGGCTTCTTTGTTTTTGTCTCTATGTTATAAATATGCTAAGAGATAAAAGCCTTTTATTGAAGAAAGTTTTTGATAGAAAAAATGGCTGAAATGAAGGCTCAGAAATAGGTGACAGGGAAATAAAGCTCTGTCATTATCTCAGATCATGAGCATAAAGATGAGAGACTGCAGGAGGCAAAATCACGTTCTGTCTGGACAACAAACCTTTGGCCTGTGGTCGGCTGGATCCTGTGCTCTTTAAACCAGAGCCAACCTGTGGTCAATCACATCAGTAACGTTGCTCAAGAACAGTGCTCACTCACTCTACCGAGGGTCCATTAGGGGCATGCAGTAAGGGGTGAAATCAACTGTGCAGCATTCAAAAACAATTACAAACCTGACCTAAAGCTGGCCTTTTCATTGTCACCATTTGCCAGCAATTCTAAACAGTGTCAGTGATAAAATGCTCTCTGAAAGAAACTTTATGATCTGAGTTCTAACAATTTTTGAGATTACTGTCAAGTTTAAATAATAGTTAAATGAGTGTAACGCTATTCCTCATCCTTTAATAAACAGTATTCTACATGAAAGTTAATTTAAAGAATTCCTAGTTATATAGTTCCCCTGACACATGTGGATACTATGTGTTTATCTCAGACCTTTCCTTTGGTTCAGAATTTCCCAGCTTGCTATGGGTGTAGAAGGTATGCTGGTCCCTACGGTGTGACATATTCCTGAGTTTAAAGAGCAGATTAGAAAGAAACGATAGTGTTGGGGTACCTGGGTGGCTCAGTTGGTTGAGCACCTGACTCTTAATTTAGCTCCGGCCATGATCTCGGGGCTGTGGGATAAGGGTCTGCCAATGGGCTCTGCGCTGAGCGCAGAGACTGCTTGTCCCTCTCCCTCCCCCACCCCTTCCCGTGCTTGTGCTTGCGCTCTTTCTCTTTCTAAAGTAAACAAATAAATAAATCTTCTTTTAAAAAAATAAGTAAATGATAGTGCAGTGATTGTGAAGATGTAGAAAGAGAACTTGCATTTCTTCAGTTTTATCATTCTATGTGACAATTTGGGATTTTTAGTGGTATTTACAAATTAAAACAGTAAAACTGAGTACAAAAGACAAGTATAGATTATCATATGGTTTCACTTATTTGTGGAGCATAACAAATAACATGGAGGACATGGGGAAATGGAGAGGAGAAGGGAGTTGAGGGAAATTGGAAGGGGAGATGAACCATGAGAGACTATGGACTCCGAAAAACAATCTGAGGGTTTTGAAGGGGTGGAGGGTGGGAGGTTGGGGGAACCAGGTGGTGGGTATTAGGGAGGGCACGGATTGCATGGAGCACTGGGTGTGGTGCATAGACAATGAATTCTGTTACGCTGAAAATAAATAAATTAAAAAAATGGCTTAAATTTTTGGTAAATCTCAAATTGAAGGAATTCTCTCAGGTGAATTTACCATTCATTGTTATGCTAATCCCCCTCAAGGCTGAAAGTGGTGTAGAACTAAAATGAACTCTACTTGAGCTCAGCGGAACATTCCAAGGGAGTGTAGAGAAGATGCTGGAGGAACCACTCATAACATCACCTGTGAAAATATTCTCTCCAATTCTTTTCCTTTATTTTACCTCTGTATACCCCAAATAATGACAGTAATAATAGCGGCAATAGTAAGGTAATAATTGATATCATGTTTATAGGGCTTATTGTAAAACCTGTATTAATTCATTTGCTCCTTAAATAATAGGTTTTTTTGTAATCTCCATTTGATTGAAAATAAAGTCAAGGCACAGAAAAAAAAAGATTTTTGTTCATAAAGACAAATTTATCTCTGTGTGAAATATTTCACTGAATTTGAATATGCATTTAAAATTAAAATATATTGTTTTAAAATAAATTGCTTTAAAATTATTTAAAAGTCAAAAAGAAGAAAAGTTACATAAGTGGTACTATTTAATAATACCTAAATTTTACCTTTTAAAGTCATTTTATTTTTTCAGTTTATTTATTTATTTTCAGTAATCTCTACACCCAATGTGGGGCTTGAACTCATGACCTTGGGGTCAAGAGTCACGTGCTCTTCCGACTGAGCCAACCAGGCTCCCCAGATATTATCATTTAATTAAAATTTATAAATTAGCTACTAGACAATGATTTTCATAAAATGCTGTTATATGAAACTGTAGCCAATGGATCGAAGTTCAAACTGTTAGCTGTATTTAAAAACCATCAGGTGAGTAGTTATGCTTTTTTCTTTTTTTTGTACCATAATATTTATTTTAATTAAAAAATTTTAATTTTTTCCTGACAAAATTACATTTAAAACTTCAAACAGTACCTTAAAATTTTTTTTAATTGTTTACAGTTCTTTTCTGGCTGTGATCTTTGTTTCATGTCATGGTTACTGTGAAAATATTTTTGGGATAGGGTTCACAAAATAACTGACTCTAGCTATCCAATCGTCCTTATAACTTTCGCGTGCTCCCATCAGATGGTAAAACTGGTCTCATGGGCCACATTCACAGTCAAGTGAAGAAAGGTCTGAGTTCAGGAACCTACTCAGTCAGTACCTAGCAGCGGAATCTGAAGTTGCTTGATTTTCTCCTCTGTAATAATAGAGGGTTTGAGGACATGACTTCCAAGTTGCTTTCTAGCTCTGAAATTTTGTGAGTCAGATTGACTATTGTACCTATTACATGCACCCCTACAATACTGAGGTACTTTCCAACTCAACATTCATTTTACGCAATTTTTGCCATTGCTTTTCAGATTCACCTACTGTTTAGACAGTTGTGAAAGTGAACCTTATCAATTGTTTCTTCGTCTTGGTATATCCATTGGTATATCTTGGTATATTTTGGTATATCCATTCTAAATCTCGTGTCATTTTCAGCATAAAAGTTATCTGCAAATGGCATTGTTTACTCAGACTTTTTTGGAAAACTTTGAATGTATCCATTTGTCTACTTTTTCCCTACAATGAACTGCATCCAAACCACACTTCTGTTTCTGACCATTCTTATCAGTACAGTTTCTTCAAAATCTTGTGGGGCCATCTCTTAGGCGGAGAGACCAGTTTGAGGCAGGGTTTGGCGAGGCTTGTACAGCAACAACAGGTGGTGCTTTGACTTGCTGCATTGTCTAGGGCATTGCTGATGTGTTGTGGGGGACAGCCAAGGAAAGTGCTCAAACACACAACTGTGTAACCTGAAAGTACAAGGAGTTAATTCTTTGGGGGCCACCTTTTACCAACAGGGGGCAGGAGCAAGTGAGTAAGTGCTTCCTCCTTTCTTCCCCTCGCAGACAGCTCTGAAATGCCTTTCATAGACCCCTCAGAAGGTTCCGTAGGATTGAGCAGTGTTGCTTGAAGCCAAGGCTGATGCATCTTGTTTTGGCTTTCTCTGCTCTGTCTCATTCCTCCAGGTCCTCAGAAGCCCTTGTCCCAGTGTCTGCCTGTGGGGGAGAATCGAAGCCAGTGCACCCTCAGGGACAGTTTTGAGAGGGAGACCTAAAGAAGGAGCCTGGCTGTGAGGGGCCAAGTTAGGGATAAGGCGTGAGTGCTAAAAGGACCCAAGGCTTGTTCCACATTTCAATGAACCGGTCCCTCCGTCTGAGCTCTCTTAACTGTCTCACCACTTCTGACAAACCAGCAAAAAGAGGAGCTTGCCCCTTTCCTTCCTTTTGCAAAAACGAAATTAAAGGTGGCAGGAATGTCCTCTCTACATGAAGACTCCCCTCAGGGAGGTCCGTGGGTCAAGTGATAAAGCATTTATCATTACTCCATTTATAGCCCACTTTCCCAAGTGAGCACAAACTGGTGCTTACAAACTGAAGCTGCTTTTGCATTCTCCCTGCAGGTGTGGCTGCTGGAGAGGCTTCAGCACAGTGAACTTGCTTAGGTGCAGCTAGCTTGCTCCCGTCGCTAACTCATGCCCTTTCTTTGAAATGCTCTATGTGGCTTGTTGGAGCAAATGACTTTCTGAAGCAAAGCCTAAAAGTTTTCCAAGCTGCTTTGTTGTTTTCCTGACAGACGAAAGAACTTACTGGGGCTCTAATGAAAGGCAGACCGCGATCCTGTCATGTCAAGAACGCTGCAGTCGGAAAAGTCGACATGATTTCATGGCTAATGATTCACTCGCTAATATCAGTGTGGGTTGCAGTGAGGATAACCAAGTTGAGCTGTCTTAGATCAAATGATTCAATTAGGCCAGCTGTCCCTATTTGTCATGGCTCAACTCGCTTTCAAATTACCTTTCCAAAGTGCATACGTGCCTTAGCATAGAAGTTAACAGCTCAACTGTTTTACAAAAAAGGGATACTTAGGCATGATTAGAAAAAGTCACCTTTTTTTTTTTTTAATCCACACATGATTTTCCCCCTTCCCCCAGCCCTTCCCCGTAGAAGACACAGTATGTATTTGCTCAGCTAACCCCGAAGCACCCTCATCAGTTGCTATCACTGTGGTTTTGCCACTGAAGCCTTCTGGGGCATCTCAGGGCAAAAGATTGTTAATTCTAAAAAGGAAGACTTGGTCCAGGGATCTCTAAGTTGCTGGGGGAAGTCGTGCCAGGGTTAAGCTTTTTCTGACCAACTTCCAATCCTTCCATTGGCAATTGAGCAAATTTAGGGTCAGAGAAGAGTTTATGTTACAAATCTGGATTTTTCCAGAGCTAATGGAATAACTCAGGACTGAGAAAGAAATCAGCTTCAGGTCAACAGAGGGATATCATAAAAACATGATGTAGCTAACCGTTATTTAGAAGGTAAAAGAGGTCCAAAATCTTCGTCTTTCCTTGTGAGCTATGTGAGCAGTCCCACCGTCCTGGGGGAGAACTAGTCTGAATAAAGGAATGAGTCAGGGAACATTTGTTTCCTGCCTCCTGTGTGAGGGGCACCACACAGACACTATGGGGAGATGGAACAGAAATCAGGAGCTTAATTTCTACTCCAGAGGGGCTTACAACTAATGACTCTGAAATCTTGTAGTGTTTTAGGGATTGTGACTATCAGAAAGATAAAGGCAAATTGAAGTAAGCCTAGAGTGGAATAATGGATACAGGCTAAGGAATAGACAGCTTAATCGAAAAGGGAAAAATATAAAGAAGTAAAAAAAAAAAAAATTATTCCTTCCAATGTAATGGAGGGTCGACTCTAACTGCTTAAAAACCTATCATGAAAAGGGCTGACAGGTGATCAACTGCCATGTAAAGGGATGACCTAGAAAAAATGGGATAAATGATGTGAAGCTCTTGAAATTTCTCTGTGTTGAAGTGTTCTCCGTAGGGCACTCAGGAATGTAACTGCGGGCAGGACGCACACGGTAGGTTTGTTGAATGGATTCAGCACTCTTCCTTCTTTCCATTGCATTTTTTTTTTAAAGATTTTATTTACTTATTTGACAGATGGAGATCACAGAGAGGCAGGCAGAGAGAGAGGAGGAAGCAGGCTCCCCGCTGAGCAGAGAGCCTGACGCGGGGCTCGATCCCAGGACCCTGGGATCATGACCTGAGCCGAAGGCAGAGGCCTTAACCCACTGAGCCACCCAGGAACCCCTTTCCATTGCATTTGAAATCAGTTTTTTTTTTTAATTTTTTTATTTATTTTCAGCATAACAGTATTCTTTTTTTTTTTCACCATACCCAGTGCTCCATGCAAACTGTGCCCTCCCTAATACCCACCACCTGGTTCCCCCAACCTCCCACCCGCACCCCCGTCCCTTCAAAACCCTCAGGTTGTTTCTCAGAGTCCACAGTCTCTCATGGTTCACCTCCCCTTCCAATTTCCCTCAACTCCCTTCTCCTCTCCATCTACCCTTGTCCTCTATATTATTTGTTATGCTCCACAAATAAGTGAAACCATATGATACTTGACTCTCTGCTTGACTTTATCTTTGCACAACTCAGAGTACAGATGGAAAAAATGCTGTTCACTACTGTGTGCCCATCATATGTTTCCCAGGCCCTTGCTTTCCACTTACTCTTGTTTTAGGGAACAGTAGGACCATTTCAGCTCTGTTTCAACCCTTCATGACTTCCATAGGCTCACAGAAAGAAACAAAACATATATCTGAGGTTTTGTTTTGGTTCTCATTTGTTTGTTTGTTTTTCATCGGCAGGTAACATGAATTTCCTAGACAGAGAAGGAAAAAAAAGGTAGGATTCTTTCTGCTCACCGTGGTTATTTCAGATACTTATACTTGTTGGTTGCTTTTAAGGTCAAGTTACCCCTGGAAATAAGGAATATCCAATGCTGGCAGCTTCAAAACCCAGGCACAGCTTGGGGACCTTACCAGGGCTGAACAGTGTGGTTTTGGAAATGTATCTGGAGTCCGGCCTGGTCTGGTGTCCAGAGTTTTTTCTCTCGATCAGCAGCAGGAGATGGGGTTCTGCTTAGAGCTCACTGTGCCATAGGCTTAGCTTCTCCATGCCTGCTCCTTCTGCTTCCATAGGATCTGCCCTGTTTCTCCCATGTCTTGAGTTCAGACTGCCCCAAAGAGCCTGAATTGGGCCAGCCCATTGTCCCCACTGGCAGTGCTGTCGCAATAAACGCCTTTAGGGTTGCTGGGCTTCCAGGGAGCTTAGTGTCCCTGGTCCTGGCAGTGTTTATCAGAGAGGCAGGGTCATGTGATACCAGCGGCACAAGTTATGGAGCAGGAACTCCTGAGGAAAGGCTCTGGGAGCGGGTTCCTGCCGAAATGTATCCCCCCAAGCTTGTATGTTGAAACCCCAAATTCCCAATATCTCAGAACATGACCGTTTCTGGAGATAGAACCTTGAAAAAGGTAATGAGCTTAAAATGAGGTCATTACATTGGGCCCTAATCCCATATGATGGGTGTCTTTATAAGAAGAAGAAATTTGGACATCGAGAGGCACAGAGGAAAAACCATGCGCAGACACAGGGAGAGAGGCTGTCTACAGGGCAAGGAGAGAGGCTTTAGAAGAAACCAGCTCTGCTGACACCTTCATTTCAAATATTTAGTTTCCAGAGTTTTGAGAAAATAAAGGAAATAAAGAAAATAAAGTTCTGGGCATTGCAGCTATGGCCCTTTCCTAGGGCAGCCCTAGGGAACTTACACAGGCTGGCCAGCAAGTTGAGATCATATCATGTTGTGAAAAGAGCTCGAAATGGAAAGTTGGGTGGTAGGGCTTATTGTTAGTCTCCCCCTGGGGGGATGGAACTCATCTCCATGTGTGTTGAGTCCTCAGTTTCCCCATTTGTAAAACAAGAAAGTTAAGATTAGCTGAGTCGATGCCTGTGACAATGCATGCCTCCTCAGTGACCCCATTGGAGGTTTCCCCTGTCCTGCTTCTATAGCTCGTTCAGAGGTAGGAGCACAAGGGCTCTGGGGAGCATAGACCTTCGGGGCATACCTTCATTGCTAACCTGCCATCCTATCACAGCCCACAGTTTCCTTTCCACAGCAACTTTCCTACTTATGTCTCTGTTTCCCTGAAACTAGGGGAATACCTGCCTGGAGACATAATTAGCCTAATTCCCCCACTGGTAGGAGGGTGGCTGCGGGCAGGTGATGCTGTGCTGGTGTGACATACCGAATTCTAAAATAACATTCGGCCCGTGGGCTCCAGCATCTCAAACAGGACAGAACCAGATGACCTCCGCTCTTCTCCACTCTCCTTCCTCCTCTCCTGTCCTCCTTTCCCATCCTTGCACAGCCTGGAGGCTCTGCTTCCAGGGTCCAGCCTTGTGCCTCCTGACCTGACAACAGCTAAGACAGCCTGCTTTGCACGGTGAAGGAGGGCTAGCTGACCTCATTGCCAGTATGGGATTCATCGGGATGTACTCACCTCCAGGGAGCCTTGTGGTATTTTTTTTTAAAGATTTTATTTATTTATTTGACAGAGAGAGAAGTCACAAGTAGGCAGAGCAGCAGGCAGAGAAAGAGGGGGAAGCAGGCTCCCACCTGAGCAGAGAGGATGCGGGGATCGATTCCAGGACCCTGAGATCATGATCTGAGCCAAAGGCAGACGCTTACCCCGCTGAGCCACCCAGGTGCCCCACTCATGTTTTTTGTTTTTTGTTTTTTTGGTGATCTAGTGACTAGGACAGGTAAAATGCCAAGGTGGAAGAAATGATTACTTAGGGGCTTGAAGCTGAAAGACAGAGATTGTTATCCTTATCTTGGGCTTTTCCCCATAGCTCCTGGGCACCCGAGGGCCCAGCGTTGAGGCCTCTATCCCATCCCTTCCGCTTGTAGGCGTCATTGGATTGTCACTGTTGCTGCTGCTTTGTGAAGAGAAGCAGAAAGGAAGTTCCCTTACTCTGTCTTAAATAAGGGTGTTAAGGTTGAATTGTACCTTCCCCTCATTTGAATACAGATGTCCTCTCCTCCAGTACATCAGAGTGTGGCCTTATTTGGAAATAAGGTCACTGCCAGTGTGATTAGTTAAAATGAGGTCATGCTGGAGTAGGGTGGGTCTCTGATCCGCCATGACTGATGTCCTTACGAAAAGAATGTCACGTGAAGAGAAAAAGACATGTACAGAGGGAAAGTCATGTGGAGACAAAGGAGCATGTCATCTACAAGGAATGCCAAAGATTGCTGGCAAATGCCAGAAATGAGGAACGGAACGGACTCTCCCTCACAGCCCTCAGAAGGGACCAACCCTGCCACCATCTCAGTTTTGGATTTCTAGACTCCAGAACTGCGAGACAAGACATTCCTGTTGTTGCAGTGACCCCGTGTGTGACACTTTATCATTGGCACCCTAGCAAATGAATAAAGAAGGGGTCCTTGGAATAGATACTCTCCCCAGAGCTTGTGATAGTCGTGTTTTAGGTCTTTATGTTACCGTCTTCGTGTCCAGACCTAAACATAGGTCTCTGGAGGAGAGAATATACAGTGCGCCATTAAGCTGAGTGGCACAGAAGGTGGGGCCCAGTCCTGGCTCCACCGCCGGCCTGCCCCGAGTCATCTCGTGTATATCCTGCCCGCCTGTGGTTCCTGCTACTTGCTGGAGACCCATAACATCCTATGCATTTTGTACCCAGAACATGCGATGCTGGTACAAGTCAAGTAGTATTGTCCCACTTCTTGACTTACAAAGTTCAGCAGAGGTCTCTGTTCCCCCGGAAAGCCTTTCCTGACTCCCTGTCCGCGCGGATATGGGCTAAGTGCTCCTCCCGCCTATGTGTTCTCCCAGAAACGTAAGCTTCTCCTCTCACACCTCTTCCACTGCCCCTTAATGGCTTGCTTACTCATCTGCCTCTCCTCCTAGATTTTTGAGTCCGGGGACTGTGTTCTGATCACTTCTGTGTCTCCAAAGCTGAGCAGAGTATCTGACAGCTAGCCCTTTTTGAATTTGAATTCGCATTTGCTGAATGCATGGAACAAATGAATAGATAGGTGATGTTCAGTTCTGAACCCAAAAAGCCGCACCACTGCTGGGAGAGGATGCCATTCATTAAGTAAGGCTGCTTTCTGGTGCCTGAAGAGCTCAAAACAGCTTTGATTCAAAATGTTGGCAAAATAGACTGCCTCCACTATTTTGACTTTTTCAGAAACGAATTGATGAGGTAATACATTTTGAAGCGATGCCACGGAAATATACCATGTTGTGCTTTTGAAACTGAAGGATGACAGTGAGGTTGTGCTTCTAGCTTATGTCCTTGTCATAGTGAAAGGATATTTACTCATGGGCCTCCCCCTATAACTGCAGACCCAAGAAGTGGCCTTCGTCTTTGGAGTGTGCGTTCCCTTACTCCACTGGGAGGAAGGGAACTGGCACATGAAAGTGTGTAATCTCTATAAGGAAGCAGCCAGCCAGGCCATCCTCAGCTATGGGAACCCTCCTCCAGTATTTATGAATATTTGCTGAAATGCTCTAAATGCTTGTTTGTAAAGCTCTGGTGTAGAGTCTGGGGTTCTAGAGTACCTAAGCCACAACTCACGCTGGTGGAGATGCCCGGTTGAAAAAAAATGACCTGAATTCCTGGGTGCAAGCATTTAATATATGCAGCTCCGCAAAGCTCACTTCAGTCACGCAGTGAACATGTGGCATGACACATTCCAGGCTAGAGCTGGCTTTTGCTCACGGAGACTTGCATTGTTAACGTATTTGTTTCTTACCCCTGCATATTTAATGGTGAGTATAAATATAACTACACTTTAAAAATCTCTCCCAAGGCAAGGAGGGTAATTTGTGGGGCTTCTACCCCCATTTCACCCTCCCACATCTACTATGGAGGCTTCACTAATTGATACCAGCATCCCTGCTACCACGTTCAAGTGCAAACTCCTAGACTCCTAGATGTCTACGAAGCACATCAGGTAGCCACTGTCAAAAGTTAGAAATCAAAGCTTGGGTATGTAGTGTTATTATACCTCATTAAATCAAATAAATAAAACACTATAAATCAAGTCCAATAAAGAAAAAAGAGAAATAAAGACAAGAAGGTAAATAAATGAAATCGTTTTATTTGCAGCTCATCATTTAAAATAGGTTGCCCAACTTTTTCTGTAGAGGACCAGGTGGTAAATTTATTTCTGGCTTTGCAGGCCATACATGGTCTCTCTGTCGCATGGTTTTATTTGATTCTGTTTAGTTTTGTGTGTGTGTGTATGTGTGGTTTTTGTTTTTGTTTTTGTTTTGTTTTGTTTTGTTTTGTTTTGGTTAAAAAAACTCCGCAATTATTTAAAACTATAAAAACCATTCTTAGCTCCCAAACCATACAAAAACGAACTGCAGGCTGTATTTGGCCCATTGGCCAAAGTCTGGTGACCTCTAATGTAAAACGTTGTGTTTTTACAGTATGTAAAGTGATCATAGTGTTTGCCATTGAAATCTTTTGTAGATATAACTCTAAGAAGAGCCCAGGCACCTGTTTCATGTGCAGGATTATATAAAGTTACGAAATTCTGACATGCATAATTCATGTTATGTTGGATACTGAAAATATAATGCTTGTGTAAATAGGGCATGAATCATATGCTCTTATTGAGTTATATAGTTCGCACCATAGGAGGGACACACTCCTCCCCAAATCTGTCTGCTTAGATGTAACTTACAATCTTGCTTTTTTCTGAACCTGTTGAATCGGTGGAATTTAGAAGTCCAGGCAGGGGTTTGAGCATAGACATCCGTGAATATCTGATGGCATCAAATCTCATCTCAGAGTGGGCGGAAGTATAATCGGGGGAGACCAATGTTCTAGAAAAACCTGCTGCCCTGAACATGAGATCTGACTGAAGTATGAGGCTGCAGAAAGTTGTCTTGGACCCATGTAAAAGGCTGCGTCCTTCACACATCCTCCTCTTTTTATCTCCCAGTCACCAGGAAACTTCAGAGACTCACTATACACGGCTATGGTGTCTGTCTCTTACGTGATACCATGTTCCTTTATTTTCCGAAGGGAACTTTGGTTCTCCTCTTTTTTAATCTGTAGAAACTGGTGATTCCAAACTCAGTGCTGCATTTCTATCCATTTCTTTTTTTGTCCCTAAAATCAAGTTACTTTCATGGATACATTTGACCAAGATAAGGACCAGAGGTGAATAAAAATATATTGGTGAAAAAAAGTGCAAATAGAATTGTGTTGATCTTGATGGTTCTAGAAATAAGAATAAACTCTTTCTGGAGCATAATGTCATCAAATTAAGGCCATTACTTAGAATAATTTTCAGGAATGTAAAATTGGCAACTTGCCCCACGTTGTCAACTTGTGAATCTTACAAACATATTGGATTATTATAGTCTGTCTTCACTGAAACATATGCCTTGTTAGGTGTGGATAGTCTAAAAAGGTATGCGAAACCTGTCTGGGCTCATGTTTGCAGTATTAGGACTTCACAGAACAAATCCACTGAATTTCAAATAGACCCAATTTATCCTTTCACTTCTGCTTCATTTCTTTCTTATTTCCTACTACTTTATAGGAACATAAAGTGAAAATATATATATTCCTTATATATATTCCTTATGTATATATTACATATACATATACATGCACATGTATACTGCAGATACATATAGATTGATATAGATATCAATATGTATATAGATAGATGTCTAGATATAAGAAATCCAGGTATATAATGCCATATGAAACATTTATGTTTGCCTTCCCTCTCTGACAGCATATCTATGTGGAGGACATTAATTACAGTGCAAGGATATGATTGTACACAGTAAGTCCTCAATCATTATTATAGACTCTATGAGAAGGGTTCGAGTCCTGGTTCCACTCTTTAGTAACTGTGTGATCTAATTTTTTTTGAGGCTTAAATTTTTCATCTGTAAAGTACAGCAGATAATAATAGCTAATTTATAAGGTGGTTCTTCTGATTAAATGAGACACTATATTTGATAGAAGTTCCTTATACAATGTAGAGAGTTATATAAATGTTAATTAATTTAATTTAAACATATATTGGCAATATTTCTCCCCTCTGGCTTCTTGCCCGGCAACTGTTCCAGGCCCCAGAGATCTGTGCTGGCTGTTTCCATAAGACGTCGGTGCAGATGAAGCATGTGGTGGCGGCTGAGTTCTCCACATCCATCTGGATGTTTTTGGCATTGCGCAGACATTGTTTCAGCATGCTGAAGTCACAATGCAGGCTAACTTTTTTTTTTTTTTTTTAATTCCCAGCCGAAATTAGTTGTATGTAGTTGGTGCTTGTTGTTTAGTTTCCTGTCCTCTGGGAACTTACCTTCTCAGGCCTCCTGACCCACCCACCCATCAGGGTAATGCTGTTGGGAGGCTTTGGTTTGATCTTCAGGAATACACATTTCTTTCTTTTAACCAGATGAGTGTCCTTACACATCTTGATAGAGAGTCATTTTGGAAAAATCTGTATATCAAACAACTATGCTTCAGAAGTTAAAAAAAAAAAAAGACCATTGACTATTTTACAGTCAAGAAATTACTGCTGAGATGTGATAAGTACTTAATGATAATGGGGCAAGTGACAATATTGGAAGAAGAGGTTTGGATACTTAAAACTAGGCCACTTAAAGAATGTCAAAAATATGATCAGAACAGGGTAGCAACCAGAGCTCAGGGCCAGGCATCTAACTCAATTCAAAACATAGAACTCTTGGGGCACCTGAGTGGTTCAGTCAGTTAGGTGTACAACTCTCGATTTCGGCTCAGGTCATGATCTCAGGGTCACAGGATCAGGCCATACATCAGGCTCCACATTAGGTGTGGTGCCTGCTTCAGATTCTTTCTCCCTCACTTTCCCCCTCTGCTCCTCCTGCTTGCTCTCTTGTCTCTTTCTCTCTCACTCTCTTTCTCAAATACATAAATAAAATCTTTAAGGGAAAAAATAACATAGAGCTCCTATTATTTGGAGAAATAAACTCATTGCCTGAGAAACAGTCAGATGCAGGGACACAACACTCGTTCAGAGTCTGCCATAGTCAGGACTGTTTCTTGATTTCAAATAGGAGGTTAGAACTTGGCTCTCAGGAACATAAGCCCCAAGTCAGGAGCATAAGAACCTAGAATCACATGGTCCTGGCTTTGCATCCGACTTTCCCTCCTTCCAGTGCTTAGTTTGTCTACTTCTTTTCATTGCACCAAAAGAATCAGTTCTCTTCCCATGACCTTACCTAGCAAGCCTTGGGCAGACCTGGTTTGGGAGCTGGGAGACCTGAGGTTTTGCTCTGCGTTAGTACCAGCTAGTAGATAGTGTGGTCCTAGACATCTGGGCATTTGTTTCCTGCTCTGAGTTAAGAAGGTATTGAGCTGTATTGAGCTGGTGTTCTTCTTGATAACATTTCTCTATCATGAGTATGTTGGAGAGGGTAAGATGGCTATGCTTGATTCATATTCTCAGTCTTACTGCTCAAAAAAGTCTATAATGCAAACAAACGAACTTTTTATTTACTGTTAATTAGTATTCCTCCCCTTTGTTACCATGTGTAGAAGTAAAGCTGGTGGTTTTTTTTTTATTTTGTTTTTGTTTTCATTTACCTGCAAGTGTCACTTAGAATGGGACAGCATGATGTGACTAATATAGGAGGCAAGGCTGTTAGACACAGTTCTTCTTTGTTTGTTTGCTTTATAGTTCAGTTCTCAGTGGCCATGAATGCTGAAGTACTGAATACTGAGCCATTACTTTTAGGGGAAATAGAGGGTTAAGTTCCCTCAAGCTTCTGGTTACAACTTTTCATCAACCGGTCATATATATCTTTGTTTAGGTGTGTTTCTGTTCAAAGGCACATATATTTAATACTGTTAGCTAGGATGATGCTTAGCCTCTAAAGAAATCTCCAAGCAAAGAAGATCTAAATTAAAGTGGCTAGGAGAAAATAGATGTTTATTTTTCTCTTTTATAAGACCATATAAATGCCCCAAAGTGAGATGTCCTGGTTGGGGTATAGCTTGTTCTCATCCCTGGGTTTCAGGCAACACATCTGTGTTTCAGCTCACAGGAAAGATAAAATAAATGCAGGGCAAATGATCCCCTCTTAAGAATGATACGGGTGTTGCACACATCACTTCTGCTCATATTCTAATTTACCAATGCAGGCTGGAAATTCATTGCTCATTGGGGAAGTCACATTGTCCAGGCAGAGGAGTCAAATGGATTTTGGTGGTCATATAACATGGTGTAGGAATAACACTGTATTTCATTACCTGTACTCAATGATATCATGATTTTAAAACCATGAGGCAGCAGTAACAGTACAAGAGTGAACTTGATGGACTTAATGTAGTGCTGATCCATTCTTAAAATTTTCTTTGAATATTTATTTATTTATTTAAAGATTGTATTTATTTAGTTGAGACAGAGAGTTAAAGAGATCATGAGAGGGGAGAAGGTCAGAGGGAGAAGCAGACTCCCTGTGCAGCTGGGAGCTCGATGCAGGACTCGATCCTAGGACTCCGGGATCATGACCTGAGCCAAAGGCAGTTGCTTAACCAACTGAGCCACCCAGGCGCCCCTGCTTTGGATTTTTAGATCTAAGGAGGCCTCAGCCAAGCATCTGACATGAAAACTATGTTGAAAAGAAGTCCTTGGTCAAATATCAAAACAGCAGATTCACCTGACAATGTTTGGCTCAGATATGCTGTCTGTTAAATAGTTAAGAACACACTGCTATTTCATATATTTTACATAAAAAAAATTCATGTGTCAGGCACATATAAGGTTGTCTGAAGAAGGTGTTATCAGATGTGAGGACAATGGACATGGAGGGAGAAGAGGTCTGGGTGGAGAGGAGATGGGTGCCTTGGAGATACAAAGCAGGCTGACAGGTCATGACAGATGAAGCTCCTTAGTGATAGGGAGGTATGGATGGCAGGTGCCAGGTGGCTGAGCATCCCAGCTTTGTAGCCTGAGGGGCTCTCATCAGTCCTTTGGGCAAAATACCTTGGAAAATGTACTGACTCATTTATATTTTTTGTATTCAAGGTAGACTGTAAATTCTCTGAGACTCTTCAGGGAAGAGGGGGGTTTCTCTGACTAGGAATGATGGACCTGGATTTGAGTGATAGTCTTGCCACTTGCCACTGGCTTGTTGCAGCAAGGATGCAACCTCTCAAGCCTCAGGCTCCTTGAGTATACATTGGGGCAAACAATAACCCCTACCACCTGGGATGAACTCAGATTATGGGATGTGAAGAGCTACTATGCTGTCTGGCATGTGGTACATACTCTCTAAGTGTTAACCTTGCTATAAAGAGTAGGAAGAGGAAGAAAAAGACAAGGAGGAAGATTGGAAAGGATAAGATGAGGTTTGAGGGACATTTGAAAAGAGGTTATGGGGTTTGTAAAAACCTTAAACTAAGAGGCTAGATGGGAGGAATGACAGGAAGGAAGGCCTAGAGGGAGGAAAGCTTAGGGTATGTTCCAAGAATAGGATCTAGTCTCTTTAATTTTTCTGTGGGGGCATATGGAAGGATGGTGAATGCTAGGGTGAGAAAGAGAAGTGTGACCTGATTATGAAGGGCCAGGAAGGACAGGCTGAAATCTCTCTCTCAGGTTTGGCAAATGATGGAAACAGATACAACGTTTTAATCCATGCAATTGAGGCATTTTGAAAAAGCAATGCCTATGATTTCCAGAATGTTAGGATGGTGCTACTGAAGGGAAGTAGAGTGAAACTTTGTTTCCACTTTGTCCCTCATTCTCCTACCTCTTTACAAATCAAGATTTGGTTTGCAGATGTAGTACCCCTTCACTCTCATCAGGTCCTCTGCACAGATGAACCAGAAATCAGAAACCAGTCTAGGAACTTCAAGCAGGAAGGATTTAATAAAGGAGTTAGAGACTTATGAAACCGGTGAAAGAAAGGGGAGTAAGCATCAGGGAAACTGTCGCTCATGGGTAGGAAATAAAAAAATGCCGTAATCACAAAAATTCTGGCAATGATCTCAACTACTTGCAGCATCAAAGCTTAGTGATTTGCAGGAAGATGCCTGGAAGCTGCCATCAAAACCACACAACCACGCACTGCCAAAGCCCACACACACCCACTTGCCACGGCCCCAGGAGAAGTGATGTTGTGTATTTCCTTTGACTTTCAAATCTTAGGCTAGTATTCTCACTGTTAGAACCCAACTTGGAGGCTTGCAAGGCAAAGGGGCGCCCAAGCTTCCAAATCTGTGGTAAAGGGGAGAACATAAAAGAGGCAAAATGGTGCTATATTGCTGACTGATAATCCGACACTTCTGCGTATGGTTGCCTTGGCTCCATAATGGACGTGCCCATCTCTGGCTATATTGAATAATTCAGGGGAGAACATTAGTTCTAAACTTATCCAATTAGAATAAGTCTCAAGGCTTTTCATGGGACACTAGAAAACCAGGTTCCTCTATTTTGCTATAATTAAACGTGAGAAGGCGGGAACTAAAGAGTCAGGAACCATCTTGCATTCAAAAGGTTAGAATCTGCCAGAGAATAATGCCCAAAACACAGAGGAAAGGAGAACTAAACTGAGAGATCAATTTCAGATGACTCATTTGAGATCCTGAATTCAGCCATGCTTGAAGCTAATCCTGTTACCAGACTTATCAATTTTATGAAACAATAAATTGCCTCTTTGCCTAAGCTATTTGGGTTAGTTTTTTGTCACTTATAACTGAAGACTAGTTAGTTAGAAGATTATGGTAATAATAGTCCAGTTTCACAGATGTTTATTTTGAGATATAATGATTAATAAAACATAGATTTTGATCCTGAAGATCTCATTAACTAGACATATTCACAACTAACTATAATGCCAGCAAAAGAAAATTATCCTTGGGGCACCTGGATAGCTCAGTAGGTTAAAGTTTCAACTCTTGATTTTGGATCAGACCATGAGCTCATGGTCCTGGGATTGAGCCCTGCAAAAGGCTCCACACTCAGTAGGAAGTCTGCTTGAGGATTCTTTCTCCCTCTCCCTCTGCCCCTTCCCCCAATCATGTTCTCTCTCTCCCTCAAAAAAGAAAATCATCTTTTATGCAAAATTTTAGCCCAAATGAAAAAAGCCGGACAAGTCTTGAATGTTTCAGAAAATCAGAAGGCAGAATGCTTTGGACACATATTGCAAATAGCAAATACTGTTGTCTCTGTTGTCCCAGAAGATCCATGGTTCCTCAGGCAAGTGGCCCACCATGGATAATAGTGGAAGTGAAGTGCAGCAGAGGTATAGATACACATACCTGGGCATTAATGTTATTTTTCAAAAACAACTCATTCCAGAAAGAAGGAAATCCTTTTAACCCAAAGCTCTGTTATGATTTCTTTTCCTCTTTTGCTCTTTTACCCAGCCTCAACAAAATTTTTTAGTGGAATCAAGGGCAGATTGGTCATGATGGTTTCAGAAGGCGTCATAAGAAAATGTCAGTCTTATCTTGAAGGTACAATAAGGACTTCTTTTTTTCTCATCCCCTTGTAGCTCTCTTGTTGTTGTATATGCATATATACATGCCAATATATGTATATATGTATATTCTTACTGTTGAACCGTGTGGCAATGGTATTTGACACCTGGTCTTGCTTGGTGGCATTTTGAAAAGTGTACACTCAGAATACCCTTTGGTAAACAATAGTCCCAGAACACCTAAGCTCCAGAATAAAAAGATTTGTTAAAGCTCTGTTTATAGATGACTTAAGTTGGGAAGGTTGTTTCTCTATGGGTAATACTTATCTTAATCAAAGATGAAGACATTTGGGCAAACTCATTCATAACTATAACTCAATATTATTAAATGTCATTCCATGGAATAGATTGAATCTAAAGGGAGATTTTAATTAAGGAGCCAGTGTTACACTTACTAATTAGCCCTTGCTTGCTTATTTTCTTTCAGGAGCAGATTTCTTGTCAAGAGTTGAAAATGTCTCTATAACTGCCTATCCCTCTCCATATGGCTGCCTCTAAACCACACTGTCCATGGACTTTGATAGGGAGAGATGGGCATTAAGGAGGCTGGTTAGAGCAGTGTCCTTTCTGCTCCAGGTACCATGTGTGGGACACTACCTCCATTCCTCAAAATGGAGCTGATTATTCTTTAAACATTATAAAATGCCTTCATTGTGTCATATATGAATTATGATGGCTTCAAGTGATATCTTTTTTTTCTTGACAAGAATACTATCATATACCTTTTATTTTCCCAATTAATCATTAAATCCCTTTCATATGCTCATATTAGCAGGAAGTCCATTTTCTGCCTTTTACAATTTTCCTTGACTCTAAATTGCCTAAGACATCTAGGCATTTACTTAGTCTGAAGAGGTGACTTGTGTTTCCACATACTGGGCAAGGAGAGAACTGGGAATTCTTACCAGTCCTTCAGTGGGTTACAGTGCTAGATGGCTTTTGATTTCAGGCTGCTGAAAGCTGATGCTGCCCAGTTTAGTCCATCCTTATCCACTTCCCTTTCAAGCTTTCATGGTTATAGGTCTCAATTTACACATTACACGATCTGCCATCATTCCCAAAATACAAACATCATGCTGCTGTTTGGCATCTACCTTTCCACTTATAGGACTTGGCATTCATTATAGCTCCCTAATTTAGACTACTTGCCTCTTTATGGAATGTCCCTCTTTGGGGCCCTTAGTATCATTTCTTGCCAGCAAAACCCAGCTAGAAACAATCTAATCCATTAGAGAAATACAATGTGATTGACTCCAAACAAGGAAGAGGTCAGAATTTTAATTTCTTTCCCCCAAGAACACCCCTTGATCCCTATATGAATTTGCCTGCTGCCTTGGTATCCAGCCCTGTCTACTAAGTAGCATGAAGGATAGTCTTTGACAAGCTACAAGATGTCCCATTTTATCTTTCTTCCAGGGTTTTGGGTGACTTCATACTTTACATGTGTTCAGCCAAGACAGGCCACTCATCTGTACAGATCAGTTAAAGAAGATCAGGTCCCAAGTGTCTTTTTGCTTTTGTGAAGGACTAGCATTGATTGGTAACTTTCTTCCCAGAAAAATTGAGTTCTTCTCACCAGGCACTGAGTTAGAACATAGTCTCTAAGATGGTGTGTGTGACTTTCCATATAAACTACTATCCAAACTGGGGTAGTTTTGAGTGTGAAAGGAGACACTAAAGATTACATTGGAACAACAGGTCTAAACCAAGACTGTTGGAGGTAGAAAGTAGACAGAGATGTTTGGTTAATCAAATTCCTACAAATTCCTACAAATTCCCTGAGTGGTGAGAGGTGTGTGTTGATGCAGGACTAGCTCCTTCATAAACTTCTCTGTGTACAACAGACCTCAATTACCACAGGATTCAAACACTTGCAAAATGTTTAATGGGTAAAAAGTATCAAGAAATGTGATTTTGTTACTCAAGATTCTTGATAAGTATACTGATGGGAGGTACTGATTTGGCAGTCAAGGTGTTTGAACAGATTCGTGATCATTACAGTCATCAGTTTTGAACTGTTTTCCTTTTCTCTTTTTTCCTCTCATATAGGAAATTAATAAACAGTAAAGATAAAATGTGTTCAAATAAATAAATTGTCCAATTTGCTGAAATTGGACTTAGTTTTTAACTACATTTGTGTTGTTTGTTTGAAAAGTATGGAATATGGCTGAATTTGGACAAGACATGACACATCTTCTTGTTTTACCATTTTAACTTTTTTTTAAATTAAAGGCTTTTTTTTTTAAACCAAAGGCTTTGCTTCACACAATGTCAAAATTCTGTGAGTTTTTCCATCAAATATCTTGTAAATTTTTTAGCTATTTCAACAACCAAGACATCTATAAAATGAATAATATCAAGACCTTAGAAAATATATGCAAGTCAAAAATAAATGGGAGGTTTAGCTAAGAAGTGTTTAGAATGTTAGAAATGTTTCCTTCACAAGTTGTTTCACTGCTGCATCTCATGTTTAGGCACAGGCTAATATAGTATGCTGATGAATTTCAGTAGAAATAGTTAGTGCCCACGAAGATGACAATCAAAAGAATGTGTGTCTTGTGCTTCCAGTTTCTCACTGTCACAAAGCATACATTTTTTCCAGTTTAGCCAATTTTTTCCAGAAGGGAGCATTGCTTTGTGGAAAAAGTTTTGTGCTTGTAATCAGGAAACCAAAGAGAGCTAGTTTCAAGTCTGGAAATAGTATTGGTAGTAGTAATAGTAGTAGTAATAGTAGTAATACACCAATCAGAATTTAAAACCCCAAAACTGAACTTCATGAGGGGTTGGGACTTATAGTCATGCAAGGACTATTATCTGGGAACTCTTAAACCAAGAAATCAGCATGCAGTTTGGTACCAGGATGAAGCAGGCATTAAACCCTGGAGGAATATTTTCTCAACTCCTATAATACAGAATTCCCATGGATAACATCTCAGCATGGATAAGCTCACAATCCAAAATTGCAGAACATATACGAAAATAAGCCATCTTGAACAAAAGTTGGCCAACACACATGCATACACACACATAAATGGGGAGATTAGAGCCTTAGTAGAACAATGTGATTTATATAAAAGATATAAAAGAAAGAATCAAGAGCTTAAGAAAAGAGTAAAATACTATGATAAATTGATAAGAAGAAAATCAAGTAGAATTTTTAGAAATGAAATTAGTTTGTTAAAGACTCAATTGCTGGATTATTGGTCTGTTTGCATCTGCAAATGGGTACCTCTGTGCTATATAATGGAGATATAGTTGTGAGACTATCACTATCATGGAGCCTGTAGTCTTGTGGGGCATGACTGTCATGATTCAAATCACCAGAAAAATGAAAGTAATCGGTCAATCCATTGATAAGTTATTAGTATAACTAAACAAAATTGAAGAAAGACTTGGTGAACTTAAAGACGTATATCTGAAATAGAAAAGAAAGAAATAATTTAGATACTCAGAACATGGTTTGGAAATATAAATAGATACAAATGTAAAAGAAAGTTTCAAAAGTATGGAGAATAAAATTAGAAAGATCAGCATACATTTAATAATAGTTCCAGAAAATGAGACTAAATAAGAGGCAATATTCAAAAAGACAATGTCTTAGAATTTTCTAGAACTGATATATAGACATGAAGCTACCAATTCAAGAAACATGATGTATTCCAAGAAAGATAAATAAAAATATGATCACATAAATATAGTGAATCTGCAGAACCCCAAAGACAAAGAGAAGATTATAAAAGTAGCCAGAGAGAAAAGATAGATTTTCTAAAAACAAAAGAAAGTTAAACAGAGAGTAGATTTCTAATTAATAGTAGTATTTACTAATGCAGAAAACAATGGAATATCATCTTCAAAATACTATTAAAAAACCCCTGTCAACTTATAATTTAACACATATCTAAAATATAGATCTGAAACCTAAAAAAAAAAAAAAAAACTTCCCAAATATCTCATTGACTGCTAAGTTATAAATATAAATGAGAAACTCCCCAAGAGCCCAGAGAAGAAGCACACAAACATAGAGGTCTATCTTTGAAAGGCAAGATAGTCCTGATACAGATGTGAGTTTAGACTCTGACAAATTGAAGCTGAGTATATCTCTTTCCAAATCCTTGGAGTATCACTAAATAACTCAAGAGAAGAAGGGGAGATGGCTAGGGGGCAAGGCTAAAAATCAGAAGCTGGAAGAAAAAACTTGAGCCAAGATGTCAGTGACTATATACCACTGAGAGACAGGTTCTTCGATTAGAATACAGGAATTTAACTGCCAATTGTCAGAAGAACAAAACAGAATCCATACTCTCTCCAATATATTACATACACTTGCAAGTTTGACCAACTTAGTATTCATTCAAGGAAATAGGAAATTTTGAGCCTTATTCAAGGGAAAAATTAAAGTTAATAGACACGTGGCCTAACTGGGCCCAGATATTGGATTTAGCAGATGAAACCTTCCAAATAAATCTTACATTTAAAGATGTAGATTAAAATATGTTCAAGGAATTAAAATAAAACATGATAAAATAAGAGAATCAATAGGGAATTACAACCACAAAATAAAAACTGAAGAGAACCAATTGGAAATTATAGATGAAAACTATAAACTGAGAAGAAAAAAACATCAGATGTACTAAAAACACATTTGAAATATCATGGAAAAGAATCAATGTACCAGGAAATTACATAATCCAAAAAACAGGAAAAAAAGTGTAAAGATAAATAAATATATCCAAGAGCTGTGAGACAATATTAATCATTCCAACATATGTATTATTAGAAATCTAGAGGGAGAAGAGAGAATTGTGTAGAAAAATTTTTTGATGAAATGAAAGCTGAAAATTTCCCAAATTTTGTCAAGAACATTAACTCATAGTTCCCAGAAGCTCAATGAACTTCATGTAGGAAAATATCAAGAAAACCAGAGCTAGACACCTCATAGTAACATTGCAGAAGATAAAAATGTGGGGGGTTTGGAATGTTTTGATTAATGTGGTGGTCACAAGACTATATACATTTCCCCAAACTCATCAACCTGAACAACTGAAATGAGTAAATTTTGTTTTTTATAAGACGTATTAAAATAAAACTATAGAAAAAAATACATGTGTCATACACATACATAAACACATATGTATGTCTATATATCACATGTCTATTTCATAGTTAATTTTTAGATTTATTGAAAGAAAACAAAGAGATTTTAACCGTAAAGAATCCATTATTTTAAATCACTACATTAAGAAATTAAAGGAGAAAATTATATGATCATCTCAATAGCTGCAGAAAATATCTGACAAAATTCCACAATGATTCATGATAATCTTGTTTAGTAAACTGAATAAAAAGAAGTTTCATGATCCTGAGAAAATATATCTTCCAAAAACCTAGAGCAAATATTTTAAATCATGAAACTTGAGAAACATTCAAATTCACTGATATCATTGATTTCAGTCTTAACTTAAATTTTTACTGGAGGTCCTAGCTAATGAAATGAGACAAGAAAAGAAAAAGAAACATCTATCAACTAAAATGGAGGCTAAGTATTTTTCCCTATAGACAAAAAAATCTAAATAGTACAATTTTCATAAAAGTAAATTCCAGATTGAATAAAGACGTTCATGTGTAGACTACAGATCTCATAAATCAGTTCTGTTATACCACAACATATGTGTTCCTAAAAACCACCCCATCATGCAAAAATCTCACAGTTAAAAAACGTAGGGCTTGTGGGAGAAATGGGATGGAAAGGCAAAACTCAAAAACTTCATCACTGACAAAAAAAGAAAGATAGGAAAAAAACTAGATGCACGAATTTTCATATATTAAATAGCTACAAAGTACATAAACACTACATTAAAGATGGCACTTTATCTTGAAATAAACAGGTTGCTTGTGGAATAGACATCAGAAGAGTTCAGTTGTTGAGTGGAATAGGTTATCTGAAATTTCATGGGAAGTTGTAACAGCAGATTTGGATGGGTGTGGCATGTAACGTATCTGTGAACTGAGGTAGCTGGTAGACGTTTGAGAGGTTTGTGTGTGTGTGTGTATTTTGTGTATTTCAACACAGTTTGATTAAGCTACATGTCTTTCTCAGCATTCACCTAGTGTTTTTTACTGACAAAATTGCCATAAACAAATTGGAGTTTTATGTTATGCTCATATTTTTCGTTATACCAATTGTCTTGGAACAAATTTGCATTTCCAAAACAAACACTACAGCCAAACTGACTAAGAAAATATAAGAGAGTATATTTTTTGACATTGTGGTAGGGGAAAAAATTTCCTAAATAAGGCAAAAGAAGAATGAACCATAAGAATGGATGAATTTGACTATATTCAATAATAATAATAATAATAATAATAAACATATATAGGAGAAATGATAGCAGAACAAAGTAAAAAGATAAGCTATTGACAGGGAAGAGAAGATGATGATAATGATTTTATTTATAAGGAACTACAAATCAGTAAGAAAAAGGCAAACAATCTGAATGAAAAATGAACAAAGATAATTTACAAAGAAGATAAAACAAATGTTCAATAAACATAAGAAGAGCTGCTCTGCCCCGCTAAAAAGTAGGGAGCTGAAAGCAAATTCAACAGTAAGTACCACCTACATACCAGTTTGGCAAGAATGAATAAGTTTGATTGCACCAAACATTGGCAAGAATTTGGGGACACAGGGACTTTTATAATTTATGGTGAAAATAGGAACTGATACGATTGCTTTGGAAAACAATTTGTCAATCCGGCAATACTGAAGAGGCAGAGTTAGGACTCAGCAGTTCTACCTCCTGGTGTCCAGCCTAGAGAATATACGGCATCCCCTCTGTAAGGAGATGTGATGGAGGTTGATCAAAGCAGGGTGGTTGGTAGTAGTAAACACATGGAGTAATCTGTCTCTTACTAGGGGAATTTATAAAGTGCTGTTTATTGAAATGATGGGGAAAATATAGAGCGATTAAAATTGTGACCTAGATCTGCAGGAATTAGCAGAATAAATTGCACAAAGAAACATAATATTACATGCAAAATATATGTAAGTGTTATGTGTAGCATGATAATGTGCACAGAAAATATTAAAGAAACAAACTACATATATATATATACATATAAATATGTATGTATTTGATACATGTGTGTGTATTAGGACACTTGCAAGGGAATGGTGCACACCAATTTCAGAGTAGTTGTTAACCTGGTAGAGGAGGAATGTGGAGTCAGATGTTCCTGAAACATTTTATCTTATTTTTTTTTTCAAAGAAGAGAGTCATTGGATGCAAATATAATGGATTCAGTGGTGAATCCATGGATATTGATCATGTATTATTTTCGGCATTTTTGTATACTTGAAATTTATTAATGAATATATATTGAGTGCCTTATTTTATGCGAGGCAATTTTCCTAAATGAAGAGCAAAATATAAAGGAGTGAATGGAGAGAGAAATCAGACATTGACACATACGTGGAAACATCTTGCTGGAAGTGTGTTTGGGCTGCTGGGGAGTTCTGCAGTGTAACATGAGTGAATGTGACAGCCCTACTATCCTGCCTCCATCAACAAAGATATCTAAACCTGAACCCAGTGCTTAAATCTGGGGAGGGAGGTAGTGAACTGAACAAAGTTGCTTTTTCTATTTAAGTCATGTGTGCAGGCTTTCTTCCTTCAGGACTGGGGCCAGCAGGGTGCTCGTGGGGTGGACAGTGGGCCTGCCTGTGGGCCCCGTGGACAGCAAGATGCAATGACAGCTTTATCTGAAAATACCTTTCATTTGGGCAACAGAGAGGCTCTGGGATGCAGGGTAACAAGACAGTTTATATCGAAGCCAGGAAGCTATAAATTTTCTAACATAAAGACAACCCTGTCCAAGAGTCTCCCCTCCTGGTGGAGGCAGGGAAGTCAGAAGCCTCTGACCATAGGTTATCTTTCTTTTGGCCTTAACCCTCTCACAGCTGGATGGGAGGATTCTGGGAGATAGCACATCCCAGATGAGGGATGCTGTGGTGGCAAGGGGTTAACAGGCACTTTGTGTGAAGTTTTAATATTCCACAAATGAAATGTGCATGTGGAATGGGAAAAAAAGAGGAAAAGATTATATTTGTCAGCTGGGCTGCCATATGTTGTTCTGGCCGGAGCACAGCAAAAATGGTGACAATTCTTTCCTGAATGAGAATCTCTGTCAACTCCTGATTTCATGCCTTTCTTTGGACAAGCGGAAGCTTTCTTCATGACCAGGCAGAGTCTGAGATTTTCATTTGTGTGGGGGCAATCTCTGTCTGCCCCTAAAAGGTAGAACATTGTCATTGCGTGGCTTGATTTTTCAGAAGGTGGAAAAGGCAGGAAAATCGTAAAATTCATCTGCATATTTTCTTCTTCTTTTTTAAAATGAAATTGGCCCTTAGGGTAAAAACAGTCCTCTGAAAGCACAAATAGCTAGCTGAATGACAAATGGAGAGGAGGTTATATTGGCAGATCTGTTAGTTCTCACCAAAGTCACCATCACAGTTTCACAGAATTGACTTTGTCACACAAAGGACTTTCCTTATTCATATTTGGTGGGTTATGATGTCTAGATTACTGAAAAATAAATGTCTGGGTCTATGTGTTATAAGAAAAAAAAATAAGATTCAGCCTTGGTGTGAGAGGTTTCTTCTTTTCTAATTATGTATTTCCATCTTACTTTGCATTGGAACATGCCATACTGGACAAAATTACTTTTTTCTTTAAATAATGTCTTACGGATCCTGTTTACTGATTGTCTAACTAATATAATCTAAGAATTAAGAAAATATAGAGAGAAAAAAACTCCCATTATCCCACAATCTAAATATTTTAATATATTTTTCTACACCATGAGTAAATAAATGTATACATAAGTTTTATGCAGTTGACAGCATATTATTAAAGGTTTTGTTGTCAATATAATTTTTAATAGTTCCATATATCCCATTGGGAGGATGTTCCTTTCATTGTTAACTATTCCCTGTTATTGGTCATTTGGTTTCTTTGTAAGTTTGTTTTCCATTCGTTGACGAGTAGGTCAAATTGTCCTTTCTCTTGCGTGAATTTTCTTTGCAGAAAATGACACTGTCAGAAAGGCAGGTGAGGGTGCCCTTGACCAGTTAGAGTATAATTTAGAATCTTGTAGGGACCGTGCTAACTGAGCTAAGATTCTCTGGAGAGGAAGAAGCATTAAGAGGAATGACTGTGGGAAGAGCCTGGGAAAATGAGGAAGTGAAAAATGGGGGCAGAATCAGATGGACCAGATGGTGGTGAAGACCCCCAGGCTCCCTACTGAATGGAGAGATAATCCGAAGTAAAAGAGCATCCCTGCAGGAATGAGATTCTTTCCTTCTCTCCACTAGGTAGAGTGAACCCAAGTGTGGCAAATCATTTTCAGAAATCTAAGAAGGGAGAGCAAAGAGCAAGTGCCCCAGCCAGGTCTCTGTGGAGTCTGTTCAGTTGTCCTCTTCAAGTCTCCATACCCAAGGGGCTATGAAGGGATGCACAGGACACTACACAGTCAGCGTGACGATATTGGTGTGAGGAAAAGGAACAGAACTGAATATGTGGTACAGAAGACATGCCAAAAGGAAATCATTCATGCCATAGCAGAGTAAATAGAAAACAGGGATAAGCAGCTAAGCATGGGTGAGTGAGAAGGGATAGACAGCAAGGCGGCTAGGCAAGGGTGCAATGAAGAGGAGGAGGGACAGGAGAGGAGGAGAAGAAATGATCACTGAGTGCAGCCTGTCCAGGAATTACACATAATCCCTCATGAGCATTTCCCACATTAGAACAACCTAGTAAGAAAATAAATAGCTCAAAGATGATGATGGAACAACAGAATGAAAAGGAGAGGGAAATAGCAGAATTAAGAAAATAATTCTGGGATCAAAGCAATATCATTAATGAACTAACAAAGCAGATAATAATAGCAGCTAACATTTATTGAGCATTTAGTATGGTCGACATACTGTTCAAAGCGCTATATATGGATTATTTCATTTAGTATCTTCATTATCCAATACGGAAACTGGATGCAGTCTGTTCCAGTTACATATACTTACTAGAAAGTGGAAGAGGCAAGATTTTAACCACAGACATATTTAATAACACTCTGCATGTGTCATTTGATCACAGTTATTAAAAGCCAGTTGTTCCATCAATCCAGCCATCCGTCTGTCCATCTGCCCATCCATTTATGCAAGCATCCATCTATGCATCCATTCTTGTATATATCTTGTATATACAGAGATGAAATCTTGTATCTTGTATCTTGTATATACAGAGATGAAATTCATATAATACTAATGATACCTATTCCTGGATGATTTTTTCTTTATACTTTTTCTGTATTGATTGAATTTAAACAGCATTTTATCAACTTTAGAAAATGATGGAATGAACTATTGTAATATAAAAGCGATACTGAATCTAATGATTGTAGTAAGTCTTCCCACTCTTATTACTAAATCATGCATAATAATTAATTATATTATTATTAATTAATTAATATATTAAATATATAAGAAATATATTTTTATAAATATATAATGTATATTATATATAATTTATAAATATAAATATATAATAAATATATAACAAATAAATAATTAATTAAATATATTATTATATAATTATTATTAATAATTAATAATTCATTTCCTTATTTATCTTCCAGTGAAAAAGAATGTTGGTGATTGATTGTCATACAGTTTTCTTTTAGCATTTGATATTTAAAAATATCTCAGAGCGGGAAACAAACTGAGAGTTTCAGAGGGGAGGGGGATGGGTTAGCCCTGTGTTAGGGGGACACGTGTTACAATGAGCATTGGGTGTGATATACAAACAATGAATCATGGGGCACTACATCAAAAACTAACGAAGTACTGTATGGTGACTAGTATAACATAATAAAAAATATATTATATTAGTGAATTAGTGTTCAGTGTATACAGTTTCAGTGTTCCAAGATGAAAAAGTTCTCGAGCTTTGTTATACATAATTAACACTATTGAACTGTATGCTTTAAAATGGTTAAGATGCTAAATTTAATGTTATGTGGTTTTTTTACAACTATAAAAAAGTTTTAATACTTCATTACAGTATTTGTTAGCATGCTTCATTCAATAACTTAGGAAAGGCCTGAAGTTAATATGCTAAAATATAGAAATAGCAGAAACATCAGCTCCAATATAATTTTCATTTGTGCAAATTATTGCCTTCCAAGACAAAAAAACAAAGAATACGGGTTGAAGCTAATTTCTCTAATTTGTTCTTCTCGACATTTCCCCTCATTACTGAGTTTATTGAACAAAAATGGAATATTTTTAAGCTTACTTTTAATGCCTTTTATCCTAAAAATTACAGTAAATAAAAGATGAATGACTAGTAAAAATAAATAAATAAATAAATAAATATGTCTCAAAAACACCAGTCAGATCGTACTTTAGTTTTAGACATTTGACGAGAAACTTCTGAACCTGAATCTCACCTACTATTCAACGAAACTATATTCCTCCCATATATGTGTGATTTGCTTTTTAAGTTTAATTATTTCTTCTCTTCCCCACTAGAGTATAAGTTCCATGAAGGCAGGAAGTTTTGTCTGTCTTGTATTCCTAACACCTCGAATAGAGCCTAGTACCTAGGGTGCACCATAAATGTTTGTTGAATGAATGAATGAATGAATGAATAGAAATGGACATTGTGGACAAAGTTTCAAGTGGACAAAGATTCATAGAACTGTTGAATCCTTGGAGGGAACTTCACATTTAAGTACTATTCAACTTGACTTTAATTGTTAATATGACAATTTTTCACATTTTAACAATAAAATACATTTAAAAAAATACACAGTCAATGCCCATTTCATAAACTTAAAAATATTTTGAGACCTGTATATCACATCCACACATCCACACAAACCCTCCTCTCACAAGGCTTCCTTGTGAAAGGATCAGCGATAAGGCAAAAGCAAATACACGTGGATATGGGAGGGAAAGTTCGGTTTTTCCGCAGTCATGTGCCAGAAGATTTTCTTGCAAAAGTCCCAAACTAGCGTGCCTGAGGACCCGGTTTGGTTCACAGAGCTTTCCCTTTGATTTCATTGCCTCATTAAATAAAAATATTTTTGAAAAAAGTTTTTTAAAAGATTTTATTTATTTGAGAGGGAGAGACACTAAGCGAGCAGGGGGAGGAGCAGAGGGAGAGGGATAAGTAGAGTCCTAGCTGAGCACAGAGCCAGATGCAGGGCTCAATCCCATGACCTTGAGGTCATGACCTGAACCAAAATCAAGAGTCGGATGCTCAACCGACTGAGCCACCCAGGCACCCCTTAATTTAAAAACTTTTGAAAAAATTTTGGTTTTCTAGTTTTTCTTGGAAGTTGGTAGATTTGGCTATGCTGGATCCACAGTTTCACATGATAATTGACTATTGCTGAGTAGCTATTGCCACCGTTAGCTAGACCATGGCTCTGCAATTTGCCACAGTCCATACCATTCCATCACGTGTTCCTGACCCTCTTGTGCCTGGATCACTTGCATGTTCCTGTAGGCATTTGAGTTTGCCATCCATGCTCTGTTTCTATGTTCTCCCCACATCCCCTACGACTTGTTGCCCCCCTAGAGCTCTGCCTTTCTGCTTTTTCTGTTTTTGATAGAATACTTTCCTTCTTTACATAGCATGCCATTATACATATAATTTTAAAACTCTAAGTGTTTCCTAAGAAACTGATCTTGTGTCTTTTTCGATTTGACTTAGCTCATCACATCTATTCTTGCCAGTTAACCCTGGATTTGAGATGGGACACAAAGACACTGGACTGCTCCCTCTGCCACAAAGCTTTGCCATGCCCTTAGAACCTTGACTGCATGGCTTATGTCCTTTCACGCTTATTATTCTTTTATGTTAGAGTTGGATCAAAAAAGTAAAAAGAGAAGTAGGAAAGAGGCAGAAAGTAGGAAGGGACATTCTGGAGGAATTTATTGTGACTTATGTGTGGGGAAAACTGAATTAAAGTCATTTGTGGGAGAATTATTTCACTCTTCCCTTTTCTCCTTATCTTACTATATATACTTCAGTGTTTTGAAAACATTTATTTGTAGAAATATTTTATAATACTTTAAAAATACTTTAAAATAATAACATAAAATATTTAAAAGTAATTTTAAGTGTTTAAAAATTTTATGAATATATATATGACTTTCCAATTTTGTGGAAGCAAAACATGGACAAAAATTTACTTATTCATGTCTTTGTATCACCAGCACCTGCCACAGTACCCCGTCCCATAAGTGTTCACTAATGATCTCTTATTCAGTCTTTATTTTGTATAAAACTGATGGATCTGAGGACCACAGTCTCATTTTATTCCTGGCTAGATTTTCATGGATTACTAAAGGCAGGTAACAGGAAGAAACAGAAAAAGAAGAACAATATTGCCTTGGTCACACTAAAATTAGGTAATCAATAGGGTGACCATATGTCCCTCTTTGCCTGGGATAATCCCAGTTTATTCCTACTGACTTGGCATAATTATTAATAGCATCACTTTTCACTCTCAAAATGTCCTTGTTTGGATGATAAATTATATAGGCACTCTATTAATCAGGACCTAGATAATCAAAAGCTCTTTGTAATTTAATTGTAGGGTCGTAGGCTTTTTGTGTTGTTTTGGTGGAAGAGGGGGATCTAGCTACCTAAATTGGAATTTATAAAATATACTAACACTTTTTAAGAGATGTTATACACAGACACACACACATACACATACACACAAGGCATTTCTATAATAGTGCTTTGTAGTCTAATTATTTATTGGAATAATTTGAATAATTTATTCAATTATACCTATTAGCTTCCTTAGGAATATTCTTCCACACTTGAGAATATATTCATCTTTAATTTCTTTTAAGGCCTTGCAAACAGTTTTGCATTTAGTAGATACTTAATAAATATTTGTTCAGTGGGATTGAATAAAATGAAATCAAATTAAGTTGTCCTGTCAGGGATAATTTGTGTTGGTTTATCTTCCCATCCACAAACTGGGAGGGGCCAAGGTGCCAATATAAATTTTACATATTTGGTGCACTAAATTAATTTTTTATGCCTCCTCATCCTTGTTCTGCTGTTTCCTGAAAAGCTCTAGTTGTGTATTGTTGCAAAGCATTTCTTTTCTGAAATGGTTAAGAAAATTATGTTCATTAAGGCAAAATGTCCACTGATGGCCTTGATTTCTTTGGATATATTTGACAGAAATGTTAGCATTTTTTTTTTTTCTGGCAAAGGTTTTGATCAGAAGGACAACAGGGGACTACCATAGGATATTGGCCATAACGTGCAATTTTCGTTTGTCAAAAATTCTATGAATAATTTTTTTGCCCTATATGGATTTTAAGAGACTCAAATAAGAACCACATAGAGGACCAACCTTTGAGAATTTGTGTATTTTGTATCTGAGTACTGAAACTCCTGGCCAACTGGCAAGGCACTGAGCTCTTCTAACAAGTTATAGGGTGGAAATTATTTCTCTTCTCACCCATCTGCTCTAGGAGCCATAGCTCATATTTAGAAGTAGTGCTACTTACAGTGAGGAAAAAAAGACCATCAACAGAAGTTAAAAAAGAAGAATAAAAGGCCATCATCGAAATAGCAAACAAACCCAATAACAAAAAAGAAGACAAATCACTTTGTAATATTGGTGCAAAAGTCCTGATTCTATATTCTCGCCACCTGGCATAATCAGTCTATAGAGATTCCTGTACCATCTTTTGAAAAAAAACCAGCAGGCACTTACTTTGAATGATATCTGAGAATATTTCTTTATGATGAGAAAGCAATAGCCCTTCGCTAAGCACTTGAGCAGTCAAAGGATTGAGTTGCACCACAGAAGGGGATTCACCATAAACAGAGGGAAATATTCAAAGAAGGAAAGAGAGAGCAGGGTTGAGAAAAAGGATAAACGACAAAAACATTCCTCCCTTTAATTTTCTTTCATCATCCAGTAGCTAAAGGAATCAATCACGTTTTCTTAGCTGGCTACATCCCTTAATAAGGTAAGCCCTGTGCGACCCACAGGGGGAAATGCCCTTTTAAATTCCTACTGCTGTGTTTACAGATGATAAAACTCTTCAGGTGCAACCTAGTTCAACTGGGCAGGTAAATCTAAGCCAAGAAACTTATAATATAGCAACTGCAGAGAGCCTGTTATTCAAAAGGATGGACACATCCACAGTAAGGCAATTTTTTCCCTTTTTCTTTTTTTAATATAAGCAAGACTAATATAAAGTACTTTTGAGGAATGGTTTCCAATTAGGAACCATAAGGAAATAACTTTTACTTAAGTATTACCTTGCAATACTAGTGCAACGTTAGTATTGGGAAACCAATCGTGTTCAGTGGTGTAATTAGTGATACGACTCATGTTTTTATTTTTATTTTATTTTAAGTGATATGACTTTTAAAGTACATGTGTTTTCACTTAAAAATTGTCTTTGGCCAATTGTCAAATCCTTTCAGAGACAGGATATATTGGTTTTATCTATGAGAGGTACTTAAGAAACCTCTGGCCTAGAAGAAGAGAGAAAAACAGATCCAGTTAAATATCTTATTTTAAAGAGATTTCTCATAGTTATATACTATTTATTCCTTGGAATTTTCTCATAGATTTGTCTTCTACCCTCGTGGTATTTGATTTTGAAAGAGTGTTGCTTTTTTTTTTTTTTTTTTAACTAGTTGAGGACATCTCTCTCATTCCTTCTCTCTCTCTTTCTCTCTCTCTCTCTCTATTTGTGTGTGTATGTGCGTGTGTGTTTGTGTGTACCTATCTCTTAATTGGGATGTTCTAAAATGTCTATTTTGCACATGTGAATTATTCTTTAAGACCCAGACAAACGTTACCTCTTCTGATGTCTCCCCTGACTCACAGAATGAATCGCTCTTTCTCATGGGCTCCACTCTGACCTTATCTATAATGATAGTAGACTTACTAGAAATGTGTGGAGCAGGCCCAGATGTGGCTAGGTTTGCTTGGGGGTGGGGGGTGGCGGTCAGAGAAGGCTTTAGAAAGGTGATATGAGAGTCTGATCTATAAGGAAGTGTGGTTTGCCAGGTGGAAAAGGCATACTTTTAGAGTTTGGTGTTCATAAACCTTTGCCCCCATGTATAGAAAAGAAGTCCCTTAAGAGAATCTCCAGCAGTTATCTGGCACAAGTAAGTACTTGATCTTTATTGATGAAAATGTGATTGAATGAGTGCTGAGCTGAAATGGGCGTGTTCCTTTATCATCCAGTCCCTCAAATGGGCTCAATTCCTTCTGTTCAGATCCCTCGTATATATTAAAAATACCTCTATGGATCTGGAAGTTCCAGGTAGCATTAAAGATATCCCTGTCTCTCTGCTCTGTTCAGAGGCTTTCAATGAGAGATTTTATTTCCATGGGGAGACGAAATTCCAAACTTTCTGGAAAGTGTTGATGATGTCTTGGTGTTCAGTATATACTAACTATTCAAACAAGCTGACATTGTTAATGTAATTGTCAGCATGTTTTAGTCTTTTCTTTTTTTTTAAGATTTTATTTATTTATTTGAGAGACGGAGATCACAAGTAGGCAGAGAGGCAGGCAGAGAGAGAGGAGGAAGTAGGCTCCCTGCTGAGCAGAGAGCCCGATGCAGGGCTGGATCCCAGGACCCCGAGATCATGACCTGAGCTGAAGGCAGAGGCTTTAACCCACTGAGCCACCCAGGCGCCCGGTCAGCATGTTTTAGAATATCATGTTAAAAAATACAGGGTGTATTCACAGACCCGTACCCCTGGGGATAAAAATACATTATATGTTTATAAAAAAATTAAAAAAGTAAAAAAAATACAGGGTGTGGCCTTGTACTTACTTTATTTTTGTATTTGGTCTTGGCTTAATGATTTTCAGAAAGGAAAGCAGGAACAATTTCTCTGAATTTCACCATTGTGGAAATGACAGAGGGATGATTTTAGTACTTCTAGATATCAGAGATAGATATCAGAGATAGCCACACGGTCATGTTCATATGCCACGACTATTCTATAGGAGACATTTAAATTATGTCATGTTGTGGGTCTTGACCCTCATAACGCATGTTCCCTTCAACTGGAGACACAACTAGAACTGATAAGATACACATTTTAGGTGGGGTTTGTGTTGTCTTTAGCAACGCACCATTCACAGATTTTTTTGAGTGCTGCAGATAATCATTATACGTTTTTTCGTATTCTCTTGATTTCTATCTATTGCTGCGAAAACACTCCTATTTTCTGAAACATAAAAACAAGTGGGGAAAGTGATAACTCTTCCTTAGGTAACCTCTGAACAGAGGAACTTTATGCATTATGCAGCCGAGGCCATGCCAAAATGCAATTTGGAGGGTGTCCAGCCCTTCATTGGAAAGTAATGGTTTTCACTGAACTGAGTTATGACCAGCTGTTTACAGACAGTCTGTGACATACTGATAGAGCAGAACACCGTATGTTGCTTTCCAAATCAAATGATACAAGAAGTGTGACAGAGTGGAGAAACATCTGTCATTAGCAATTTTCAGCACGCTTCACTAATTCTGGACAAAATACGAGTAATGAACTTACCGCAGGAAACTTCAAATACTACCACTGCTGAAACAAGGATATAAACAGCAAGTCCTCCTAATGGCTTCTAATTTAATTCATTTGCAGTAAGAAACAAACAAAGTGGGTTATTTGTTTTTGATCACAGGGTAGTAAATACGAATGCCGATCACAAATGCTTATTTTAATCAAAGAATAGGGATTGTGAAATGCAACTTTCTTCAAGTTCAGATACAAAGCTTTTTCCCTTCTTTAATTGTTTAAACAGGGTTTGTTTTTGTTTTTGTAAGTAGTAGGGCTGGGGAATGCACCCTGACAGGGACACGGTTTTCCCCGTGTGGTGTCTGAGTGTGAAAGCTTGGGGTTGCTAGGGCTCTGACAGATTTGTTGGACCTGTGGTGATATTTACATAACATTAAATGTTCTTAGTCTTTCTACTAAGGAGCTTGTATAGAAGAATGTGTTAGGTCTTTCTCAAGCTGCTTTCCCCTTACCACTTCTCATCTTGCTGTGTTTTTTTTTTCTTCGTTTTTTTTTTTTTCCTGGCTGATAATTTTCATTTTGCGGTCCCACAAATTTTCACAGTTCTGTAACGAGCGCATGGTCTTCATACAGCATCCACATGGTTCTCTACTGGTCGACGTCACACTGTTGATGAGATCTCGCAGCCAAACCATGTGAAGGCTGCAATCTGTGAGCATTTTTCTTTTGTATCTTTGCAATCAATTGAGCTATTAAGCCGTTAACATTCAAGGCCTACTCAGCTCAGTTTACTCCCAGTTAGCGCCAATCCGGCAAAATTCCTAAATGGGCAGAATTGAGTTTGACTTAAAAAAAAAAAAAAACCCAAAACGAAGAAAGGTTGGTATTCTCTATCTGAAGGTTCGACTCATCTTCAGAAAAATGGCAATGTAAAATGCAGACATGAGATCTTGCCCAATCCGTTGGTGTTCTGCCGATGGGACCTACTTTGGACCGTGTCCCAGAACAAAAAGACTGAATGCCATTCGGAACTGATGACTGTAAAATGAGTGTAGGAGGTCTTTGAGGAGCTTCTTAATTACAAAATTATTCATGATAAAATGGCACTGATCTCAAATTCCCAGTTTCTTGTAAATTTTAGTGTGGAACCACATAAAAATGGTTTATAGCTTTTTAACACCTTAGGTAAACCAGATCCAGCCTCAGAATGTTGTGGGGGAAATCATCTCCAAATACCTTTGAATATTTCACTCTTCTTCTTCTTCTTTTTCTTTCCTTCTTTTTTTCTTTCTTTCTTTCTTTTTTTTTTTTTTTAAAGGAATGACATACTGACTTATCTATCTTTTTTTAAGCGATCCCTAAATTATCTTATGGTTGAGAAGAAATATTCTAAGATATGTAAATGCTAAATTTTTCTGGTTTTTATAGACATCTGCATTGAAAAACAAAACAAAACGAAAATATAGATGCCATTGAAACCCATCATTACGTTTGTGATCTAGATAATAAAGTAAGCAGACCCGAGCAATTCGCTAACACTAACGCTATTCTTTACATAAACAGTAAATGTTTAGATTTTCCTGTTCACTGACTAACAGCACACATATCATAAACACTAAGCTGTTATAGTACGTTTCGTGTGTTGATTCACTTTAACAGTTGTTAGTGTGAAGACAGGAAAAGAAAAGTGGGTGTAATGAGACCATGTGCAGTATGCTGTGAAAACAGAGGCCCTTATTTGGCATAATGGGTTGCACCATAAGGGCCATAAAATTGTGCATGTGTTAGTATCATTTTAATTATTACGGGTGCCACATGTTAAGCAGAATAGCGGAACTACTAAAACAGCTTCAAAATCCTTACTGCTGATCGCTGCATTTAATTACAAATAGGAACATTTGGAGATAGGTCACCATAAAACCCTTCTGTTGTCAAATGAGCTCAAATCTGATTTTTGTAATTATGTTTTTATACCACAGATCCTGTTGAATAACTATAGGGAATAAAATTTTAATAAGTGCTGATTAAATGTAGGTACATCTTGCTTCCTAAGAATATTTATGAATGCTCATCATACTTAAATCAAGGTACCATCTCTATTTTCCTGTGGACAGTGCTTTGATCATTCAACCTTAATGCAAATAAGCTGAATAAATTTATGTGCCATGAAATATTGTTTTTTTTTCATTGAAGCATAAAAGCTCTGGATTTCAATTATTCATTCTGTTTGTGAGCACTGTGTACTGTACTGTAATTCTCTAGAACCAAAGTGTTTTCATTATCCCACTACATGTCAGACTCAGTGGGATCTTGTAATTAACTTTTCTAAGGCAGGGTTTTATTGAGGAAGATGACAACTTATGTCCATCTTTGGTTCCATGTGGAATAAATATGGTGAGGGATGGTAAGTTCACTTTTTAATCTTTTTTTCCCTTTGGAATTATTTATGAATTTTTTGTTTGTTTATTGGTTCCTTGGGCTTTAAAAATCATGAACACATTGTGTTCACCAAGAGAAATAGTGCTTTGGGGTGCTTCGTATGTGTCAGATCCCTGCTTTGTGAAAAATGGTTTTGAAACCTTGCATAATGGTTAGGTCTCCTAGATCTTTTGAACATGAAATTATCATGGTGTTTCCAATAGCGACAAGACATAGAGGATGAAGTGAAGAAGGAATTGCTCATGGGTAATGGCACATGAAAGTCATGAGTTATTACAAGGAAATAGGCCAGACACCGAGCTGACATATTCTTAAATTGCTACTCTTTAATGTTGGTGTGTGATTTCATAGTTATTAAAGCAGGCACACTTATAAACTATCCATATGGACACATAAATTTGTGGTCTTTGTAAGTCCAGAAGGCATAAAATACTTCTTACTCTATAAAACAGAGAAGTTTCATCCTTTGGATTAATGATATTTCTTTAGAATAGTCACAACCCCTTGTATACCCTAGAAGCCCACATTATTAGAAAAGTTTTTCATTGATTTTGGTGAATAGAACCTGGCTTTAGTGAAAACATTGCTTAAGATCACTAGAAAGTTCCATTTGCCAAACTCCTCAGATTATCAGTTGTCCTTAAGCACTTCATCCATACTTTAGACGGCTGTTTTAATCTCCAAGTGGCTCTGCAATGTAATCATTCAAAGAAGAGTACACATGCTCCGGTCCATATCTCCATATCCACTGTTTCAGATAAATGATAAGGCAGCACGTTAATAAAGACCTGGAAGACACACACTACCATGAGACAGATGCCATCTCCATCGTCAGCTGTATATCACATCTAGAATACATCATCCTGATGTAATACCCGGAAACCGGCTTCCAGGCTGCAAAGCACAGACTGAGGAACAAATAGTGTTTCACTCTGACATAAAAATACAATATATGTATGTATGGTCCAAGATTCTAGGTGGTTCTTGGTTCCCCAAAGCTGAGTGTTTATCGTTTGGATCTGTAGTCTCTTAGTTATTGTCATTTTCAAGTGATGGGGGAGGGGAGTCAACCAATGCCAAAGGCAAAGGTTGCAAAGTTATGCCTCTCTCATTTGAAAGCATCATTTGACAATGTCAAGTTATTTCTTCAGCTCAGTTCTGATAAATAAACTAGATGTCTCTAAAACTCAGGTGGCCACCTGGCACAGTTTTGAACTCTACTATGATATACTCAAGGAGGTGCTAAGTGTTAGCTGGAATTATGTCCCTTTATGAGCAAATTAATTGTGGAAAATCTGAGAATCACTGAAATCACTCATGGGACTAGATAAGGAAAAAAACCCCTACAGACATAAAAATCTTTTACTGGGAGCAATGTTCAGTACAGTAATTCCATTAATTTACATCCCTATAACCAAAGAGCAGGTTTATAGTCTATCAGAATAAAAGAAAGGGTAAATAGAGATGAATGACAGATTGGAGAGAGAGGAAGAATTTCTCATTTTCCAAATTATTGAATAGAACAGATACTTTCTTGGATTGATACGTGTTTTCTGGTCTTCCTGGCTCTTCAACTACCCGAAGGCAAGCTAATCACTTGATAAACTAATAATCTGTATCTCCAGCACCATGTACATTCCACGTTTCAAAGGAATAAAAGGAATGTAGAGCTGGAAAATGGTCATAGGTGAGTCAAACCTGTCTTTCACAAACAAGGATATTTCTTCTAAATACTAATATGGTAGAGATCTAGTGGTGATGAATGCCCAGCAGTCTCATAGGATGCTCACTGAGAGCAGAGTCCCAGTTGACCCATTCTGTGCTGTATCTTACCGCTGTACACAGTGCTGAGCAAGAGATGTTTCTTAGTAAATACCTATTACCTAAAAAATCTGGATTATTTTACAAAACTGTCTAAAGAAAAATTTGTGATTAATCTTTGTTAAAAGCTGAATATTAGAAAAGAGGGCCATGGGGGTGCCTGGGTGGCTCAGTGGGTTAAAAGCCTCTGCCTTCAGCTCAGGTCATGATCCCAGGGTCCTGGGATGGAGCCCCGCATCAGGCTGTCTGCTCAGCAGGGAGCCTGCTTCCTCCTCTCTCTCTGCCTGCCTCTCTGCCTACTTGTGATCTCTGTCTGTCAAGTAAATAAATAAAATCTAAAAAAAAAAGAAGAAGAAGAAAAGAAAAGAGGGCCATGCTTACTTCCTGCTATGATGGATAGGCTTTATCACATCCATCAATTATAGATCAAAAACTCACACCAGCCAATAGCACCCTCTACTTCTGCCCGACCCACTCTGAGTTATCAAAAACTTCTTTCTGGAAATTTTTCCTTACATCTCTTTTGAGAAAAATTGGTAATTCACTCCTACCACAGAAGAACTAACAGGGGGTATTGATAATTTTAAGAGAATTATTGTCTCATAATTATTTTCTCCATGTCTTTCTGGTCAATAGATGTAAGTACAAGAGGAGAATCTGTTTAGTAGAATCACTTGCTTTTTGAAATACTCTGTATCTCTGTATTTCTAATGCAAAAGTTTGTGTTCTCTTTTTGCTGTTTCATTAGAGGACATAACTACTGATGAACTTGGTCAAAGAGTTTATCATCCAATTAATAGGGATGTTTTAGACACCTGCCACTTCATGTCTGACTGGCTGTGCTGAGGCTAGCAATGCTAGCGGAGACCAAAACACAAATGGCCTCAGTTTCTGGCTCACTTTCTATCCTGGTGTTCAGAATCCTTTGGAAAATTTTTCACAGATCAAACAGTTTACATACTGAGTTTTTATAAGAATTTTAAACTCTAGAAACTGCATTATGACTGTTTCATATGATCTCTCAAAGTTTTCACAGTTATGAAATTTAATTGTTTTCCTTTTTAATGGAAAATTTGGTTCCCTTTATCTTACATGGCTTTCTGAGACTCATAAATGATGATAACTGCAGTTTCATTTTCCTAAGATATATGTGTACTCATGTATCATAAAATACTTCAAGACATTTTCCCAAACTAAGTTGGGAAAAAAATATGTCCCTCCTGTTGAAAAATTTGAAAGAAATTTGAAAGAAGCAAATCTTATACTGATTGTGCTACGAGGCTTATTACATTCATTGGTTGACCACAAATTTCTCTTGGTTCGTATGTTTCCATATGCCATTTCTTAAACTTTCTGTACAAATTCCAAGTTAGAAGTGAAACTCTTCTTATTAATATCCAGCAGTGATAATTATTTAAATGTTTAACGGCAAATATCTAGTCAAGGATGTTCGTATTAACTGTGTATGTATATATAATACATATTTATATCCTTAAATAAATGTATATACTTATATTTTATATGTACATATAAATGTACATAATATTATGTTTTATGTACACACACACACACACACACATGCACACACACATAGTTCTTTTAGTTTCAGGTCCAAACTATAATTTCATCAAAAACATCTTGTACATTCAGGGAGTAAAGATGTATAATCATGACAGTTCTTACTGAAGAGAATAAAACTACTCAGAAGATTTAATTTGATTTATCCTATTTTCCTTCTACTGAGACCTCCCAGGATAGGGGCAAATGAAAAGGAAACAAGCTGACACTGGAAATTTTAGGAATGACTTCTAGAAGATGTCTTGGATTAGTACCCATTCAAGCCTTCTAAATTTGCATCCCTATATAGAAAGAGGTCTCCCTGATGCACTCTTTAGTGCCCTGTCCCTTTCTCTAACCCCACGATCAGCTCCCATATCTTGTATATTCTTCTATTGTTCCTCTTATACTAGTTCACTTGTCCATCCCAGAATTAGGTGTGAACTATCATTGACTCATTCTTCTTCCTCCCAGCCTCTGTCTTCTCATCTTGAATACCCCAGACCTAGCACAGTGTGGAGTCTAGATATTCACTCAATACATCTGTCAAGTTGAACTGAGTTCCAGATGTTAGACAAATTGGGTATTTGTGAAAGAATTAAGCACTAAGAGTTAGCTGGGTTTTTTCACTCAACAGAACTTTCTAGTTAACGGAAAATTAATAAGAAGTTTGGTGTGTATATTTTAGTCCTTACTGAAAAATGTTCCTGCTGAGTTGGGGAAAGTATAACCAGCCTGTCAGCTCTTCTACCAAGCATGAGTGAGTTTCTTTTAGGTCCAGATTCACATTAGATTCACCGTTGAATCTGCAACACAACATAAAGGTTCATTGAAACCATACCCACACTGGTTTTCAGTTTCCTTGTAATCATAGTAATTGGGGCTTAAAGTGAAGATTGAGATTTTTGACTAGAAATCCTTTAAGAAAGATGTAAGTAGAAAGCATCTTGAGGACAGGGACATCAGATGCTGAATTCATATACCAATTTTCAACAAAAAGAATGTTGATGATGATCGGAAATGTAAACACGCTTTGAAGACACAGAGCAGGTATTTTAAGCTGACCCTGAGGATGAATATACTTGCATGTGTAGGGGACTTCTTTAACTTATAAAAATTATACTGAGCTGAAAAGATGTTCAGTCTCCAATTTAATTTTGCACTCCTTCACGTTTCCTCAAACCTTCATATTGTTTGACAGTATGTTGCATGACTGTTGCCTATAAGTGTGAAAAGTCAAGATGAGAGTTCACAGCAGGTTGATGGCCTGGAGATGAGAAGTCTGTCTGAGGACATTTCAAAGTTGTAAAGGTATTATTCTCACATGGAGTTATTTCTCAGTGGGTGTGAACAACAGCTACTCATCAAGCTGGTGTAGTGTGAAATAGAGTTTCCTGAAAAATGATGTGCAGACATATGCAGAAAGCCACATGCTTAGTACATGCACAGACTGCGTGCCTAACTTCCAAGTGTTCGAATATTTGCCATGAGATGAGCTAGAAATGCAAAAGTCCCCATCATCAGTAGCTGGGGAGAAACACAGCTTGGAATCACTATCGATTTATTGGGTTCCAGGAGCTCCCATGTTGAAGGACAGAAAGTGAACAGTGCAGCTGCCCTGGAGAAGGGATGTTTCAGGAACTAGGAAGGACCTGGTGTGATACAAGACATCAGGAGTTTTTCTACAAAATGCTTGAAGACCTACCACTGCCATGAAAACAATTTTGTTCATCTTGCAGTGCACTGTGTCACAATTGTTGGGTAATGATCACATTCTATTAATCTCCACTGCTGAATGAAGAGGTTCATGTGCAGGGGTACACCCACTGTGTTGTGTTCTGCTGAAGAGGTATCTGCCCACATTCATGCATGGCTCCCCGGGCCCAGTGTATTATTTGTGTATTACATTTGTTTGTACCTTTCCTCCAAATAGCTTGGCGCTGCATACAGATCTTTATGTGAATTATTTTCTTAACTGCAATGGTTCTTCTCATGAGTTTTGACAACTGCACAGTAAGGAGGGAGGCAGTTAGGGAAGTGAAAAGCATGATTTTGAATGAGACATAAATCACGCAGATATACCTGGAATGGGGGAGGGTAGAAAGAAAACATCCAAGTGTTTATGCATGTATTTATTTTTACCCCACATGTTTAAAAAAGTATTCAAAATGGCTTACCAAAAAAAAAAAAAAGGGTATGTATGTCATAGGGCCTATGAAAATATAAACAGAAAATAAAATTTTGAAAGAGGTAGACTCAAATATGCTAACTATGAGGGTTAATGAGAATAAGAATGAGTCATTTCACTACACAGATGGAGGTTTACTTATGTGGTTTGGTTGGCAGGTGTGCTGACTCTGTGGTGTTAATCTTCAGGTTCATTGTGTAGGAGGCCCCAGTGAATTCTCTCCTTCAGTTAGAAAAGACACAGATAAAGAGAGGCAACTTGCTATGAATCCTAAAACTGGGCAGGTTGGGGGTCAGATATTGTTTCATATTCCAGAATTGTTGCTTGCTATTCTGCGAGGTTTGGTTGTCATGCAACAAGGGGTGGCTGACCAAAAAAATATAGATACCAGGGCGCATTGTTTCTCATTCTCGTTGGCATTAGTTTATTTTTTAAATAGCTTTTAAATTATTGAAGTAACACATGTTCCTTGCATAATCCCAAACAAAAGTATAAAGATGAAAATAAAGATCTCTAAACCAATTACTCAGCAACAACCCAGTTATTTTGGGGTTCATTTTCTTGTGCTTTCTCCTACTTATGCATAAACATTTCTATTTAACCAAATCCTGGGGGTCCTCCTCGACCCTACAATTTCTCACACACCCAGTGTCCAGTATATTAGAGGATCCTGCTTTCCTGTCCTTTACAATTCGTAGACTTTCAGTACTTTTCCCCACTTCCACCGCTGGTGGTACCTGGTCTAAGCCAGGCTAACCATCCCCTGACATATCCTCATCTCTTCCTCCCACAGTCCTGTTGGTCTCTTTCCCATCCCAAGTCAGAGTGATCCTTTGAAGATGTAGATCAAATCCTGTCTCTCCTATGTTCAGGTACCCCCAGGGGCTTTCTACTTCACACTGAGAACAAGTTCAAATTCTGAGTTATCTTAGCCTATGCAGTCCTACACTATCTGGTCTACTCTATCCATTCCCAGATGGCATTCCATTATATTTTCATTACTGGTTACGTAGTACTCCACTTAACTATGGCAAACCGACCACCATTGAATAGTATCAACGCTTCCAATATTTTCCCGCTATAAGGGAGGCTGAAGCAAGGTGTGCAGTGATCGCACAATTACACGGTTTTGCCTTTATCAGAAACATGTTGCCAGACTTCCTCCACAGAAACATTACACGAATTACACTGCCATCAACCTGCTTCTTTGAGAGGCCGACTCTGGTTATGGTTCAGCCTCTGTGGCGGCCAGAGCTGATGAAACAAGCCCTGGAATTTTGCATCCGAATTCCTATTTTGATGGTGGTGAGATTTTGAACTACTGTTGGCATCGAATCCAGTGCCAGTCTTCCTGCTTTGCCTTGTCAAATTGGACAGGGAGACGGCTGTCTTGCAAAAGTGGAATTGTCACTAATTGGCCACAGAGGAAAGATTCAAAATCTTGCCAAAAGTCTCCTGTATTCTAAGGGAATAAAATCCTCCACATAACTTTCCCTCTCATTAAAAAGAAACAAACCCAATATGAAAAGCACTTGATAAACTAGAAAGCATTGTATAAGTGCAAGGCATCATTGGTCTTGCTGAGGTTACTGGCAGCATGTGGGCAATGCTGCTGGGGCTCACGGAATGCACGGACAGGGAGGCCTGTCTGTCCGGCCTTCCCTTTTTACCAGCTTGTTTCGTCCTGTTAAGAAATGTCAAGGAAGAAGCAATAGTAAATAACTTTTGACTTCACTTTGGCTTTTTCATTTAGATTAAAGCAGAGCACTTCAGGTGCGGTCTACATACAAAATGAACACTCTATAAAACGTTTTGTCACTCGTAATGTTTGGGACTCAATTTGTTTTTCTTTATTACGACAAAATGAATTTAGCAAGAGTTAAACATCACTTCGTACTGAAAATGACAGCCACTTATTTTTGGCCCCTGCGTGGACACTGTGGAAAAATTAATGGTCTGTGAGAAAGAGAGTTAAATCATTAATTCCTGTTCCAAGGTAGCATGTAGTCCATAGTATTTTATTAAAAACATTACATATCATTTATAAAAATCAAGCCAGATGATAGACTCCTGAGCATTTCGGAGAACTGGCTTTTAACAAATCTATTTCTATTTAAATTTAAAAGAATGCAAATATGTTTACAAGTCTAGAAATATGTATGTTGGAGTTTAAAATGTGAGTGAATAAATTTTCAGGAGTTAAACCACTTATTTTTAGAATTTAAAGTAGGTCTTAATTTTAGATTTTCCTAAAATGAAACAACAGAAAAAAAAAAAAAGACAAATGCTGCCTTCTATAAGATGTCAGTTTGGGGGAATAGCTAATTTTTGAATTATTCACTGGGTAAATAATTTCTATTAATATATACATTTCTTGATTTTGTCTTATTTTAAAAGAAGTTTTATGGCAGCTCTAACTTTACCTTAGATATCTCTTGGCCACACTTGGAAGGGCATCAAGCTTACCACAGTCCATTCTTTTAAACTTCCCAAGGATCGAAACTGGAAAAGGAAGGGGAGACAAATATAAGTGAAAAATATTGAAAGAATAAACCATGCCATTTGTTTTGGATTGATGATCCATAACCTTAGTCCAATATTTGTGATTTTAGTAACAAGCAAGATTGCTAAAGATCCCTCTTCTCATTGCTTCCTTGTCAAATTTTTGCATCCAATCATAAATAATCTTAATTTGGATAATTTTAAAAGGTTAGTTTAAAAAGTTCATTTGACATTTTAGATTCAAATGAAATAAAACTTTAGTTTTATGGGGCACCTGGGTGGCTCAGTCTGTTGGGCATCTGCCTTCAGCTCAGGTCATGATCCCAGGGTCCTGGGATCAAGCCCCACATCAGGTTCTCTGCTCAGCGGGGAGCCTGTTTCTCCCTCTTTCCCTCTGCCTGCTGCTCCCCCTACTTGTGCTCCCCCTCTTTCTCTGTCAAATAAATAAAAATTTTAAAAAGAAAACCCAAAACTTTAGTTTTATTTCATGAATCTTTAGAGACCAGCAGAAACTTAAAGTAACCTATTCTGACTTTCTGCCAAAGAAGCCCATAACCTCATTAAATTCAATGATTCATCCTGCCCTGCCTTGACCAAGGTAGCTGAAAGTTGACGGAGAAAATGACACCATCAGGATAGTTGAAACCACCTCACTTTATGACCATGAATACCAACTAGGCACTCGGAACTGTCAGACATTATAGTTTCCAAGAACAACAATAAAACAATGACCTACCTCTTGCCAAAGACAATGTTCAATACTCTTTAATTTGTTCAACATCAGATATTCACCTCTCTTCTTGGAACACATTCTTATCAGAGCTAGGACACCACACATGCCTGCTCATCTTTTCTCCCTCTCCACTTTCTCCACATCTTTTGCTGGTGCCTTCTTCTCCATCAGCATATCAGCAGGCTCTAGCATTATCTCTTTGGCTCTTTAATTTTCTCTACATTCACTCTTTTCCAGGCAAATTCATTTAATTCCATGGTTTTTCCTATAGACATTCTGATGGTTCTCAAGAGGAAACTACAGACTCAGGAGGCAACTCTCAGACTCTCCTGCGAGCTCCAGATGCACCTAGTCCACAGCCCTTGTTGCATCTTCATTCAGATGTCCAGTGGTGATACCTCAATCTTAACATGGCTAAAACCTCTACAGTCAAATACACTCTCTTGCCCAAGCCTTCTCCACCTCTGTGTTCATCCAGCTGCTCAGGCTCCACTCTTGATTCTTGATTAATTTCTTTTCTCCACTCTCTACCTCTAATAGCTTGTGATTCATTTTTGGGTCTTCCATCATTTCACTGCTGCAATACTTCCCAAACTGTTGCATCACTAACCTGTGCTGAAAACACATCTTCCTAAATGGCTTTCCACTTTCTACCTGTCCCAACAAAATCCTTCCACTGTACAGCAGCCAGATTGATCTTTCTAAAGTATAAAGCAAATCATGTCAACTGCTTAAAATGCTCTGATATTTTCCTGTTGCAGCTGAATAAAGTCCAAACTCCTACAAGGCCCCATGTAATCTGCTACTCTGACCTCATCTTATGCCATCCCCATGTTCAGCTGCCCACAATCACTGCTGTCAGCTTCATCTTTGCACACATCCGCTTTAGTGTCTTTGATGTTTCTTCTACTTGAAATGTAGATACAAAAGGTGTCTCTATTTCTAGTTCCATTATCAACCAAAGTTGAGAGGCCTTCACTTTCCACCCTGGCTAAAGTAGCTCCCTCCCTGTCATCATCTACAGCATCATCTTATTTTGTTTTTGTCATGGGCACTTTGCAATAGTATCCAAAGTTGGTCTCTATTCATATGTTTATTACTCATTTATTTTTCCTCTCCCTTTTAGTATGATGTAAGATGAGGAGGGCAAAACTCTAATCTTGTTCACGACTGCACTCCAAAAGTCTAACATAGAGCCAAGAACAATGCATCCAAATGTAACTGTGACAAACTATTCCATCTCATTTTACAGATCAGAACACTGAGACCAAGAGAAGTAAAATAACTTGCTCAAGGTCATATCAAGTTAGTAAATAGAGCTACTATATAAACATCTAAGTAAACTATTGAATGTAAGTAGAATTCAAATAGGATAGAGATAAGTACAAAGTGCTATGGGCACTCCGGATGAGGACACATTACTGAGCCTGGGCAGGGGGAGGGAGGAAATGTGTGTCAATGGAGACCTCAGGAAGATAGGCCATCTCAGTTGTCATGAGGTTGAGAAAGGTAGCAAAGGCAGGACATACTTCCCATACAAGAGCCTGCCTGTATGAAGGTTGATGGATCCTTGAGGAGTGCCAAGTATTTCTGTGGTTTTTACATAAGAAGGTGGCATAATCGGAGCTGTTATACAGAGTAAGTCTTGCACCTGAGTAAGAGCTTTTGGAGATGTCAGAGAAGACAAATGCTTATGAACTTTATTCATATGTGTAATGACGGAAGTTTTAGACCCTTCATGGAAAGCACTGGTCACCTTGCAGGTGGAGAGGAGAAACATGCAAGATGCACCTTGTTAGCTGGGTAGGATGAGGAGGGACTCTGTTCTCAAGGTGATGTTCTTCCATCTGGTCTGAATACATGTATCTGTCATTTTGGAATCTCTCCGCATAGGAATAAGGAGTCACCTCGTCTTTGGTTGAGCATTGCATTTCAAAGGCAGGGCCGCCAAAAAGTAGAGGCCAGGCAAATCCTGTTGGATTCACATTCTGGGCAATTTGGGTCTGGGCCAGCCCCCACATGGCCAGGTTGTATGTTCTTTTCACGTTCCTGACCAGTCTTCTGTAACCACTTGTGTAGCAATTGTCTTGCAGGCCAACAAAATGAATATGTATTTCTCCATAACTTAGTGCTCATCTGCCTGTCCAGAGAAATTGGAAAGGAACCCATAAAGAGAGGTCCACAGAAGGGCTGAGGGATCTAAGTGCTGATTGAAGTCAAGAGATTTTCTTTCCTCTTGGATTCAGGGGTACCTCATTGTCTTTTATAATCTGAAAGGGGGCTGGGCTGAGAACCTCTGCCAGTTCTTTCTTTCCAAGAAGCTGTCATCACTTAACCTCTCTTAATGAGAGTCTGTGTATAAATTTTTCAAATTTTCACTTTTGTAAATTCCAACCACAGTGAAAACTATATATTATATATATCACATGCATCCATGTCTTGATATAGTATTAGCATATTTATTTTTACTTAAGATAATTTGTCATATGTTTTTTGTTCTCTTAATTGTCAAATGTTTTTGAAAATTCTCTATGAAAATCCCACACAAAATAATCTTCTGTCCTACAACATATATAATTTACTCAAGAACATTGGGTCTATGTAGTCAGGAAAGACTAAAGTATCCCATAAATTCATACTTTGATTTTGAATATATTTTGGCACAAAAGGAGAATAAGAAATTGGAAGTAATTTTGGCTTCCACACTTGATTTATATTTACTTGTGAACTATGGTTCCATTGGTTAAAATGCTTTGAAAACTGATGCTAATGAGATTTAAGTCCCTGTGAAATCTGAGTGTGATTTTTCTCTCAATTTTTATATTTTTATTTCTAAAATAATTATGTTAATTTATTTCCACCAATTCAAAATATTCTGCTAGCTTTAATTCCATGCCCTCCATGAGACAGTCTAGAACAAAATATAATGAACCCTTAATTACTATCTCACAGAAATGGAGCAAAGATCAATAAAGTACTTTTCAAGTAAAGTGTGATATATACATATACAAGCAGACATTAGCAGGTGATTATTTCAATATTTCCTCTCACCTTTAATATAGAAAATGTCAAGGTAGCTCCACTGTATTTGTGTGTCCATGCATATGGGATTTTCAATGGGCAAATATTTAAGAGAGTTGTCAATTTTATACTTGTTAAGGCTGCGTTAAAAATGATAACTTAAAAAAAACTGAAAAAAAACCCCGATAACTTAGATGAACAAAATGATGTCTGCTAATCAATAAGACAAAATTTGATATGCTGTTTTTATTTGTTTATATAAGAAATATTTATTAAACATTTATTATAAGTTTGCCCTGTTCTAGCCAATGGGTGTAGAGTAGTAAACTAAACAATTTTTTAAAGTGTTTACTTAAATTCCAGTTAGTTAGCATACAGTGTAATATTGGTTTCAAGTGTACAATATAGTGATGCAACACTTTCATAAAACACCCTGTGTGTTTATTAAACCAAGTGCATTCCTTAATCTCCATCACCTGTTTTTTGCATTCCACCCCTCCCCTCCCATCCACCTCCCTTCTGGTAAACATCAAACTGAATAAATTTTTTGGCCACATAGAGCTTACATGTATATAAACCTATTTCCCTTTTCCCCTCCCTCCTCTTACCCTCCACAATTGTTTGTTTCAGTTATTTCATGCTGAATATGTAAAGTGAAATAAATATGAGGTATATCTGTAAAAAATTTTCATTCCTATTCCCCATTTCCATTTCCCAGGTTACAACTTCCAGAGCTATTTGTAAATGGAAGTAAATTTTTAAAATGTTATTTTCTGAGGCTAATTTAAGCATAAAATGCTTCTTTCTTTCTTTTTTTCTTTCTTTCATTCTTTCATTCTTTCTTCTTTTTCAGGATGGCATCTTTAGAACATATATAAAGCAAACCTTAATCTAGAAATTCTGTGACAGTATCCAGATTTTGTTTTTCAGCCTACCTAAAATGCTCAGTTCCTACATTCAGGTTGTTAATCCATTTTTGAGTTTATTTTTGTGTATGGTGTAAGAAAGTGATCTAGTTTCATTTGTTTGCTTCTAGCTGTCCAGTTTTCCCAACACAGTTTGTTGAAGAGACTGTCTTTTTCCCATAGTATGTTCTTGCCTCCTCTGGTGTTGATTAATTGACCATAAAAAGATGGGTTTATTTTAGAACTATCTATTCTGCTCTACTGATCTGTGTGTCTGTTTTTGTGTCATTACCATACTGTTTTGATGATGACAGTTTTGTGGTATATCTTGACGTCTGAGGTTTTGATACCTCCAGCTCTGTTCTTTTTCAAGATTGCTTTGGCAATCTGTGAAGTTTTGTGGTTCTATACCAATTTCAGGATTATTTGTTCTAGTTCTGTGGAAAGTGTTGTTGTTTTGATAGGGATTGCATTACACTGTAGATTTCTTTGGGTGGCACAGACATTTTAACAATGTTTATTATTCTAATCCATGAGTATGGAATATCTTTCCATTTTTGTCATCTTCAATTTCTTCATCAGTGGTTTTGTTGTTGTTGTTGTTGTTTTTTAATAGTTTTCAGAGCACAGAGCTTTTATTTTCTTGGTTAAATTTATCCGTAGGTATTATTTTTGGTGCAACTGTAAATGGCATTATTTTCTTAATTTCTCTTTCTTCCACTTCATTATTAGTATATAGAAATGCAACAGACTTTTAAATACAGAGAAAAACTGGTGGTTGCCAGAAAGGAGGTGGGTGGATGGGGGAAAGAGATGAAAGGGATTAAGAGTATACTTAACCTTGATGAGCAGTGAGAAATGTATAGAATTGTTGAATCATTATATTGTACACTTGAAATTAATACAAAATACTGCATGTTAATGATGCTTGAATTAAAAAACAGGGATGTTTGAGGCAACCCTGATTCCACATACCCCTAAAGTCAGTTCCACATGTTGGGGCTTTCATTTTGCTGCCCGTTTTTAGCTGTTTGTCTTGAAATGGTTTGGGCAATAGGTTATCTGACTGCTAGGGCCTCAGAATTGACTTCTATCCTGGTCGCTTCTAAGAAAGTCGGAATTTGCATCTAGAGCCATAGAAATAAAAGGCAAATGCATAAACCCAAGGAAACAATTAGATTCCCATTACAACATTTTATCATCTAGTCCTGTGTAGGTCTGTGTCAACACAGATTGACAAAGTCATAGAATTTTATTAGACAATGTGAAAACTCATTTGCAAATTTTATTGCCGTCCATCATTGCTCACATTCACAGTCCAGAGGCTCTCCATTGTTGTGAATAACAATTGGGAGCAATGGCTGGCTATGACCAATGTAGAGGTTGCAATTTCTCACCGACAGGTGTTCTTTCCTAATTACCTCCATTAGTTCCTTTTTAATGCAAGAGTCCATGTCCTGAGTCACATTCTCTTTACCGAATACCAAACCAGAACTAACAGCTCCAGTGTGCACCAAGACGGTCACCATACACTCACCAGGTACTATTTCAGTTCAGGGGCTGGTATCCACAGGACTGTACTTATTGTACAGTCTGATGGTTAGTGTTCTAACCTGTGTAGGACTTCAGGCTACAGGGAAGATCTGAAGAGTCAAACCCAGAAGTCTGTAATCTGTATAAGGTACTGATGGAAAAAGACCCATTCTTTGGGGCCAGTGGGTTTGAGCTGAGTGTCCTAGAAAGCCAGACCTACATTGGCACCCAACAAAAGCAAACTGTAGTTGTCCTGGGATGGAGATTTTGACATTTATCTGAAGGTGATGCTTTTATTACTTATTGGAGGAAGCATAGCTTGTTTCTTGAATTTTTTTCCAGTATACAGAGGACTTTAACAATATCTAAAGTATGATTTTTACCAATAATACTATATTTAAAGAACATTTATGTTGTATATACTGCTTTCAGTGAGTTGTGAGTTATAACCCTATGACTTATATGAGTATATATTATTAGTTCCCTTTTATTTTTCTCTTTCCTTTTCTTCCTTGACATGCTCTTTCCTTCTCCTTCTTCCTTTTCTTCCTTCTCTTTTCCTCCTTCTTTTTTTAATGGCTAAGGAGAGTTGAGGCCCTTCTAGATCAATTCATTTGGCTGAAGCTACACAACTTTTAAGTCGGCAAGCTGGGACTAAAATCCAGCTCTCTAGATTCCAAAGATTGACTTTTTCTACATCCCATGGGTCCTATTCCATAGAATGTCCATCAACAAAATGATGACAGGAAACATTCAGCCTGCAGCCTTCATAAGTATCTATTATCATACAAGCAAAGAAAATGATCACTTTTTTTTATTTTCCTGTGAACAAAGTCTAAATTTTATCATTCTTAAAAGCTCTAAGTGCTGAACTTTTGATAAAGTCCTACATCTTTTCCTTTTTTTTTTTTTTTTGGTCTGATGTCACCATTTCTTCAGCCAAGTCTTAGCTCTTTTAAGAAAAATGTCAGTGAGCATTACTATAAGATGAAAAGGACTAAAAAGTGAAAATCAGATATCAACAAGAGGTCAGACATCACAATATATTGGGGACAGAAATCTATAGTGCCCAGTGTCTGGGGGACTGGGGTGCATCCTGGGGTACAGAGTTGGAGAAGGATGAGGGGCTCTGAGGGACGGTGGAGAGGGTCCTGGCTGGGAGGTAAAGTCAGGATGGGAATAGACACAGATGTGTTGGTGGAACCCACTACACTTGAGGTCCCAAGAAGAGTTAACCCCTACTCTGTCATCAACATCATGCCTTCCCAGGAGGGGCAGTCCCTGCCCCCAGACCCAGATGCTAGGGAAGAAAATGTGAGACTTCTTGTGCCCAGCAGACATTCGATGCCCATCCCTGGGGCTATGCCATGCCCTGTAAATTGCTGCTCCTCCTGCCAGCCTACTGCAGCCCTGGCGTCATCCATACTGTGTCAAGGGCAAGGAAGGTAGTGGTTTTCCTTACTTCTTTCTGTACGCTGCAATGGGCGCCACCTTCATTTAGTAAAATCTCAGACTCCCCTTTTTCTATTGTTCTGCTGTGACATTAGATGTTTGTTTTTATAGGTGGCAAATAAACCCAAACTCATTGTCTTCCATGGCAGGAAACCAATCAAGAAAATGAATCGGAATTTTTTTCTTTGCAATACATTGCAGGGATACCTGATCTGTGTGAAAGTTAATTAGGAGACCTAGTTTAGAATGGAGTTGGGAAGCCGGCAGGGGGAGCTCTCATGCCTAGCACACCCGGTCAGTCGCAAACCCAACAGGAAGAGAAACACCCTGCAAGCTGATTATTACTTTACAACCCCAACAGTAGGAAAGAAGATTTTTCTCTTCCCCTGGCAACAGCCCAGCCAATGAGGATACCAGCCCAGCCAATGAGATACAGACACAGGCCAGCCAATGAGAAGCCACTGTTCCTCAAACTTCCGTTTTACTCCAATGGACTTTTTGTTTATAACTACCCCTCCCAACTACCTACCTCCTCTTTAAAAAAAAAAAAAAAGATAAATAAAAGAACTTTCTATGATTTGTTCTGTGGACAAATCTATGCTTTTGATATAACTTTTGTGTCCTGGATTATAATTCTGTTATTCCCAAATAAACCCCCTTTTTTTTAACTGGTAAAAATAAATAAAGTGGCCAGTGTTTGGCGGTGTTCTGATTTCACCCTCATAAAGGAAAATGCCATTTATTCAGAGCAATTGGAGGGGACAAAGGTGTAAGTTGCAGAACCTAGTCTTTGGCAGTGGTTTCTTAAGGTCATTTCAAAGACAATGCTCATTCTTGGACCATGAGTTTCACACTTTGAAATCTAAATCTCATTTGTTAAGTTACCATACTGCTATATTTTGCCTTTTTTTTTTCTATTGTCCTATTTTTTTTTTTTTTTCAATGCCGGGTGCCTGTTAGCTAACCTCAGCTGCCACCAAACAATTCATCATCTCTAAATCAGTGACACAACCTAAGATGGGACATGGGAGTAAGGCAAGCAGAAGATTTATAGCAGGGAGTGGCAGGGTGCGAGGGTTTCTCTGCTTTTGCCTTATATTTAGCAAGACCAGAGTAATTTTGCCATTCTAGCAGCGATGTCTTTTCAGTTCAGTATCAATGCTTACCACAGTAATGACTCTTGGTTGTGTGGGGAAATTTAAATTGTTCTAAATAGCACAACTTGCAGAGACCGCGTGGCATGCGGGATGTCCTCTCTTGAGGCAGGATTCCTTCCCTTTCTCCTGCTTCTTTTCATGACGCTGCCTTTCTTCCTGGAGCTTCTCTGGCTGATTCACATTACCTGCACTTCTCCCCTGTTGCTCTGGTCCCCGTCCGCGACCCCACATCACAGAAGAGCTGCCACAGAGAAGTCCTCTTGTTAGTTGAACCACCTGTGGAAAAACGCTACAGTTCCATCTCTTTGTAAGCTTGTTATGTTCTGGTTCGTAACTTCAAAAATATTTAGAATTGTTGAAAGGAGGCTTGGCCCCTTTAAAAGGCAGCTTCAGCAAGCAGGATGACACAGGCAGGGATGAAAACCAAAGCTGTTGAGAGCTACAGCTGTCTGGTCCTTTCGTATGCAGATTTATGGAACTAGGAGGGGTGTTTGAGAAGGAGCTGAGGGAAGACTCACAAGAGAGTTGGCAAACACACAGTGAGGAAGAGGGCTCCTGTTTCAGTCTCCCAGCAGATACCGGCTGACTCAAGGAATCAAGAGCATTCAGAATCGGACAGGACTTTTCTAATCCTAGGAATGTGATCTAGTCCCATCTTCTTACCTTACAGAAAGGGCAAGTGATGTGTTGAAGGTCCCAGAGCTGGGAGATCCAACTCCAGAAAGCTTCTGAGGCCAAGTGTAGCATTCTTTTCAGGATCTTTTGTCCTGTGCTGGACACACAGTGGCTGCCAATATATTCTTGCCGAATGAGTGAATGATTGGATAAAAGCATTTATGGTAAGCCAGAGGTGTCTTAAACATCCAGCAACTTCTGGCACAACTTTAGAAAAGTTAGGAATCAAGCAAAGAGAAGAAAAACAAGTAAATCTTGTTGCATTGGTATTCTCGTGTGGATGAAGTTACATTTATATGATGGTTTGGTTAACTGAAAACCTGCAGGTGCCTGCAAGGCCTTCAGTGGGCACTGACTCTACCAAGAGCCATGCACATGAATGTGAATAAAGGTAAGCAAGCAAGATTTTATGAAGATTGTGTTTTTCAAACGCTTCACAGTTCTTTTGCTTTTAGATGGCTTTAAAGTGGTATCTCATTTTCTATAATTTTCCCAATGGAGTATGATGTCTTACAGAATTCATTTCATACTTATTTCTCAAGTTGATCCCTGCAATGCAATTCTGATGCCAACTACCCTGAGGGCAAGCTTCACAGCATAGTGTTCCCCCACCCCCCCACCCCCCTCCCAAGGACTCTCCTCGTTTCAGACATTTCAGACGCTAGCTTCAAATTCAGGGGTTGGGCCACTCATACTTTAGACCAACTGGTTGCATATTTGGGTGTTTCTACTACCCCCTCAGGTTTGGTAACTCAGTATCATGACTCACAGAACTCAAGAATCAGGATTAGAGTTTTATTATAACAATACAAATCAAGATCAGCCAAAAGAAGAGACCCACATGGTGAAGTCCTCAGGATGTGTCACCATTCCTACACATCAGTGTGAATCACCAACCAGGAAGTTCCCCTCAGCTTCAATGTCCAAAGCTTTTACTGGAGTCTTATTACAGTGACATGATTGAATCAACATGGTTGAACTCAATCTCCATCTCTCTCCCTTCCTGGAGGTTGGGCTGCTATCCTGTGACTCAAAGCCACAACCCTCCAGTCACATGATTGGTCTTTCAGGTGTGGCCAGACCTCTTCCTCAATCACTGCATTAACATAGACTGTCAGGGCCTGTGATGAATACCAGAGATATTCCTATCATTTGGAAAATTCCAAAGATTTAGAGGGTAACTCCCAGAACCAAGTTCCTTACTATACAGTAATTATATTACTCTATCAATAGTTTATTATAGAACATATTTTGTTTAGGAGGAGGAAAGAAATGGATCTGTGTCAGTAATTGTCCTTACCAACAGGCCTTGGAGAGAGGAGACAAACCACTTACTGTGCTGCCTGTCACAGTGATTCTGCCCTCTGGTCCTGATCACTGGGATTTAGGGACACTAGATACCTTGACTTAGTAAATACTGAGGTCTGTGCCTTGCTGACTTACCACAGCAAAGAACAAAATATCATGCATGGAACCACTTGGAAGATTTGGTGCTGCTACTCCCCAGGAGAAGAGGGGGTTCTATATCTCCAGCCACAGTGCTCTTTTACTTCTCTGCCATTCTCCCCCAGCTCTGGGTTGACTCTTGCACAGCCTATTTCCTCAGCTTTGTAAAATGGATGATAAAGTTATAACACTAACCTTTCTGCTAATATAAATAGCTGACATTTATTAAGCACTTACTGTGTGCCAGTAAGTTCAGCACGTACATCATCGTTTTTGATTCTCAAAACATCCCTATGAGATGGGGACTGTTATTGTTATTTGAGAGGTGAAGAAGCGAATGTCTCCAGAAGTTAAGAAATGGGATCCAGCTCTCCGAGGTAGCATGTAGCAGAGCTGCCAGGGACTCAAGTCCTCACTTGGCTGATGCTGGAACTCCATTAGCCACACGCTATCCTGCCTTCCAGTGACCATGCTGAGAGGCCATGTAAACACAAATTATGTGTAAGAGAGAAATTTTACACAAAAATGCTACTCACTTTTTTTTTTCAATTTTAATTTTCTATAGTTATTTGTAACTATTGGTCCTAATTCATCTTTACTTCTTTTTTTTTTTTTTAAGATTTTATTTATTTATTTGACAGACAGAGATTACAAGTAGGCAGAGGCAGGGAGAGAGGGAGGAAGGGAAGCAGGCTCCCTGCCGAGCAGAGAGCCCGATGCGAGCCTCGATCCCAGGACCCTGGGATCATGACCTGAGCCGAAGGCAGAGGCTTCAACCCACTGAGCCACCCAGGCGCCCTCATCTTTACTTCTGAGGGCGCTATGCTAATGAAGAGCAAAGACTCTAATGCCAGATTACTTGGCTTTTACTTACTAGCTGCATGACTGCATAATTTCTTAATTTCTCTGTACCTTATTTTCCACCTGTAGTGATGTAATGGTATTTATCACATAGGATTATTATGAGAAAATTCAGTAAGCTCCTGTATGGAAAACACACAGAACAGCATCTGGCAAAGAGCAAACACGATGCAGTGGTTAGCTGTTGCTGTTTCCCCCCCACCCCAAAATTCCAACGTAGAAATGTGTAACTTTAACATTTCATAACTTTTATGTCTCTAGGAATTTGACTTTTGAGGGGAAATAATTTTTTTTTCCTTCTTAGAGCCCAAATGTTGCCTTAAACCTCTCTCCTCAAAACCACCCAGGCTATCCCACCCTTTTCTGTTGATAAACTCCTTTTCAATCTTTCAAAATCCAGCTCAACTGTCACCTTCCGTGAAGCCTCTTAGACCTTCCATTTCTCCGTAAGCCACATAAAGAAGACGGCCCACCCTCTACTCATTCCAGAACACTTACATTTCCCTTTCCTTGTACTTCTTGAGGTGTGCTTCTCATCCCTATTGGTTTATAATCTGCCACCTCCAGTGCAATGGGGACTTCAAAAGCCAGAACCTATGTGGTGCCCATCTGTGAGTCTTCAAAGTCGAGCACAATAAATAGCACAAAGTAAGTGCACAGTGAAATTCCTAAAGATTTAGCCTGAACTAGACTCTTCTTTGACCGGGCAGAGGGTTCTCAGTGTTTGCTCTGTGAAGCTACTGCACTTCTAACAAATTTCTCTTGCCCTCAGATCACCTTCCTTTGATTAATCTCAGCTTGTAATTTAAATTCAAATCTAACACATATTTATCGAGTTCCTAATCTAGAGATTTAACAGGGAAGCCTGACTACTCACACTCCTAGAACGAAAGGATCGTCTTGCTGCCTAGAAATTGAGGAGCAAAGAGGATGTCCATTTTTTCCCCCACTCAGGTGTATGTAATCAAGCTTGGAAAAAAGAGAGTAATGAATACTTTGGACTCACTAGTGATGTGCCAGACCATAGTGGTGCATAAGGTGTAATAGATCAGGTCACTGAATTTAAGCAGCCTACTATCTGATAAGAAAGATGATGTGTATTAAACAACCAGTTTTCTTCATTATTAACAATGTCAGATCCTGGGCGCTTGTCGTTCTGAACTGCCATATTCCTGGTATGGAAGAGTAAAGGCATCACAAGGATTTAGAATCAGACTTTGTATCATATTTTAGGTTACCTCTGGGGCAGGCTCTCAGATAAGTAGTTATTTCTAGGTGATCCCAGCAAACTCTGGTGGATGAGTAGGGGCACAGGTTTGGGTAGTAAAGGGCATGCTAGCAAGTAACTTATTACTGTGGGAAATGAGCTTGATGCCATTAAGGAAAGCCAGGACCCGGTGTTATTACCCTTGAGGTGAGGGAAAACTGGAATATTTGTACAATAATTCCCGTCAGTCATTGAGGGGTTTTATTTCCTAGACATTTCTGGCCTGCTTCAAGAGCTGGCAAAGCAGGGAACAGAAAAAGGTAGGAGAAATCATCAGGAAAATAAATGCAGTTATAGAGAGTCAGAAGTCAATGGCCAGGTCAAGAGGATGTCAGCAAGGGACCAACAGTATTAAGTACTTCTAAGTTTGAATCCTAGCTCTGCCTCTTATGACTTTGAACGAGTTAGTTAATACCTTGTTGCTCCCGTTCCTTATTTGTAAAATGGGGATATGAACATCGGCTTTACCATGCTGGTAGGATTAAGTGGGATCTTGGATGTAAATTCCCAGGCATATATGAAGCCTCCAAAGTCATATGATCTTACTGAACCATTATTTGACGTGTGTATTTCATTAACTGCCTGAGTAGTTCATTCACTTATCAGTTACCTGCTTTTCCAAGAGGACTATCACAGAGTAGCATAAATATCCCAACGGTTTCAGGCCTTGGGTCTCAGGTCCTGGAGCCCTGGGATACTGTGATGTTTAGTTAAGAGTGACAGATAGACAAACCATAAGAGACTCTTAGTCTCAGGAAACAAACTGAGGGTTACTAGAGGTGGGAGGCGGTTATGGAGAGGGTGGTTGCGTTATGGACATTGGGGAGGGTATGTGCTATGCTGAGTGCTGTGAAGTGTGTAAGCCTGATGATTCACAGACCTGTACCCCTGGGGCAAATGATACATTATATGTTAATAAAAATATTTTTTTAAAAAGTGACAGATAGAGACAACATCCTCCTGTACTTGAGGGGAATGTCACTGGCATCACCTAGGAAATTTGGTGTCTGATTTCAGGGATAGGTTTGTATAGAAACATGTTTTCCAACTTTGTAGACTGAAGTCCCTTATTGGTCATTTTTTTTTCCCACTGATTACTATGCCCACATTGTTAAGATTTTGCCACCTCAAGGGGCATCTCAATTTAAAGGACGAATTACTTCAGCTTTCCTCATTTCATGGGCAAAAAGAATGCCAAGAAAGAGCAATTTACCAGGAATCCCTATGGAGTAAAACTTTTCTATGGCTAAGTTATAATTACATACAGAATTTAGTAACATAATCTCAAATGGTTTATTGAAGATTGGAGGGTCAATGATGACCTTGAAATGCTAAATTGTGGGAATCGCAGTTGACTTTTTGTGAATACTAATGTAATTTACTGTAATTTTATAAATACTGAACACTAAATATTGAAAATATTAAGAAGTAAAAATAAGCCACATGATAAATTGTCTTTGATAGTCATCCCAATTAGCAAGGTCCTGAAAGTAATTATTCTAGGCTGAATAGAAATCAGGTAACAGGGGAGTGCAAAATTTAATCAAACTTGAAATTCTGACCTATTAAACAAGAACTGGGTTTAAAACCTCTGATGTTTGTGCTACTTATCATTTTAGAGCCTATTTACCTGAATAGACCTAGTAAATTTTGCAGTGAATAGATTAAAAGCAGAGTTCTCCATTCCATACAATTGGTTTCAGTACCTATTCCTTATCATTTAGTCTGTCACGTACATGCAGGTTGTAAAATCTTGACAAATTTTGGAGCTCTAAATGAAATAACTCCACTCCCAGCAATTCCTATAGTCCATGATTAGTCACTCCAAAAACTTTTAATTTCTTCCTTCTGAGTTTTTTAAAATTTTCCCCCTCTCCTTTACGAAGGGATTTTATTGTTGCTGAGTTATATAATCTCTTGGTAATTCTACCTGTAGGAACAGGAACATTTCTGAAAAATCAAACTTAATAGAAATAGAGTTATAAACATGGTAAATAGGTGAGAAATAGTTATTAATCTTAGTGTTGACTATGGAGGTTTTTCTTATTTTTGTAATTATTATGGGGGAATTTTTAAACCTATGCAAAATTAGAGAGCATATAGTATAAAATTATATAGTATAATATATAATATATTATAATATAGTATAATAAATAAATATAGTATATATTTATATAGTATATAAATATATTTATATTAAATATAAATAAATATAGTATAATATATAATAGTATAGTATAATAAATAAATAAATATATATAGTATAATAAAATCAAAAAGTTTTGACACAATATATTTTAAATATGAAGAGTAAATTCTGTAAATTTTCATTTTTATCTCCCAAAAGTAAAACCCTGAAATTACATTTTTCACTCCTACAAAGAAATGTCTTAATTCTTAGAGATATTGTACTTTAAATTTGTTAGTTGTCTATGGATGTGTTAGGATCCTTAGTTCATTTTCCCCCCCGGGTCAAATCCTGTCTTTGTCTCTGTTTCTCTGTGTCTTCCTCTTTTTCTCTTGTTGGCTGGTTCAATCTTATACACCTGGGGCTTTCCAGGGATTAGAAATGGCCCAGAACGCATTACCTTCTTCTGACCCATGGAATGCTCCAAATCCCCCTTGATATGAAGATAGCAGCTGGTCTAGAAGAGATGACCAGAATGGCTGACAGCCTGGGACAGATTTCCAAGGTCAATGAGGAGAGAATCATATCTGTTCAAACTTTGCTTAACTTGAGGGGGAAAGCTTTCCAGATCAGTGGAGGGTTTCCATTTAGAGGTTAGAGATGAATCTTCATTTCTTTGGGGTAGTTTAGCCATTTGCCCATCAGAATATGTGTTTATTGTGAGTCATGAATGAGAGAAAATGAGTTGAGGACGCCAGAGTATTATTCTTGTATTTCACTGGAACTATTTATGCTGAGCTGCTTTCACTTACTACCTCCTGTGCTACCACCTGCCAGAAGCAGCCCGCCTCATCGGAGCGCCGTCTGGTATTGCTGGAGCATGAGGGCCTTGGCCTCCCTGCGAAGGTGCTGTATGTTGGCACTGCGGGCCAGCAACCCCTCATGCTTGAACGTAGTTGGCACCCACAGGATGAGCAGGAGTCATTTATTTTCTGGTCCAAGTATTCTAGCTAAATCATATCCACTTCCTATGAAATCACAAAGTCATAGAAAAAAATATGCAATCTTTTCTGAAATAAATGTTTTTCTCTATTTGGGAAATAACATATAATTTAATGGTGAGCTAGCATAGAGCTATCCTCCGTGTGTGTGTGCGTGCGTGTGTGTGTGTGTGTGTGTGTGTGTTGTCAGCTCTGTCTCTACTTCTATCAAAATGCATTTAATTGTAATTTGGATACCAAGCAAAAGGGACTTTGAAAGACATCTTTCTGGTCTTTTGAGGTAAACTAGCAGAAGGTGTACTTCTGAGCACTGTAGAACTGTAGGTAAGGAGGACTGTAGGTAAAGAGAGAAGTAAGTAGACATGTTGATTCATTTTGACAACTATCTTGGTTAGGGCTAAATAAACTTCAGTCTGATCAGTGAGCCTATGGAGCTTGGGAAGATTATAAATATATTCAATTTCCCCTCAACTTTGAATTCCTAATACAGAGGAAAAAAGTACTTCCTATAAATCATCATTCACTTGTGCTATCACTTACTTGACTATTAAACATCTCAATGACAGTGAACCTTGTGACTTCCTGCTCTTTGGTATTTTCTAGCAAAAGCAGTCATATGCCAACTGTAGCTAGTGCTGGTTTATGACACAAAGGGAGGAGACTCCTTTTTCTAAATTCAATCCCATCATTTAGCATTCTAAAGTTTATTCTGTTCAAGGTGCAAAGATATTTATTAATTTGGATAACCTTTGCATCGTAATAAATAGACTAAAAATAACTAATGACATACACATAATAGAAGTTTATTTCTCATTTCTATCAAGAGTCCAAGACAGATTCAGGTGAGTAGGAGAGTTCTGCTTTACACAGTAATTCTATGACCTTGTCAGACAGGTTCTGCTGGCTTCTGATGACTTTGAGGATGCCAACATCCAACGTACAGAGGATATCTTACAAGAGGATTTTATGACCAGGCTTAGAGAGGTTGTGTTTCTAGGGTGTCGCTTCTCTCATATTACCGGTTAGTATTTAGTCTTGTGGTCACAACCGCAAAGGAAGCTGGGAAATGTAGTCTAGCTGTGTGTCCCAGCAGAAGAGTAGATCTTCTCTGCCACATTGTCTCTCCTCAGTCACTAGCTTAGGAGGAATACCAGGACATAGTCAACTATAATGTAAGGTAGAAAATGAAAGTTGAAATTGTACTTAGTAAACATTTAGCAAGCACCTACATTCAAGGCCTTGTGCTAGCACCAAACAGAATCCAGAAGATGAAACGGTGATAGAGCTTATGCTATAGGAGGAGAGATATTGTAGTCATACGGGTAAGTGCTGGATGAAAACTTGACACGAGGTAGGGCTCTTGTCCGAATTGTTTCCAGCTGAGTCCCCAACGCCCAACACACTGCAATATAATGTATATTATGATTTATAATATATGTGATATTACAATTTAACAAATGACATGTATTACGATTTAACAAATATGTGATAAATAATGAATAAATTCTAAGACAGGACATCCCTGAAAGTCTAAGAAAAGGGTGGAATAGATACAGTTATATTAACTTAGATTTTGAAGATGACATCATAACTACACCAAAGAAGACAGTTAAAATCTTTCAATAATGCTGAATTTAAAAAAAAAAAATCAAGGACATGATTTTTCTTCTCCATAATAAAAGCAGACTTCTCTGAACTCTACCTTTCACGCAAACAGAGAAACCTCCAGTGGATGTGCTATAATGAGGATAAGTTATTCAGTGTTTTCAGGCAATAACAGTCTTCTTTTATCACTCACCATATCAATAATATTTAAAGGACCCTCCAAAGACACACTTATTAGTAGACAAATGAGGTAATAAGAATTTCTTTTACTTAAGCGTGGCTACATACTGGATTTATCTCCCCAGTATGGGTCATTACCAATGTCATAAGTGTTTCCAGAAAAGACTTCTGCCATCATTACCAAGTTTTTATTAGCAATTGAAGTGTGGAAAATGTGACAACAGATTTTTTGCTCAAGTCTGCCTATCTTCTGCCATCCCATATCCTCACTGACCCCAGCTCCAAGATCCTCTTGGTGTTTCTCATATTCTGAAAGGTGTTCATAGTCCATTTTCTAAGCAAGAACTATTAGATCTGTGGTACATAATCTAATGCATTTAGGGAACACATTGTTTGAAATTGTACTTGTCATTTGAATGAAGGAATAAAGATTGGGATTTGGGAACTTTAATCTAAATTTGTCTTCATTTGTTTCTATAATATACCTCAAATTGAATTTGTATGATTCCATTCAGGATGGAGTTGAGAAATGTATTTAGTTTTTGGAGCTCAGGGTAAAGTTTATTTCAAAGTGACTAAATTAAACCTTCTTCAAGTGGCTGCTTTGGGATTTTGATATAAAATAATCTCAGTCATTAAACTTGATCAATAAAAAGAATAATCACTTTAACTTTCCAAGCTTATTCAAGCCTTGCTGACTCTGTGTCTTTGCTCAGGGCTCTCTCTCAGAAATCCTCCCCTTCCGTAACTTTGCTCACATCCTGTCTATTTATTAGTCAAGGCCCATGACGAATACCACTGCTTTCCTAAAGACTTTCCAGTGTGATCTCTTCCTGTTATAACTATTATTCAACCTTGTTTGATAGTTATTTACCTCATTCTCTCTCACCCTGTTACGTTATAAAGTCTTGGTGGGTAGGCACTGCTTCTCCATCTTTCCATTTTTCCCAGAATCCAATCACCAAGCCTGTCATAGAGTAGTGATGCGAATATGTGTTCAACTGAGCTAAAACAAAAGGAATTCTATTTCCAATGGTGGGAAGTTTTTGAAATTTATGAACACAGACTTACAGGATCCTTCATTAGTAAATCTAATTATGGCTACAAGTTTACGTTATACTTGCCGGGGTGAAAAGGTTGACTATCCCTATTTGTACTGCTGAAAAGGTATGAAACTGTGTCCTCAGAGAGGACAGCCAAAGAGGTAGTCGCAACCATATGCTAAAGAAAGAAGCAGTGGCTGTGGATGGCATTTTAAAGCATTTTCCCCCAGTAAAATGCATCTGAAGGATATGAAGCATCCTGATCAGCTGCACTTGCTCAACAATGAATGTTTAATGAGATACACACCCCATACAGGAGGCATATCAATATATGGTGTATCTTTCCTTTCAGGTGTTTCCTATATGCTTACAGAGTTTACATAGGCACGACTGTGGCACATATATACTTGAATACCACATTAAGACTTTATATCACTTAATAAGAAGTATTACATGAATCTATATACTTTTTTAAAAGATATATCACCCTTACTGATTGTATTATATTGCTATAATGCTTCTCAGGCACTGGGATTATTTTCAGAGGAATTACTAAAATGTCTTTCTCAATCTTTTTCTTGTTAAGTTTTAATATGAAGGGTTTCAAGGGGCATCTGGGTGGTTCAGTTGATTAAGTGCACAACTCTTGGTTTCAGCTTGTCCTGATCTCAGGGTAGAGCCCCATGTGGAGCTCCCTGCTCAGTGGGAAGTATGCTTGTACCTCTCCTTCCCCCTCTGTTCCTCCCTCTGTGCACACATGCGTGCTCTTGCTCTCTCTCTCTCTCCCTCTCTTAAATAATTAAATAAAATGTTTTTTAAAAGGCGAGGACAATTTCAAACACACAAAAGCAAAGCAAATAGTGGCAAAGCACTTGTGGCTTCAGCTCCAACACGTGAAGAGCTTAGAAATTGTCACTCCCATCCTTACAACAAGAAAACAATTGGATGAACAGAAAACTGATGATTTTCCCTGGGCTTATCAGAGAATTGGGTAACAGAGCAAACCATTATGCTGAAACCTGGAGAGAGAGGGGCATTCAGAGTACCGTTGACATGATCTACATACCTGGAGCTGAAGCTGCTGAAGCCATTAACTGGGAGGAGCGCTCAAATCATAGTTTTGATTTACTGCTGATGGTTGAGGTGAACTAGCTTTAGAGTGAGAAACAAGAGTAATCATAGTGAAATGAGCCCAGAATGTTCTCTGTAACAAAAGTCTACTTTCTAGGGGCACCTGGGTGGCTCAGTAGGTTAAGTGTCTGCCTTCTGCTTAGGTCATGGTCCCAGGGTCCTGGGATTAAGCCCCACATTGGGCTCCTTGCTCAGCGGGGAGCCTACTTCTCCCTCTCCCTCTCCCCCTCTCCCTGCTTGTGCACTTAAATAAAATCTTTTTTTTTTTTTTAAGTCTACTTTTTAGAGGAAAGGTTTTGCCAGTCTTTGCTTCTGGTCTTTTCAATGCACAGAGACAAGAAGTAGCAAAATACAAATTTTTGAAAAGATAAAATAAAATGAATTCTTTTTGATATTTCCAATATGAATAAAATAGCATATGAATTTTAATTTCTTGTGTCTTATGCTTGGATCTTTTTCACTAATATCTATTGGTTCCTAATATTAGCATAATTGCTTATTGTTATTATCTGACAAAACAAATAAAAATTCTCTTCAATATAAAGATGTGAATATTACCCTAGTGAAAATGCTAAATGAAGTTCAAAATTTCTTTGTGGCTGTGATGTCCTTAGAACATGTACATAGAGAGCTAAATCTCACCACCCACAGATAATAGTGTAGCTCTTTCAAGATACTAAAGGTAGGGGGGTGCCTGGGTGGCTCAGTAGGTTAAGCATCTGCCTTCAGCTCAGGTCATGATCCCAGGGTCCTAGGATCAAATCCCACATCAGGATCCCTGCTGCTTCTCCTTCTGGCTGCTGATTCTCCCTTTGCTGGCTGCTTCTCCCTCTCCTGCTCCCCCCGCTTGTGCGCTCTCTCTCTCTCTGTCTAATAAATAAATAAAATCTTAAAAGAAAAAAAAAAAAAAGATACCAAAGGTTAAGGTTTAAAAGGAGGCCAACAAATAACATCCTTTTATTTGTCTGCATTATTAAACAACTGAGAAGTATGTCTACCTAGCAAAATGGATGGAACTAAAATAATTCCTTAATAATTCTTAAAACTGATGTAGGAAATGTGGCTTACATCTGTGGACAAATGGTCTTCCTGATACTGGACAGTTACTTACTCAGTCAGAAGCAGTGCTGAACCACCAAAGGTCTCTACTTTTCTGTAGAACAGAAGAGAGCACAGAGGAATGAAAGCTTTCAGTGTGTGGCTTTTGTCTCAAGAGAAAAAGAAAACAGAGCAGAGCTATGCTAATGCCCCATTCTTCAGAAATACGCCAACCAGGGTGAGAGAGGGAGAAGTGTTTCACTAATGAAACTCTTAAGGAATCAATTAGGAAATTAAGGAAATACTGGAGAAAGAAGAAGTTGTTCCCCACCCTAATTATCAATTTTACTTCCCTCACCTTTAAAATTTGTTTTCATAATTCTAAAAAGCATTCTCTCTTCATTGATTAATTGCTTGTAGGAAATATTTATTCACTCTTGTTTACGATAGATTCCTTTCCTTTCACTCTTTTGCCCTCATCCTTCCAAGTTTGTTAAATTGTATTATTTTTTTTTCAGTTGATTACCTATGCAAATTTTAATCACTTAATTTCACTTTCTATCAGCTTTGACCAGCATATCAACTCTCATGTAAATTGAGGCAATGTCCTTTTTAAGGAGAAAGATCCTATCATTGGTAAAATGGATAGAATTGTCTTACATTTTAGCATTTGCTTTAAATTATGCCATAGGGATGCCTGGGTGGCTCAGCTGGTGAAGCATCTGCTTGCAGCTCAGGTCACAATCTCAGAGTTCTGGAATTGAGCCACACGCGGGGCTCATTGCTTAGGGGGCAGTCTGCTTCTCCCTTGTCCCCTGCCCCTCCAAACTGCTTGTGCTCTCTCTCTCTCAAATAAATAAATAAAATCATTAAAAATAAATAATTATGCCCCATTCTGATTGGTTTCACATTTAGACCATGACTTTGTGTATCATTTTTTATTTGTTCTTCTGAATTTTCTAACTTTTTTCTAATTTTTCTTTAATAAAATATCTGCAATATACTCGTTTTTCCATCTTAATCATGCTGTCGCTGAATCATGTATTTTTTTTATCCCAGATATTTGTTCCTCAAAACCGTCAATTATCTTACTCTTTTTAATTTTTATTAATTTATTTATTAAAGATTTTATTTATTTATTTGACAAAGAAAGACACAGTGAGAGAGGGAACACAAGCAGGGAGAGCAGGAGAGGGAGAAGCAGGCTTCCCCCACCCCACACACCCCGAACAGGGAGCCCGATGCAGGGCTCAATCCCAGGACCCTGTGATCATGACCTGAGCCAAACGCAGATGCCCAACAACTGAGCCACCCAGGCGCCCACTCTTAATTTTTAAAAAAGATTTTATGTATTTATTTGAGAGAGAGAGAGAGAGAAATCACAGAGGCAGAGGGAGAGGGAGAGGGAGAAGTGGACTTTCCACCAAGCAGGGAGCCCTATGTGGGGCTTGATTCCAGGACCCTGAGATCATGATCTGAACCAAAGGCAGAGGCTTAACCCAATGAGCCACCCAGGCGCCCCTTCTTCTGGCTCTTCTTATATTGAATTTGTCAATATTGGAACCCCTGGAATCAGGATTATTTACATTACATAATAAATAATGAAGTTTTCTCATCTTTTTTGTTATATGAAAACTATCTCTTTAAATAAAAAGAAGTTCAATAGTACATACATTATTGCAGGAGCCATTTTATGGAGTTCGCTTATTGATGATTTTCTGAATTCTTCATAAATACCTGTTTTGTATATCCTATTTTAATTTCCTTATAATGGAAAGTTGTATGTTTTCTAGAAATTTTGAATGCTACTAGCAAACAGTTGTGTATTCTGTAATAAAAATTTTTACGTTTGATACTTCATGTGACTTCTTATATGTAGCTTTTAAAAATTTGTGTTTTTTTTTCTGTTTAGATTTAACAGAGGTGTGTGCAATGTATTAGCTCTGAATTTTAAACTTAATAAATTGTTTGGTAATAATCAATTTCACTGTTTAATTTGTTTTCTAATTACTTTTACCATTTTCCTTAGAGATTTTGTTATTGCTTGTTGTGTAAATCTTCAGTTGAATTTGAATTAAGTTTCTCATTTGTGAGAAATAAAAGGATTAAAAGTATCAATTTACCTTTGTGGGTTTGTTTTTTTTTTTTTTTTTTTTTTTTAAGAGAGAGAAAGGGTAGGAGCACAGCCACTCACAGGCAATCAGAAGCAGGGGGCAGGGAGGGGCACAGGAAGGGAAGAGGGAGAATGCAGGGCTCAATCTCAGGACCCTGAGATCATGACCAGAGGCAAAATCAAAAGTTGGATGTTTAACAGACTGGGCCGCTCAGGTGTCCCCAGTTTTAACCTTTGAAGAACTGCATTTAATTGGTATAGAATTTGCCCCCCAAATTTCAATGTTGTTATGTTTTAATTAACTCTTAAAATATTTCAATGGACTACTTATCTCGTGTAATATTTTTGCTTTAATTTCTACTTAGGTTTTGAAGTAATTAACTCAAAATGGATCAAAAATCTGAATGCAAGAGCTAAAACTCTCAAGTTCTTAGAAGAAAACATAGGGGTAAATCTTCATGAGTTTGTATTTGTCATGTATTAGATATGATGCCAAAAATATGAGCAAGAAAAGAAAAAATTAGATTTCATAAAAATGTAAAAACTCTTTTGTTTCAGAGGACATTACCCAGAAAGTGAAAAGATAACCCACAGAATGTGAGAAAATATTTGCAAATCATATATCTGGTAAGGTACTTATACCCAGAATATATAAAGAACTCTTACAACTCACCAGTAAACTGACAAGCCAGTAAGAAAATGAACAAAAGATCTAAATAGAAGTATCTCCAAGGAAGATATACAAATGGCTAATTAGCACATGAAAAGATGCTCAAGATCATTAGTCATTGGGGAAAGGCAAGTCAAAATTGTAACAAGTACCAATTCATATACACCAGGATTGCTATAATCAAAAAGGTCAGATAACAAGTGTTGACAAGGCTGTGGGAAACCAGAACCTTCGTACGCTGCTCGTGGGAATATAAATTGGTGCAACCACTTTGGAAAATAGTCTGGCTGTTGCTCAAACAATTAAATACATAATTACTATAGGACACAGCAATTCCACCATAGGTATATATCCAGGATAAACAAAACATATCTATCCAAATGGAAATATTTACCTATACAAATTCTTGTACATTAATGTTTGTGACAGCTTTATTCATAACAGCCAAATGGTGGAAATAACCCAAATATCCGTCAATTGGATAAAGAAAATGTGGTCTATACATGCAAGGGATTATTATTTGGCCTTAAAAAAGAATAAAATACTGATACATATTCCAATGTGGATAAACCTTGAAACCATCATGCTCAGTGAAAGAAGTCAGTTGCAAAAGACTGCATATTATATGATTTATTTCAGATTAAATGTCCAAAACAGGGAACTCTATAGAGACAGAAACTTGATTAATGGTTGCTGGGGTGGAGATGGAAGATTTGGAGGGTTGGGTTGGCTCAGACTGCTAAAGAGTATGGGATTTTTTTTTTTTTTTTTGAGGTGATGAAAACTTTCTAAAATTGTGGTCATGGTTGCACTTATCTTTGAATATACAAAAAACTATCAAGTTGTACACATTATATAGGTGAATTATATGTCATGTGAATTATATCTCAATAAAGTTGCTAAAAAATAAATGCTACATGGCTAACATTGCTGCTTCTGGTTTGTTGTTCACTAATTATCTTTGTCCAACCATTTATGTTCAGATATTAATTTATATTAATTTTCAAGTTTTCCAATTGGTCAGAGTTCAGTCATTGTATGTTCTGTCATACATTTAAAAAATTTCTATCTTTGGGGCACCTGGGTGGCTCAGTGGGTTAAGGCCTCTGCCTTCGGCTCAGGTAATGGTTCCAGGGTCCTGGGATCGAGGCCCGCATTGGGCTCTCTGCTCGGCGGGGAGCCTGCTTCCTCCTCTCTCTCTGCCTGCCTCTCTGCTTACTTGTGATCTCTCTCTCTGTCAAATAAATGGATAAAATCTTAAAAAAAAAAAATTTCTATCTTTTGCTGTGGAAATTATCTCTTTTTTGTTGCTCTGTAATCAGTGGAATAGGCAGCAACTCTTCCCTTGGTTCTCTTAGAGTTACTTAAAAGGTTTCCAAAAGTGCTTTTGGTTCTGGTTCCACTGTGGTGGAATAAACCTATGATAGCAATTCCTCCAGCTGATTACAAATACAGAGCAAAATACAAAAAGAACCACCTGTGAACTCTGAAAAGTAAACAACAGCAGTATTGTGAATGGGAATCAAGCTTAAGCCTGTGTTTCTTCTGAAGCAGTTTTCCCCCAGGGCATGCCCTTAGTCGTGGATTAGCACAGCAGCATAGGCAACTAAAACTCCAAAAGAAACCCATCCTTCTGGCCAGAGGAACCAATCAGGAGAGTGGAGGACACAGGAAAGGCGAAAGCTGAAGAACTGGGCCCCCTAATTTCTGTTTATGAAACCACACGAGACTCAGTCTAACCCCTGAGGGCTACAAGCGGGAGACAAGATCAAAGCACCACAGCAAAGGCTTAATGGAGCAGAAATGAGATTCACCCAAGTCTCAGATTAGTCCCTGAATAATGCTCACCTGAGTTGAAACCAAACCAATGCTGCAAAGGGTTAGAGAGCTGAACTGAAATTTGCACTGTTGCCTATGATAAAGTAGGAATAATGCTTTGAATCTAACCGTGGTGACTGACTGGTAATGGTGTGTGAGATAACTGAAATAACAATGAGATGCTACTATGCACCTTATTGCAATGTCCAAAATCTGGGACACAGACGACGCCAAATGCCGGTAAGGGTGTGGAGCAGCGAGAACTCTCATACTTTGCTGGTAGGCATGCAAAATGGTACAGCCACTTTGGAAGACAGTTTGGCAGTTTCTCACAAAACTAAACATACTCTTAACCATATGATCCAGCAATTGCACTCCTTGGATTTACTTAAAAGAGTTGAAAACTTAGATCCACACAAACTCATGCACAGAGCTATTTATAGCAGCTTTTTTCATAATTGCCAAAACCTGAAAGCAGCCAAGATGTGTGATGGCAGATGAATGGATAAATAAACTGCGGTACATCCAAACAATGGAACATTATTTAGCACTTAAAAGAAATAAGCTATTAAACCATGAAAAGACCGGGATGAAACTTAAATGTTTATTGCTAAATCAATGGTTCCCCTGAATATCCTTCCCTCCTAATTTTCATCAATCTGTAACTAAAAAACTGCACACATTTGATTAAGCATTTTATTTTAGAAACTTTATATTCTACTTCTGTTACTCTGATGTCAACATTTTTCTAATATTATTTATAATACTTTTCTCCTACTTTAGTATTTATAGCCTGTTCTATTAAGTCACAGCTCCCTCAATCATTTCTTCCTCCAGTCCTCCCTCTGCGATGCGAACTATATGAAGAATAATTTTTGCAGACGAGGTGATATACTTTCCAACATTGACAAATCTGACAATGTCCTTTCTCTTTCATATATAAACAAATTGGAAAGAGAGAGGAAAGGGAAATACATTTAAAAATCTACTGTGTTTTAAGCACTTTAAAAACCCATCATCTCATTTTTTTTCTCTTATTTTGAACTTGAGGGATAAGTATTATTTCTGTTTTACAAATAAACAATTGTTAATGCCTCAAAAGAGAAAATATTTTGCTTATATATGTCATAAAGGGAAGAACAAGGGCATGATTTGAGTCCTGGTTGTTCTCCAAAGCCCCTACTCCTTCTTTGCATCACATTTCATCTTGATTGGTTTTTCACATGTTGAGGAATCAGTCAGTTAGTCCTTGCCTTCCTCAGGCCCTCTGGGTGTCAGACATGGGTGTCTTCATCCTGCTAGCTCAGAAACACTCACAGATCCTCACCAAAGCAGGCAATCTGTCAGCAGCCTCTCAACTAGAAGCTGGAATAATAATAGCTTTATTCATTGAGCATCTACAGTGCTAGGCACTGTACCAAGTGTTTTACTGTTTAAATATATAATTTCTATTTTACAGCTGAGACAACTGAGACTGCCTATTAGCACCTAGCTGGTAGGTGGTGGAAACAGGATTAGCCTGCATGTCTCTCTAATTCCAAAGCCCATGCCTTAACCTCACATCACTCTGCCTTCATAAAGTCAGTATCTGGTGTCGTTGGACACACATATACCAACCAATCAAATTCTTCCATTACTTTCCATTGTGTTGACCTATACAGTCTGATTGAATCTCTACTGTGACTCACTAATTAGCTCTCAATTCCTCGGTTTGAGATTGGAACTCTACCCTGAATTTCAGCTCATTTTGTTGGATATTATGTCTGACTTGCCTTCTTCTTTCCATTTTTTTTTTTTTAAGACTTTTTATTTATTTTGGGGAGAGAGAGCGAGAGACCATACTATGAAAGAGCAGGGAGAGGGGCAGAGGGAGAAGTAGAGAAACTTAAGTAGACTCCCTGCTGAGCATGGAGTCCCATATAGGGCTCAATCTCAAGACCAGGAGATCATGACCTGAGCCAAAATCAAGAGCCAGACGCTTAACTGACTGAGCCACCCAGGCTCCCCTACATTTTTTTTTTTTTTCCACTTTCGCCTGTTGCCTGGGAGGACTGGATCTGATATACATTGCTACCTGCTTGTCTTCATTGGCGACAATGTTTTCTTTCCTTGATATAACTTCCAGATTGGATTAACTTAGATATCATGATGAGACACTCTTTGAGGCATCATCTCTATAGCCAAATTTAGTTTCTCTGCTTTTGTTCTCCATGGAGTCAGCATACATGAGTGAAATGGAGTTTTCCTGATAATTAGAAGATAAGATGGTCTTGGAGCATGACTAGTAATAAGGAACCCAAAATCTATTCAAAGCAGAAGTACATAAATGTTGTTTGTCAGTAGGTTCATGAGGGTAACTGGTCCTAGAAAAATATGATTCTTTGTAAAATGAAACAAATTAAATTGTGCATTGAGAGAGAGAAAAGAGTAACCTGTAATATATCTAGAGTAGGACAATCTAACTTAAGTTAGATTAATTTCTTGTTAAAGAACTTATCCTTATTTATCCAGCATTACCAAAAAGGGGAAAAAAAAATTCAGTCATTCTGTTGAAGGCCAAAGATAGTTCCTAAGGGTTTGCAAGGTCTTGATAAGATAACCCCTGTTGACTATGCAACTTCTTTTTCTCCAATTCCGGTTATAGAAGGAAACTTCTGGTTATGAAATTAGCTTCCAAAATATCTTTGGGAAAAAGAAAAATAGGCAAATACTACAGTAATAGAGGACTATTTCTTTTATAAATTGGTGTCCTGATGTCACTTGTGAGTTTGAGAGACGTAGTACATCAGACCTGGGAAACTGATTGACTCTAGGTTTTTTGACTAAATTACATTTGAGAACTTGCAAAGCTGAGGATTAGACACTGGGATGTGGGTCACTGTATCAATGTACAGCTACTTCATGGACTGTCTCCCGAGGGGCTATCCATTTTCCTTACCTTTACTACTCTCTTAATTCTCTCAATAATGAAAATACAACCCAGTATAACTCACTTTCCTTTCTCCACTATGCATTTCCACTGGGGTCACTGAATGCTTTCATTTAGGCCCACATGAATCATGAAGGAAGTTATGCACAGAGACATAAACACACATTCTGTGGGTATAAGATGAAGTATGAATTTAATTCTATTAATAACCAGATTCTAGTTTAAAAGTGATTGGTGTCTTATTTTCAGTGTATCTACAACATTGTTTCTCAGATCTCACAGGGCTCTCTCTCTCTTTTTTTTTTTTTAAAGATTTTACTTATTTATTTGACAGACAGAGATCACAAGTAGGCAGAGAGGCAGGCAGAGAGAGAGAAGGAAGCAGGCTCCCCACTGAGCAGAGAGCCCGATGTGGGGCTCAATCCCAGGACCCTGAGATCATGACCTGAGCCGAAGGCAGAGGCTTTAACCCACTAAGCCACCCAGGCGCCCCACAGGGCTCTCTCTTGACCTGCTCTTTAAGACCCCTCTTAGGGTATTTTTATATCCCACTCTTCAGAGACTTCAATTTAATTTAATTTAATTTTGTTTCTAGAGTTATATCACAGAGAATTATTAGTTTTTAATTTTTGACATCCTTTCTTTCTTGGAGTAGAAATTAATCCTATGAAAGTTTTCTTTCAAACCTCAAACATAACGTTAAAAAGAAAAATAGACTTAAATATTGAGCTAGAGAAAGGAGGCTAAGGGGGTCCTCTGGTCCTGCCTTTGACATGGATGAGGACTTGGTTGGATGCCACAGTACGGTCAGTTTTTTCCTTGGTTGGGCTGGGACTGTGGTCCCATGCCTTGGCCACCTGGCTCAGCTAGCTCCTGCCACCCACTGATTTTTTGAAAATAGGAATTCTGGACAATAAATAACACAGTGCCACAAAAACAAAAACTATGCTTAGGCACCACTTAAATGTCATTTTGACTAAACAACTTGACGGTTATTTGCTTTGTAGGAAGAGAAGGGGAATTGAGTTTAAAGTTTCATGCTTCAATAAAAAACCTTTCTTTCTTTCTCTTTCTGTCTTTCTTTCTTTCTTTTTCTTTCTCTCTTTCTTTTTTTTCTTTTCTTTCTTTTGAGAGAGTGCGAGTAGGGGAAGGGGCAGAGGGAGAGAACGAGAATGAATCTCAAGCAGGTTCCATGCCCAGTGTGGAGCCTGACGTGGGGCTTAATCCTACCATCTTGACATCATGACCTGAGCCGAAATCAAGAGTTAGAAGCTTAGGGTGCCTGGGTGGCTCAGTTGGTTAAGCATCTGCCTTTGGCTTAGGTCATGGTCCTGGTTGCCGGGGTACTGGGGTCCTAGGATCGAGCCCTGCATATTGTCAAACCTCTAACTCCAGGTTATCAGCTGTAGATATTCAAAATATTTGTCTTCATTATGTCATACATTATTTCTATATGTATAGAAATGTCACCTACCAGTGTAGGTGAAATTTGGTGGTCATTAAGTATCCATCTTTACTTGAGTGCTAATTGTTTTACTATCCAGGGTAGATTGGTAAATTCCTTATCTTTGTAGAATGGACAAGTTGTATAATATTTCATTTACAGTTTTCCCCCCAATACATTATTACCCTCCATCAATTAAGTGAGAAGGGAAAATGACATATGGAGGATACCAAGACTATCCAAGAAAATGATGTCTTTATTTATCCTTCAATCAACAAATATTTGTTGAATAACGTGTTTAGTACTGATGTATGAATTCAGATCATTTTGTGTGATATTTATCAGCATATTCTAGCATTAATATTTATTCTTGAAGGGAGGAGTAGAACAATATTCATTGAGCACCATGCCAGGTAAATCATGTCATGCATTTCAGTTACTTTTCAGTGCCAGTTAGGCAGGCTTCAAATTTCCATAGAATCTGAAATAATGGTCATAAATCTCAAGATTTTAAAAATAATATACTCTACAATATTTTTATTCATGTTCTCCACAAAGTGTACGTAAATAATTAGCATCAAGGCAATCTTTTTGTCATTTTATATGTTCCATTTTCCAAACTACCATGCATATTAACCTAGAAGAAGATCATGAGATATTAGTGTAATTACATCACTGGTTAAATTTATTTATTTAAAAACAACTATTCTGGATGGCTGGACCAATTTTCTAATACGGTTTCATTTTCCAAAAATTCTCCATTATGGAGTTAAATATTTGAAAATCTTAGTACAATATAAACATGCTACTCTCCTAGGTTTTTCTTTTATTCCCACTGTATATGCCTCTACATAGAATGTGAACTCTTTAAAGAAATTCAAGCCTGTTTAGGTCACTGTTTTGTCCCCAAAGTCTAACTCAATGAATGTTTATTGAAAGAATCACTTTAAAAGAACCTTCTTACAAGGCAGTAACTATAAATATTTAAACAATACCTTATTGCTAGCTTTTAAAGTAATTTCTCAGCAGATTTAGTGAATGAGACAAGCTTGTTTAATAAATTATAGTATTCAACTGTAATTTTCCCATCCCTAGTTTTCTGTCTTCTTTTTGGAATGTTGTGCACTGATTTGGTAAGCTTTTCCACAAACTTCAACATTTTAATAATTTCTCTAAGGAAAAATTGCGGAGTTAAAATTTGAATTATGGCATGAGCTTTACCTAACAATCCTAGCCTATGAATAATGCTTTTCCTCTAATATTTGTGTGCCAGTTCTCATGTTTGGAAATTTTATAAAATTATTCCTTTGCTCTTCATATTTGTTTGCCTTTGACACTGTAACAAATTACCACAAATTTAGTGGCTTAAAAGAACACAAATGTATTCTCTTGCAATTCTGGAGGTCAAAAGTCCATAATCAATTTCGCTGTGCTAAAGTCAAGGTGTCCCAGGGACTGGTTCCTTATGGAGAGAATCCATTCCTTGCCTCTTTCAGCTTCTAGAGGTTGCCTGTGTTCCTGGCTCCTGTCCTCCCTTCATCTTCAAAGCTAGGAAGGCAGCATCTTGCTTCGGTCATTGCATTGCTTCCTTCTTTATGCAAATCTCCCTCTATATTCTCCGGCAAGGAAATGTGTGATTACATTCATGGTCCATTCAGAGATTCCATGAGAATCTCTCCATGTCAGGATCCTTAATTTAATCACACCTGCAAAGTCTGTTTTTACAATATGGGGTAGTATTCATAGGTTCTAGGAATTAAGACCTAGATATTTGGGGGGCCATTGTCTAGCCTACCATACTCTTCTCTATTTAATTTAAAATCTGTGATGCTTTCCTGATTGGCTTAAAATATGTACTAAAAGATTTATTTTTATTGATGCTATTTGCTACTTTCTGTTTTACTTTTCAAAAAAATTTTTTTTGATTTATTTATTTGAGAGAAGAGAGAGAGAGTGAGGGCACACAGAGGGAGTGGGAGGGAGAAGCAGACCACCTGCTGGGCAGGGAGTCCAACCCTGGTATCATGACTTGAGCTGAAGGCAAAAACTTAACCGACTGAGCCACTCTGGCACCCCTACATTCTGTTTAAAGAATTAAATAATTTTTATAAAATCAAGCTAAATTATATTTTCACAGAAAATACAAATTTTTATGAAGTTGTCATCTCCAAAATTTCCTGAATCTGTTCTTTGTGGTGGTATTGTGGAAGAATGTGGAAGGTCAGCAGGTGGAGATGCAGTTAGTTTGGTCAGTGCATTCTTCACACCCCAGAAAACAGAAGCTGAAACTGGTAGGATTTATTTCATTCTGTTCTGACTCTTCTCCCCTTCTACAAGCTTCCTTTCTTTTTGTTTTTGTATTTCTTTTTTTAATGAGAGGGAGAGAGAGAGAGAAAGTGCGCAAGTGGCAGGGAGTTGGGGGAGCAGAGGGAGAGGGAAAGAGAGAATCTTAAGCGGGCTCCACACTCAGCACGGAGCCTGATGTGGGGCTTAATCTTACAACCCAGAGACCATGACCTGGGCAAAACTCAAGAGTCTGTTGCTTAACCAACAGAACCACTCAGGCACCCCTGCAAGCTTTTTTATTTATGGAAGATGAAAATGTCAAAAACAGAAAACATGTGTTTCCTCAGTTTCACATTCCTACTCGGGCTGGTGCATTGTTCTGAATATTTAGGTACCCTCTAAAATGTCTGTCCCTTGCATCTGTGCTGTTTCCAGTCTCTGAAAAGCTTGTCAACTCTCTCCCTCACTGAAAGCACTTTTTTAGCCTTTGAGCTTAGCCAGGGAATCACAGTCTCAGGGAAATCTCTGTAATCCCCTCTCAGGTGACCACAACACACGCAACCTACAGCTATGATATCACTCATCACCCTGAATCACAGCTACTTATCTACTGGTCTCTCTTCTCCTCCAGCTTGTGTGCTCCCTAAGGGTGGGATCTGGGTCTTTCAGATTGCAATACCTAACATTCTACCCAGCACAGAGTTGCAATTCACTATATGTGTGTGAGTAAATTCAATAATTGTGTGCTGACTAAATGAATGTTTCATTTACCATTGAGTTTACCAATTTCACTAACTTTCCTAACATTGGAATTTTTGGCACATGCCCATTCCATAAATGTGAGGCATAGTAAGATAATGTGGAAAGTTTTTCATTTATCATTATAAAAACATGAAACAGAAGTAGTGCTATTATAAAAAACATCAATATGTAAACTACTGTCTCTATTATGGGGGTGGAATTATACAGATCAGATCATACACTGGCACCTGCATTTGTGGTTCTTGCTAAATGGGCTGGTCAAGATGGAACAAGTATGTATCAATATCCCTCAGAAAGTAGGTCATACAGGTTCCACCTAAGAACTCTGACAAAGGAAATACATATATATACATACATATATGTGTATATATATATATACACACATACTTGTATATATACACACATACTTATATGTGTGTATATATATATAAAGATACTTATATTTTTTATTACATAATATAGTATAGGATATATAAATATATATGATTCTTATAGAATCTCAGAATATTGAGACCATGAGGACTATAGAGATCATTGATTTTGCTGTGTGTGGATGTTACTTTTAAATGAGGACAGGTATGCTTGTAGAGGTATTGATTTGCCCCAAATCAGAAAGTCAGACCTGAGACTACAATCCAGCCCTCCTGCATGATTAGTTTATTGCTATCTCTACCATGCCATAATAAAATAATTGAAACATAGTTTTCAAAAGTCATGAGGTCTTCCAAAATTCTAAACCAGATACATAAATTTGCATTTTTTTTCTCCACCTCGTGGTAAGAAGCAGTGAAAAAAAAACGGTTAGGATCCCACAGCTTGGATATACTGAGGGAGGTTTTCGGTTGCAGCTCTGACACGTTGTGGAATGGCACCTCTAAGGCAGGTGCGACCTCCGCCATGGGTAGGGAGCCACCTCTGCTCGGAACAGGAAGCTGCTGAGTTAGAGAACTGCTTGACAAATCAGGAAGTTGCCACCGCAAGGGTTGGCTCCAAAATCCTGCTGGGGATTGGCTCACGCAAGAGCATCGGAACAGCCGTACCTAAATCATATGCGGAAACTTCACTCCATGGGAGTCTGGGAAATAGTGGTTTAGTGTAAAAGAGAGGCCTTCACTGGTGTTCCTTCTTTCTTGGATGAGCATGGGACAAATTTAATCTCTGTAACCCCCCCAAATAAGACAATGGATGTGAAAACAGTTTGTCATAAAGCCTTGCAAAATGCCGGCTAGTTAGTATTATTCCCCCTGCCATTTCTGCCCTCCTTGTTATGCCTACCTGACTTCTTTTAGCTTATGTGGTGTGCTAGTGGGATGAAATACAACTAGCTTACTAGAATATCGCTCACTTATCCAATCCCTGAATATATCTGCCCATGAAAATAGTACAAAAGGGAATGGGGAATATGATATCTTTAGCTTGGACTTATTTCCATGGCTAAGTTTAGAAAAGTGTTTTAATGAGTCTTCTTGTTAGCAGGCTATAGCTTAATGCCATTTGGCTCTCCCTGAAGACTCTTCTAAAATTATTCCTGATCTTGAGACTTATTTTACTTTAAAGTAAGCGGACATGCTCTGAGTCTTGAGCTGGTTCATTAATTGCCTGGTGAGGAATGAGTCACTGAGAAAACTTGCTGGTGTACTTTGGCAAAATTTGGGCCTATTAAAACCATATTCAGAATCTAACATGCTGGCCTGGGGAGATTGACTCCCCACTGTTCACACACACACCCCCCCAACCCCGTGTGCTGGTGGCTGCACTGTTCTGTGCCCTCTGTGACCATCCAGCCTGACTTCTGGTTGCCGTCCTTCTCACTGGCCTTCCCCTCACTTCCCCCAGTCTTTGCCATGACCCTCTTCAGTCATTTTTTATTTCCAAGTATTTGAAATAAAAATGTAAAGTACTTTCCTACATATGTTCTTTAAGTTCTCTTGGATAATGAGCCATCGTTATTGTGGGTGAGAAAGATGATCACTGATTCATTTTGTGGGGAAAACATGATACAAATTAATTTTCAGTATTGGCAGGTATTTGTACTTACACTTCCCTGTGCTTAAAATAATATTTCTTGCCATTTGAAAAATGAATTCAATATTATGATTTGTAAATATTGCTTCTAAGAATTAGAAAACTTTCTGTCAAATGAGGCTATCTCAACTGTGATTGCATGGTGGTAATTCAAATTTGCTCTGATGATGCTCAGGCCCTTGGGCAACCTCTCTGGTCTTCCATTTTCCTGTGTATGGAACAAGACGAGTTTCATCTCTACCATTCTAACATTTTTTTGAACTGATGAATGTTTAGCTACCCAGCTAAAAGTGATGACCCTTGCCTACCTCCCCGATCTATCCGTAAATAAGGATTTTAGGATCTGAGATTAAAAAGGGCATTACTGGTTCACCTTTTTAGTTTTCTCCTCCTTTTTACAATCTATCTCTTCTCCCTGTGCTAATAGATTTTAAGATGATGAAAAAGACCCTGAGGGGTTGTCTTTCTCTACGTGATCAGAGCTGGAGGTGAACTTGGCCATGAGGAGGTGACGGTGGAATTATTTTTGAGCCTTACTTTTCCTTAAAGGAAGTAACAGGACATACCTCACCAGAACAATGTCAACAAGGAAAGTTTTCACTTTCTTCCTTAGCCTGGTTGCTCATCATGAGCAGTTACATATTCAAATGAATCTGTCAGGGACAAGAGTCTGGTGCTTGAGTTCCTGCTCGGCCCGATGACATTGATTTGTGAGCATAATGCTCGGCTGCGGGATGTGTGACAGATAAATTTTATCAAAATTAAGGCACAATTAAACATTTCATCTTCCTAATTACTGGCTGTAGATTCAGCCTGATGACCATGTGCTGTAAGAAATCAGCGACCATTACACATTTTAATGGAGCACAGCTGTCTTACAGCTTGGTAATATTTGCACAGTGCCACAGAACTGTAATTTATGATAAAAAGAAAAAATGTGTATTGGCGCTTTTTTGCCAAAATAGATTAAGGATTCATATACTTTAATGAGATTTGGACCTAGTCTTGGATTATCGTTATAAATGATTTATGTGCATGTTGGTGGACTCCTGTAGTTCAGAGTTGATTTGTGCTTTGGTCTACCAATATGTAATTCAATATCTCGTCTTGAGCCAATACTTACCACTTTCCCCCTTTTCTATTTCTTCTGCATCTTGCCTTTCTTCTTGTCCTCTCACAAAGAAGGACAGATGGGAAGGTAACAAAGCAAAAAGGCCAGGGCAGGAAAGACCTTGTGGAAAACAACTGTAGCTTCTTAAAAACTCCCTGGGAGCAAGTGTGGGGAAGGGTGGAGGTGCCCTGCCTGCGGGAACAGAGGCAGTGCGTGGACCTGTCTTGACCAGCCCCAGCCCTAGGAGCAGCCGCCGAAATCTCCAGCACACCAGGTTGCAGAGCCACAGAGAGCCCCCACAAGGACTAAACCTGACTGCAATATTGGCCTTTGCTCTTCTGAGAAGAGAGGCGACTCACAATTAAGCCCTCCTCCTCTTCTGCTTCTTCATTCATAATGGGAGGAAAGACTCATTTGATCCCCTTTCCTGAGATTAGGTAAGAGTACTAATGATACCGACCCTGGTATCATGTTAGTTACTAGCCTAAAAGGCAACAGGGCAGAGCTACATCTCCTCACTATTACTTCTGTAAGGACTTCCGGGTTGCGAATTTGGCTCCACTTCCTGTTAACCACTGTTGGTATGTGTCTCTTTATTACCCTTCTCACTGGAAGAACACTCAAAAGTGCATGTTTGTGAATGAATGGTGGTCCACAAGTCAGTCACTGGTAGGGTCACAAATAGTCAAAACATGTACGTGGAAATTGTATATACACTGCTAGTGCCTGATGCATAGTTATGAATAAATTGGGGAGCAAATGTAAAGCGTTATATCTGACTAGTAGGTATTATTGCTGATTAAATTTATCGGGGTAAATTAATGCTGCATCTCCAATCCTCCTTATGTGAAAAGGATGCGTATCTTTTCAGAAATATTTCTTTTCAGAAAGCACACTGTGGATGAGAGAAAAAGGCAAGATACCAGAATCTACATGAATCTGCTCAATTTAGGTGTTAACTTGCCTACTGCAAACAGAGAACATATCCTAATGAATTCAGAAGGCCTATATATATATGTAACAGGGAAAGAAGAGCTCATCATTTTATCATCCCGATCTTCTCCAGGCTTGATTTATTTCGGCACTCATATGCTGGAATGTTTCATACTGTACCAGGTTGCATATGCTTGCACACTAATTCTCAATTGCCGTATGCAGTTTGTGACAACCATCTGCTTCGACCTCCCTTTGAGTTCTTTCTCCCACTCAGCCCAGCTGAAGTAAAAATATGGACAGAAACAACTTCTGCAGGGAAATGAAAAAGTTAATAGGAGAGGGAAAGTTATATTGTGTATCTGCCTTTTGCATGGATGTGCTCCTGCAACTTATGCTCCACTTATCAAATATTTCTGAAATGCAAAGCCTGACACTTAGCAGAAAGCTGTAAAGAATGCCATGTTTCCTCTGACAGTCTTGGCTGTGGAAGAAAGGTAATAATAAAATATGTACATCCAGTGCACATGGTGACGCTAGAGCCCACTAGCACTGCTCCAGCAACCTAGACTTACCTTATGTAGCACCTTGTCACATACCAGAGAGTGGGGGGGGGGGGAGGCGCGGGTGAGAAGGAGGAAAGAAGAGAGAAGCAAGTGTATTTGAAAATGCCTGAAAAAAAAATCAACAACCCATTTTGGAAGTTGACTTGTAAAGGAGGGTTGATACATATTTCCTAAAAATCATTGCATCAGGGTATAGGAGAAAGACCCTCTATAACTACAGATCTCAGATCTTTTATCTTTTTGCAGGGAGCATGAAAGGAGAAACAGGAGAAGGTGTCTGAGAATTTTTAAAACAGACATGAAATTTGTGTATCTGTGTTTGAGAGAGAGATTTAAAAAAAACAAAACAAAACAAGGAATGCTTGGGTTATTAGAAAACACACCACTGTCATGTAAGTGATTGCATTTATTGTAACTGCATTAAATCAAAGGTATGACCACTTGTATTGGACCTGACCTCAAGAATGCTGAAAACTGAAAAAATTACATGTTAAAAACAGTGAGAAATTCTGTATCTCTAAGTATGTAAATCTAATTCTACATCCATACCCATATCTATATCTCTCACCCAAATTGATCAAAGTATGGTATCTAGATCTTCCATATCATATACATATTTCTAACCACAAAAACAAAGAAAAATGACCTGGGGGCCCAAGAAAAATGATGGTATGGGAAATTACCGGGACAGGAAGAAGGAGAGAGGAAATAAGAGGAGGATGACAAATGAAGAAAGAAAAAGACTGGGTATGTCTAGAGAGAACTGGAGGAGTGATCTGAAGTCAAACTGTTATACTAGTATCCAGAAGACCACCATCACAATCTCTCTGTTCCAAAATCATTAATATTTCTACAGGAAAAACACAAAGTGAGAACATGAAATGAAATTGGCAGATAAAGACAAAAAAATGTCCTGGATATAGCACTGATGAAGTTCAGATGGAATCAAATATAAAGCCTGGTGAATCATTACTAAAATGGGCAAAATACAAGTTCAGTGTGTTCTCTTAGAGTCTGAACCACCAGATTCTCTCTAAATATAATTGATCATTTCTAAAAGCCACCAGTCGTGCAAATATTGTTTGTTGCATTTTACCTTTCTCTTTAAGCCTAGATGGTTTATCAGAAGAACTTCAGTTGAGTATATCAGAACCAGGTTATTTAATTGGGGTATATTACCTTACCATTATTGAGAGAGATTTAAAATCCTTTAAAGAACTCCAAAGGGAATAGTTAAAGATTATGTAATGGTTTCGAGCATGGGCTTTGGAATCAGGTTGGGTTAACATTCAGCCTGACTTTGACTCTGCCATTTATTAGCTTATGAACTTGAGCCTCAGTTTCTCTATTTGTAAAATGACCAAGAAGAGCACCTGCCTTATTGTTGTTAGGATAAAGTGAGAACATATGTAAATTTCCTAGCACACTGCTTAGTACATAATAAATGCTCAATAAGTGATAGTTACTTCTATTACTCTCAAAAGTCTAGAGGGAAGAGATGATAAAAGATTCATGGGGAATGGGAAGGAAATGCAGGAAAATGACCACGGGCAACATGCGGCAGATGGGACATTGAGTTCTTTCATGGGAAGGTGGGGCGTGAGATGTTCAGTTTGGTTAGTCGAGAAAATGTGATCTTTTGTCGTCTTATGATGTTGAAGCTTAAATATAAGGATTACACATGCCACCGATTCTTTGGCAAATACTGTATAAAACCACAACACATGGCTCCATTTCTGGAAATAGAATTCCTTCTCTACCGAACTGCATTACCTTACGAAGGCTAAGCTTTGCTACCTTTGGTTGATCAATGCTTGAGGTCAGTGTGTGTGTGTGTGTGTGTGTGTGTGTGTGTGTGTGTGTGTACATATGACATACATGAATACATCGTTATACATACTTCCTAATATTTTTTAAAAAACCTTTTGTAATTTGGATTTTCAAAGATTGTCTCTGCTTTGTTTCTCTTAGTCTCTTCCAGAAACTGAAAGACTTGATCACCCTCATTTTTATTTTCAGCTAACTGATTTCATCTACTTTGATTTGTGTTGTGCAGTGGAATTTTTGGATGCCAGATGCCTAAAACACATAGGTTAAAAGCAGGTCAGTTTCAACACCAGACTATCATTTTACAGTTTAGTGAATATATTTACAAATTCCATAGTAACAAGCCTGTTGACACAGGCAGAGTGAAATTATTCTCCTCAACAAATAATCCAGTACAAAAATGTCTTCTTCAGACCCTACGTGCCTATCAGTCACTGATGAGAGCCCAGCACCTGACTGTAGGGCTTATGAAAGTTTGAAGTGGAGGAAGAGGAGCCGTAGCTTGGGGCTCTTGTTAATGACTACAGAATCCTCACTCTGCAGCCAAGCCTGGCAAAGTCCACAAGAAACAGCAGGGCTTAAATAGCTCACTGCTAGTCCTAGCAGGGTTCTTGTCAGTCAAATATATTCACTGCATACCTATTGTGTGCAGAACGCATCTTTTCACTTGCCAATTCAGCACTGAGAGGTTGGTTTAGCTCTTTTTATCTTTATGACCTGCAGACTGGTAACAGCATTTCTAGCAGTATGTTCATTTTAACAATAATTTATTCCAATAAAACAAGGTGGATGTTCCCTAGATATGGCCACCATATGCCCTGAATTTTCTGGGCTAATCTTGATTTCATGTAATTTTATTTTCATTCCAATAAAGGCAATTAGTGAAATACATAATGAAATGTGATTTCAATTTTTTATATTATTCTGAGATTTCGTATAATGAATTGGCATATCAGAAAAAAATATTTTGCTAGATTATGTTTATGGATTTCTTTGGAAAATGTGGTACCGGGTAGGCCTTGGCATTCCTCATGAAGGGATTTTATTTTTGTTTCTTGAACTAAAACCACACTATTTCCGGAAGGTGTGCTAGCATCTACGTACAACTTTGGTTCCACTGACGGCTTCCAGCTCCTCCGTCTCCCCCTTCAAGTGTCATTAAGGGTTGTTTTCTAATACAGTCACGGATCTTACATCTGTTAAGAATCTTTGGGTTTCAAGTCACAGAGACCCCAACTTAAACTGACTTAGGAACACAGGAGGTTTATTAGGTCATACACTCGAAAAGGCAAGTTAGAGCTGGCTGCAATTGAGGCTTAACTTGGAAACTTGTATGATGTTATCCAGGACTGGTTTTGTTTCAATTTCCCTGTCCTTCGTGTTGACTGTATCCTCAGATTCCACACAGAGCCCCTGAGAGCCCTGTTACCTCAGGTCTGAAAATGGCCCCAGCAGTTCTAGACCTTACATCTTCACCCCTCACTGGTGAGGAAAGGAAAGCTTTCTTATGGTAACTTCCATGGAAGAGAAACACTTTCATTACCAAAAGCCTTTGCAAACATTTCCTCTGCTTCATGGATTCTGCTTAGGTTCTGTGCCTTGTCATCAACCAGTTACTTGGTTGGAGGGGGTTGGGATCCACCAGTGGGTTTAAGCCAATCAGGTACCCCCTTTAAAAAAAAATATTTATGTGAGAAAAAGCAACAGTGAGAGAGAGAGAGAAAGTGCACAAGCAGGGAAGCAGCAGGCAGAGGGAGAAGCAGGCCCTCCCCTAGGCAGGAAGCCCCACTCAGGGCTGGATCCCAGGACTCCAGGATCATGATCCGAGCTGAAGGCAGATACTTTACCAACTGAGCCACCCAGGTGCCCCCAGGTACCACTTTTAAGTTTGGGGTGGGGCGCCTGGGTGGCTCAGTCGGTTAAGTATCTGCCTTTTGCTCAGGTCATGATCTCAGAGTCTTAGGATCGAGTCCTAGGTCAGGTTCCCTGTCCAGCAGAAAGTCTACTTCTCCCTCTCCCTCTGCCCCTCCCCCCTGCTCATTTTCTCTCTCTCTCTCTTAAATAAATACATAAAATCTTTAAAAAAAAAATTGGGGCTGAAGTCAATCATATCTATGCCGTGATTAAAAATGGTTCCTCTAAAGCAAAATTTGGGTTCTGTTACTAGAAGATGGGAAAGATACTGGAAAGAATAAAACATCAAATGTCTACCACAAGCCTCTGTTTGTGGACATCATCAAAACACAATTTCCTAGAGTAAAAAAGCATGCAATGCAAAGCCATCAAATCATGTTATCTGTACACATTGAGTGGTCAGCCACTAGCTGAGCCACTAGCTCACACACTAGCTGGAATTTTTTTCCTGAAGATGGGGCACATAGTTCATAAGATGAAATTTCATGCCTGAGACAAAGAGTTACCCAGAGATGTGCAGGTTCATCACATGTAGTCAAAATTACAAATGTCAAATCAAGAAGTTGCAAGTGGGCAGAACAAAGAAGTATAATATCAACATTTATTTTAAAAAGCACAGGAATTATGAGGATTCCAGAGATCCTCAGATCACTGAACAAAGAGGAACATTCTAGAATTATGAAGCTAAGGTGAAATCCTTAAAATGGTGTCTTCCAAACTTGCTCCACTATAAGTAGTACCTGGGGGAACTTGTTCAAAACACAGATGCTGGAGTTCCACCCCAAACTTTCTGAATTGGTAGCTCTAGGGGAAGGGCCTAATAGTCCGTATTTTCAAAAATAAGCAAATTGGTGAAACATCATCTTACTCTGCATCTCCTGTTCTTCTCCTGTGAAAGTCAGATAAATTTATATTGAATGGGGAGGACACTGCTTGAAAATGTCTCATTTATTTATTCAGCAAATATTTATTTTACACTTATTCTGTTCTAGGTACCATGCTTCTTGGCAGTAAATATAGAGAGAAGAATAGTCAGATAAAGCCTCTGGATTCATGGAATTTATGGTGTTGTAGGGAATATGATTAATAAATAAGAAATTCATAGATATATGATTACTACAAGAGAAAATTATAGGCTGCTAGAAGAATGATTAGGAGACCTAGTGTTATCAGGAGACCCTTAACTACTTATCCATTAGTCTGTCCAAGTATGTGATGTAACTGGGTCTCCAGTAGTAGGTGACAAACATTAGGACAAGTCCAAGATAGACCATACTCCACTGGAACATGGCTAGGGAAGCAAACTGGCCTGCATCATGTAAGTTTAAGAACATCGTTGAAAGAGATCTTGGGGGAAACACCCCATCACTGTCATTTATCCTATTTTCATATATCTCCCTAATGTTTATTTAAACTGAGAGCTGAAGCTATTTTCTGATTTCAAAAACCAAATCCCTAGAACCAAGGGATTGCTAATTTTACTACCATTCAACATTTACAATGGCGAATGTGAGGCTTGTTCATATAGCTATAAATGCTGGGGCTGTGTGTTTTGAAACAGGTCTTGCAATTTGGTCAGTTTAATCAAATAGCTCAAACTTGCCTCATTGTTTTCTTTTGTATAAAATTTGAATATCGTGAAAGATTAAATCAGAAGATGTTTTCTCACTTGCATTCACAAGAATAGATGACTTTCTATTCTGTTTCTTTTCTATTATTACTTTTCAGGGTGATGATTCACTAACATATGAAACAGTGATATTATGATGCTTCTTTTGTAAATGAGAATTTGGTGGGATACATCACAAATTTTGTTTTAAATACCAAAGTCCTAAAGCTTTTTGATTCAAATAACAGGGAAGAAATGAGTATTTTGACTTTCTGAATATACTTTCAGCTTGACATTGGTATAAATAGTGCAATCCTATTAATTCTACTAAGTTGAGATTCAAATACTGTCTAGTAAAAGTGCTATGTATAAGGCAACAGAGCAAAAGTATCAGACGATTCCTTATAACATGTAGATGAACATCTCTGGTGTTTCAAATTCAAGATGATAGTGTAATATGGAAAAATTCTCATCTTACACCCAGGATTCTAAGATAGTGTTACCCTTATTGTAAACCACCTTCTTATTTTCCTCCAAAGTAGTTTATTATATAACATAAGGTATTTAACTCACAGGATTTTTAAAAAGTATCAATTTATAAACCACTGCTAGGAGACTGAATTACACTGGTCAACACCCCCATGATTTCCTGGTATCTTGAAAATATATCTCAAGATCCTTGTTCATTCTAAAATGCTTGTTACTAGACTGATTTTGTGTCTTTGGAGAAAGATCCCAATGACCATTAAGCCAACTCTTCTTTACACACCATTAGCTACTTGTTTTTTGTAAGTACACTTTGAGTTGTAGAACTCAAGTATCTTCAGGAAAATTAAAAATTCAATCAACAAATCAGTATTTTAATACTATAGCCTAGGCATTTAGAAATACCGAAACGGCTGGCGCTTCTGTTGATGATGCTATTGTTGCTGCTGTTGGTTTGATTTCTTTCGCTTTCTTCCAGGTGTTTTCCAGCATAGAGCGATAGCCACAGGAAATCCATTCTTAAGTAAACGAACATTTTTCTCTTCGTCATGACATAGATAGGGTAGATAAAGATGACTATGCTTGCTGGCAACTACGTAACAATCTTTGGTCTGAGCAATACTTGTGTCAGAGGCGACAGTATCAGCATGGTAAGATGCAATTCTTGCAGGAAATCTGTGGGAAAAAAGTAAAAAACAAAAACAAGAAAACAAAGCAATTGTCCACTTATGAGTACTGGGTATTCCTGGGGTTCAGATGGTGTGCTATTTGTCAGGCAGGAGAAGACAGACGATGAGCCAAAGAAGACATAATTACATGATGGATACCCAGAGACCTTACAAAGTCATTTGAATTCCTAGATCCAGCCATGCTGTATGCAATTTCAGACTTGCCACATTTATGAGTCAATAACTTTCTTCTTTAAAACTTATGTTACATTGTATTTGGTTTTTGTAATTGTAGCCCAAAGTCCCAACTAATATATCAGGTGTTGGAAAAAAATGGCATAAAGTTCTATTTGTGGTTATGAAAGAACCCAATGTTATTTATTGTACATTCGTAATCTTTAGTAGCAAATATTGTAAGTTTTGATAAAATGGTATGCCCTTATAAATTAAAAGCTACTCAGTTACAAAGTGGGTTAGAGCTGATAACAGTTTTATTGAAGGCAAAATAACAAACCAAGATAAAGTTTTTATGCCTTTAATTTAATAATTACTTTGGAATTACATAGTATAGGAGGCTCTGCCCCAGCACATTCTGCAAACACTTTTTGGAAGAAAAAGACAAATGATGAGAATTCACTCTAGGATATATTATGGTTTATTATGTTTAATAGAGTCAACCTGATGTCCCAAACCACCTGCCTCTCCAACACAGGTGCCCGTAAGTTCAGTAAGTTGCATTTACTAACACATAGAACTATATATTACACATCTGGGGAATGTTGCTAGAAAAAGGAAATTTTAAAAAATTTTGTGCACTAAACTATCCATAAAATTATTGAATGATCCTAGGTAACTGAGGCCTTATAGAAAGATGACAAATTTTAATAATTCTTAAGCAAGAAAAAGACACTTGGTATGTAAGGATTGTAGAACTCTGGATGTTTTAAAAAACATGTTTTCTTTTGATTTAGTGTCTATTGCATTCTTGAGACAAACGCATTCAATATTTTAGTCCAGTATTTGTTTCTGACACCTGTCTCACTGAAAAAAGTTTGTATTAAAAAAAAATGGGGGCACCTGCGTGGCTCAGTTGGTTAAGCAGCTGGTTTCGGCTCAGGTCATGATTCCAGGGTCCTGGGATCGAGCTCCCATTGCGCTCCCTGCTCAGCAGAGAGCCTGCTTCTCTCTCTCCCTCTGCCTGCTGCTCTGCTTACTTGTGCTCTCTATCTCTAGGTCAAATAAATAAATAAGATCTTAAAAAAAAAAAAAAAAAACAACAACTCTATGTGGGGGTCGGTGCCTGGGTGGCTCAGTTGATTAAGTTGCTAACTCTTGGTTTCGCTCAGCTCATGATCTCAGGGTCCTGGGATCGAGCTCTGTGTTGGACTCCGTACTCAGCAGTGAAGTCTGCTTGAGGATTCTCTCTCTCGCCCTCTCCCTCTGCCCCTCCCTCTGCTCAGACATTCTCTCTCTCTCAAATAAATAAGTTAATTAAAAATAAAGAAAGTTTGTACTTGTCCTTCATTTAAATGTTTACTGTAAATGACACATACTACTTTGTACCTTACTGGATAGACTTTTTTTTCCATAGCCAACTTTACCTCTAAACCTTCACTTCTAAACCATCACCACCATAGGTTAATCCCTGGCATCAGAGATAAAATAAAAGGTGCTCTGATGTTTGAGATAGGATACGGAGCCAGCTGTGAATTACAGCACTCAGTCTTTGGGCAATATCTTCTTACCTGATAACCATGCTTTCCTACAGGACACTGCATGTTCTTTTTTATTTATTTTTTTAAAGATTTTATTTATTTATTTGACACAGAGAGAGAAAGAGAGATCACAAGTAGGCAGAGAGGTAGGCAGAGGGAGAGGGGGAAGCAAGCTCCCTGTTGAGCAGAAATCCCAATGCGGGGCTCAATCCTGGGACCCTGAGATCATGACCTGAGCTGAAGGTAGAGGCTTAACCCACTGAGATACCCAGGTGCCCCTGCATGTTCTTTTTTACGCTTTCCTTCTGATTTTTTTCTTTTTCTTTTTACCTGCCAGTGTAATTAACATTCAGTGTTATATTGGTTCCAGGTGTACCGTACAGTGATCGAGCAATTCTATATATTCCTCAGAGCTCATCATGATGTGTACTCTTAATCCCTTTCACCTCCTCACCAATCCCTCTGCCAACCTCCTTTGGGTATCCATTAGTTGGTTCTCTATAGTTAAGAGTCTGGTTTTTGTTCATCTCCTTTTTCCTTTGTTCATTTGTTTTATTTAGGTTCCACATGTGGGTCAAATTATATTTGTCTTTCTCTGACTTATTTCACCTAGCATTTTACCCTTTAGACCCAGTCATGTTGAAAATGGCAAGATTTCATTCTTTTTCATGGCTGAATAATAGTCTATTGTATGTACATACTACATCTTCTTTATTCATTCATCTATCAATGGATATTTAGGTTGTTTCCATAATTTTTGCTATTGTAAATAATGCTATAATAAGCATAGGGATGCATATATCCCTTTGAATTAGTCTTTTTATATTCTTCGTGTAAATATCCAGTAGTAGAATTGTTGGATCATATGGTAGTTCTATTTTTAACTTTTTGAAGAGCTTCCATATGGTTTTCCACAGTGACTGTACTAGTTTTCATTCCCACAAACAGGGCACAAGTATTTGTTTTTCTGCACATCCTTACCAAAACTTGTTTCTTGTGTTGTTGATTTAAGCTCTTCTGACAGATGTGAGAGGATATCTCATTGTGGTTTTGATTTGTATTTCCCTGATTATGAGTAATGTTGAACATCTTTCTGTGTGTCTGTTGATCATCTGGATATCTTCTTTGGAGATATGTCTATTCATGTCTTCTGTCCATTTAAAAAATTTTGGGGGGGTTGAGTTGTATTAGTTATATATATATATATATAATTATATATAATATATATAATATATATATAATATATATATACATATATAATATATATGTGGTCTGTGTATATATATACATACATATATATACATATATACACACACATATATACACATACACACATATATATCTATGTCTACGTATATATATATTTTTTGACAGGGGTGCATTTGCTTATGTTGCATAGTCAAATACATTAAACCCCATTTTAAAATGTGAGGCACATAAAAGTCTCTGTACAAATTCTGTACTAGTTTTAAATTCTTATTGACTAATAAAAGTGGCTTTCCATTATAGAACTGGAACTATCTAGAAATGCACATGATGAATTTTTTGCATCCAGGATATCTGAAATATTATGATATCTTATGTCATGGCACAATTGAACAATCTGAAATCAAATGTTCATATGTGAATAACGATCATAACTATTTTTACATTTGCAAAAACCTTAATCAGGTTATCCACATAGGTACAGTTGGTTCCCCAAATATTAATTATATAAAATCTTAAGGAAGAACAGTATCAGCTGCATATGCATTCCATTTCTTTAAAGAGAGATTTGGCATTTTTAGTCTTCCTCCCCTAAGTCACATAGCTATTTGTGAAGGCCAATGTTATACGATGCTGAAGACCATGGACAGATACCGTTCATATGATACCTGAATTCAGCCATCCTGATCTCTCTCACAATGTCTGCATATATCTGTCAAACTCTGCAAGAGGATGCATCCCTGGATGAAGTCATCAAATGCAATCTGCGCCCACACTTGTCTGTCAAACTTTCAAATGAAGATGTTGTGAAACTGGTCAGAGAGTCGGTACCCTGAGAGAGCTTACTTTAACTTGCTCTTGTCAGTCATCTCAGACTTGTCCCTGTCATAGGTGTTGAAGAAGTTCTGCAGTCTGTGATGTACTTCCAGGTGCCACTGAACTTGCTGAAGTTCATGCCAGCCTTGCTCTCTCAGTCAAACATAGATATGACTGACCTGGCAGTCACTGGATTCAATGGAGTCCGTGTGCCATCGGACAGTGCTTGCTGAAGCTCGTTGTCTGATATCTCTTGGCTCCTGACTTTATCAACCCTCTGGAAAATGCTCCATGAAAGCTCTGTTAGGGCAGTATCCCACCTCTGGCAGGGCCGGGAGGGAAGATGGTAGAGCTAGGTGGCCATGGACCCAGGCAAGGTAGGGCTGAGGTGTAGAGGAGAATCTTTATATATTTTAAATACTAACCCTATATTGGATGTAGCATATGCAAATACCTTCTCCCACTCAGTAGGTTGTCATTTTGTTTTGCTGATTGTTTCCTTTGCTGTACAGAAGATTTTTATTTTGATGTAGTTCCAATAATTTACTTTTGCTTCTGTTTCTCTTGCCTCAGGAGACATATATAGAGAAATGTTTCCACTGCCAATGTCAGAGAAATTACTATCTGTGTCCTCTTCTGAGATTCTCTATGGTTTCAGGTCTCACATTTAAGTCCTTAATCCATTTTGAGTTTATTTTTGTGTAGGACATAAGAAAGTGGTCCAGTTTCATTTTTTGTGTGTGTAGCTGTCCAGTTTTCCCAACACCATTTGTTGAAGAGACTGTCTTTTACCCTTTGCACATTCTTTCTTCCTTTGTTGAATATTGACCATATAATTACCTTTTTTTTTCTGGGCTCTCTATTCTGTTCCATTGACCTACATGTCTATTTTGTGCCACTACCATACTGTTTTGATGACTACAGCTTTGAAGTATATCTTGAAATCTGGGATTGTGGTAACTCCAGTTTTGTTCTTTTTCAAGAGTGCTTCGGCTCTTTGGGGTCTTTGTGGTTCTTTGTTCTAGTTCTATGAAAACTATTGTTGGTATTTTGATAAAGATTGCATTAAGTCTATAGATTTCTTTGGGTAGTATGGACACTTTAACAATATTTGTTCTCCCAATCCATGAGCATGGAATATCTTTCCATTTGTTTGTGTCATATTCAAGTTCTTTCATTAATGTTTTACAGTTTTCAAAGTATAGATCTTTCATCTCCTCGGTTAAGTCTATTCCTTGGTATTTTTAGTGCAATTATAAATGGGATTACTTTCTTAATTTCTCTTTCTGCTACTTCATTATCAGTGTATAGGAATGCAGTAGATTTGGAGTGTTTGGGTGGCTCAGTCAATAAGCGTCTGATTCTTGGTTTTGGCTCAGGTCATGATCTTGGGATTCTGAGACTGACCTCGCATTTGGCTCCATGCTCAGAGTGAGTCTGCTCTAAGGGATTCTTTCCACCTCCCTCTTTCTCCCCCTTTGCTCCTTCCCTTCCATTCATTCTCTCTTTCTTAATTAACTATATGAAATCTTAAAAACAATGCAATGGATTTCTGTATATTGATTTGGTATCCTGCAACATTACTGAATTTATTTCATCAGTTCTACCAATTTTTTGGTGGATTCTTTGGGGTTTTCTATACATAGTATCATGTCATCTGCAAATAGTGAATGGTTTTACTTCTTCCTTACCAATTAGGATGACTTTATTTCTTTTTCTTTTCTGATTGCTGTGGGTAGACCTTCTAACACTATGTTGAGCAACAGGGGTGAGAGTGGACATCTTTTTCTTGTTACTTATCTTCCTTATATTTGATCTATTCCTTCTACTTTTTCTTTTTTAAAAGCTTTTCTCTGCAACACGTGCCCTCCTTAATACCCACCACCAGGCACGTATTGCATGGAGCACTGGGTGTGGTGCATAAACAATGAATTTGGAACACTGAAAAAATAAAATTAAATTAAAAAAATAAAAGCTTTTCTCATATTTCCATGTTCTCAGTTAATTCCTTCTTTCTTACTGGTGATGTTGTTCTTATTCATAGCTAATAACAGATCTCACCAATTTTTATCAACTTTTATTTTATTAATCTTTTATTTGTTTATTATTTCTACTGGCATTCCCTATAATTTTTATGATTATGATTATTACTAACATAGCTGGTTAAATTTGACCATGTACTGGTTATTAATGTTAAAAACTATTTGGAGAATTAGTATGAAGCATATGATTATGATGGCTCCCTCCACTGAGAGTGTTATTGGTGGAACTGTGTCCACCAGAATTTCACATGCTGAAATCCCAACCCCCAGTTCCTCAGAATATTAACTTATTTGAAAATAGGGTTATTGCAGATGTAATTCGTTAAGATGAGGTTATACTGGCATAGGATGGGCCCCTAAAACAATGTGACTGATGTCCTGATGAAAAGGGGAAATTTGGACACAGATAATGCACACAGGGAGAATCTCATGAAATGGTTGGAGTTATGTTATCACAAGCAAGGAACTATCAGAAGCTAGGAGAGAGGTCTTCGCTAGAACTTTCAAAGAGAGCAAGACCCTGTCAACACCTTGATATCAGGAGTCTAGCTTCTCAAACTGTGAGACAAGTTTCTATAGTTCATCTAATTTCTGGTTCTTTGTCGAGGCAGTGTCAGGAAACTGATACAGAAGGAGTGCTTTGCTTGTGCTTTGGGTAGGGATAAAGAAACCCATGTCTTTGGCTGGTGGGTATACCTTGTGCTTAGGAGACAATCCTCTTATGGTCACTTAGAATCTCTCTTGTCCTCCTAACCAACCTAGTAAATGGAGACAGTTCCTGACTCAGCAGTCAAAAATAATAAATAGCGTTTGAGGGCAAAAGAACACATCTATGGAAAGACCCTTCAACTCTAGATTTAGCACTGATTTTTTTTTTTTTAATCCATATACTGTCACATTCTACTATCTGTGTTTACTATCTCAAAATATTAGTATGTGGCTCTACCCTGCACTACTCAGTCTGAGTTAAAATATGCTTTCACGAGGATGCCTGGATACATTTATAGTTTAATGAGCCAAATAGCTCAGTTTTCTAAAGATAGGTCAACTGAAAGAAAAGTTCAATACACTCTTTCCAGCCAATTAAATATTTTTGAAAATAGCTCTTTAGTTAGGCAGTTAAACCTAAATTTTCAGAGAGATAGTGGGTAGGCTTAAAAGCAGATTAATAAAGGAAATAAACCATTAATTATAATTAAAGACTTTATTGATTGAAACTTGACTATATTGTTAACTAACTTAATTTAATTCTAGATTTTATCCTGGCTTGAGCAGAAAGTTTTTTCAAATTGTTCTGACTTTCCCTAGTCATCAGGCTAATTTCTGGATGGCTTTTTTCTTTCTTTCTTTCTTTTTGTAAGATTTTATTTATTTATTTTTCAGAGAGAGAGAGAGCACAAGCAAGGGGGATGGCAGGCAGAAGGAGAAGTATGCTTCCAACTGAGCAAAGAGCCAGATGCGGGACTCGATCCTAGGACCCTAAGATCACAACCAAGCCGAAGACAGACGCCTACCCGACTTTGCCACCCAGGCATCCCTAGACTGCTTTTTTCCACCTGGCATGCATCATCCATATTCAATCATAAATGTTTATTTGTATAATTCTTAATATAAGATCTTGAAGCAAAAGCAGAAATAATAATGATAGTTCATATCTATAGAATGCCTTATAGTATACAAGGCACTTTATGTAATAGAAGCTTTCTTAAACCACTGTCATGTATACAATCTACTAGGTGAAGAAAACTTTTCATTTATTTCTGGGCATACTGAGGACCAGGGATTTGTCAGCCCCTTTTCAACAACCTGCTCACCTTTGTGTCCCACGGTGAAGCAATTTTTTACCAAGTTCTGTTTGTCCTCAAAACTGTTTAAGTGAGGAGAACTTGTTACTGTAATTGTGTGTATATTAGTATACCAACCAGTGACATAGGAGTACAAAAAAGAGAATTGTACCTATAACATCTAAATCAATACTTCAGAAGGACCAAAAAAGACAAATCACATCAAAAATAAATTTGCAATTGGTTGTGGGACAGACATCATAAAAAAATTGAGAGACAAATTTGGAAGAATTCTTTTTTTTTTTTTTTTAAGATTTTATTTATTTGACAGAGAACACAAGTAGGCAGAGAGGCAGGCAGAGAGAGAGAGAGAGATAGAGAGGAGGGGAAACAGGCTCCCTGTTGAGCAGAAAGCCTGACGCAGGTTTCGATCCAAGGACCCTGGGATCATGACCTGAGCCGAAGGCAGAGGCTTTAACCCACTGAGCCACCCAGGCGCCCTGGAAGAATTCTAAACAGGTTGCTTTCCAAATGCTCTAAAGTATTACTTTAACTTTAAAGATACACAGTAGAGGGGTGCCTAGGTGTCTCAGTTTGTTGAGCATCTGACTCTTGATTTTGACTCAGGTCATGATCTCAGGGTTGTGGGATTGGGCTCCCTGTGTTGGGCTCTGCTCTGCTTGGGCTTCTATCTGTCCCTCTCCCTCTCTGCTACCCCTCCTCCTGCTCATGTGCTCTCTCTCTTTCTCTCTCTCAAATAAATAAATAAATCTTAAAAAAATATAAAGACACACATTAGAAATAGTAGACAATACACTTTATGAAGGACTGAGGAAGGAAAGAAAACGTCAATCACACAGTCATGTTGTGGTTGGCAGAATAATGCCCCCATCCCCAACTTCAAAGATATCCCATCCCAATCCTCAGACCCTGTGGTATGTTATGGCTGAAGGGTCCTTACAGTTGGGATTAAATTAAAGATCTTGAGATAGAGATATTAATCCTGGTTTATCCAGTTGGATCCAATACAATCCCAAGTGAAAGAAAGATAGTAAAGTCACAGTGAGAGGAGGAGATGTAATGAGAGAAACAGAGGCTGGAGGGGTGATTGCTGTCTTTGAAGGGAGGGAACCATGAGCCAAAGAATATTGGGGAAGTCTAGAAGCTAGAGAAGGCCAGGAACAGATTCTTCCCTGGAGCCTCCATGGGAGGCTGCTATGAAGCTCTGCAGCCCTACAGACCCCTTTAGCCCAGTGAGATCCATTTTGGATTCTGACCTCCAGAATTATAGGATAATAATTTTGTATCATTTTAAGCCAATATGCATTCACATTTTTTTTTCGAGTTTGTTTATCTACATATGGAGAATAAGAATACATTCCTGCTTAAAATTAAAATAAAATTATTGTGATTATTGTGGTATGTATGTATCATTTTTTAAACCAATTTCCACTTTACCTAACTTTTAATTAATTGACCAGCCACAGGCTCCAATATTTTTGGATGAGAGGACTATTATTCTGTGTAGACTCTCCTTTTATCTACAGGAGATTTGTGAAGTCCATGTCACAATTGCATTCAAAATTCTTGTTTTGTCTCTGTCTCTGGCTTTATGATTGAGGTGGAGGAAGTCAATTCATTTCCTTCTTATTTTCATTTATGAAAACTGGGGGCTTGGACTTTTACACTCTAACAGTGTATGATTTAAAAATTTTCATCAAATAATCTCACTTATCTTCTCTCACCTGTTTAATTTGTAGCTGAAACCCTTGGGTTTATCTGTGCTTTAGCTCTGATTTAACTTGAAATTAAAGTCCGTGTGCTTCACAGCTGCTGGCTGCCCTTAACCAGGGACTGACGATTGAAATGTTTGAAGAACACTGGAGTCAAGAGACCAGGATTTCAGATCTGATTGACACTAACTAGCTGGGTGTCCTTTGACAAATCTTTTAATCTCTCTGGGCCTTAGTTTTCTCATTTATAAATTATGAAGTTGGAGTCAATAATTTTTAAGGTCCTTTTTAGCTTTACAATTCTATGACTCCATAATTTTAATTCCAGGAAAATTCAGCTCTAAGGAATGCTGAATTTCTCTTCAAGGTAGGAAGAAAGATATTGTGGGTTAGAGGATATTCATGCATGTTCCTGTATATTCATTCCTATGAATATCTTTTCCAAGAAGTTGAAAACATCTGCGTAAATCTTATAGTACACCTAATTTCTCCCCTTATCATACAAACCTTAACCTACACTTAAACACAAATGCCTTTTGTTGGGATGACCTTGTCTCAGCCATGGATCTAGCCCATTCTGCAAGACATAGCCATTTGCAACTCTGTTATGGACATTGACCTGAGTACTAGAAAAGCTCCCGCATCTCACACAGGAGGAATCAGATTTGAAGACTGATCAATTATAATATCACCTCACAAGTGCTATGATGGGGTAGAACAAAATGAAAAAACCTTCTAAAAAGCAAGTTTTGGGGTAGGGGTGTTATTTCAGGCACAGAAAATGCCCTGTTCCAAATGCAGGGGTGTGAAAGGCATGGCATATTTGAAGCAAGGTGAAATTTTCATCATGTTTAAATATAGACCAAGTGTGATGAAGGACAGGGCAAGTTCATGGAAGATAAGACAGAAAAAGTGCAAGCCATTTTACACCAAGCTAGAGGCAACAAGGAATCATAAGTGTCTTCATGGTGAAATGACATGATCAGATGTTATTTTTAAAGGGTTAATTCCAGCATGTATTGGGAATGTGTAGAACGAATGTGGAAGGTTTTGTAGAAGGAAAGGGGAGAGGAAACTTCAACAGCTAGTGAGCACTGAATTAGAGCAATGGTATCCGGCAGCCATTTCAGAAAAAGAATCCATTGGCTTTTACAAATGGGTATTCTTTCCCAAAGCACTGCCCTCTACCCCAGCAGGGGCTTGCAAGTCACAGACCACTTCTTGGTTTCTTCTCCAGAGTGGTCATGGAGGATATTTTATAATTCAGAGCTCTTGACCATCAACACAACACAAAAATGTCATATTTGGAAAACACATGTAAACAGAATTTACAAGGATCAATGGATTATAAAGTGGTTTCTTATCCCCTCTCAAGGCTATGAATACATTGTGAAATCTAGGGCAGTTAAATACTGTATTTAAATTCGGATGTGATATTTACATATGTTACTTATTCTTTTTATAAAGATCTGCCCTAGTGAAATTTAATCAGCCTTTGCAAGTTTATATACTGTGTCTGTTGGAAGAATAGTTTAAATTAAGTTGTTTTAACCTGACTAAATTATCCAACCAACCTTACCAACAGAAGGATGTATTAGAATCAGGTTTCACTACAAGTGACAGAAAATTCAAGTAACAATGTCTAAAAAAGACAGAATTTTGTCTCATGGATAAATAAATATGATATGTAGCACAGAGCTGGGAGTATCAGAAACTGAGGTTCTTTCTATCTTATTGCTCTGCCATCCTTAGTCCATGATGTCCACTACATGATTCAAGATGGCTGCCAGAGCTCCAAGCATCATTTTTCCCTTTGCCAGTAAGAAAGAGGAAAGACTGTAGACAGTTGTACCTATTTAAGGACTTCTCAGATTTCATGCATGATACTCCTGCTTATATACAATCAGGCAGAATATATTTACATGGCAGCAAGTTAGCTGCAAAATATAATCATTATTCCAGATCACGTTATTTTGACTAATAACTGGAGAGTGCATAACTAAGGAAAATGAGTCTATAACTAAGGAAGACGAGTCTATAAATAAGGACGAAGTACATATTTGTGTTAAATTCAACTTGCATTGCAAATAATCTGCTCATCCTTACCCCAGAAGAAATGTGTAAAAACCAAAATTGTGTAATGTGAAAGGGAAGCTAGGAGAAAGAAAAATCTCATTGACATCAGCGTTCACATTCTGTAAGTAATGTCTATTTACTGAAGGTGTATATGGGCTAGAAGTTAGTGGTTTATAGGTGGAAGAGACATAATTCTTGCCCTTGTAGAGCACACAAACATACTATATCAAATTTCAGTCCCAGAATGACAACACAGTAACCCCTCCCATTATGAAGAAATGTTGGAGCCTCTAGTCAATAGGAGAACAGTAACACTTCTGTATAGTTCATACCAAGCCATGTCCTCAAGAAAAGAAGACAAACCTTTGAGGAAACTATAGAAAAGCCAAGACTGGAAGCTAAAACCTGAAAACAGGACTGATGCTAATACAGGGCCATGCCTTCTAGGAAATCTAAATAAAAGTATGCTGGTCAAGAATGATGAGGGTTCAACACTAGATACATAAGGAAATTACTCAAGGAGCTGAAGGGGAGCCTGCTATTATTTTTTTTGAAAAAGAGAAGAGAGGAGGATTAAATAAGAAATGCAGAAATACATCTTGTTTCCTGTATTCCTGAAGAGTCTTGTATAATTGGGCTCTATTTTAATAGCCTAAGAGGTTATTTGTTGTCAAGAATCTCCTCATAAATATTATAGCGTATTGCTAGGAGAGCAAAAGCTCCCCAGACATATCGGCCTTCATTTAAAAACAAAATTAATTTGACTTTCCCATTCATGATTAAATTTACTGAAAGGGAGGCCTTCCCATTTTGCAACGTAACGGGGGAGTCGAATTTTTTTTTCTTTTTCACAAAGTCAGGATTTACATCATCAGTGAAGAAGAAAGGAGATACAATTGCTGATGCTCCTACTCATTTGGCAGTTTTAGCCACTTTTTTTGTAGTGAGGGTATTTTTTCTTCCCTCTAGATCAGATTAATCTGTTTTACAAACTTTTATTCACTCTCACCTTCCCCCCTTCACTCCTCCCTTTGCCAATGTCCCTTTACCTGTGGCATTTTACACTGGAGGAGAGCTGCTAATGGTTGACAACAAAAGGACTGCTAATCGCACCAATTAAGAGGTGTGAATGTCACCCGTTACCTACCAGCTTTGTTACTGAATATGCTAATTACTAATTGTACAGGTGCAGACTTTTAAGTTTACAAGGTTAACACTGATGCACAGCTTTGTTTTGGCTGTTTGTTTAAATATTGAAAAATCATGGGTAAAGGGCTGGTCTATGTTGAAGAATGAACAGATGTCATTGCTGTACTTTCTCAGACAGAAAATCTTTAGACTGACTTAAAGCAATAAAAATGACCTTCCTAAGAACTGATTCTCTGTGGTCAATCTATCAAAGAGCAGGTATTTTTGGTTCCCTTGCTCTCATGGAAGAGCAGGGAACTTGCCTTCAAGCCACAGGACCATGGAACTCTACTGGAAGGTCAGTTGAAACATTGTACTGGAAACATGTAGAGTTCATTAAGAGGAAATCCTGTACAAGGGCTTTTGGTAAGCCCAAAGTTGCTATATATGAATCTTTCTGAAAGCTTTACTCATTCATTGAGTCAGTGTTATAGATATGTCTTACAGACTTCTTCTTTTAAAAAAGTTTTAACTAATAAAACACCTGGATGAAGGAATCTGTTTCAGAATCACATACCATCAATTTGATAGGAACCAAGAGATCACCCTGACTAGCCTCTAATTAAGGAAAATAACAGAAATTCATTTTATGGGGAGGACAACTGAGGTCTAAATGTTACATGACTGCCTAGGTCCATTAAATCAAGACTAACCTCAGTTTGCAAAGTGAAATAGATTTTTGGGAAGAGCTAACCTTCAATTGTTCTCTAGCAGAATGAGTAATTCCTGAGGAGCTGGTAATTTTTAGCTTGTCCTCAAGCCTACTGAAATATCTTTGCTCTTTCCATGCATCTGTAAGAGCAACTGTTGTTTTCAGTCATTCAACGGGAAAGTGTGCGGTAAGGGCCTCTTCTATTTTTGTGGTAGACTCCACAACAAATAAAGAACGTCTCTCTGGCTCCTTGGAACCCAAACTGCAAGGTTTTGAGAACTGCTGTGCAATGGCAAAACTAGTTGCTTGATTTGGGACCAGTGCCCAGACCACAGTTAAGGGAGTTGACCCAGGTCCTGGGTGACCAATGATCCCTTTGCTCTTGGTCATGATTTGCCTCTCTAGTTAACTACCTTACCGCGTGGGGTAAAGTGGAGCTAAGAGTAGCAGAATGCCTACGAGTATGGGCTGCCCTTCTCTGTGAACACAAGGGATAAATCTAACCTTTTATCCACGATTCAACAAGCAAATACACTCTAAATTTTTAGCATGTGCCTGGCTCACTGTAAATGCTCAAAAATGGTAGTCATTATTCTTAGCATCTGGGGACATATGCATCTTATATTTAATAACCATAAATAACTAGCATTTGCATTGGACTTTAACCTTTTCTTTTCATGGAGCTGAGACTCTTTCCTTCCCTTCATTTTACATTTAAAATTCTTTTTTAGGTTCTGGTTGTTTTGCAAAGACATGAAATGTTTAGTATTGAAAACTGTAAAAATATATGTCTTATAATAAAAAAAAATCTATAATTCTACCTCTCAGAGAAAACTATTATTAACATTTGGTTATGTAACTTTAAGCACTATATTCTATACTATTCTATATTCTATACATGCATAAACCTTTAAAAATTTAAAGTGGGAATTGATTATGCAAGTTGGTTTAGAAACTACATTTTCATTTGTATTTAAAAGAGTTTTCTTTAAAAATATGTATTTATTTTCATTGCAGTCTTTGTTAGCTGAGTTATATTCCTTTGTGTGGATTTTCCATAATTTGACAAATTTTCTGTTTTTGCATATATTGGTTGTTTCTAATTTTTCATAACTATAAGATGCTATAATGAGTAGTGTCCTTGTGGCTAAGCAGGATTTTGGGGTTAATATACACATATTAGTATCTTTTGTTGCATAACAAATTATCTCAAACTTAGCTTAAAACAACACACTTTCATGATTGCAATTGCTGTGGGTCAAGAGTCTGGATGCCACTTATCTGATCCATCATTAAGGCACCAATCAACGTGTCAGTCACCATTGGGGATTGTGATCTTACTTGAGGCCATACTGGGAGGCATCCACATGCAAACTAACTCTGGTTGTTAGAAGAATCCATTTCCTTGCAGCAGAAGGACCAAAAGCCCTTGTTCGCTATAGGCTAGAGGGTGCGGTGCCTTCAGCTCCTAGAGGTAGCTGAAAGTTCACTGCCAGGTGGCCTCCTAACAGGCTGCTCCAACATGGTAGTTTGCTACTTCAAGCCAACAAGAGAAACATACTCCAGCAAGACAAGTGTTAAAGTCTTATGTAACATAATCATGTAATCATGTGTATCTTTTTTTTTTCCCCTTTCGGTATTCATTCTATTGGCTGGCATAAATTACAGGTCCCATGATACTGCAGGGGAGGGCATGACATAAGGACATGAACACCCAGAAGCAGGGTCATGGGGGCCATTCTAACTATCTGTCCACAATAATGCATGTTTAAGACTTTTGATGAATATAACCAAACTGCAAATGTATCTCTATTAGCACAGAATTAGTGTGAACTTTTCCCTATAACATTAACTAATTTGAAAAAATAACTTACCATTTTTATTTAATATATTTGTTTATAATTGAAAATAAGTGTATATTCCCATGTTCCTTGGTTATGTGTACATTTCTCTTTTGAGAATTGCCTTACATGTCCCCTGGATAGAGTATTAACATTTTTTATTGTTACATTTTTTGCCAGCATTTTTCTCCCATATGTCTGTTGGTCTTTGTGGTTTTTACTTTTTTTGGAGGAAATATTTAGGAATATGACTTACTTTATCTTATTATACCAAATCAGACATTCTTTACCTTACTGGTAGTCTCATTACCATCATCAAGAGTGTTTTCCTGCACCAGGATTACATAAATATTCCAAAAATATTTTTTTAAAAAATATTTAATAAGGTAATCTCATAATTATTTTTCATTTACACTTAATTTATCTGATATTGATTTGTTATATAATAGGAAATAGGTTTATTATTATTATTATTGTTATTTGCCACAAGTCATTGGTAAATTTCTAGAAACTCATTAAGTCTAACAATACCGAGGGACCTTAAGCTTAAAGAATTTTTAGCATCAGGAGGGGCATCTAGAACAGATACTTATTTAGAAAATGGGAGCTTAAATAACTCCTTGTGGTAGTTGTCTTCTATATATACTTTAAGGTCCCTATAGTACGCCATGAGTTTACTTTTTGTCTGTGAACGTAGCAGAGAGATGCTGCAATAAATCCCAGGGTAAACACTGTGAGGTCAACGTGAAAAAGTATGGAAGAGCATCCACTGGTCCTTTCTTTCCTGGTGTGGCAGAATCTGCTAACTGTTCTGCAAAGCAAACTCTCCCCTTCTTCCTCTTAATAATAAAACCTCTTGAGTTGTAACAGGATTCATGAACATCCACTTATAGTTCACATTTTCCAACTTCCTTTGCCCCCATTCACAGCCATATGATGAAGATTAGGCCAATGGGATGTAAGTGAATGTGATGTGTACAATTTCCTGGTCACATACTTAAAGAGACTTTTTCTTGACTCTTTTCCTTTTCTTGCTGGAACGCGCATGTGCAAGAGATTCAGCTTTGTCCATAAAGACAAAGGCAACCCTGCAGGGCTGTGGTTCCCAACGTGTGGTCTCCAAAATGTCAGCATCAATATCTCATAAGAACTTGTTAGAAATGCAGAGTCTTGGATCCCACCCTGACCAGTGAATCAGAAACTTTGGAGTGGGCTCAGAAAGCCCTCCAGGTGATTCCGATGCCCTAAAGCAGGGACTGACAAACTATGGCCATGGGCCAAAATCACTGGGGGGTCTGATTTTGTACAGCTGGTGAGCTAAGAATGGTTTCCATGTTTTAAAAGAGTTGCCACAACAACAACAAATAAAAACAAAGACTATTTAATTGACACTCTCTGTGGGCTGCAAAGATGAAGATATTCGTTATATGGTCCTTTACAGAAAAACTTTACCAAACTCTGCATTGAAGTTTGAGAACTCTTGCCACAGGGACTGCTAAATCAATGAGATAGAAGGAACCTGGATTCGAGTAATTTTGTGGAGCACACTTTGTAGCACACTTTGTCAATCTGGCCAGCTCATCTCAGGACTGCTCAGCAAAGGAAAAATAAACTCTGGCATATGTAAGCCATAATTATGTGAGGTCTCATTGCTACAGTGACTGAGCCCATACCCTAACTAATGGAATAGGTTAGAAGAAGCTGCTAGATAATACGATGATCTCTCTTTCCACACCTCACTGTTAGCCAGTGGTCTGCTATTTGCTTTTAGTGTCCCCACATCACATCTTTCCTGGTGGCTTTTTTTTTTAAAGATTCAGATGTTGGGTTCACCTAGCAATCTTCCACATAACTTGAGTCCCAGAGGCTTCAGAAAAATTCACCGTCAAGTTCAATCCGCCTGGATGATGACACAAATGTTTTCCGCTGAAATCATTTCTTCAGAATAATCAGTAACCTCATAATCAGCAATCATGTGCTTACATATCCCTATTCCGGTATATTGGTTTAGAATGCTTGGTGTGTCTGCACTGACCAAACCATCATGACCTCTTCTCTGGCTGATGGAAACAGACTCACCCTTGTTGGAAAAAAATACATGGAGTGGCATTAGCTTTTAATAGATAGGATTTAATGGTGATATCTGCAGCTGTTGGCTGTGGGATTTCTTTTTAAGAGGACAGTTATGATTTAGGCCAGACACATAAGACTATTGCAATTAGGGAGGTAACTAAAAAGGCGTAAATGACCTTGTAAGGAGAGGGGTCTGTATTCCCAGCTGTGCTCCCATTGCCGGCTAAAGCTTCCTGTCTAGATCAGGAGATGGTACAAGGGAGCCTCTGCCTCAGGAAGCATACCAGAGGGGAAGGAAGGGAAAGAGCGTGTTGAATGACAAAGTTCATTGGGCAAATACAGCTCTTCTCTGTCTCTCTGGAAATGTATAAGCTAACCAGCAAGCCAGGTGGTAAAGCCGGCGGGAGCGATGGGTCCCGAGGTAAGGCGCCGCGCACAGAAGCAGAGCTCAGGTTTGGGGCCATCCGTCGGGGTGTGTGTGCGCAGAGGAAGAGGGTTGGGTTTGCAGGGAGAGGCAATGGCTTCGCAGCACTTCATAAGCGCAGTTGTGACCACAGGCTCGTTCGTGTCATTTTGTGTGCAGTAATGAAGCCTGACGAGAGGTCTCCTGCTTGCCGATAGCCGGCTGTTGTCCTAAAAATGCAAACCATCGCCTCAGGCCATGGAATCGGGAACAGGCAGAGGACAGAGGCTCCGGCTGGGCGCCCCACTGCTAGCTCTCCCTTCAGCACTCCCGACTTGGACAGAGAAAGCTGGTCTTTACCCTTGTACTTAAGGACACAGAAGAAAGGGTTTTTTTTTTTTTAAGGTGTCCCAGAGGCCGACGGTTTTAATCCTGACTTTTTGCTGAGCAGATATTAAAGATGGGGGAAGGGGGATGCTTACGACGAATCCTCGAGTCCCCGTGTGTTTTCTCATGCAAAATAAGCTTTTTGAACTTGAAAGCTGCATTTTCGCCTAGTTCCCCAGTGCGCCCCGCACTCCCCCTCCCAGTCCCCCTTCCACCTCTATCCTCTTTGTTTTCTCCATAGAGTGGGCAAGTCAGTTGGAGCCTCCCCCGGCAAGTCTTTTAACGATGGCTCATTAATAATCGATGGGCCTGGCGAACGCAGGGGTTCACAGCTCCGGGGCGAGCCAGCCGCAGACCCCGCGCCCACGACAGAAACCCCGGCCTGGAGGAAGCCCCTGGGCCTGGAGGAAGCCCCTGGGCCTGGGCCGAAGGCCCGCGCGGCGGGGCGCTGCTCTGGGGGCTGCATGGAGCCCCCAGAGCGGCCGAAATCAGGGCCGGGTCCTGAGCTGCTTGCCTGGGCCGGGGTTTAGCCCTTTCTGCAGCGTTTGTTTGTTGTCTGTTTTTGTTTTGAAATGCTGCCTTCCTGCTTCCCCAGCAAGCTGCTGGTCCTAAGGCTGCAAACACTTCCTTGACTTGGGGAAAGGCAAGTTTTGAGTCATAACTTGTCCCCCCATTGGCTCTGAGGGTCTTTGTAGCCCACCGCTCACATTTCAGAAACCCTCCTCCTTCCTCTTGTCAGTCTCCTTGGAAGCAAACCCCAAAGCTGGAAGGAAAAAAAAAAAAACAAAAAACAAAAAAACCCGCATGCTGTTTCCTTGTGTTTTTAGGCATCTATTATTTCGATGGAATTCTTAACAGACAACAAAAGATTTAAAAAAAACAACTGTCGATTTTTGCTGTCAAGGAAACAAGCTGTTCTCCCCATTTAAGGCTCCCTTGGTAAACCTGGTGGAAACTTTATTAAGAATTGATGAATATAGTCAGTCTCTCACAGAAGTCACCTGGAGTTGTTTCTAGAGCTAAAATATGCCACAGCAGAGCTTGAATCCCTGATAGTGAATCCCATCTCCCGTGAATGACCTTGGTGTTCTGACAGGCCTGGTGGAAGGGGCTGACCCAGGCTGGGCTTTCCCACTGAGGAGGCCATTGTGATGCACCAGCACCTCACACCTGTGTAGCACTTTCTGGTTGGAGAGGCTTCAGATGAACTACAAAAATCGCTCCGCCATAACCCAGCAGTAGGTGCAGATCAGGTGAGGGTACAGGGAAGTTATGGGCAGACCGCCCACCTGCTGCCCTGGGGGAGGGTGTGTGTTTCACATTGTAACCCCTTCTCGGTACTTTTGTCTTCCTTTAGCACCTTTTTCTCCTTCTTCACTATTACTTATCTGTTCATTGCTTTCCTTAAAATTCTGCCTGCCAGGGAAATTGGGCAGGTAGTCCGGGTCGTGCTCCATCTGTGTTTATATCCCTATGGCCTCTACCTCTTCTTGGTGAAGAGCCAGTGTATCCCACGAACCACTCTGATTTCAGTATGACTTAATCAACTTGAATTGTGACCACGTTGGTAGCTCTCTGTGGTTTGCACAGTGCTTTTATTTATTTATTTCTTTATTTATTTATTTTTAAAGATTTTATTTATTTGACAGACAGATCACAGGTAGGCAGAGAGGCAGGCAAAGAGGGAGGGAAGCAGGCTCCCTGCTGAGCAGAGAGCCTGATTCGGGGCTCCATCCCAGGACCCTGGGACCATGACCTGAACCGAAAGCAGAGACTTTAACCCACTGAGCCACCCAGGCGCCCCTGCACAGCACGTTTAAAGTGGTTCTCTTAATAGGCCCTGACAAAGGTAATATCTAGACCCACAAAATGGAGGCCACCCCAGTAGCCCAGCCCATGTCACAAATCTAAACCCCGGCCAGCCTACACTTAGTGGAAACATTTCACTGTCAGGGAAACCTACCACCCACCGGTCGCAATCCTCCAACTCAGCTCTAGCTAGCTTAACTTACCCTAGAAAATAGGCCCTGCTAACCCAATAAGGAAATCCCTGGCCTCCTCGTCAGTCATGCCTTGTATCCATGCTGCTGCTTCTAAGGCTCAGTGAAACTTGCTCTCGCCCAAAATCCCTCTGCTTGTGAGGCAATGGACCCCTCCAATCTGTGGTGCATTGTCATCCCCTGAATAAAGGGTATCAGGCTTGTTATTAAATCACATGACTTTCATCATTGACAACCTTCACAGCAAACCTGTGAAGTAGGGATTTTTCACCTCATTCTCAGGTAAGGCAACTCAAGCAAGTTCAGACTTTGTTCTTGGCACTTTGTCCTGCTGCTAGCCCACCCGTACCCAGGCACCTGCTTGGCAACTAGGGTATGTTCAGAGATGCAAAAGCTTATCCTCCATTTCTGGGAAGCCTGTAAACCAGCAGTTACGTTGTGGTATGTACACAAAAAATCATAACTCAAGATAGAATTGTATTCCTCTGAAAAGAATATGAGCAAAGTACTGTATCATCTCTGAGTAGGGCAGAGTCCTTTTTTTTTTTTTTTAAATACTATTTATTTATTTGAAAGAGAGAGTGAGGGGAGGGAGAAGGGGAGCAGGAAGCCCAGCATGGGACTAGATCCCAAGACCCTGGGATCACGACCTGAGCCAAAGGAGGACATTTAACCAACTAAGACACCCAGGTGTCCCGGGAGAGATTCCTTTTAATGGAGGGAACATGTAGAGTGGTTGGTTAAAGTCATGGTCCTTGGGACCACAAGGACTTGGACTGAATTGGCTTCACTATTTGCTGGGTGACATGGGACATGGGACAGATTGACATGGGACATGGGACAGATTATTTAACCTCTGTAACTTTTAGATTCCTCATCTGTAAAACTAGGTTTGTTATACTTACTGCATTTCCATGGGGATTAAATGAGGTAATCCATGCAACTCCATGGGCCAAGCACAGAGTGAAGACTCGATAAATGGTGGCAATTATTGGAATACTCTGTATGCTTGGGATTTTGACAGCTCGAGATGGGGCAGATGATGACATTTCTTTCTTTTCTTTTCTTTTCTTTTTTTTCTAAGTGTGATGGAAGGAATTTTAAGAAGGGGTGAGCAGGTTGTATTTACATTTTATATAAATCACTTTCTGACATTTTCTGCTTCATAGTCGTAAAATTGCACTGTGTGGTACAAGTCCCTCAAAAAGAAGGTAATTACCAACATAGTTTACCATTTGACCAGTACTTTACAAAGCACTCCCAGCCCTTCTCTACATCAGTTTAGATAGAGAGTGTTTTCTCCTACTCACAGAGGAGAAAATAGGAGGCTCAGAGGTAAAACAACTTGGTTTTGGTCACATCTAGCCAGACCAGATTCCTTCCTTTTTCTGATTCTTGCTCAAGACTTCTTTCCTTGACACCATTCTGTGTCTATGTCTCTTACTTTTGTGTGGCACTTAACAGTCTACTAGGCATCGCTATGAGCACATTATACCTTTTAAGTCAATTCACTTGTACTGCATGTCTTTGAAGTAGGTACTTTCATTATCCTACTGGTAAAGGAATTGAGGACAGAGAAGGCAAGTAACTTGCCCAACGTTTCACAGTATATGCTGGACATCTGCTTGGTACTGTTCCCACGAAATTGTGCATCTCCTGGTTGTTTGCTCTGTGACCTCCAGTTTCTCTTCTGTGATGCTTTCTACCTTATTCCAACAAGAATAAGAACTAGCCTGAGGTGAACAGGTCATCACTAAGTGGTTACAACTCATTTCAGCCAAGAGATGTGGGCAGTGAGTATTTGAGTTGCTCCGTTGCCCACCTTCCAGGCTCCCTTTGACCAGGACAGATGTGGCTTGGTTGAGCGGCTGTACAAGTAAAGGTACTGGGGCGGCTAGGGTGGGGAGAACATGGGATTCAAAACAAACAGACTGGGATGAAGACCAGTACAGCCATACTTGCTCTTCTGGGACCCTAAACAGATCATTGACATTTTGAGGGGGGTCATAATTGTTATGTCTGAAAAAATCCTGGCAGTAATATGAGCACTTGTTTCCACCTGCCTCACACATTGTTCTCAGGATAAAATGAAGCAGTGCGTGAATATGCAATGGGAAGACTCTAACGTGTATATAAATATGAAGAAAACTATTTTTAATATCAAACTCTTTTTAATATCAAATAAAATCCTGATTTGTCTCCTTGTCTGGAGTGACTAGTGGAAATGATTTGTTTCTGTAACTGAACCCAGGTTAGGTCTCTGGACACCAACTTTCTTTTAACCCACCTTGATTTTTTTATCCATTGAGTTATTCTCATTTCCATCTAAGAAGACTTTTAATGATTACATCACAGTCCTTGTCTTGGGAGAGAATCTGAATCCATGGGTCTCACCAGCTTAACACCTTTGTCCAAAGAACAAAGAGGAGACACTCCCCTGGTTTGTAGCGTTAACTGATAACTATAGTCAATGCCGCCCCCTCATCAGGTTAGGATAGAGGAGGAGGTCACATTTATTTTGTTATTCAAATGATATTAACTGTATGTCATCCAATTTCCTCTTTCTCTATGGTGTTCATGAGAAAACTAAGACATCTAGGAACCTGCTCAGTCCAAAGAGCTCCATAGATACATCACTTTACAAAGGATGAAATTCGAACATCTGGTCAAATTGCAGAAGAGCCCCTTTCTCTGTTGCTGTTGCTGCCATCATCAGCAAACCCCACAAGTTTAGAAGCTGATGTCCTGACTATAGACAGGCTGCTCTGCCAAGACCATCATGGGGTCATGGGTGGTTTCTCCACAGGAGGATCAGGGAAGGGAGGAGTAGAGCTTGCCCAAGGAGGCCAGAGCCTCCAGGGTTAAAGCCCTGTGCAAGCAGCAATCTAAGTTCTCACACCCACAGCCCTGCCCTGGGGATGCACTGGCTCCAGAGTGACCATCAGAAGGGAATTGAGTCTTGGCCACTTTGGGGCCTAGGGCCAGTCCTCCTCTCCAGCGATCCTGACTCTAGAGTTGGGTCAGCAGTTATGGACTCTCCTTTCTTCCTCAGGGGTCCTTTTGTTTCTCCTGCAGGCAGCCTCTGTTGGACTCACCTTAGTGCAGGGGGTCATCAAACTACAGCCAACGGGGCCACATGCAGCCCGCTACTGTTTTTGTAAATAAAGTTTTATTGGAACTCAACTGTGCTCATTTGTTGACATAGCTTCCATGGATGCTTTCACACAGTAGAGTGGAGGACCTGTGGGACACCCTGTGGACTACAGAGCCTAGAATATTCACTACCTGGTCCTTTGTGGTAAAAATGTGTTCAGACACCTGTGACCATCCAAAATGCTAGAATGACATTGATTATCAAAGTAAAACATTCTTGGTCCTGTTTATCATTCTCCTGAAGGGTTCTGGATCAAATAAATGGATGGATGTAAACGAATGTATGTGTGAAGGGTAGTGCCAATCATCAAAGCAGCTTCATGCCAGGTTCTTGTCAAACTACCCCCCAACAATTCTTTCATACTCTTTCCACAGAGCAATGATTCCCCCTCCCCCCTCCAGAACAATGAAGATGAGCTCTGAGTTGATTTGATAGCTCCACTTCCAGAAATAGAAATAGGTAGCGAGTTTTAAATAGAGCACAGTCTGACTCATCAGTATCCCAAACACACTCCCAAGGATAAGGAAGTGCTATCATAGGGAATAGCCAATGGCTTCTCAAAATAAGTAAGTGCTAGTACTCATAGTACTAGTAGTCATTTCAGGTGACTTTTGGACCGTCAAAAGATAAAGAGACAGGAAATCAATCTTTTTTGAAAGATTTTTGTGAACAGTAATTTTTATATTGAAAACCATCCATGAGAAAAGCACTCGAGTCATGTTGACCCAACTAATTAAAAATGAGAAGATTCACAATGTAGTTTGGCTTTTCCTCTCTCTCTCTCCAAGAGCCTTGTTGTACAACAGCCTGAGCTAAACATGCTGTGTCAATCTTATCTTTTACATTTTCTGGGTGTTTTCTCCTGAGATCATGGCAACAACCTTGTCATTATTTTAAATATTTTTGCCTGTAAATTTCAGAATACTTGATCTGATTTTAATAAGACCCATGTGTGAAATCCTTTTTTTTTTTTCATCTATCATTCTGATTCTTTCTGCTCTTTAGTACAGCACAGCTTGGTAGCACTAGGTACGTCTTGTTGAAAGTATGTCCATAAATATGTCCCTTGCAGCATGGAACAGCTTGTTAAATTGGCAGTCCTCAGCAGTTTGCCTAGAAAAGTTTGCCTCACTTGCGATAGTCCAAATGTAGGGCAGAACACAGCGTAACTTTTTATCTAATTTTACCAATTGACATATTCTTCAAATTTTTAACTACCTCGTGTCTTTTCCTTGCAGTGCCAACACCTGACTTGAAAGTGGCTAAATGTTCTCACAATTGCCAAATGTGGATAGGGAAATTACCTTTTATTACTGGAGATTAATTTGGGGGGGAATTAAAGAAAATAATACTGTAATTTCAAACAGGATGCTGAGTCCACAGTGGGAAATACATCCTGATAGGCTGAGGCCATAGATTTCTATTCCTGAGGTGGGATTGGTGCTGTTCTTCATTATGGCAAGGGTGGGCCTTGCTGATTTTAATCTTTCAAGTTTTGTTGACACACTGTCATGATATATGATACTTAATGATACCCCATTACTGATACTGGTATATGCTGGTATTTCATTCATATACTCTGATTTTCATCTTCTCTAGTTCAGATCCTGTTAGAACTCGGAGCGACAAATAGAGAAGGACTTTCACCCCACACTTTTACTTCACAAGAATGAGCCTTCAATGCCCAGCCCTTTGCCCTCACTTTTGTGAGAGGAGGCCATGTTCTCTCCCTCCCTAGGTCTCTAGACTATGGGCGAGCAGCACCGCTTATGTTTTCAGGCCTCAGAACACTGGAAAAACCTCCCTTGTCAGCTTGTAATTACACTATTTAAAATTTGCCAAATCTATTCCTTGGGGGAACCAGCACAACAAGACAAGACAAAACAAAACACGTATCTGAATATGGCATCGGTGAAGGGACTCGGGGCTTAGGAGAGAACACAGCACAATGGCTGTGTTCAGTGACCCTGTTTTGGTGGCCACACCCTCCAGATGGCTCTAAATGCTTTCAGGGAAGTGGCCTGAAGAGAAGGCATTTTCCATGCTTAGTTCCTGTCTATAGATTTTATCACTCAGTAGGAGATTTGCCTATTTATGAAGAACCTGTTAGAGAATATTATTTTAGGAGCAGTTCTTAAAGAGAGACTTCTTAGATATCCAAAGTAGACTTTTTAGAAATGACACCCACCTTTCCACCTTCTTCCTACACATGCTATCCCAGCTGCAGGTGAGGAAAGACCACTGCATTTAGGTCATTTTAGTTTTACTGAAATTATATGAGACACGTAACCACCTTTGATTTTCAGGGGGGAGCATTCGTATTCCACACCTCTCTCAAGAGTAAGGGACAGAATTTGAAGCTCTTAGTACTTCTCAAAAGTGGGAGTTTGAGTCCCCCCTCTTTCAGAATCATCTTGGTTACATGTTACAGGTGCACATTACTGGGATTAGCTTTTATTCACTGAATCAGAGTTGCTAAGGTACTAAGTAGGTAGTTCTGATACACATGAAAAATCTGATACCATCACATCCATTGCCTTGCACGTAGTTGGTGTTCAATACATTTTTTTTTTTTGTGAAGTGAATAAAAAATTTTCCCAGGAAATTTAAAACACTATTTAAATATAGTACTTTTTAAAAAATTGAATGTCCTTCAGGCTTTGTGTTGATTTAACCATGTTAAAACCGTGACCAAAGACATTCTAAATTGTGGAACTATGGTTGATAATTGAAAGAGAAAATCTCCTGGCATCTTGAAGAATATTTTCTCATACTCTTGGAGGGGCCTGTAAAGCACATTTAAAATAGCTATCCTGGATCACTTTACTTTTTTTTTTTTTAATTAGAAAAATTTAATTATTGCCAAAAGCTATTTGCTGGAATTGTATAAAAAATGTTTACAGATGCCTTAGGAAGAAAACAGCAGAATGTGGAACTAATTGTGTTGATTCAAGATAATTATGAAACACAAATGACCATTACTTACAACAAGTCCCCTGACAACTAAGGGTTGACTCCAGGGATCAAGCTCAAATGAAGGAAAATAATAATAATAATAATAAAAGAGTGGTGATATATTTATGTGGTAATAATCAAACTAGAAAAGGTGCTCTATTCCTAAGTTAATAAAGGTCTTTAGTGACATTTCAGGATTTCAGTTCCACAAGCCATATTTTTACTAATTAAAGCTGCCTCCACCCCCCTAATTTCAAAGGAGTATCTTGTTTTTAAAAATCTTTAATTTCTATCACATTGACTCTTGGGAATAAGAGGTGAATGATTTCCATTTCCCAACTTCCCCTTATGGTGGAAAATGACATATTTGGGTATGGATTGTTTTCATTTCTTTTTTATCTTTGATTGTCAGTGAGATTTCATGCCAGGATTGCAAGTAGAAGCCTAGAAGAGACCTTCTGGATCCTACAAGTTATCTTGGCACAAAAGACCTGAGCAACTCTAATGTAATTTAGATGATCATCATGGTATTTGCAGGCTATTCCCAACCTATGTGGACCTCTTGTTCTATTGTGATTTGATCTTGCTCTATTTAGACTAAAAAATAGAATTAAAAACATAGAAAAGGCCAGAAACTTCTAGTGGGAATCACCACCGATAAGAAATGTTAGGGGACCAAACATGATTTTGAACAGTAGCATCTGGAAGAGAGAATTTAACACCTTTGTGGGAAAATAGTTAGGCTTCAGTTTCACTTATTAAACTGAAAGAGAAGCTGTAAATCAACACGTAAATCCCCAGACCAACCCTGTCTAATAGAAATAGAAGGTGAGCCACAGATGTAATTTAAAACTTACTACTACCCGCTTCAAAAAAAGTGGAGAGAAACAGGTGAAAGTAATTTAATAACATATTTTATTTAATGCATTATTTCCAGAATATCATTTTAACATTTAATGAATATAAAAATTATTAATGAGATATTTGACATTCTTTTATCAGACTAGGTCTCCACATCTCCATTTGAATCAGCCATATTTCAAGTGTTCAATGGCCACATGTGGGTAGTGGCTGCCATATTGGACAACTTAGCTCTGGACAGTTAATCCTCCATCTGCATATGAGTTCTCTAAGAGGGACTCTTTTGAAGGATGAATTATTTCAAATGCTGTAAAATGTTTTCATTTCTATGTGATCTTGAGACTTGAAACTATGAATATATATGTGTGAATGGCTAGAAGGAGTGAGAGTGAAGTCTGCTTTATGTTCATATATGTGAAGGCTACTCTTGGGTTTGCCCAGGCTGCCAAGGCTGAGGTTTTCTAGAACTATGACTTGTCCAGTTGCCTAGGTTGGGCTGCCAGACACTGCAGTTTGCAATGTGCTATGGCTCTGTTGGAGAATTAGACTATTGGATATTACCTTAAGATGTCTTTACTCTCTGCTAGTGGCTGTCTCACTCCAGCTTGCTATCTAGCAGCAGCTTTTGTCTCTGCCGAAGATGCTAAGCCAGTGGACTGGTCCCATTGTAGGCTCTCACTGTTGGCTGGTAACTGACAGACGTCTCAAGGAGGCAGACATGATGCTCATGGTAAATATGTCTTATAGCCAGAGTGAAGGTTGAGCAACACCACAACTCATTGTTTAGACTTAATCTCAATCTGGAGTGTGCCACATCAATAATATATTATTGCCCTGGAAACTTAGCAGTTTTCTTAGACTGTTTAAGTTTCTTTCTGGATTTCAAGTTGAAAAAGTTGTTAATTATATATCTTAGTTCATGGCACCATATCATTAGTTTGTATAGGCTTCTCTCAACCAAATGGCTGACTCACTTGTATGTCATCTGTCTATCTCCCTATCATCTATCCATCAATCTATCTCATTTAATCCCCAGTTCTCAATTTCTCACTGCCATTCTTGTTCTTCTTCCTATTACATGCAGTCATATTATTGTGTTTGATGATATCTTTTTGTTTTTGTATATTTTTATAAGACATTTGTTCATGCATTCTAGTTTATACAAATATTACTATGTTAGACAGATCATTCTATTTTCTTTTTATCATTATGGCCTATTGTTTCTAAGACCTATCCATATAGCTATGTAAACATCCAGCTATTTGTTTCTAATTGCTGCAGAATACTTTATAATTGGCATCCACTATGTTTTACCTCTCCACCGGTGATGGACTCCATGATTGCCTCCCACCACTATAAACAACACTATGATAAATACCATGGGAGATGCCCTCCACTGTATAAAAATATTTTTGAGAATTGTATCCAAAGAAGAGTACTTTTTGTCATAAGGAACATTTAATTTAGCTAAGTACTACTACCAAGTTATTTCCAGAAGGTCTGCACCAGTCTATGCTTAAGCCAGCAGGCGATACATCCGTATGGCCAACAACGGCATTATTCATTTTTCCAATTTTAATCAATCTAATGAAGTTCTTGAAATTTTTTATACTATTTTGTCAAAGTGTATGGTAAAACATAAAATTGAGAATCAAAACTAGGTGATGAAATCCAGTTTTCTATTCCTTTCGAAAACATTTGACTACATGCTGGTTGGTAGGGGACTAGAGGCAATAAAGTCACTTCCAATACTATGTTGAATAAAAGTGGGGAGAGTGGGCATCCTTGTTTTGTTGCTGACCTTAGAGGAAAAGTTTTAAGTTTTTCACCATTGAGTATGATATTAGCTGTGAGTTTGTCATAAATAGGCTTTATTATGTTGAGGTGCATTCTCTTTATACCCACTTTGTTGAGAGGTTTTTTTTTTTTTTTTTTAATCATAGATACTGAATTTTGTCAAATGTTTTTTTCTGCATCTGTTGAGAAGGTCATATGGTTTTAATCTTTCCTTTTGTTAATGTGGTGTGTCATGCTGATTGATTTGCAAATGTTGAGCCAACCTTGGATCCCTGAATTAAGTTCCACTTGATCATGTCATATAATCATTTTAATGCATTGTTGAATTCAGTTTGCTAATATTTTGTGTTAAGGATTTTTGCATCTGTCTTCATAAGGGATATTGGCCTGTAATTTTTGTGGGTTTTTGTTTGTTTGTTTTGTTTTGTTTTTTGTTTTTTTGTCTGGTTTTGATATCAGGGTAATGCTGGCCTTGTAAAATGAGTTTGGAAGTGTTCTTTCTTCTTCAATTTTTTGGCAGATTTTGAAAAGGGTAGGTGTTAAATCTTTGAATGTTTGGTAGAATTCACTAGTCTGATCCTGGACTTTTGTTTGTTGAGAGGCTTTTGATTACCAGTTCAATCTTCTTACTAATAATCAACCTGTTCAATTTATTTTTATTTCTTCCTGACTCAGTGTTAGAAGATTGTGTTTTTAGGAATTTGTCCATTTCTTGTAGATTGTCCAGTTTGTTGGCATATAATTGTTTGCTTATGATTCTTTGTATTTCTGAGATATCAATTGTAATTTCTCCTCTTTCATTTTTATTTTATTTATTTGAAACTTCTGTTTTTTTCTCTTGGTGAGTCTATCTAAAGATTTATCAATTTAGTTTATCTTTTCAAAGAACTAGATTTTAGTTTTATTGATCCTTTCTGTTCTCTTTTTAGTCTCTTTATTTCCATTCTGATTTTTATTTCCTTCCTTCTACTAACTTTGGGCTTCACTTATTCTTCTTTTTCTAGTTCCTTTAGGTGTAGATTTAGATTATTTTAGAATTCTCTTATTTCTTGAGCTAGGCTTGTACTGCTATGAACTTCCCTCTTAGAACCACTTTTGCTGTAGGACATATCCATAGATTTTGGTATGTCATATATCTATTTTCACTTGTTTCTAAATACTTTTAAATTTCTGCTTTGATTTCTTTGATGACCCAGTGACTGTGCAGTAGCATGTTGTTTAATCCTCAGGTTTTTGTGTTTTTTCCAGTTTTCTTCTTTCTCCACTTAGGTCTGTTAATATTTGGTTTATATATTTTGATGCCCCTATGTTGGGTGCATATATATTTATAAATATTGTATTTTCTTGCTAGATTGACCCCTTTATCATTATGTAATGCCATTCTTTGTCTTTTATTACAGTCTTTGTTTTAAAGTTTATTTTGTCTGATAAAAGTATAGTTGCATTAGTTTTTGTTTTCTTTGCATGGAATATATTTTTCCATCCTTTCACTTCCAGCCCGTCTGTGTCTTTGGCTCTGAAGTGAGTTTCTGGTTGATAGTTCATAGATGAGTCTTGTTTTTTTATGCATTCAGCCATAGCCTTTGACTAGAGAATTTAGTCCATTTATATTTAAAGTAGCAAGTGACAGGTATGTACTTACTGACATCTTAATAATTGTTTTCTGGCTATTTTTGTAGTTCCTTTCTGTTCCTTTCTTCTTTTTCTTTCTTCCCTTGTGGTATGATGAGTTTTTCCAGTGTTATATTTAGATTTCTTTCTCATTTTCTTTTGTGTATTTACTGTAAGTTTTTGATTTGCGGTTACTCTGAGGTTCCCATATAACATCCTATGTGTATAGCAGTGTATTTAAGTTGATAGCAACTTAAATTTGAATACATTCCAAAACACTACATTTTTACTCCCCCCTCATATTTTGTTTTTGATGTCACATTTTACCTCTTAATCAACAGCCTGGTTTGTTCTTGATATGTTCCTGTTGCTGAGGGTGTGCCAAGACCTGTCAGTGTTCCAAGGGGAGGAATCCCATTTAGCACCTAGTTTCAGGCTGATGAGAAGCCAGACCCTTAGGCAGCAGTTTTTAAAATATGCAAATATATACAGTCCTGTGGGATCAAATTATAAACCCTAATGGCTTCCTGACCAGGAGATCTGGAGGTTAGCCCTGGGTGACAGTTGCAAAAACTGGGGCTCCAGATGTGTGTGTAAGCTCCTTTCTGAGAGGAACTGGCCAAGGGAATGTGCCAAGATGGTGTCACTTTGCTCACATTCCCTAGGACTGCCTCCATAGCTTCTAAATGTACGTGAAAACTGAATTCTGCCTCTTAGGCTGAAGATACATGATACATAGCCTTTTCACAGGAAGTTTGGGGTTGTTTCAGTCTGCTGTCTGTGCAGTACCCTGGGGGTGGTGGCCTGCCAAGACCATCTTTCTGATTGTTAAAAATCTCTTGAAGTGCAGAAACTCCAGAATTCTTGGCCACCTGAGCCAGGCAAACAATGGCATCTTCTGTCTGGTTTATGTGGACCTGCTGGCTTTAGTAGGGCAGTTGGAAAGTGTAGGGGTGGGACACACTCACCAGCTTCAGAAAAGGCAGTGGGAAAATGTCTTGACTGTCTTGACAGGCCTGGGAACTTCAGCAATGCTGCATGAGAGTACCCTGATTGTGGGTATATGCTTGCCTCAGGATAGAGCCTGAAGAATGCCATGGCTGGTCCTGTTTGCCAGCCCCAGCCATGACGCATGGTAAGTGTTGCAACTGCCCATGCTCACTGACTTTAGTAAGCGACTGTGAGAATGCTATGATCATTGGTGCTCACTTGCTCTAGCCCAGGAGCAGGGCATCACTACAACTGCCTCTGCTCTCTGGCCTTGGCAAGGCAGCAAGACGGTGTCATGTCCACTCACCCCTTCCTGACTCAGTGAGGCTGCGGGAGGGTGCTGTGCCGAAGACACCACTAGCACTAGTGGAGTAGGTGGGAAGCACACAAATGGCATCCACCAGTGCTTCCATCTCTGGAGAGCACTCCAACTGTCCCCTTACCCTGCAGCAGATTGCTCCAGATCCAAAAATGAATCTCCTTTACATACAGTTGAGGCATTTTTTTCAAGTCAGTGCTTTTCACCAGGTCCTAAGGCTAGTGAGACTGCCCACAAGTATTTTAATAAGAAACTCTCAGTTTCTTAGAGCACTTTGGATCTTTTGGACATCAGCCCCATTGATTTTCTAAGCCAGACATCTTGGGGGGCATATCTCCCTAGGGTTCTGGTGTCTGTTTGGGGGGAGCCTCCCCTCATTTTTCTGGGATAAGTGCCAGACTTGTGAGATCTCTCTACGGAGGCAGAGGGTGGGATTTTTGTGAGAGTTTGTCTCTACCTCTCCGAGTCATCTTAATGTGGTTCTTTCATCCTTTGTTGTGGAGAAGCAGTTCCACTAGTTTTCAGAGGGAAGTGGTCAGTATGTAGCTGTAGATTTGATGTGTCCATGGAGTAGGTGAGTTCACAATCTTCTCATTGCCATCTTCAACCCCACCTCCCATTCATCATTTCAAATAGCTTCCTTATGTCCATGTACTTACAAACTTTCAGTAAGCATTTGTTGGGTGAATTAGTAAATGAACAGCAAAAGAGAGGGCTATATTAACTTGCATGCCGTGTAAAGGCAAACATGTGTCTGTTATCCTGTAATATGAGTAAGAGTGACTATGAGAAGGTGAGAACAAGATCTAAAGACAGTAAATTAGAGGATCTGTAGAAAATGAAAAAAGATATATATATGGCACAGTTTATACACATATTCCTTATATATTTGTTCATAATTAGGTTCATTATAAAATAATTTCAGAAATGATCTTACATAGTTGGTAAACACTATTCTTTGGAGTTTAAGAAAGCCCTTACTATTTGAACAAAAAGCACAAGGTCGTTCAATAATTTGTTGCCAGTACGGGATTCATCTTCAGGCACTCAACTCAACTGCACAATTTATTGACAGAGGTGGCGGAAAACTATTCTCAGCCTTCCAGTCCATTGTTTAACACCTTACAAGAGAGTTTGCAGAAAATTCTAAACCTCCCCTTCTGACTTGGATCCCTCTCATTCTAGAAGCTGTGATGAGGTGTGTGGTCCTCAAGGCCTAAGCACTGGCCCTGCCCTTCAAAATCAGGCATTAGCTCATCTCCAGTTTAGGGTGCTGGGGGGAACTTCACAGTCAAAGGTAGATTGGTTAAAGCTAGTAAGAGTCTAAATATCCATGGGGGTCACAAATAATGTTCCAAGTCAAATTACAGAAGTTATTACCACTGAGTATTCAGGAAGAAAGAGTCAGAGCTAAACACATGGGCCAGAGATGTGAGACATTTACCTACCTTAGTAAAAACAAAGGACCAAAACTACTAAATGGTACCAGATGTTTGACATTACAGAAAGATGCTGAAGTTAGCAGCACTGAAAGCTTTACTCACAGAGGTTGGCAGAATCTGGGGTGAGAAATACAGTTGGCTGAGGGTGTAGCTAGTTGTGTTGGGGCCAGAAGCTTCTCACCACCTGTCTTACCCCCATACATTTGGGGCAAACCTAGACGTACAGCACCTCTATTCAGGCAAACATAGAGAAAGTCAGGAGAAGGTTTCTCCACCTGCTTCCCTCCATTGTCTGGTTACTGAGCACCCAGTTTCTCCAGGTTTTCCAGTCTTCATTGGAAAAGTTGATGAGTAGAGGCTACCTACAACCAGAACCCAAACAGGAAAGAGCAGGATGGGCTGATCTCATCTCTACCTTACTTCCCAGACTGTGGCGCTACACAGGCTGGGACAGATTCCTCCCTTGCCTCATTTCCTCACATCATGAGGAATTAAGGGATAATATGGACTTTCTGCTTTTAAGGGTGAGCCAATACTTTAATTAGATCAGATCCCTCTGACTCTTGTTAAATTAGTAAATGAAAAAGTAGTTGAGCGGCAAATTAATCACGTGTAGCAGTCTTGCCCTTTGCCTCTCTAGCAGATACTAGTTAAGGTTTTTAGGGGCAGGGGATGATTTTCATAAACAACTGACCCAAAAAATGTTTCAGGCAAATTCACAGCACATTTCAGACTACAGACATTATAAACTTGTGATTTGGATGATATGTGTATATTCCAGTTAAAACTAGGCAGTTGGTGGGGTGCCTGGGTGGCTCAGTGGGTTAAAGCTCTGCCTTCAGCTCAGGTCATGATCCCAGGGTCCTGGGATCCAGCCCTGCATCAGGCTCTCTGCTCAGCGGGGAGCCTGCTTCCTCCTCTCTCTCTCTCTGCCTACGAATGATGTCTGTCATATAAATAAATAAAAATCTTGAAAAAAAGTAGGCAGTCAATATATTGCATTATGTATTGATGTGTGTATCAGTAATACTGAAAATGTATTACACATACAAACACATAAATAAGAGTGGGGTGGGGGGAGATAGGGCCCGGAAACCATACCCGGTGCAATCTCTATAGCTTCTACAGAGAGATCTTAAGCAGCAAAATCTTGGTGTTGTTTTGTACAGAAATGGAGAAGAGTATTTTTTTTAAAGATTTTATTTATTTGAGACAGACACACACACGCACAGAGGGGGTGGGAGGGGCAGAGGGAGAACTCGCTGCTGAGCACTGGGCTCCATCCCCGGGTCCTGGGATCCTGACCTGAGCTGAAGGCAGATACTTAACTGACTGAGCTCCCCAGGTGCCCCAGAAATGGAGAAGAGTATTCAACCATATTTAAGACAAAAAAAAAAAAAAAAAAGTAGGTGGTCAAATGCCTAAACAAGTAAGCAAGTAAGCCAATTGGTTTTAAAATAACTTTTTTGGTTTACTCTTTATTTTCCTTGGGCAGCAAAAGAATGACCACCATCCTCCTCTAATCACCTCACCACACTCTCTTTCTTACCTTATTGTTCCTATGTAAATTTGGTGTGCAATGATAAAGCAGCATCAAGGCACCTCAGTTCATTTGACCCCAAACTCCCTGTTATTCTAAATGCAGTAATAGTTCCTGAAGTGTGTTCTCTGATTGGGATTTTAAAGGAAGGATGTTCCTTTTCCTGGTTTTTGTTTTCTTTTGTTTGGTTTGGATTTTTTTTTTAATTGTTTGTGTGATTCTGCAAAAATATTTAGCCATTTTCAGCTTCAGCAATAGTTTTCCAACTCCAGAATAAATATCTGGTTTTAAGCATTTCTGCTACAGAATGAAATGAGAAGTGAAAGGCAGTAGCCATTAATTTATAATTAAACTGGTTGGGGAAAGGGAAGCACATGCTAGCAGATTGGTCCTCGGTGACTGATACGCTCCCCGCCGCAGAGCCACTGCTGGAGGATGATTTATTATTTTTCCTAATGTTTCTCATTCTCATTTCAGCCGAGAAGGTCACCCACAAAAGACAGAATCCAGAAAAGAGGCAACACGGTTTGACTTTGGGTGGCTGCCTTTCTTGCCTTTCTTTCCCTGAAATTTTAGTATTTACAGCTTACTCGTCTTAAATTTGACACTCAGCAGACATAAACTGTATTCTTGAGAGGATTAAAGGATTATTCACTCACTAGCTTAATCAGATTAATCAGAGATTTTGAACAAGATATCTAATGCCATTCACAAGATGAGACGTGCGATCCCTGCCTGCTAGTTGAACTTGGCTTGAGCAGACACACACTCATGCACATGTGCACGCATACACATGTGCATGCATGTACACACGAACACGTAGACTTATGTGCACCGATTTTTAGTTGACACATTACAATATTATTATTTAAAAAGGCTTACTTTTTAAATCACAATCAATTAGTTTCTGAGACCTACTTTCCTAATGACAGAAAGAAAAAAGGAAAGGTTATGTGCCTGTATGTTTTCTAATGCTACTTTGATTTGAATTACTTTATTTGCTATGGGTTGTTTGAATTTATTTTTAGAACTCCCTTTTTATTGTCATATCATTCTTTAAAAGAATCTCTGGAACATTTTGAGGAAAAATTATTTCCATTTTTTTTTTTTGCATCCATGTGAATAATCCTTGAAATTTGAATGTTCTTGACTTAAATTATAGTGCAAGAATAAGAAATATCCTGAAAAGTAGGTCTATTGTTTATTATTAATACTAATATACAATAATAATTATTGTTTTCCATTTCTATTAGGAGCTTAAATTCTAGTCTACATTTATTTTAATAAGCTCCTTTTTTTCTGCAGGAACAAGAGGCAGCAAAGACCCTTTGTACTGCAGACATATTAAACCAGGATTGGGACCAACTGTCCCATTGTAGGAACTCTTATTTTAAAGCAGCCTGAGTTAAGCAGATTTGGTTGGATTTACTTTCATTTGGGTATTATGCTATTTGGGGGATAGACAATGTAATATTGGAAATATTCTCAAAGATAGGAAGAAGCAAAATTAAAATGTGAGCCCTATTCGTCCACTCTATTAATCAAAATCACTTGATCCAGGAACCTCTGAGACCCCTGGGAGCAGAGTTTAGATATAGCTCCACATCAGCCTTGCGGTTCAGAAGGCAGTAGATTTTGATGTTCTTGCTTCTCAACTAGAATCTTATTTCTGACAGTTACACAATAATTACAAAATTTTCATTAATCTATAATGACTCATTAATGTTCGGTTGGTGATGCTGTCTTTAAAATGGAATACCAATGCCTGATATTGACATTTGTATTGTGTTTCAGCTGTTTCAAAGTCCTTTCACAGATTATAGCAACCCCATGTAGTAAAGAGGCATATCCAGACCTATCTGTAAGTACAGAGAGAATAAGGGCTTTATCCAAGGTGAAAAAATGAATGAGGACCAAGATCCGAGTCCTGTGAGTCCAAAACAATGCCACTCTTCCGTTGTACTCTGGCTGTGGTCAGGATGGCACCAGCGACCCCCACCCTGTCCAAAGACTACGTGTGTCTGTGTGTATCTGTGTGTCCGTGTGGGTGTGAGATGGGACACAGCTTAGTAAGTTTATAGGTATGGTTTGTAGCAATGAAATAAAATAAACAAGAGTTCCAACTTAGCAAACACTGGAAACCAAAAGCAGCCAATAAAATTGAACAATGAATTTTGGTCAGTTTCCTGGGCTTTGGAGCTGCAATAAGGTTTTATGGCTGCAGCACAGCCAAAAGTTAGCAAAGGATGAAATCACAAGCTACAGTCTCACAGCCTTCGGAGCCTTTGGGGTGCTGGCTAAATTTTATAATGGGTACAATGTGCCAGACACATTCTCTCCATGAGCTCATTTGACCCTGAGGTAGGTTCCTCATTGTGGTCCCCTTCTTAAGGTGGAGGAATCGTACACGGAGAACTTAAGTGAGGTGCACAAGGTCACAGGGTAACTAAACAGCAGGCAGAGGCTGGAACTGGATGTGGGACGTCTATTTCTCATCACCCTGCCCACTTTCCTGCCATCAAATATGCATTTACAGTTCTGGCTGCTTTACAAAATATGATTTCTATGCTGACACCTAATAATCTTCATTATTGCTCTGGGTATGTGTTTGCAGCCCCATCTTTTACCAGAAATGGAGACGTTTGTGCTAGTTTCATTTCAGTCGTCGTACAAAGCTTTCCGGGCTTAGTACATGCCAGACACATGTGAGATGTGTTCTCGTTCATCTCAGTGAATCCTCACTTGGGAGACTGGAATTGCTTTGCTCATGGCAGAGAGAGGATATGCAGCTGGGAGAAAGGGAGCAACCTGTCCAAGGGCAAGGCCAAGTAAAAAGGCTGGATTTCCACCCCAGCCTGATTCCATGGCCTGGTGGCCTCTCCCTGCACTTGAACACGAAGCCATGGCCTGGGACGCAGTGCGCTGAGCTTCTGATCCTAGCCTTACTAGAAGTGACATAACCAGAACTCAGAATTGAAACAGTCCATGTTTTAGATTTGCAGGATTTTCTTCTCCCCACCTGGGGGCCAGGAAGTCTTCTTCTCTCTTAGCACTTTTCATTCACACTAAGTAATCAAACCTAGTTTCCCCTTCCTTTTCCTTGACCTTAGTCATCTTTTTTCACTTTATGAAATCAAATTTTTATTTTTAACCAAATGGACTTTATTATTTCTGATTATCTTACTTCCTTTTGGAGAGAGTGAACTGTACTTGGTGATTTGGTTTTCAATGTGCATCTCTATAAATGGTTTTATGCCAAAACTACAGAACAGTGTGATGTTACAAAGATCCAGATCATCTGTTTAACTAGGTAGAGATAATTCCACTCTCTTTCTTATCTATGCTGGGTAGAAAAATGATAAACATTGGGGAGAATGATGATATATATATTTTTTAAAAAAAATCCATGTGCTTAGTTATTTGAGACTATGTTCAGGCACCAGGAATTATTTTAGATAGGCATGACTAATTTTTTTCTTGTTTGTGTTTTTTAACTACCATTTGCAAACTATCTCAAGTATAGTGAGCACACGAGCCTATCAAATCCATACATTTCCTGCACACACCCACATCCTCACACAGCGTTATGGGCACACATTTCCTCATGCCCCAAAGTGGGAAAAAAAAAAAAGCTGGTTTAAGAATAGGAGTGTATCATAAACTTCGCCTCTGAAAAAACATTTGCATTGGATTAAAACCACACTAAATTTCTTCCTCTAAAAATATTTGCTAGTAACTTTATTCTGTTAAGAACAGTTGTTTTAGTTCACAGAAAAAGTAAATAAAGCAGTACCATCATGGAAGTTGATGGGTTTATAAATGATAGGCTTACAAAAATGAAATTGGTCTGTTTGATACATTATCTTCTGTTCAAATATATACTGGAAAGGTCCCCGATACGTCACCTAAATGTGGGAAATAACTTTTGGACTTGGTTTAGGAAGTGATTTGGACTCAATTACTTTTTGAGGAGATGTGGAGGTGTAAACAGCTTGGCGTGTGTGTGTGTGTGTGTGTGTGTGTGTGTGTGCACGCGCGCATGCGCACTGGCACTCTCCAGTGGGATTTCTCTCTCTCTCATTTTTTTTTTTTTTTACACTTACTCTGTTATAGCTTATCCTTCATTCCCAACAAAGGCTGATACTTCTGGAAGAGCCAGGTCCTCAAGAAATGGTGTGTAGGTCTCAACTTAGCCTTTCCAGAGAGAGAAAGCTTATGCCATTTTAACCCAAACCAAAAGAGATTATGTGACTTAGTGAGCTCCGGGATCACTTAGATTTAGTGTCTGAGCAAAGATATTGGATTTCAGTAATTGCAACCATTGGGTTAACATGGCAGTTATTTGAAATGAATGACCCATGTAGGTGAGAATTCAAGGTTATGGGTCACTGGAAACCTTCATCTGCTTTCTGCATACAGCTGCTCACTGGTGGAGGCTTTCCTACAGAGCTAGGGTCTCCTGGTGGCAAAGGCCAATCCCCACTCTCTTTCCTTCTCTCTTCTGTGTGTGTGTGTGTGAGAGAGAGAGAGAGAGGGAGGGAGGGAGAAAGAGACAGCGGGCGTTGAGGGGAGAGAGAGAGCACATGAGAAGAGACCTCTCAGCTGGAGTGTATTTTTGATGGAAAAAGGAATGCAGATAGAGGACGTGGGCTTCTTAGCGAATCGGCTTATAAACACTTTTTAAAATTAATTAATTAATTAATGTATCACAAACCTGCTGCTGCTGGAGGTATAGACATGTCCTACATCCGGACCTCAGTGGCATATTTATATGCAAAAACCAAAACCTACATTTAAGAAGTCTGTGCTTTACTGTATGTAAGTTATACCTATAAAACCAGAAAGTTGAAAATCTCTTCATTTACAACTAATGTGTACTTCTTTTGTCAGTATTTATTTTTTTTGCACGTGTTACAGTTCCACTTTGGTTTCTTCTGGACCCCCTTGGAATCCCTAACCGTCAGTGACAGAGGTGGTTTGGGAGAAGACCCATATTTTTACCAGCTGTCACTTGGATCTCTGAGCTGCGCTCGCTCCGCTCTCCAGACCCGCCCCCAGCCTCCCGCGTTCTATCTCTTTCCCCACAGAGAGTTTACTAAAAGGACTTTTTCTAGAGTTCTCCTGTCCTTGGGGTTTTCCATTCTTGCTCGGTCACCAGCACTTATGTCCCTTACATCTGACACACAGGTGGTCCCCTTCCTGGCATTATTTTAGAACAGCAACATAGAATTTTAATATACTTCAAGTGAACCCCAACTCCTTATGTGGAACAGAATGAGGCCAATACAGTGGAAGCCATGATCCCAATACCAGAAAATAGGATCACGTTGCTCAATTTCCAAGCAGCAGGCCCTCCTGACCTCTTAAAAAAAAAAAATCAACACATTAATGATGCATTTGCAAACAAACTTGTTTTTACCTTGTGCTGACAGTCAGGCCAGTGGGAGGTTAGAGAAAAGAAAGGAAGGCAAGGCAAGTGGGGATTGCCTTGTGGTCTGGTCTTGGTTTTCCTGGCCTTGGCTGATGGAATTATTGTTTATTTTTTTAATTTTCAGAGGTAGGCTGATGACAGCTGAAGAAGACTGTATTTGCTGAGGAGCAGCGTGATGGTAGAGAGGAGCAGAGCTCCTGAGGGAGACCTAATGGTTCCTCTCCTTCCTGCACGGAGATAAAGACTTATAATAAGCGTGCATGTTCACCATCTGGCTCTGTGCATGTGGTCCTTATGGAGGGGAGAGCAGCACAATCTGTAAATGATCAGAAGCCATGGCGCTCTCTCCAGAGAATCCACGATGCAATCAAGGTGACAGATGGCATGGCCACTGCTGTGGCCTCATGGAGAAGATCAAAATCACCTTCAATAAACTCTGACTGAAATGGGCACGAGCACCTCAAAAAAGTCAGTTTGTCAGTCAAACTGCGACAGCAAGCTGCATTGGGGAAACATAGCGGCCAGCTCTCTGTTTTCAATCGTTTCCGTCTGACTGGGCCTGAACTATGATCTTTCTCAAATTGTCCTTTCTGTTTAGCTGAAGCAGGCCAGCAAATTGCCAGATTCATTGCTTTATTGAAGAAAATTGAAAACACGATGTCCTCAATTCCGGGGACGCACGGCTGGCAGGTGCTGGGACACCCAAGCACTGAGAATGGGTCCCTGTGTCTTCAGCCCAAGTTTGCTCAACTTGAGGCAGATTTTTGGAAATGAAAATAAAATGCAAATGTACGCCTGGCCTGAAAAGATCAGCTGGCAATGGATATGTGAAGGGTTTTAGGTGTCCAATAAATGTGTGTCGAATAAACACATGCTTGAAAAGAGAACGAGGAAGGAAGGGAGGAAGGAAGAGAGGAAGGAAGGAAGGAAAGAAACGGAGTCGCAGAAGTCTCGGTGTCGTTGGTACCATGTATTTTAAGAGCAGGCTGCCTTAATGATGGATTCGGCATCTGTTTCCTTTTCTACGCACGTTTATCGAATATAGGTTTGTGAACCTGAAGTCTTGGACTTAAGGTCAATGAAATATAGACGTATTATTTTGTCCTGAACAAATTGTGTGGGATTCGTGGGGGTCAGCAAGTCTGGACAAATTTCCATTTTTGACCCCCCTCCATAACTGAAACCTTTCCGAAAGCTCCAACTGCTCATAAAACGAGAGGGAAATGAGTCAAAGTTACCTGCAGTGGGAGAAAAACACAGTACTGTCTTTTGAGAGGTAAGGGCCCTGATTTCGGGTCAAAGATGATGGATCTGAATCAAAGGACTCTCCCCCTCCTTCTCCCTCCTCCTCCCTTGGCAGAGTTCCACTGTTGTTCTCCCTCCCAAGCTCCAGGAAATGTACATTTCAAGCAAAAGTCCACTTACCCAACCTTGTAGTTTCCCAAGAACCCAATATCCATTATCTGATCCTGGTGTTTTATATTATTAAGCCTGTGAAGAGATCTCAAAATTCCACCATCCCATGGATTTTCCTGCTCGAAACTATAAAGCATACTTGCTTGCTTTATTTAAAATCCAAATCTTTCTCCTGCCCCTGACTCCATCACCCATGTTGTAAATTATCTGTTTGACAGCTGAGAACTTATCTTATTGTTGAGTCATGGATTCTCATAAAGGCTTTGTTCCTCTCATAGGTGCTTCTGAATGCTAATGTCCTGCTCTGGAGATTTACAAACACAACCAGAGAGCTTCATCCTGCAATCTGTGTACACAAAACAAGAGAAACTACAAGAAAGGGCTCACATTTTGAATAAACAGGAATAGCAAGAACTTTGCATATGGACTGTCTTTTCACAGAAGTGTAGCTGACGTGGTACATATCACAGTGATATGCAGTCTCCAGGATCAGGGGACTCAATTCATTCAGGAAATATCTACTGTGCACCGAACACCTGAGAGGTAGGCTGTGCTAGGAGCCCGTGCGAGGTAGGTTGTGCTAGAGGTTGGCTGTGCTAGGCTGTGAAATAAAACTTCACACGGAAAAGTAGGTAGCAAACAGCTCTTTCATGGGCACTGTGCTCTGCCTACCCCTTCCCCCCTGGGCTGGCTCTCCGGTGAGCAGGCTTCCCATTTTCATCAATAATAGCTCTTGTGGAACACACGGCCGGACATGTGAGCTGGTGGGAGCCCGCTGCCCTGTCCCCGGGGACGCCGTGTGTATTCTCCGTCCTGGCCTTTGGCTCTCAGGGATGACAGGTTCTGTAATAGACATGTTCATCAACACGGCCACAAGGAGGGGTGGCAGGACGGGTCATTTCTGTCTTTTGGTAGCAGCGTCTTCCCCAGACTCTGGTTGCTGGCGCAGACTAATGCTTCAGAAAGGCAAACACTGTCTAACCTTTTTCCTTTAGGAAAAAAGATTGTACGGGGAAATTCAGCAGTGGGGGCCAGAAGGTTAAAGTAGCTTACACTGGAACATGCCTGTTTTGAGACATACATCCAGCATGAAATTCAGTCCTCAGAGCTTGGCCCGAATTCAGATCATTATGTTCTTTCTCGTCCTCTCTGGCGCCGAGTGTCACCTGATCATATGCAAATCGCATAATCATATATCATTACTCCCTTTTATGTCCTATCATTCCCAAATAATAAATTGCTTAGAGAAAGTTTCTTTGTAGTAATTTGAAAACGTGGGTCTGTCTGCAGAGCTTTTTCTTTATAATGCTGCATATACGCGCTCGCCCTGTATCTCCATGGGTGTGGCAGGTAAGAGGATGTACAAATCAGCTCTGAACCCCAGAAGGAGAATGGCTTGTGGTCATAATATGGACAGTAGCTACAACACGGACTGAGCAATTTTTAATCACGGAGAGTGCTTTTTATTTTTATTTTTTGGAAGATGGGTACAATGCTGAGAGGAGAGGTTACACAAATTTTAAAACATGCACGCAAAAAGATAGGCAATCTACTAAAAACTCAGCATTCCAAAGCCTGCCACTGGCTTGAGTTGACCTTGTGATAACATTAATAAATGAATGCTTGTTTCCCACGCTCTCTGTGCACCAAGGCTTTTGGACTTCTTTTCAGGAGGACAGTGTTGTCTTGTGTCAAAAGAGGGAGTGGATGGTTCACTACTGGTTAAACAGCTCAGACATAGCTCTACTGATTTTGGAATAAAGACATGGAATACCGTTCTGCGTGTGCAGGATGTTGTCATATGAGCTCACATCAGCTCTAAGCGGGGTATTTGGAGGCTACTGCATTTTTTGGTCAGATTCCAACTTGAACCCCCAATGTCTGCATTTTTTCTGTCTTTGCATCTCTGAACAAGAATGCCACCCAGTACATCCAATGCTTCTCAAGCTGTTGGTGTGTCTTTGCTCAGCTCTCATGATTTTTTTATTACCAGATTTGTGACTTAAAAAAAATCTCTCATCAAAATATTTCTGTTATGTATGTTAAGTATGATGTCTTGCTTAGAAAGGTTAATAAACATTTTGCAGAACACGTTCATGTTTTGTTCTACTGATTGCTTGACACTCATTTTAATCTTCATCAGGCTAGCAGTGAGCAAATGGTTCCTGTTTCCCATTAGATCCCCCCACCCACCATAATGAATGTGCTGTTCATTTGATTTCAATGAATTCTCTTTGGTGAACAATCCACTATCACAAATGCTTTCTTTGGTCATAAAACCATGTAACCTCCATACACAAAAGTTATTTCTGGGGCAATTTGTGCTGGTGGAGAGCATAGTTCTTTTCTTGGGGGCTCTTATAGTCAGCAACAACCTGCTTTCCTTTCTTCCCCACGACACTTAAAAAATTATTAAGGTAGTTTTTTTTCCATGCTTTCTCTATAATTGTGCAAAGACTCTAAAGCAGAGCTGTCCAAGAGACATATGACGCAGTCTACAAATGTGGGTCACATATGTAACTGCTCCTTTTCCATGAGCCACATTTTTACGAAGTAAAAAAAAGGAAATGAAATTAATTTTGATAACAGATCCTATTCAATCCACTGGTTAAATAAAATGCAGTATATACCTATGGTAGAATATTTTTTAGTCATAAAGGGAATGAAATTCTGTTACATGATATAACATGGACGGACCTAGAGAACATTATGCTGAATGAAATTGGCCAGATGCAAAATTACAAATTGCATAATTCCATATGAAGTATCTAGAGTTGTCAAAATGAAGGCAGGAAGTAGACATGTGGTTACCAGAGACTGGGGGGAGGGAGAAATGGGGAGTTAGTGTTTTATGGGTACAGAGTTTCAGTTTGGGAAGTAGAAAAGTTCTGGAGATGGACAGTGGTGATGTTTCACAAAAATATGAATGTTCTTAGTGCCACTGAATTGTACACATGAAAAGGATTAAAACAGTGTATTTTGTATTATGAATATTTTGCCATATGCATACATACATACACACACCACACACAAGGATCAAATTATGTTGTTCTTTTGCTCAGAAAAATGCACGGTCTTCCCATCGCATTATGAACATCATCCAAGTACCCCGTCCACGAATGTTGCATACCTGCGATCTAGTGCCTGACTTCTCTGGCTACCTTTTCCTGCCTTTGCTACTCACAAGTTAAGTGTTCTTCTATAATTTATTTAATCTGCCTCAGCTTCAGCTTCTTTATATAAAAATTTGGGATAGTTTCAGGATCTATCAACCACATGGGATTGGTGAGGATTAAATGAAATGATGCATGTAAACTGCTTCATACAGAGCCTGCCTGCACGTAGTAAAGTCTAAATAAAAGCTTAGCTCTTAAAATTTGTAGTTGTTGTGCGCCTATTTTTTTTCACATCAAATATGAATACAGAGGGGGCAAGTATACATCACAGGGTTCTTTGTTGAAGAGCAGTCAACAGAAGCATTGGACATGGACTTTAGGACAACTTAATCTAACATGGGGATGAATACAAAGCTTTTTCTAGAACCGGTTACTCCCCTGTAGGCAGCATTTCACAGTGGTCACTTCTGTTGAGCTGCCTGAGGGCATTTCTCATGCTTTTAGCAGAGCATCAACACTGGCTAAAGAAAACTGAGCCCTACCAGAAGTATCCGATATTTTCACAGCTCAGCACTTTCCCACAAACAATATTTAGAGGGAATTCATTGTTTCACCAAATTGAGCAGACACAACTTGCACTCACAAAGAGCTATTCCCAAGGGAGCGTTCATTTGCATGGGTCCACCTTGACCCTCCTCCCCTCCCCACAGCCAAGACCTGGGCCAACAGGCCAAACAGGCTCACCTCTCTATATGTGACCAAATCATCTTGCTTTTACCAAGATGAAAATTTGAATCAATAGGATGTGATCATGTCATAGTATTTTTTCCTTTTTCTTTTTTTTCCTCCATCCCATCCTCCCTCCCTCCTTTCCTTTCTCTTTTTCAACAAAAACTTAGAAGCAACCCTTTGAGTCATTTTTAGGGTAATCACTTTGTTTACTGCTACATGCATGGTGAATGCAGTCCATCCCTGAACATCTAGAGTCTGGAGACCTTCGCTGTCGGTTTTCGGTTTTCGAGGGCTCCTTTTCTGTTTTCTCCCACTGCCTGGCATTTGGTGATTTTCTCTAGAGTTGGCTAGCATCAAGGGAATGAATAGAAAAACTCATACTAGTTCAAATTAATTAACAGGCTTTGGAGAAAAGGTGAAAACTTGCCTAAAATGAAGTAAGTTTTGGTTCTATGATCTATTCAAATCCCGGAAGCAGCACTGGGTCATTTAAAAAAAATCACTACACAGGGGTGCCTGGGTGGCTCAGTCAGTTAAGTGTCTGACTCTTGATTTTGGCTCAGGTTATGGTCGCAGGGTTCTGAGATAGAGATGGGAGTCTGGGCTCCGTACTGGGAGTGGAGCCTGCTTAAGGGTCTCTCTCTCCCTATGTCCCTCTTCCTCCCCACACTCTCTCACTTTCTCTCTCCCTCAAAAAAAAAAAAAAAAATAATAATAATAATAATAAAAACAAAAAATCACTGCACAAAAAATGAAGAAAATGCACCTCCAGAACCTTTCCTGGCCACTTCTCTGGCCAAGTAATTTCTCTGTGGGCCTTGGTTTCCTTTCCAGTTAATAGTAATGTTACCAGTTCTACAATATTAGAAGTGTTAGCTCTACAGCAACACTTATCAACTTATAAGCTAATTAAGGATCAAACACCTAGGAATACAGGTTTGAATTCACTGCTAGCTTATTGATTATTTTTACCATGAAAGGATGGGGAAATTATTTAATGTAAGGAATTACTATCTCACAAGACTATTGGAATAATGGATTTGCATGTGGGTGGTGGTCGAGCACAATGTTATATTACATATTATTCTGACAATTCAAGTTTAAAGTAAACCATTACCAGTAGATGCTGTCAAACACACAAAGGATCTGAAACTCTGAAAAATGTACAGGAACAGTTCAGGGCTGACTTAAATGAACAGAGTGAGATCTGTATTTTGGCTATTTTACATTATTTCACGTTTGTTTTTGCTTTCTATGTCTTAAATTTGACCATAATTTTTTAAAAATTACTGATCCAGACTCTGTTTCACAGATGACTAAAGTGCTTCAAGATATAACTTAAATTTTATTTATTCTGATTGTTATATCGAAACAAAACTATACCCAGTAAGTATTTTATCAATAGGGTATAATTTCCATAATTGTTAGGAGACTTCATTATCAGAAGATATGCTGTGGAGGTAGAAAATATAGGGAGAGTGCTTAAGGAAACCTTAGATATAGAGTCAATTATTAAAAATTTTATTTAATATGAACATAAAACTGTAACATTGGGCTTAAGAATATGAACATGTTGTATTTTGGGCTTTATATTTCAGTGGACAACTGGGTTTTACATTGGACTATCGAGTCACAGAATAATGAAATTTGTGGCTTTCTTGAGGAATTTATTTGCTTTTTATTTTTGTCTAGTCAAAGGAAAGGTAGACTTTTTGTCTGTTTTGCAAATAACAAGAAAAGTGAGAATATACACAAACACAGGAAAGGAAGCCACCGAGTCCAGAATTCAGCATTTCAGACTCAGTTTTTAGAAAGGATTTCTCAGTGAGACTTTCTCTGCCCAGCAGACCCAGAGCCTTAGGGAAGGAACTGTGGCTATCCTGGCCTCCAGATGCTTTTCCTACGTAAGTTGTGGCTGTATACGACCATCTCTAGGTGCACAGTTAAAATCTGTTAAGCAACAGAAAAGCACCAACAGTGTGCTCCTATTTAAAGTATTCAGGTCTGTGTGGTATTCAGCTCTTCCAAACAGGGTTCCACTGTTTCTATAGTTTCTTCCAGTGGCCCATGCAGGTGGGGATGGCTAGGTCACGTGGGCCTCAGCCACCATGTGGCAGAGAAGGAATACTTCTCTGTATAATACATGGCGTTTTCTCCAGCAGAGCAACCTCTTGTGTGCCCGTGATCCAGATGGCCATCTCCCCTTGTCTCCAGGGGTGAACCAAGCAATGGAGCAGCATAAAGAGGATTCAAAACATTATTTTCTCCAACCTCCATCCTCCACAATGTCACCCCATTTCCACTTTCAACACATTAAGCACTATTAGAAACTAATTTGTTTCATTAGATTTTGCTCTGTTCAAAATGTTTCTTAGGATTGGAGGAAAGGATATCTGAAGCCTGTGAGGCATACAGCTTTCCTCTTCCAGATACAACTAACTTCATATCTAGGAGGACAGTGCAAAGAAGAAAGTTTGAATATATGTGATGAGTCATTTCTAGTGAGTGGAGGATAGACCGAATGTTTCTAGCTAATACAGATCTTCATTCTTATTGCTATTCAGTTACCTCCTGATTGTTCAAAGTTACTTAATGCGTTCATTTCAGAATGTTTGTCTATTAATTAACTTCATTGGAATGAGGAATATACACCAGAAAGAATGCAATCTATTAAGATAAATATTAAAACAAAGTAGATAATGACCTTAATAAATTCATAGGGTATATAGTGTGTTATAGCGTTTTTTAAAAAGTTTTTATTTATTTATTTGAGAGAGTGAGAGTCAGAGCAGGGTGAAGGGCAGAGGAAGAAGCAGACTCCCTGCTGAGCAGGGATCATGATGTGGGTCTTGAACCGCAGACTCCAGGATCATGACCTGAGCCAAAGGCAGACACTTAAGGACTGAGCCACCCAGGCACCCCAGTATGTTACAACTTTAATGTTCTTAATAGATTTCCTTTGTCTTGCAAACAATAATGAAAGAATATTAGAAGTATTTATAAAATATATGTAAATATAAGTAAGGGAATAAAGAAATGAAGCATCTCACTGACACATATTATTCCTATTTTAATTATTCAACTTGTTTTAGATTAGACAGAAAAATTTGCATTTGAACCAGATATGCAATGAGCCTTGCTTTGTTATTAGAGGACTAAATTACTTTTCTGATTCAGCTTTAAAAAGGTAGAATATCAAACCAACCAGTTGACTAATACAATGAATTTTGGAATCATATAAAATAACCTAAATAATTGAAAGGATAAATTTACATATGCACATTCTTTCCACCAATCCCCAGTTTAAAACATCAAAATATAGTTTTCTTTCTTCCTCTGCTCCTTATCACAAGGAGAGGGTAAGAGGGTAGAGGGGGCACCCAAGAAAATGGAGATGAGAATTAAGTAAGGGACACAGACCAAGAATAAGAATTCCAAGTTCTAGACTGGGGTCTAAATTGGACTGACCAGTCTTGTGTGAGTCACTCTTTGTCTGTTGAGATAGCAGCATGTAGAGAAATACATATACCTGGATAGAAATCCTGATTTCCGCTCATTTAAAAAATCTGGTTATCAACAGCTATGCTCTGAGGTTTTTGGGAGAATCCAATGAGATTACATTGGTAAACATCTAACACAGTGTTTGGTACATGGCATACACCTGGTAGGTAGAGCTCTTCATTATTTTCAAAGGAAGTGGTTAGATCCATTCTCTATGATCCAGGAAACAGTTACTGGCATCCACATTTTGGCTCAGGTGATCTTGCTGACACCCTGTCCCCATCACATATGTGGGAGCCATGCCCAAGTAGGAGTTCCCAGTCACACACAGCAGGTCATGTTACAAACAAAGACTTTGGCTCGGGGGGGCACCTGGGTGACTCAGTGGGTTAGGCCTCTGCCTTCGGCTCGGGTCATGATCTCAGGGTCCTGGGATCGAGCCCCACATTGGGCTCTCTGCTCGGCGGGGAGCCTGCTTCTCCCTCTCTCTCTGCCTGCTGCTCTGCCTACTTGTGATTCTATCTCTCTCTCTGTCAAATAAATAAAATAAGATCTTTAAAAAAAAAAAAAAAGACTTTGGCTCAGGTTAGTTTAGTGCCTAGCATGGAAGCAGGACACCCAAGAACTGCGTAAACACAATGTTACATAGAACTGTGTAAACGTGCCTTGGCCATGTTTTAAACCTCCATCATGACTGACTGACCAATTTTTTTCCCCAATGCTGCTATAAAATCAGAGATGGAAGCTAGCCCCGAATCATAGCCCTGTGGTTCTCTGTCATATACATTCTCTTGGTTTCCATCCAGCCTTGTTTTAAATATCCCTAGGGGTTGGCTTTCATCACTTTTCTTGCAATATTTTTCTTAAATAATAATTTTTACTGTCAGAAAGTTTTCTCTCCCATTCAGGGTAAATTTTTCTTTCCTTCCTTACACTTCCAGCTAACCTGCCCTAAACTTGATTGAATAATTCCTACTGCCTGTTCAGTATTTCTCCTGTCAGATTTTTGTAGTCAATTATTGGTCCCCCCTCAGCCATTACTTAGCAACACCAGACATAATCTTTATCTTTAATCATTTCTCATAACTCACTCCTCCATCACCACTATCATTATTCCTCCTCTGAATTAATCCATCTGCTCTTCTGAAGGTAACCTCAGTGTCTTAGGAGCATGTTCCCTTCGAAGTAAAATGCATACCTATATTTATCTTAAATTTTTACTGAATTAAAATAACAGCACAGCCTATTTTGAAAACAACAAAATATCGATGTGTTATTCTTACATGATGGTTATTGTTACTTCTGTCTTTTCCATGTTTTTTTTTTTAAAGGCAAATGTGTAGAAAAAATGTTTACTCATATAATATAGGTGGGATTTAAAACAGATACCATTATTCTAGAAGTTAACTTACCATATATATTGAAGCTTTTAGCTAATGTTCTTTGATGGAGTACTTCTACCCATAAGAAGGAGAAAAGAATTTTACATATTACTTGAAGTAAGTTACTGCAAGAGTGCACCCTCTGGAACCCAACTTGGTATATTTAGGCCAGATTCAGGTAAAAATCCAACAAATTAACCTTATACTACCTAGGACTCTGTGGAGCAAAAATGCCCATAGATTTTGTTGTTATTGTTGTGAAGAAGATGGACATTTTGTGATAGATTGCACCCATGAGGAGAGTCCAATCCTGGCCCTCCAAAATTCAGGTTTGAAAAAACAAATATTTCCATACTTCAGGGGAAGTGAAGAGGCATGCAAATCATCTGTCTCCTCTTGAAGGGAGGAGGTGGGCAAGCAGTCAAGCACTTGCCTGATAGCTCCTCCCACCCCAGCCCTCAGAAGAGACCCTGTGCTAGTAGGCAGTCTGGGAACTCCATCCTTTGTGGAGGGGGGAAGGGGTCACTGTTAAATCCTAACAATGTAATATCACATCTGATCAATGCCAGTTATAAGTTTTCTTGAACAGAAACTCCCATCCTACCCACTACTAACTTCATTAGAGAATTCTGCTGATTTGGTTGCTCTGAGAAAAGTTTTCCAGAGAAAAAAGTGAGCAACTATCCCTATAGCCAGGCAATATGGTGGACAGTATAAATCCTGGAAGAAAATTGTTTCTTCTCCTCAAGAATGAAGGAATCAGCAAAATAAACAGGAAGGGATTATAAGTATTTCTATCAGGGCAGGCGAACAAGAGAGAAATGTATTATTTCATGATGTTACTGCTGGGTCTGTGTGTGTGTGTGTGTGTGTGTGTGTGTAGGGGAGGATGGGTGGATGTCCAAGTAGCTGATTTAAAAAGCATCACCATTTATATGGGGGCACATGGCAATTGATTCATTTCCTCAATCATGCATTCACTCAACAATCATTTGTTGAGTGTCTATTATATGCCTTGTACTTTCCTGGGTGCTGAAGATGCAACAAAACCAAAACAGACTCAATTCCCCTATCATGGATCTTACTTTCATTAGAAAGTAATTTGGAGGTAGATGTGAACACAGGGCTTAACTGCTCTTCACAGTTGAGTTGTGAGGGCTGGATATGCAAGAGAACAAATGTCTGTAAAAACTGGACAGTATGAGGAAAGGGTGGGAAATAGCTGGACTAGAAGAAAGCTGGATGGGAAAATGTCATGGGAATTTGGGCTTGGACAGAGGTCATGTGCTGGATGGTATGAGATGTGGTCCCTTCTTATACACCACCACCACATCCTCTTTTAGTCCAAAGAAATAAAAATGAAAAGCTGCCTGAGATTATGTTTCTGTGGTTAGTCTTGACAGGACTGAGGTCTGCATTCTAATGGCCTTGGGAAGGGGAGGTCGTGTAAGTTGTAGCGAGGGGAGGCACCCATCTAGGTAACATCCACCTCTACTCTGCCTGTGCCCACAGTGAGCTTAGAAAAAGTTGTTAACATGTTATCTGTTCATCTGTGGGCATTGGGGGACATTTCTGTTATACTTTGCAGCATTAGTTTAATTTTTTAAAAAAAGAGTAAGTATATCTTAAGATTTGCTGTCACCTTAAGATTTCTATTGTGGTTCTTTCTAATTTTTCCCCCTTCATTGAACATTTTGTTTTGTAACTGGTTCTAATTTCAGAATGGAGTTTGTTTGCATGTCACTTTGTTCTGTTTCTTCCTTTACACCTGGGAGTTTTCCTAATTTAACTTTTATGCGGACATTCAAAACTTTGATGATTGCTCTGTACTATTCAGGTCGGGGCTCCACAACTTCAGATGAATTTGGAGAATTTTTTCTTAATCCAGAAAAGTATCAAAATGATTATGGGGTGATGAAGTAAGAACTATACTGAAAGAGTATAGGATGTAAGATCATTTTATCAAAAAATAGTAAAATATAGACTCTAAAGATTTGCTTAATCCATTATGCCTCACATTTTGGTCTCCACTCTCAAGAAACTCATCTGAATTTGGAACAACTCTTAGAATTCCAGTTAGAACTCTTCTCAGAACCTCTCTTTTAAAATCTCTTATTCCTCCATCCTATTTACATAACACTAGATCATACATATCCAGTATTATATTTGTCTTGGATACAGAGTATGCGGTTTATAAACAAATGAATAACAAATGAATAAATAATGGCTCAAATATTTTTATATTGAGAAAAGGCTGATAACCAGATGTTTTTAGTTTGTACTCATAAATAAATAAGAGGAAATTGCCCAAGCTGTAGCATAAAATACTTTAGTTTTCTACAATGTGGTATTACTAACACATATGTTTGTTCAGTATTAGAATGGGGTCATTACCTTTCTGGAATTAATCAGTGTGAGCCATTCAGGGTATTTCTCAGAAGCTGAAAATGACCTCTTATATGTGGCAGAAAACTGATCTTTCCCTGTTGCTCTAACTCCAGTGTTTGTCCTGTGGAGAAAATTATTAGATTTCTGTCCTTTTTCTATTTCTCTTCCTACTTTTTAAAAAAAGATTTTATTTATTTATTTGAAAGAGAAAGTGAGCAGTAGAGAGCACAAGCAAGGGGAGGGTTGCAAGAGTGGTTCAACATTCATAAATCAATCATTGTGATAGAACAAATCAATAAAGGAGAGAAGAACCACATGGTCCTCTCAAGTGATGCAGAAAAAGCATTTGACACAGCATCCATTCCTGATTAAAATGCTTTAAAGATTAGGAATAGAGGGAACATTCCTCAACTTCATAAAATCTATCTATGAAAAACCCACAGCGAATATCATCATCAATGGGAAAAAGCTGACAGCCTTCCCTTTGAGATCAGGAACACGACAAGAATGCCCACTCTCACCACTCTTGTTCAATATAGTATTAGAAGTCCTAGCAACAGCAATCAGACAACAAAGAGAAATAAAAGGTATTCAAATTGGCAAGGAAGAAGTCAAACTCTCTCTCTTTGCAGATGACATGATACTTTATATGGAAAACCCAAAAGACTCCACCCCCAGACTACTAGAACTCATACAGCAATTCAGTAATGTGGTAGGATACAAAATCAATGTACAGAAATCAGTGGCTTTCTTATACACTAACAATGAAAATACAGAAAGGGAAATTAGAGAATCGATTCCATTTACTATGGCACCAAGAACCATAAGATACCTGGGAATAAACCTAACCAAAGAGGTAAAGGATCTGTACTCGAGGAACTACAGAACACTCATGAAAGAAATTGAAGAAGACTCAAAAAGATGGAAGACCATTCCATGCTCATGGATCAGAAGAATAAACATTGTTAAAATGTCTATAATGCCTAGAGCAATCTATACTTTCAACGACATTCCGATCAAAATTCCACTGGCGTTTTTCAAAGAGCTGGAGCAAACAATTCTAAAATTTGTATGGAATCAGAAGACACCCTGAATTGCTAAGGAAATGTTGAAAAAGAAAAACAAAACTGGAGGTATCACATTGTCTGATTTCAAGCTTTACTACAAAATTGTGATCACCAAGACAGCATGGTGTTGGCACAAAAACAGACACATAGACCAGTGGAACAGAGTAGAGAGCCCAGATATGGATCCTTAACTCTATGGTCAAATAATCTTTGACAAAGCAGGAAAAAAATATACTGTGGAAAAAAGACAGTCTCTTCAATAAATGGTGCTGGGAAAATTGGACAGCTATATGTTGAAGAATGAAACTCAACCATTCTCTTACACCATACACAAAGATAAACTCGAAATGGATAAAAGACTTCAACATGAGGCAGGAATCCATCAGAATCCTAGAGGAGAACATAGGCAGTAACCTCTTCAACATCGGCCACAGCAACTTCTTTCAAAATATGTCTCCAAAGGCAAAGGAAACAAAAGCAAAAATAATTTTTGGGGACTTCATCAAGACCAAAAGCTTCTGCACAGCAAAGGAAACAGTCAACAAAACAAAGAGGCAACCCACGGAATGGGAGAAGATATTCTCAAATGACACTACAGACAAAGGGCTGATATCCAAGATCTATAAAGAACTCAACACACACAAACTCAACACACACAAACTCAACACACACAAAACAGATAATCATGTCAAAAAATGGGCAGAAGACATGAACAGACACTTTTCCAAAGAAGACATACAAATGGCTAACAGACACATGAAAAAATGTTCATCATCACTGGCCATCAGGGAGATTCAAATCAAAACCACATTGAGATACCACCTTACACCAATTAGAATGGCCAGAATTAACAAGACAGTAAACAATGTGTGTTGGAGAGGATGTGGAGAAAGGGGAACCCTCGTACACTGTTGGTGGGAATGCAAGTTGGTGCAGCCACTTTGGAAAACAGTGTAGAGATTCCTTAAGAAATTAAAAATAGAGCTACCCTATGACCCTGCAATTGTACTACTGGATATTTACCCCAAAGATACAGATGTAGTAAAAAGAAGGGCCATCTGTACTCCAATGTTCATAGTAGCAATGGCCACAGTCATCAAACTGTGAAAAGAACCAAGATGCCCTTCAAAGGACGAATGAATAAGGAAAATGTGGTCCATACATACTATGGAGTATTATGCCTCCATCAGAAAGGATGAATACCCAACTTTTGTATCAACATGGACGGGACTGGAGGAGATCATGTTGAGTGAAATAAGTCAAGTAGATAGAGTCAATTATCATATGGTTTCACTTACTTGTGGAGCATAAGGAATAACACGGAGGACATGGGAGCTGGAGAGGAGAAGGGAGTTGGGGGAAATCGGAGGGGGAGACAAACCATGAGAGACTGGACTCTGAGAAACAATGTGAGGGTTTTGGAGGGGAGGGGATTGGCAGGTTAGGTGAGCCTGGTGGTGGGTATTATGGAGGGCATGTATTGCATGAAGCACTGGATATAGTGCATAAACAATGAATTCTGGAACACTGAAAAGAAAAAAAAAAAAAGTGTCCCTGGAAATTTAAAAAAAAAATCTCCATTTTGTCGGACCTTTTTGATGGAAATATGAGACCTTGAATTGCAGATATCTAGAATAACTGTTCTCCCACTCAAATGGGAATATTAGAACCATTTAATAGTTGCTCTGAAAATAGAAGCCTCCAAGTCTGTATCCCTTAGAGCAAGATTTCACAATCCTCAGAGTTCAAAATAATCTTTTAAATGTTTTTCCAAATAATTTCTCAAAATTATGCCTGATTTGGGCAGATAAAATTCAGTAACATCTACCCTGATTGATTCCACACTTTATTGCACTGTACAAATCTACTTTCTCTCTCAATATTGGTCATAGCATTAAAGTTATTCTATTGATAGTATTTTTCCTGAGAAAGAAGTTACTAGAACTTCAACCTCCTTTGGTTTCTCCTTTCCCCTTTTATTTCCTCTTTTCCATTATGTTATATACATATTTACTGACAGCATCATCAACACCACCCTACTTATTTTTAAAGGTCCAAAGCACTTTTTGTCTTTTTCTTCTCTTTACATCCTCCATTTTTTCTTGTTCTGTTCACCTTATTGTAAAACAATGATTCTACACCATTTATCTTATACCACTATTGAATATATGCCACCTTAGGCCTGGTCCAATTTTTAGCAGTTTGTTCTCCCCAGGATTTCTTTCATTTATTAGAGTGAGACTAGGGAGGCATTTGGGAAGCAAATAGCTGGACTGATGACCTCCCAGGAGCTTTCTTAGGCCTGTGAGTCAAGAATTGTAGGGAGGTTGTATAATACTCAAAAAAGTAATAGCCTACCCTTTCACAGAGATATTTATTAAGGAGTAAATTATCCTTATCCCCAAGTCATTTCATTATAGTTCTTAAGAGCATAGTTTTCAGAGACACAAAGTGAAATTGCAGTTAACTAAATGCTAGCATCTGTTTAATTGTTTCAAATCTACAAAATGCAGCGATTTGTAAAAATTTTCTGCCATGAGGTACTGTTTATAAATCCCTGCAGCTATAACAATAATTTATTAATTAATTCCCTCATTTATTTGTGGGTTTTTTTTTGGTAAACATTTATTAAAATCTCATTAATTTACTAAGCATTGTACCTAGGTAGTGGGTTACAAAGAGAAAATAATTAAAGGGACTTTTGTCAAACTCTTTTACTTAAATATAATATAAAACTATTTAAATAAAGTAGTTTTTAAAGCCCCCCCCCCTTAATACATGTTGGGCCTTAGGCTTAGTGCTTTGATACTGAGAATAAGATAGGTCTATCAGTCAGAGTTTAACCAGAGAAATAGACTGATAAGAGATATGCATTAAGAGATTTATTGTGAAATATTGTTTCACATAATGTGGTGTTGGGCTAAGGAAGTCCACAATCCAGAGAGCAGGCTCTCAGAGAGGCAGGATGGAACCCTTAGGCATGGTCTATGGTTACTGTCATAGGCAGAATCTCTTCAGGGAAGCCTCCAGCTCTTCTCTTAAGACCTTTCAATTTGAGTGAGTCATGCCCATACAGATTACCTAGGCTAACTTTCCTTATTAAAGTCAACTGATTATGGAATTTAATTCCATCTACAAAACATTTTCATAGCAACACCCAGATTGGTGTTTGATTGGATAACTGGAGACTGGAACCTAGCCAAGTTGACATTTAAGACATTAAAGACATTTTATCCCTTGTTAACATAGCATCCATACACATCTCTTTATGCCATACTTAATCGCTCAGTAAAGACAATAACAGAGTCATACTTCTGCCTGACACAATACAACTATCCCCTGTCCAACCAAAAATGTGGTAACCCTTCTCTCAGAAGAGGATATAAAGTACTTCACTTTTCTTTGCTATCCCATAACTTAAACACTGTGATGTAAAGTTAACTGTTATTATTCCATCTTATATTAGATGATAAGGGGATATGAGAGGAAAGAAAACCAAAATATTTAGTAAATATACATACATATGCACAAATATATTTATAACAAAGTAAGGAAGAGATATTCATAACTCTTATAATTCTTATTTCTGCAACTGGACAGACAACTGTAGCTGGTAATTTATAACTACCTTCTTCTATTATCCATGACGTATTCCCTTTGCCTTTAGGATGCACCTTGGCTGGTCATGGTTCTTTGCCTGGTGAGGTTTCATTCCTGAATGCTCCCAGTCATTATTAGTTCTGACTGAATTGGGTTGTCATAGCTTTCCATTGACTTTAGTGAGAGGACATAGTAGTACTTATGGAGTAAGTAAGTACCTTAAGGAATCTCCTATGTTCCAGACACAGTCTTCCTTACCTCTGATGGTATTGGATAGTAGCAACCCAATTTCCCCTTGCTAATCAAGATTAGTCATCCAAATCAGTACAGTAGCCTCCTTCTTGGCCCATTCATTCAAAGCCATGAATAGCCCAAAGTAGTCAGGTGGCAGATTCAGCTTTCAGTTCAATAGAATCACTGTTGTATCTCCTAGTGGAGGCATTCTTCCCTGGAATTAAGACCTCTAGACAACGAGAGCCTGAAGTTGTGGTGACAGGAAGCAAAAATTTTGCTGGTGGATCAATGGGATTAGTAGGAGAGCAGCTCCTATTTCCACCCCTTGATTCCTGCACACATGGATCCTAGCTATGGGAGAACAGCACTAGGTATTGGACACTGATTTAGAGCATTTGCAGCCTCCTGGGGGAAACCTTGCCCCAGACCTACAACATTTTTCTACCTTGGTGGCTCTATACCTGGGTCTGTAAGCTGGTTTAAGTCTGGGAGTTGACTGAGGGGCCATGACTCTGTTTTGGTGATTCAAGTTAGATTTTTGTGCACTAAATCCAGAACTCTCCTATTTATATAGATCAAGTTAGAAAATTAGTAGGCTGTCAACTATATATTTTTCAGGGAATACCTTGATCATCTAGTCAACACCATAAGTCTACGCAAGTCAGACTATTCTGCCCTCCTTGTCTGTCATGATTAAGTGTCACCATCTGGCCCCTGCCGTCCTGGGATCACATTATCTCCATTACATTTAGGGTTCCATTTTTTTTTAATTATAATTTTTTAATTTTTTTATAAACAAATAATGTATTGTTAGCCCCAGGGGTACAGGTCTGTGAATCACCAGGTTTACACACTTCACAGCACTCACCATAGCACATAACCTCCCCAATGTCCATAACCCTACCACTCTCTCCCTACCCCTTACCCCCAGCAACCCTCAGTTTGTTTCATGAGATTAAGAGTCTCTTATGGTTTGTCTCCCTCCTGATCCCATCTTGTTTCATTTATTCTTTCCTACCCCCCAAACCCCCGACATTGCATCTCCACTTCCTCATATCAGGGAGATCATATGATAATCGTCTTTCTCCAATTGACTTATTTCGCTAGTGTTCCATTTCAAGCAGAAGTTCCCACTGTAATTTCTATCCTACAGAAAAGAGTGACCATAGACCTCTTTAAGAATTCTGGGGTTCTTACATCCAAACTTATTTCTTAGTCATGATGAAATGTATGTCTTTTGGATGCTCTCATGGTGGGTGTGCATGGTTTACATGATAAATCTGCTTTTAGTTCTCTTCCACATACTAGCTTTTAAAAAATCTTACATCATTATTTACTTCATTTTCATCAAAAGGCAAAAGAGTCAATAGAAGTTATTGTAATTTTCACTAGAAAACATCGGGAGTAGGATTATTTGATCGCCTGTCAGTTAAATAAAACTGTGGAGTGACATGACCTTTCTGATACAGTTGAATATTCCATCTTGTTACAATCTAAGAGAAGAAGAAGGAGGAGGAGGAGGAGAAAAAGAAGAAGAAAGCAAATAGTTGGAGAAAAGGAGAATATATTTATTTTTTCTTTTCCTTAATAACGTACTTTATTTTTCCTTACTTTTTTTTTTTTTTTTTGTAGAAGCAATTTTCTGGGCAAGTGAACTACCTCATTTAAGAATTATGATTAGGGGCGCCTGGGTGGCTCAGTGGGTTAAAGCCTCTGCCTTCGGCTCAGGTCATGATCCCGGGGTCCTGGGATTGAGCCCTGCATCGGGCTCTCTGCTCAGCGGGGAGGCTGCTTCCCTTCCTCTCTCTGCCTGCCTCTCTGCCTACTTGTGATCTCTGTCTGTCAAATGAATAAATAAAAATCTTTAAAATAAAAAAAAATTATGATTAGGTTCATGATTGTCACTGATTTCAGTTAATCTGATCTCCTACTTTTAAAGGTAACTGGGTTTTGTTTATACTTCCAAGGTAAGAGTTCATTATGTCTTTTTGGTATATCCATAAGTATGATACAAGGGGATTTCTTAGATTTAAATTGAATGCTAGAAAAAGGATTAAACTGATACAAATAAAAAGCTATTCATTCATTAAAAATTATTCATTAATAGATTTTCACTGTGAAATTGGGTCCATTTTACCCATTTGGATTCATAACTATATTCACTCAGAGTTATATAATAAAAAGTTGCAATTTAATTTTAAAATAATTTCTTTAAACTTCCTCACAAAATTTGTTTTTAAAATCAGAAATTGTATCCTAAGCTCTAAATATATTAGTTTGTAGAACTCTCTTCTCATAAGACTGGTGTATACACTACACTTAATAAAATGCTTTATCTTCCTACATGGGTAACAAATAAAGACCATCTGCTTCCAATGTATTTGCTTTCAGGCTGCACCAACAATGTATCTGAAACAAATTACAATATTTTCTTGCTTAAATAACAAAATGGTATTTATAATAAGTGGAATTTCGTCACTTCGTTATATTGTTGAAATGTATTAATGCTAGCAGATGGAAATTTATAAGTGCTGAAATAATTACATGTTACATATTATATTATATTATTCTGTTCATTAACAAATGGCCCCCTGGAAACATGGCCCTTTATACTAAGACTATTTCTCTAAAAATTTTCTTGTCCTTGATATTATCCCAGCGGTTTCTCACTACTTTTTCAAAGTTTCCCATGACTTCAAGCACATCTCTTTTTAAAATTTTGTCCAGCTTTTCTTATTGTCCATGATAGAAAGATTGGTTAAATGACTCAGTCTCCCATTACAAGAAGAAGACACTTTCTAATTGATTTTTGTATTAATTAACCTCTGTCATTTCCCCCAATACATTGGTTGAAAATTTAATCCTTCCACATTGGTCTCTGGTAATTTATCTGTATTATCATATTATATATACATATTTATAAAAATTTATATTTTTATCACATATTTCTTCATTGTGCATTAGACTGGCAGTTTGGTATAGTGATTAAACACAAAAATTTCTGCAGCCAGATTGCCTAGCTTCAAGTCTCAGAGCCACTACTTACCTACTGTGTGACAGAACATTTTAGTTATGGGCACTGTGCCATGATTTTCTTATCTGGAAAACGACATAATAGTACCTATATCAGAGGGCTGTTTATAGGTTCAAATGAATAATATGCAAAAGCCTTTGGTACATATGCCTGGTACATAATAAGGTCTCTCCAGTATTATGTGTTTTTATTTTTGCCTATTTTAGATTATGAAATAAAATTTATTATTTCTTGAATATGAACTAAATACAAGGTGCTAATCATGCAATACAATGTCTAATCATACAAGGTAGACAGAGTTATTTCATCTTTCTTGGGGGTTTAGAGTGATCTAGTAATCTGCCAAAATAGAGAGCTATTAAGCCAATTAAGTGACAGAGCTGGGAATCAAGCTCAGTACAGCTTTCCTTCAAAATAAGGATTTAAAAGTTCCCCAAAACTTAGAAAAAGACTGATTGCTCTGTAGCCATGGTAATATGTAGCTACTAGAATGTATTTTAAGCCTGTTCAATTAATCAGTGACAATTCAATTCAGTGAACATGCTTTCGCGAGTCAGTCAATTCAATATCAATCTCCCGCTTCTGCAATTTAGTTAAGTAGAGATAGTCTACAAAACACCACTGAGTGCTAATCAGTCAACAACAGCCACACATGAGTAACCAACTTCTACCAATAATTCCAACCCACTTATGCCTCTGAAAGTCCACCAATCCCCAGATTCTGTGCTTCTCCAAAACCCAAATAAGATCAGCAAGCCACTCAGAGGCAATGTGCCTGACCAACATTGCTCTCTTACTGTAGTAAGCAAGAAGTTCAGCTTTGTTTATTCTAGGTGTTAATTGATGGTCTTATTCTTTGACAATTCGGAAAGTGCCCCTGACATAATTTTGAAGGCGCCCTGCATGGCAGCAGTCCATGCAAGTCCTATGGGAACTTTTTGCCCAAACTCCACTCATCCTTGGTAGTTGCTGCCAGGGATATGAATCCAGCAATGATCTGAATTCTGACTAGTTTCACTGAGCTCTTGTTGATGAATTAGTTGTGTTATCCTAGGACTGGTAGCCAGTTAGGTCTTTGTAGAAGGGCATTAGACTTAGTTCTTTTATAAGGTAATTAGGTCTCATACTTTTCTTTAAAGAGTAATTAGTTCTTTGATTTGAAGAGCACCATTTGGAACAAGGTAACTAGACTTTTTGTTTTAGAGTTATACCATTTGATAAATATATTTTCCATTGACCTGCTCATTCTTCTGCTGCTTCTTTGCTTTTGTGTTTTATATATGCAAAGTTTTCTTTCAAGTGGTTTTGTTTTGTTCTGCAATGTCTTTACATATGTATAAGAGAGTATATTGAGGCATCTATCTGATAAGGCTCCACTCCAATCCAAGTAGGTCCTGAGTTTAAAGGTCCTCTAAATTGGCAACAAATTTGTGGAAAACAAAGTGGTCAACCTATGTAGTTCCCCTACAAAACTGTCAGGCGTGTATTCCTTGTCTGTCAATTTCTGAAAGAGAGTCTTTTCTTTAACTTGTAGTCCTTTATCGATCATATAGCCCCTTCCTCACCTCTGCCTCGTCTGTGGACCTGAGTTATCACTAATAAGCACATATTGTTGACCAGCTATTGGGGCTCCTCTTTCTCATTTGTCATGGATCTGTTTATATCAAAGTGTCAAATTTCTAGAAAACTTCTTTTTTCCATATTAAGGGGTATGATAAACCTAAATGTTGCACTTAATTTTTTAATGTAAAAAAATTAAAATAAGAATATCAAAATAACATTTGACATTTAAAATGTCAAAAATCAGCAAATTAATACATTTGAGTTCTTAACACAAGGCAACAGTCAGCTTTTAAAATAGATTTACTAAAATTTCTAAACAAAATTCTAAATCCAAGATAGTTTTTCTCACTTTGAAACCTTCTGAAACTTCTCCTCCTTGCATTTCTCTTTCTCTAAAGGGTTTTACCTAACTTTCTACTTGAGTTACCTTTCCTTCAGTGTTTTCTAAGGAAAGAACACTCATATTGTGAACGTGATTGACAAAATGCATGAGGATCTATAGAAACTGAATCAAAACCTTTTCTAGAGTCAATGGCTATAATTAAAGAGTTTTCTAAACCTCGAAAGGAAATGCAAAATTTCCTATAGAATACAGGACTTTGCTAAATACTTTTTATTTTAAACTGAAGATCTATATCAATTAATCAGTTAATTATTCACCCCTAAGTTGGTAAAAATATTTAAGAAAAACAGGGTGGAAAACAGAAGACTTAAATATTATTGTGTAAAATTAAAAAAAAAAAGTAGGAAAACAAACAAAGTAGGAAGTTCCCTAAGCCTTTCTTTAATAAAAGATTAAACTGATCCAAAGATTTAATCCAAAGATTAAGTAAGATCCAAAAACTGAAAGTAAATAAAGGTAAATAATAGATTTAAGAAAACTTTCAAGTTGTATTCTGGGTTAGACCCACATACTGAAAAAGGGAACCTTGCCCTCTATTTTCGTAAATGCCCTTAAATTCTAAATTAGGGAATTTATTTATTTATTTATTATTTTATTTATTTATTTGAGAGAGAGTGAGAGAAGTAGTCTAGTTTCTCTTGTAAATTTTAATTCCTTACCTTCAACTTGTTCAAATGTCTGAACCTGTCTGGTCTTCTCTAATGGCATATGAAATCACTAAAACAAAACAGCAAATATAAAACTAGCAGCTGGTGTATTTTAAAATAATCCCTTTATTTTAAAATGCTGCAGAAAAAGAGTTTTTAAAATTTCCTTAGGTACTTTTAAACAACAAACAAGTCTATTAATGAATAAGAAATAGATACCATAACACTACTTAAAATATTTGCTGTTAAAAGTGACTTACCAGGGGCGCCTGGGTGGCTCAGTCCTTTCGGTGTCTGTCTTCAGGCTCAGGTCATGATCCTGGGGTCCTGGAATTGAGCCCCGCATCAGGCTCCCTGCTCAGCTGGAAGTCTGCTTCTCCCTCTCCCTGCCCCCCCCCACACCAGCTCATGCGCTCTCTCTCTCTCTCTGTCAAATAAATGGATAAAAATATCTTTTTAAAAGATTGTATTTATTTATTTGAGAGAGAGAGAGAATGAGAGAGAGAGAGAGAGCATGAGAAGTGGGAGGGTCAGAGGGAGAAGCAGACTCCCTGCCGAGCAGGGAGCACAATGCCAAACTTGATCCCAGGACTCTAGGATCATGACCCGAGCCAGAGGCAGTTGCTTAACCAAATGAGCCACCCAGGCGTCCTGATAAAATCTTTTTTTAAAAAGTGATTTATCAGAAGTGTTCTGGAGCCAGATTCTGGTAATAGTTACACAACTCAATAAATCTACTTAAAGCCCTGCATTGTGTACTTAAAATGGATAGTAAAGCTGGTTTTTAAAAGCCATAAAAAATAAACTCTAGAAAGTAGTATGCTATACTCTAGATCTCATAAAACACTTTAAAAATGCTATTTAATTATTCAGAAATAATATATTAATAGTTTTAAAATACCACATAAATACATTAATAACCATAAGCCAAATGAATTCTGAAAAGACACTGTAGACATGATAATATTGTATTGTTTATGAGAATAAGATATGGCAAAATCTGAATGGCCAGAAGCACCAAATAAAATCTCAAATACACACTTGAAAAAAATCTTACATGAAATGTAAAGACAAATTTGCTACAATATGAAACACTGGAATCACTTTGTAAGATAGGAGGGGACATAGCCAGTTTGTTATATCTGTGGCTAAATTAATCTGGAAAAGGTGGAGTGGTAGAATATGGCTCATGCCTAAAGCACTCCTTAGATACTTTCAAACAGATTTTATGCAGCTGCTTTCTTCTATGGGTTCTAAATATGTACTAATAATAGTAGGCTTCGTCTTTTTCTGAATGAATCCAAGCATCTTTCTGTTGAAAACCATGACACTTACCATGGCTAAAATGCTATCGGCTTTTGTGTTTCCTACTTAGACATTCTAATGTATGATCCATTTAGATGGGACACGTCTAAGGTGAAATGTGAAACAGAGTTATTCTTTCATATAACTGAGGCAAGGCTTTGCTTCTTACTCAGAAATGTGTCTCTACTACTCTAAATCCTCTGGAAAATGAAAGGAATTTAGCAGATATGGGAAGTTATAACCATGACAGAACCTAAACAGAAGTTCTACAGAGTCTCGAGAAGTAGATGATTCTCAGATTGACAGCTAACACAACCTCAGAAAAAGCTGATGATCACATGAAGTAGGAAACGTCTGTCCAAGACCATCAGAAAAAGATTCTTCTATATGTCGTACTCCTCTTGTATACTCTTGTTTACTAGGATTTTTGTTATATTTCTTTACTAGTTTAAAGTTTCTACATTTCTGGCTTAGTCTACCATACACCCCTTACCGATAACAATGATTTGCTTGAGTGTAGGCCTTAAGTAAAATGTCTTTCCATTAATATGGCTCTTGTTAAGCCAGGAGGTGGCAAATGTTTTCTATAAAGGGAGAACAGTAAGTATTTTAGGCATCCTGCCTTATATACAGTGTCTGTCATATACTCTTCTTCTTTTTAATACTCTTTTAAAAATGTAAAAACCATTTTTTAAGACTTTATTTACTTATTTGACAGACAGAGATCACAAGTAGGCAGACAGGGAAGCAGAGAGAGAGGGGGAAGCAGGCTCCCCACAGAGCAGAGAGCCCAGTGCAGGGCTTGATCCCAGGACCCTGGGATCATGACGTGAGCTGAAGGCAGAGGCTTTAACCCACTGAGCCACCCATGCGCCCCAGTAAAAACCATTCTTAATTGTAGTCTGGATTTAGCCTGCAGGCTATGCTTTGTCAGCCCTTTGGGTTACGTCATTCCAGGGATGTGACTACATAATACCACTAAAAGACTGTATCTTTTTACACACAACCAAAAAAGATAGGAAACGTTCCCTCCACTCCTTCTTTTTTTTGAAAAGACTCCTAATAATACTGACTCCTTCCTCAGAAATCAGATAACTTGAGGTGGCCATCAAAAATTCGTTCCCTCATATTGCATGATATAGTAAAAATATAGCCTGAAGGTAAAATAGACCAGTTTAAATTCCTTAACTAAAGTAGTCAGGGTAACAAAATATTCACAGATTTTCTTTTGGCCAACCAGGGAAGAATCTGTATCATTGTTGCTTGAGTTAACATTACTCATAAGGGAAAAAAAATCTGTAGCTAAGCTAAAGAAAAGACAATCTGGCTATTTCACAAAGAAGCAGAGTTGTTGGGACTGATCTTCCCTTCACTTTTAAATATAAAACTTCTACTTATTTGTCTCACTTTGTTCGATGCCTGTTACATAGAATCTTAAATCCTTCTGGGCATTGTCCTGACAGATGATTCTGCAAGTGATTTAAGCAAAAACAAAATAAACTCACACTGATCAACTCTCAAACCAAAAGCCAGAAGTCTATAAACAAAGATTTATTTAGAAGAATTCTTCGCCTGTGGCAAAGACCTGACCAGTCACTGATAGTCTCTCATGCAGTTTTGCCTGAATGAAGACCAAAAGGGAAGCAAAATAAAACAGTTTCTGCAAACTTCAGAAAAGACTCTTCTGTAGCTGGAGCAACAAAAATCAGTTTGAAAGCTGTTCACTCAACACCAACTTACATAGTGAATAGACTTGCGCAAGTCACCCTATAAATATATATAAATTTATGTATTTAAGATATTCCAATGTACTGTTCCAATAACTCTTAACCACTTGTTTCTTAATTTGATTTCTTTCTTGAGAATGTAGCAGTTGCCCAAATTTCTTTTCATAGGAATAAAAACTTTCCTCATAGTTTCTGAGGTAATTTGTCTCATCTTCCCCCCTAACACTTCACAAGCTTTTAAAAGTTTATCTGGGTTCCATCACAGTATTATACCATTTAATAATGTTACCTTGAAGAGAGACTGATGTTGTTGTACAATGGTTATTTATAATTTATAGTGCACATTTAATGCATTTACCTCTTACATAACGTGACTTTTTCAGTCTTGATTGATAGACATATTTTAGATGTGCGGGTATATTTCTTCTGCTGTTGTCTGAGAGGGGTTCATTTTCTAAGTTGTTTCTCAACTGTACAAGTCTACGTTATTTTTGCACATGTGATAGCTTGGCTTGATATTTAATTTTTTGATCAGGAGTTTGCTTCTATTTGTGTTGAGAAAGGGAAGTCTGAGGCGAGGCTTATTTTGGTGCTTTTGTAAATCGCCCCATGTCACGCTTTCAGGATTCCTCCTTGTTCAAGAAAAGGGAAGTGAGGCAGCAAGGAGGGAGACACATGGTTGTCCACCCCAGGGGGTATGCTGGACTGAGTGAGGAGCATGTGGAAGACAAGGGCATTCCTGTGGACTCTGGCAGGACGCTGCCTCATGGGCCGTCAGTCCAAACTTGGCACCTCAGCATCACAAAGTCAGTGGCACTGACTGGGCAGGCAGTCTGGGCAGGCAGCAGACAACAAGAGCTTCTGCAAAGCATGAGTGGAAACTAGGGTTCCCAGAGGTCCTTGGGGGCAGGTTGGGGGGTAGTGTAATTGAACTGAGGCCTCGGGGCCTGCTGTGGCAGTGGGTGAGGGGGTGTGCAGAAGGGGTTGGCCCTAGCAGCAGGCTGGGGAATTTGAGAGATTCTCTGACAAAGACAGCCAGAGAACCAAGGGTCCTATGCATTCTTTGGTCCCTAACTTCAACCACGGTACCAAGAGGGTAAAAGCAACCAAGCAGACAAAAGCTACCACTCCAGAGCTTGATGTGATGACAGAAAACAAAGTGGATCCCAAGAGCCCTTCTCAGCCCTGGGAACAGAGGAAGCCCTGTTGAGGTAGCAGGTGGAGGGTGGGCAGAGGAGGAATCTGAAAAGAATTTGTTCCAAAGTAACTGAATTAAACTTAAAAAACTGTTCAACTTAGTGAATCAGGTTCGCTTTTTCACCAGATTGGACTACATTTGCTACACAGTGAATTGTAAGAAAGGGAAGATACCTTAAAAAAAAAAAAAAAGAAATAGATGAGCTCTGTCTTTGTAAAAGCACATCAAAAGGCAAGTCTCACTATATTCTGAGTGTGATTTTTCATTCATTTTTGGGGGGACTCAGATTGCTCTTTGGCTTGTAAATTCTTTCAAGGAAATATATGGTCTATAAATATCTATGAAGATCATTTCTGTGCTGATTTTTGATATCCCTTCTCTGGTGGCTTTCCATCCTTTAGGGCAATTGTCTTCTCTCAGCTCTTCTTTTCTGTTCCATGGTATTCCTTTATATTCTGGGTAAGTCTCCCATATTTATCTTCTATCATTGATTTCATTTTTCTGCAGTCTCGACTCTACGCTGTCTTGCCTCCGAAGTATATTTTAATCCTGCTCTTGCTTTTGAACATTTTAAATGAAAATTTCCAAAATATTAACAAAAAGAATAGCGCAATAACATGTCCTGGCTTGTGTACGGGTGATGTAGCCAGGAGGTGAGCTGCTTGGACCTCTCATCAAGAAGGAACTTGGGCTTCAGCTGTGAGCAGTTAGCTGAATCTCCAGATGTATCCTTTCTGGGATTTGTTAGGCATCGAAGCCAGGATTCTTCTCCTCCAGGGCAGCCTCCAGCCAGTAAGTGAGCACAGCAGGGACATGAGGGCCTGCCATTTCTGCCCAGTGTGGGACTCCTGAATGAGCTCATCTACTGGGTTGGCTGACCCTGTCAAATCTGCATCACAGTCTGAGGCCCTCCCGCTCTATTCTGCCTCCTTCTGCCTCTGTTCTCCTACCTGTCAGCTGTGTATCATGGCCTGCCCACCACCTTCTCCCAATTAATCCTGCTTCTGCTCCTTTTATCCTTCACAGGAATTACCCCCAGGAAACACCTCCCAACTTTGCCCAGCATCTGCATCTGCACAACTAGCCACTCTGTAAGGACCTATTTCGCCAGAGTGAGTCCATCCTGGTTAAAAGCCATTTTGTTGTTTGTGCAGTAAAACTTAAACTGACACTGCCGCCCCGCCCCCCACCCAAGAAACTTACTTAGAAGCAAGTCTGGGAAACCAGTAAAATATGGTCAGCTAGTTCCTAATAACAGAGCCCAGAATACAAAGCCAGGTCGGCCAGTTCTTGATAACAGAGCCCAGAATACAAGGACGAGTCGGGCCAGGTGGAGACATCCAATCAGTAAGAAACACACATACTTTTTCCCTAACCACCAAAGAATGTAAACCCTGCCGTTTGGGTGCCAACCTTGAGCACCAATTCTGACCAGAGTAATAGATTAGGTCAAACAGCTACTATAGGGTAAATTGTAATTCAATTGGCCACCTGTGTGTGACCTAACATGACTACAATCTCATTGGCCACCTACGAGTGGCCAGACTTTTGCTCAATAAAAGGTAGTCTGTAAGATGGGGAAAGGTCGCTCTCTTCAGAGGTGGCCCTGACCAGTCAGTCAGTCAATTCTTGAGCCTGTAAGCTGGGGGTGGTCGCTCTCTTTGGAGACAGTCCTGGCCGGTCAGTCTGACTTCTAATGCTTAGCATAGATTAGAGCTTTGCATAACTTTCACCTTGTCTCAGTCTCGTTCCCCTGACCAACCAGTCTAACTTCTAATACTTATCATAAAATAAAGCTTTAAATATCTTTCACTTTGTCTCAGTCTCGTTTCGTTTAATAACAGACCTAACACACTCATCAGCAATAATTTAGATTTCATTGCATTCATGACGTGTCCATTCTCTAATTTTCATTTCTTTGCTAAAGTATTTTGAGCACAAATCCCAGGCATTAGACCATTTCATCTCTTTGTACTTCGTTGCACATCTTTTAAAAATATGAAAAATATATTATACACTCATAATGCACATATAACATTATTTCTTAATGTCATCCAATACCTAATACATAATCACATTTTCTAAGTTATCTAAAATCTTTATGAACCAAAGCCTATGTATTATATTTTTATGTATCCTAAGCCTTTTTCTGCTGTTATAGGCATAATATTTATTTTAAGAGAGAGAGAAAGAGAGAGAGCACTTTTGCATGCACATGTATTCGAGCAAGGGGAGGGGCAGAAGGAGAGGGAGAGAGAAAATCCTCAAACCAACTCTGGAGTGACTATGGAGCCCTGACTCGGGGCGAGATCCCAGGATCCCGAGATCATGACCTGAGCAGAAATCAAGAGTCCACTGCCCAATGAACTGAGCCACCCATGCTCCCCTTTGCTTTTATATTTCAAAATCTTCATTAATACTTCAGCCAGCTCACTTAAAATTTCTTTTTCATGACATATTTTTCATTTATGGTTTTTTGTGTTTTCTTCTACATGGTTCATATTTTTCTGTAGTTTTTGGAGGACATGAATCAGGTTTCTTCTAAAATTTTCATCTTTTTTAAAAGAAAATAAGAATTGGAAATATGATTCTCTTAACCTTCAGAGCAATGATTCCTTTGACTTAAGTCTCTACAAAGTGGATAATTTTTCTTTTCTGTTTATACACATTGAAAAGGAAGACCTTTATTTATTCCTGGAGTTTCCAACAGAGTGAATAATCTAAATTCTTTTTCTATAAACTTGTGCTAGAATATTTTCTCTCCCAGATTTAAATCTGAAGTTCCAAGTTGGTAGAATTTACAATGGCTAGTTGGGATTCTTCTAATGCAAGTCTCTTGGACTGAGTTTGGGTCTTTTGATTCAGCTGTGGAGACATGTCAAAATGGTTTTCCCCAACTCCTTCAAAGTGAATTGTTCTGCTTGATTCAAAGGCTAGAGGACATGATGGTCTACAATGTAGGACTGTGTTTATAAAGTCATCTTAATCAACATTGCAATTAGTGCACATTCCACCTGGACATTGACATGTCATCCTCTCTTGTACCTAGTGTCTGATGCAATTGCCAGTTTTTGTCTTTTTTTAATATCTTCATGGACATTTTAATGGGAAGTTGAGCAGAAATGTTCGGGCATGGTTCCATGGATGTCTATAAATACCATTCATAAATAAATACCATCATTACCCTTTATTTGCAGGATTCTGCCAGAGGATTGAAAAGTAATAGAATAAATGAAATGCATAATTTAGAAGGAAAAGCTATATACATTTGTATTTAGGAGGAAAGAGATAATACAAAGGAAAGGTAGAATATGATAGAAATAGGATATGTTGCCTTCTCTATTACCTCTCATGAGAGAGGAGGAAAAAGCAAAATGTAAATATGCATCCAGAAAGGAATATAACAGACACAAGTTTGAAACACATGCTAAGAATTCATCAAATGTTTAGATTTGAAAAGTGTGCCTGGCTATAAATGGATTAATTCCCACTGAAACTATATATCTAATTTAGGTGGTGATTATATACCTCTAAATAGCTGGTGATTATGAAATGCCTTATGATAGTGCTTGTCAGTGGATAAGACTTCCTCTAAAAATAAGTAAGTGTGTTTTCTGAGTACATGATGCAGTTAACCTTGTTTTCTTAAACAAGAGACACTTTTTTTTTTTTTAAATTTAAATTCTAGGTAGTTAACATACAGTGCAAAATTGGTTTCTGGAGTAGAATTTAGTGATTCATCACTTACATACAACACCCAGTGCTCATCTCATCATAAGTGCCCTCCCTAATACCCAAAGAAGAAACTTTGAATGGAAATACTTGCATAAATTATACAGGCAAAATTTCATGGAAATATTTGTATCTACAATATATTTATAACTTTTTATTTTATTAATTCTCAAAATGTTAAACAAAATAAGATATAAGGATAATACATATTTAACTACTGCCACTTTTTTCTCTTTTAAATATGATTTTTTTCTTGTTTTCAGAATTGATAAATATTAACTTAAAGTTCCTGAAGTGTTTCTTATTGACAGTTTCTCTTTCTCTCTTTCTTTGCCTTTACTGGCAATGTCACCAAAGTCTTTAACTCTTTGCTTCATATTTCTCTTAAGCTCCTGATTTTTTTATTTTGAGAATTCCTGGTTGTGATTTCTCTCCCATAGTGCTTTTCACACAATTTAGAACATCCATTTGTTTCTCCATATCATTTGCCAGAATTAAATCCCTGTGTGTTGTCCTTCCTAAGTAAAATTAAAATTTGAAATAAAGTGCCCTTCATTTTATCACTTACTTATCATAGCTCCTCATGAAATTAAAAAGGTAATTTTGGGGGAATAATATTGCTGACCATTTGCAGTTCTTTCTACTTTTTCCTACCAGTACCAACATTGATTGATAAATTCAGTTACAGAATTTATATGGTTTTAGAGCTGCAAAATATGTCTTTTATCTTAAAGTGGATAGAGAACTGTGATGATGGAAGTTTTATATATCAAATGAAAATGCAAATTCTGTGCTCATACACTTATGTACACAGTGACATCTGCTGAAGGAGGTCCATATATATATTTAACAGATGATTATTCCTGGGCTACTTTATATTCATTTGATATCATGAGTTGGCCAGGTATCTGACCTAATGGCTGAAATGCAGGCTCTAAAAAAATTTAGAATGGAGATCTTTAAATAATTGCTCCCAATTAAAATAAATACACATTTTCTAGCACCTCATTATCGCACACACTCAAAGAAATTTGATCGTGTGCAATAGTCAAGTATGCAATACTCAAGTATGTGCAACTCAAGTTGCCTTGAGCTGACATAGTGAATATTTATTAGCACTTTGTTAAAATTATATACATGTAAAATTCTTTAATATTCATTACTATGATTTTAAGTTTTCCTGATTTTGTTTGGTCATTTGTCATTCTGAAACATAAACTTTATTTGTTTAAAAGTCTAGTGTCCATTTTTGGGAGAGGAGTTTAGTTTAATTCTTTTAAAATAAACTTTTTGAGGTAAGTGTAGATTCACATGCAGTTGTAAGAAATACTACAGCGAGATCCTATATGTCCTCTACCCAGTTTCCCCCAATGGTAAAACTTGCAAAACTATAATACAAAACAACCAGGGCAAGCACAGGACAATTTCATCACCACAAGATTCCACATGTTGCCTTTTTTTAGCCACATTGATTTCTTGTTCACTCTCCTTAACAGGGTCACCATTAATCTCTTGATGTCTATAGGTTTGTCATTTGAAGAATGTCGTATAAATGGAATCATACAGTTTGTAACTGAGATTGGATTTTTTCATTTAATTTCATGTTCTCTAGGTTGCTGTGTGTATCAGTAGTCCATTCCTTCTTGCTGCTCAGTTTTCCACCATTGTAGATAAGCTAGAGTCTGTTTGGCCATTCTTTTGCTGAAGTCTATCTGGATTATTTGCAGTTTTTGGCTATTAGGAATAAAATTGCTATAAACATCTATGTATAGATTTGTGTGTGAACGTAAGTCTTCAATTTTTTTGGAATCTCCAGGATTGTAGTTGCTGGGTCATAAGGTAGCTACGTGTTTCATCTTTTTAAAGAAATTGCCAAACTGTTTCTGAGAATGGTTAATCCATTTTACATTCCCTTCCTCAATGTTTCTTCAGTTCTCCATATCCTTCCTAGCCTTCAGGGTTGTCACTATTTCTTATTTATCCATTCTGATGAGTGTATAGTACTATTTCATTGTGGTTTTAATTGTGAACATCTTTTCATGTGCTAATTTTCCATTTGTAGATCCTCTGGTGAAATCTCTTCAGCAAGTTGCCTATTTGGTATTTAGTTTTTTTTGTTTTTGTTTTTGTTTTTTTATTACTGAGGAGTTTTGAGAGTTTTTAATATATTCTACATATTAGTTTTTTGTTGGACATGTGGTTTGCAAATATTTTCTGCCATATCTTGCTTGTGTTTTCATCCACTTAAGAGGATGTTTTATAGAATGTAAGTTTTTAGTTTTAGTTAAGTCCGGTTCATCATTTTTTCCTTTTATGGACTGTGCTCCAGTATCAATCTACAAACTCTTTGTCTAGTTCCAAATCTCTAAGATTTTCTCTAATATTAATTTTCTTAAATATTTATGACTTTATGTTATACAATAAATTTTAAGATCCATTGTGAATCAATTTTTACATAAGTTGTCAGACTTAGGTTGAGCTTATTTATTTTTTAACCTGTTGGTATTCATTTGCTCCACTACCTTTATTGAAAAATTTTCTTTCACTGAACTGTTCTTGCATATTTATCAAAAATAAGTTGGCATATTTGTATGGATCTACTTCTGGGTTTTCTGCTCTTTTCCATTAATCTATTTGTCTGCTCCTCCACCAACACAACATAGTCTTAATTACTGTACCTAAAAAATGCCTTAAAATCAGGTAGATTGACTCCTCCCACTTTCTTCTTCTTTTTCAAATTATTTGAGCTATTCTAGTTCCTTTGCCTTTCTATATAAATTTCAGATATGAATATCTATATCTTATCTCTATCTACAAAAATCTTACTCAGATATTGGTAGAAATTGCATTAATTCTTTATATCAATTTGGGGATAATTGACACTTTTACTATGTTGAGCCTTCCACTCAAGGAACATGGCCTATAATTTAGATCTAATTTGACTACTTTCATCAGTGTTATGTAGTTTTTAGCATTCAGGTCCTGTAAATATTTTGGTAGATTTATAACTAAATGTCTCATTTTTATTAGCAATTAAAAATGGTATTATACTTTGGTGTGCCTGGGTGGCTCAGTTGGTTAAGCATCTGACTCTTGATTTTAGCTCAGATCATCATCTCAGTGCTGTGAGATGGAGTCCCATGTTGGGCTCCACTCTGGGTGTTAGCCTGCTTAGGATCATCTCTCTCTTTCACCGGAAAATAATAATAACAACAATAATAAATGGCATTATACTTTTAATTTTAGTGTCCCTTTGATCATTATTAGTATATAGGGATATAATTAATGTTATGTGTTGATCTTTTACGTATGATGTTCTAAGCTCACTTATTAGTTCTAAGAGTTTTTTGGTAGATAATTTGGAATTTTCTATGTGGACAATTATGTCATCTGCAATTAGGTAGTTTTACTTCTTTTCTTTCTTTCTTTTTTTTTTCTTGAGGTGTGAGATTTTCTTTCATGGCTTTGAATGCACTGGCTAGAACTTCCAGCATTTTGCTTAAAAAGAGAGAGCAGACATCTTTGCCATGTTCCTAATTTTAGGAAGAAAGCATCCAATCTTTTACCATTAAATATAATGTTAGCTATATGCATCTCATAGATGCTTTTAATGAAGATGAGGAAGTTCCTCACTATTTCGATTTTTCTAAGAGTTTTTATCATAAATAGATTTTGATTTTGTCAAATTATTTGCGTCAGTTGATATGAGCATGAGTCGTTTTTTTTTTTTCTTTAGCCTATTAATACATAGGATTATACTCATTGCTTTTCAAATACTAAAGCAGCTTGGCATCTTTGCAATAAATCTTACTTTGCCATGGTTATAATTCTTTTTATAAATTACTGAATTCTCTTTGCTAATATTTTTAAAGGATATTTGTGTCTATATTCACGAAGGATACTGGTTTGTGGTTTTCTTTTTTTGTACTGTCTTTTCCTGGTTTTGGTGTAAGGTAATAATAACTTCATAAAATGCATTGGGAAATATTTCCTCCTATTCTGTTTTCTAGAAGAAATTGTGTAGAATTGGCATTAATTCTTCTTTAAATGTTTGGTAGAATTCTCCAGCGAAACCATCTGTATCTGAAGATTTCTTTTCTGGGAAATTTTAAATTATAAATCAATTTCCTGAGTAGTTATAAGGCTATTCAAATTATCAATTTCAAATTGGATGAATTATGGTAGTTTTTGTTGTTGTTTTGGTTTTAGGATTGGCTCATTTCATCTAAGTAGTCAAATTTATGTGTGTAGCATTGTTCATAATTTTTCCTTATAATTCCTTTGATATCTGCACATTCTTAGTGATAGCTCCCAATATATTGGTATATTTGTGTCTCTCTCTCTTTTTTTTTTTTTTTTTTGGTCAGTCTTGCTAGACATATGTCATTTTTACTCACCTTTTCAAAGTGAGTTTCTTATAGATAAAATACAGTTGGGTCATTATTTTAATCCATACTACCAATATCTGTCTTTTAATTGATGTATTTAAACCACTTACATTGAATATAAATATTGATATATTAGGGCTTAAGTCAGTTAATTTCTTTGTTTCTATTTTCTTCTCTATTTTCTTTTTCTTGCCTTTCCATTGGGTTACTTAAACATTTTTTAAGAATCCTATCTCTATTTATCTATAGTGTGTTTTAATGTATCTATTCATATAGCTCTTTATTAGTGATTGCTCTGAATGCTACATTATTTATGCATGACTTATCACACTATTAGTGTCATCATTTTACCAGTTGGAGTGAAGTGTAGAAACCTTACTTCCCTGTATGTAACTTTACCCTTCCCTCTTCAGAATATAAATGTTTAAAATATTTCCTCTATACACAATTATAACCACATCAGACAGTGTTACAATTTTTGCATCAACCATCAAACATAATTCAGAAGACCTAAGAGAAGAAAGCAAGCCTGCTATATTTACTCATATTTTTGCTTACCATGTTTTCTTTTTTCCTGATGATGTTCCAGTATTTCTTACTTTTCATTAACATTCTGTTTAAAGAAACTTTTCTAGCTCTTCTTTTAAGGCAACAAATTATCTTAGATTTCATTCATAACTCCAGAAAAATTACTTTCTCTGTAATGGAGTTTGGCAATTTTGTTCTTTCAGCACTTGAAAAATGAGCCACTTTTTTCTGATCTCCATGGTTTCTGATGAAAGATATGTTTACATTTGAATTACTTTTCTCTTGTAGGTAAGTTCTTGTTTCTATCTTGCTGCTATCAAGATTTTTTCTTTGTTTTTAGTCTTCAAATGTTTGAGTTTTAGTCATGTTTAGCTTTAGTTTTCAAATCTGTGTTGGTGTGGATTCCTTAGATTCATCTGGCTTGGGGATTTTCTCAGATTTCTGGATCTGTGGGTTTATATATTTTTCTAAATTTGAAAGGTTTCACCTATTGTATCTTTGCTACATGTTTTCTCAGCCTATCCTCTTTCTTCTGTTTTTCCAGGACTTCCATGACTAGAATGTTAGATCTCTGGTAGGCTCCCACTGGTTCCTACTCATTTTTTATTCAATCTCTTTCTTCTGTTCAGATTGGCCAATTTCTACTCTATCTTCCAGTTCTGTGATTTTTCCTTTTCTTTTTTGCTCTGTCTTCTCCATTCTGCATTTGTGTCTACCCTCTGAAGTTTTTACTTGTTACTATATTTTTAAAAAGGTGTTTCACCAAGATCAAAAAAGCTTTTGCATAGCAAAGGAAACAGTTAACAAAACCAAAAGACAACTAACAGAATGGGAGAAGATATTTGCAAGCGACATATTAGATAAAGGGCTAGTATCCAAAATCTATAAGAGCTCAGCAAACTCAACGCCCAAAGAACAAATAATCCAATCAAGAAATGGGCAGAGGACATGAACAGACATTTCTGCAAAGAAGACATCCAGATGGCCAACAGACACATGAAAAAATGCTCCACATCACTCAGCATCAGGGAAATACAAATCAAAACCACAATGAGATACCACCTCACACCAGTCAGAATGGCTAAATTTAGCAAGTCAGGAAATGACAGATGCTGGCGAGGATGTGGAGAAAGGGGAACCCTCCTACACTATTGGTGGGAATGCAAGCTGGTGCAACCACTCTGGAAAACAGTGTGGAGGTTCCTCAAAAAACTGAAAATAGAGCTACCCTATGACCCAGTGATTGCACTACTGGGTATATACCCTAAAGATACAAACGTGGTGCTCCGAAGGGGCACGTGCACCCGAATGTTTATAGCAGCAATGTCCACAATAGCCAAACTATGGAAAGAACCTAGATGTCCATCAACAGATGAATGGATAAAGAAGAAGTGGTATATATATACAATGGAATACTATGAAGCCATCAAAAGAAATGAAAACTTGCCATTTGTGATGACGTGGATGGAACTAGAGGGTATTATGCTTAGCGAAATAAGTCAATAGGAGAAAGACAACTATCATATATCTCACTGATATGAGGAAGTGGAGATGCAACATGTGGGGCTCGGGGGGTAGGGAAAGAAAAAATGAAAGAAGATGGGATAGGGAGGGAGACAAACCATAAAAGACTCAATCTCAAGAAACAGACTGAGGGTTGCTGGGGGGAGGGGGAGGGGGGTCGGGAGACGGTGGTGGGGATATGGACACTGGGGAGTGTATATGCTATGGTAAGTGCTGTGAAATGTGTAAACCTGGAGATTCACAGACCTGTACCCCTGGGGATAAAAATACATTATATGTTTATTAAAAAATTTAAAAATTAATAAAAAAAACAAGAAAACAACAGAAAAACCCACAATAAATAAATAAGTAAATAAATAAATATTCTATTTTAACTTGCATCCTCCATCACTTCTCCAGTAGAGAAGGTGGGGGAGGGGTGCTGCCTCATGATTGCCATGTGGGGCAAGAAGTCCAGGTTTTCCACTTGGCCTCCACTGATACCTGAGGGTGTAGGCTTCCTCTTATTGCTGAGTTGAGATGAGAGTTCTAGGACCTGCTAGGTCTCCACTGATACCTCCACGGTAAGGAAGTGTAGCAGTACCTCATCATTGCTCCCTACATGGTTTCCACTAAATACCATGAGAAGGGGGTGGTGGTGAAAGTACCAAGTTCCAATTCTCCTCTAGCCCTCTTCTGACATTGCATCTCATTACTGCTGGGAAGGAGCAAATTCCAGGCTCTCCACATGTTCCTCACTGATATCATGGGGGTGAACTTGTTACCACATTGTGGGGATGACAGTCCTGGTTTCCCATTCAGCATTTGCAGGCGCTTTGGATGCCTTGTTGTTGTCGACATGAAAAGTCTGGCCTCCCCACTCATTGAATGTATTGCTTATTGAATGTATGCTATGTGTCAGGCATGGTTCTAAGAACTTCATATGTATTAAACCACATAATTATTACAATAACCAAATGAGGTGGTTACTATTATTTTAACACAGAGAGGTTAAGTAACTTGCCCATAGTCAAAAACAGTTCTGTGGGCCAATATTAGGTTATATGCAATGATAGCAAGCAGAAAGTCAGTGAGGCTTCTCTTAGGAGGGGCAGTCAGGAGCCCAGAGAAAAGAATAGCTGAAATCAAACTGTGTGCCTTGATGAGGTCTGCTTCTCCCACTTAAGAAATAACAGACGTGAAAAAGACGATCCATGCACTAATCAGCTATTGCGCGAAGCATGGAATATATAGAAAGTAAAAATTTCCCCGCAAGATTTATATACATGACCCTTTTTGTGACTCATCTCAAATTGCTAATTCACTAAACTGGTAATGGAAAGTTACCTCAAACTGGCTTCTAGGTTGAGATTTGAGAGGATTCCACCAACATTCCAAGGGTGAGAAAGGTGATGTAAGAGAAATTCACCCACCTTCTTCCTAGGTAATTCCAGACCAAGTTAGAAAGCTTATCATGTGCTCACCATTCAAAACCAAACAACAATCTGCTAAACACATGCACACACATGCACACACATGCTGAGAAACTGGGCCTATAAAAAGATTCAGTAACACACATAAAAGAAAACATAGTACTCAAAATAACACTTTCAAACAAGTGCACAATGAGAAATATGTAACACTTAGAGTACATCTACTTTGTTCACTTACTAAAATTCAAGAAAATATGATCCTTTTAAAACAATAAATGGAAGATGAGATAATAGAACAGCCAACTGATATGAAAATGCAGACTGCCTAGAATAAGCAGAAATAGCAAGGGATAACTACATTGACAAGGCGACGGCAAGGAAAGACTGTGTTGAAACTGAAAGGAAAACAGATGAAATAATACCATAGTTGATGTACTGAAGAGCAGAACTGACCCTCCCTAATATTTTATTGATGACGAAGCTCAGCTTGATTAAGTCTTCCAGGATAGAGACGAAGAAGAAAAAAAGACAAAAATGAAGACAAGCAGATGCTCAATATGGAGAACAAATGATTAGAAGCCAACAAACGATCAGCTATATATAATAGAGAGAACTCTCTTGAGATGAAAAAATGTCCTAACCCTGTAGGCTGACAGCATTGACTCCATAACTGTGCAAAAACCCCAGCACCTAAATATGTCAAAGCACATTGCTTAGGCTTTTAAGGACAAAGGAGTTTAATTATTAAAAAAATATAATTACACATCAAAAAAATATATGATGCCTACCAAAAAGAAATGGCCTTGGCCACAGAAATTCTCTTCTGCAATATACAATTAGAAGATGACAGAGTAATATCCTCACATTTCAGGTAAATATCTGTTATCTAAGAATTCTATATTCAGCATGTTGTAATTTATGTGCAGTGGTATCTAATGGACATCTTTAGATATTCAAGGGCTCAGAAAATATACCACTTATATTATTTTAAGATACTCCTGCAACCAAGATATAAATCACACTTGAAGAAATCATGGCAGGAAAGACATGGTTGATAGCACTGAAAACATTTAAATATTAATTACTCCAAAAATGTCATAAATATGTTTAGAAAGTAGAATATAGTTACCATAAATGGATCTTGAAGAGATGATACATAATGTAGAGAACAATTTGGCAATAATACCTGAACCTTAAATTTCAATATGCCGAACATATCAAGAAGCACGAAAAGGAGACATGAAAAAAAGGAAAAGAACAGTAGGCTAATTTTCTGTTATAGATGGTGTAATATTTTACTATTGATAATGAAAATCAGAGTAATACATGTTCTGCTATTTAAAGTAATGGTGCGTATTGATGTAATTTTAAAAAGTCTGCTTTTTTCCTAATTACTAACAAAGGAAAATACTCTTAAAATTATCATGTAGAAAATGACAGAAAACATGTGAAATAGAATATAAACTAAAAATATCTAGAAATCATAAAATAATATTGTTGGAGTAAAATGGTCTGTGAATGTAAACACAGCAAACTCTTTTTGCAGAGACCAGCTGAGTTCCTATTGTGTGAGAAAAACAAAACCCATCTATGTGCAAAGTAAGAGTTGCATTGATAGGGATGCCTGGGTGCCTCAGTCAGTTAAGCGTCTGCCTTTGGTTCAGGTCATGATCCCAGTGTCGTTCCTACTTTTGATTCTCCTCCCCGCTTATGCTCTCTCTCTCTATTTCTATCTCTCTCAAATAAATAAATTAAATATTTAATTAAAAAAAGAGTTGCATCTATGATATAGTGATTGCAACAGGATAATGTTAAGGTTATGGGCAAATATTCATTAGGAAAACATATTCCAAATTCTCCAGTGCTCAGAATGTTAATACTATGCCAAGCAGAATTCAAGGAAAACACTAAATAAAACAATGAGAATATTTTTTTAGATCTGTGAAAGCATAATCAATAAACTAGATAAGAGTCTTGAAACTTTTATGATGAAAATTGTTACCAACATATATTAAAAAATAGTTGTAAATGTAATCTTAATTACCTAAAAAACAAAAACTGTGAGGAATTTTGATACACTTCATAATTGACCAGGTCATTATTAAATAAGTGAATAAAAATATGGAGAAATGGAATAAAATAGTTAAAAGTGCTGGTTTTATATAATTTGTGTAATTTTTTGAACTATACAGAAGGAGAATATACATTTTCTTTATAGTTCGCAAAAGTTGATTATATGTTAAGCCATAGGAAATGTAAAAACTTCTAAAAGTAAAAAATTGTACAGTTTTTAATAACTCCATTGTAAAACCAGAACTGAGTAGTAAAATTTCAAATACATGGTGATTTTAAAACATTCTCATTCATGGATCAAAGTAGAAGTAAAAACTTTTGCAATTATGGTTACTTAGAAATATTTAAATGAGAGTCACAGATCTTACAGAAGATGTTTAAAAATGCAGTTAAAGTTAATTCCACAACATTAATAAAGAGGAAAGAATTAAAATGAATGAATTTATTATTTAACTGAAATAGTAGTTAAATAAATAAACGTATGTTCCATATATCTATATTAGTATAGATATGTGGATAGATAGGTGGAAGTAAAGAGGAAGTATGTAATAAATATACAAGTAGAAATTGTGAACCAGACAAATGATAACACCAAACAAAATCAATAATAAATTAAGAAAACAATTTACCATGATCATATGATCAATTTAGATTTATTTTAAAGATGTAATGTTTCAATATTATGATATCTGTTATTATAATTGGTAACATCAATAGGTAGAAGGAGAAAATTTGACCTCCTTGTCAAATTTAAAGAGAAAATTTATCACCATTATGATAGATGACAAAAATTCATTGTATAAAAGCTGCTGTTATTTGTGCTAAATATTCTTCAATGAAGAAGGAATGGAAAAGCACTTAACTTCTTTAAAAGTCTCTTGACTCAATAGGAAAGTTATAATCAGTTTGAAATATTAAAACTGGCAAAAAACAATAGAGCCCACCATCACCCTGATCATGTAATATTTTTCTAGACATCCTGATGAATCAAAAAAGATAATAAAATAAACAAGAAGCATGTATTGTCACTAATTATAGATAGAACATCTGAACTACCTGGAGAGTCATAAAGTTATTGAAAACACTAATAGCACATAAAAGGAAATTTAATAAATTCATTCAACAAATTCAATATAATGATTGGTTAGAAAAAGTATATGTATATGCATACACACATGTATCAGGTAATTCTAGACATTTTAACATATACAAATTTTAATAGTATAGAGGAATTAGAACCTCATTCACATTGGCAAACAAAAATATTAAATATCTAGCAAAAAATTTAATAAGAATATTCTAGTCTTCTCTAAAGGAAACTTTAAAATAATATTGAGGTACAAAAAAACCCCCAAACAAACAAACAAAAGCCCCAAATATACTCTGAGAAAACTTAATATTGTAAACACATAAATCATCCACATATCATTTATATATTTAATGTAATTATAATACATTGCAAGTTTTCCTGTTATATGTGCAAAATGATTATAAATACCATCTTTTGAATAATCAAGATATTTTGAAAGAGAAAAAAAGAGGGCTTTTTTGGAACAATAATTTTAAAATACACTTGCTTTGTAATGGTACACTTGTTTTAACAGTGTGATGTGGTTCAGGAGTAGCAAAATGAGGGAAATGTTTGCAGTATATGTATGGAAGAACTAAGAGACAAAGGTGTAAAGAGTTTTTACAAATTATTAATAATAAAATGAATGTCTCAATAGAAAAATGAACAAAGAATATTAATGGAGATTTACAGAAAAATGAAACCCAAGTGAGAAGTAAAATATTCTGTATCTAACAATCAAGAAAATATAAATTTATAAATTCTATGATTAAATAGAAATGATTTTTATAGGAGAAAATTTGAAAGCATTTTAAATTTCTTTTAAGAGCAATTTGGAAATATAGGTTGGCATTTTTATAAAATAGAATACTATATAGCAACTTAAAATCATATTGAAATATTAATATAAGAAACTTTAATGAAATATATTTGTTTAAAAAGGGAAGTGCTATACAATAAATAATTTTACAGCAAAACTATTTGCCCAGGAAATAATCTAAAAGTATATTGAAAATATTGCTAGCTATGATTATCTATTGCTGTTTGAAAACGAACTTTTTTTTTTTTTTTGACAGACAGAGATCACAAGTAGGCAGAAAGGCAGGCAGAGAGAGAGGGAAGCAGGCTCTCCACTGAGCAGAGAGCCCCATGCGGGGCTCGATCCCAGGACGCTGGGATCATGACCTGAGTGGAAGGCAGAGGCTTTAACCCTCTGAGCCACCCAGGCGCCCCTGGAACAACATATTTTAAAAAATATTTTAAAATAATGATTCACAAAATTTGGCTATAAGTGTAGTTTATTTTTTTAAATTGTATTCTTCGTACTTTTCCAGGATGTCTACAATAATACATTACTTCGTTCCCAGAAGGAATGTTAGTTAAAAAATCTGACTGACCCGAGAAGAATAAAAATTAATCTTAATTGCCGGTGCTTTGTGCTTACTATCAGGCACTATTCTAGGAGTTTGCATGCATGCTCTCATTTAGCCCTCAGAACAAATGTATTTGATAAGACTTGTTATTGCCCTATTTGATGGATAAGAAAGTCAAGGTTTAAAGAGATTAAGTAACTTACCCCAGGAGACACCAATCATAAGTAATGGAATTGGGGGTCAAAACCCTATGACTGGCACTCTACATGGTACCAAGTGCCCTTTCTCCCAAAGGACTTAATCTTTCAAAATATTGAGATGTCTTATTTAATTGACCATTTTTTAAAAAAAGATTTTGTTTATTTGACAGAGAGAGAGAGAGAGCACAAGCAAGGGGAGCAGCAGAGAGAGCTGGAGAAACAGACTCCCTGCTAAACAGGGAGCCCAGGATCCCAGGATCATGACCTGAGCTGAAAGCAGACACTTAACCAACTGAGCCACTCAGGCTCCCTAAATCAACCATTTAATGTAGGTTAAAGAATGATTTTAATCTTTACTTACAGAAAGCCTCATTCATTTAGATAAGCCAAAGCACCCCCCAACCCCACAAATAAGCAGGAAAATTATTGAATTTTTTTAGGAAATAACATTTTTATTTATTCATTAAGGTCCAGACTAACATTTCTCATATAATAGATTTCTTGAAGAAAATCTGTTTTGTTGAATGATTAAGAACATTTGGTAATGAATTTATTAATTACCTAAAAGTCAAATGTTACTTATGTCCTTAAAATGAGTTTGTCCTCTAATAATTTGTTAATAAACCCATTATAATTTTATTTATAGAACTTACAATACTGCATCTTTGAAGAAAGTGTGTGCTAAAAGAAATTTAATCTTACTCTAGACTAAATATAAATACTCCAAATAGTCTGAATTATTTCAGAATGACTTTATGAAATGTTACCTAAGATATAATAATTGACAAATGAGAATGTGTGAGTCAAAGGATGTTCTAAACCCCTTGTGTGCAGTACTGTTCTTCTCTAAAAAAGATTAGGAACTGGTATTAATCTGTACGCAGCACAGAGTTCTCCTTTGTTCTGTACCCATCCTGCATGCTATACTTTATCCAAGCATCATTCATCAACAATTTCAAAAGTGGATATGTGTTGAGTTCCTTGACGACAGGATCTTTGACTTTTTTATAAAAAAATTTTTAAAATTTGTTTGACAGACAGACACAGAGAGTACAAGTAGGGGGAGAGGCAATAGCAGGCTTCCCACTGGGCAGGGAGCCCAAGGTGGGGCTCCACCCCAGGTTCCTGAGATCATGACCTGAGCTGAAGGCAGACCCCTAACCTACTGAGCCACCCAGGCACCCCAAAATCTTTGTTTCTTCTTCATCTTCGTATTTCAATACCTAATAATTGCTTGGCATCTAGTATTCATTATTTTTTCACTAAATTAAATTTAGCTGATTGCAATTTCTTTAATGTCCTTATCACCACTTTATCCTTTACTGTAATCAGTCCAATGATAATACTTCTCAGATGATGTTTATAAAACTGACTGGTAGAGGACAAGCTTAAGAATGAGTGTAGGAATAATGTGTAGATAAGCCATGTTATTCTTCCTTTCTTGTTTAGAAATAATAAGGAAATGGAAACACATTTAAATTCTTCTAAGATACAAGAATTTTCATAACAATACTCTATCATTTTATTATTGTTGTATTTTAATCTGGGTTACTCAGAAATTGGAGAGAGCTTGAGATTGTGTCAAAATCATGATCAATACCAAAAAAGGGCATTAGTCTTTTTTTTACCTCTCAAAAGATTTAGAAATTTTGATCCAATTTGTGCATGCTCATTAATTTGAACATTGAAGGGAAGTTTTCTAAATGATCATTGTGATTTAGGCTTCAGAATGAATTGAATTTAGATTTGAATGTATTTCTCTTTGCTTTGGGATATATTTATGTAAACATTGCTTTGTGAAAAAAATTGGCAATGGTGTGTTTATAATGAAAATAATTCATTATATTTATTGAAATCATATCTTCTGTAATGGCAACATCCTTAGGGAGAGGATGGAAGATAGTACTCATTAGATACTTTTCTTCATTTGTGAGCCAGACAGTATATTAGTTTTATCCAATTGCCATCTGCCATCCATTTTATATACAGTATGCCTAAAGAGCTCACTTCATATAAGGGTCTAGAAGGTAAAGGTAGACCATATTGTATTTATATTTGTAAATACTGTATGCATTAAATTACAAATATTTATGTGCCATTAAGGTTTGAATAAAGGAAATACAGAGTTGAAACAGACATATCTTTCTTGCTCAAAGCTGGGAGTTGAGGATAGTTTGGCTAGAACTGTGGTTCATTTGTGTATACAATTGCATTTGTCATAACTATTTGAATGTGTCACTTTGATTTCATTTCCAATTAATTTGCTCAGTACCACTTGCAAAGTAATAACAAAGAATTATGTAACTCGAGTTGATTTAAAAGAGTGCACTGCTGAAATATGCATGGTGTGAACTCAATGATTCAATAGATCTAATGAGGAAACACATTTAATCAACTTTTTAAACATTTAAGATATTAATTTTTTATTTGTGAAATTATGTAATGATATCATACAACAGTTAAAAAATAGGTTCTTTAAACACAGTGACAAATATTACTGTGTTTAAACAGAAAAAACAAAATTATTTAATTTTTGCAGTTGTATGCTTTCAATCATTTGTAGAGATCTTAGTTTGCAGTCTAAAAAATTTGCTATGAAATCCATTACGGGGAAACCATATATTTTTTTTTTAAATAAAGACACGAGTGAAAAATGAGTCATAATCTAAAACATTCAAAAAAATTTTTTTGCTCAAAGGAATCTATATAGACTCACAAGAAAACTCTTACTGAGTTTGAAATTTTGTAAATAAAAACCTCAATTGTGAAATGTTAATTGATGAATTAAGAATCTGCAGTGGCAGGGATAAGGTCATTTTAATGGACCTACTGGGATTAAGTAGATAATAGCAATGTTTTTATAAATGACAAAGGTAGGGGTGTGTGTGTGTGTGTGTTCATGCGCGTGCACATGCATGTGAGTGTGCATGTGTACAGGCAACATGGCACTCAAGAAAATCAAAGGAAATGAGCCAGAAACTTCTCACATTCTGCTGGCATCTGTGGAGTGTCGCCATATGAGAACCATATGACTGCTGGCAGATTGGCATGTCAGCTCAGGCTTGTAAAACTTGACCGCACTGAGCTCAGGGTTTAGCAGTTTATCACGGGAATATTGATACAATTTTAACTGCACTCTTTTTGCATAAGGACATTTTATCCTTTCCCAATGCCTCTCATCCCAAACCTACCCTTTGAAATCATCAACTAGCAGAAATAAGGTAGATACATGTATCTATATATCAATGGAATTTAAAATGAAAATGAACTGCTGTAAACAGCTGCTATATTTTATGTGGTAAAACTGACTTTCCTCCCATGTGTCAGCAAGCACTGGCCACCATCTTCTATTACAAGTCAGAGATGAATTTTCAAAAGCAAATCATTTTAACGTGATTACTAAAGTAAGGGTAGAAATTGGGACCATGAACCTTTCTCTAAGGGTAGAGGAGGCCTACCTTGACATGATCTACACTTTTCACAGATGGAAACTCCTGGTGACTTGAGTCTTTGGTATCTTTGGACAGAAAGAAGTTGGTCTCGATTATTGACATTTTCAGGGTAAGAGAAATAGAGGTGTAAAGGTAACAGTTTCTATCATCTACACTGTTTAAAAGGAAATTGCCTTCTGTTAGAATAAACTTAACTTGTCTGCCTTTTAATAAGTGGTTATTTTTAATAGAATGTTCTATTTAATCTTCATAGCTAGGAAAGAGAGAATAGCAAGGCCATTAATCTATTTTTCATGGTCTACTAAGGTAATGATATTTCTGGTTATTAGTATGAAATTAAAATGGAGATGACAAAACTCAGGCTTAGTCCTTGACAAAACTGTCAAGTGGGCAGCCTGGAATGTTCTTGTGGAGCCCCATGTTTTCTCTCCTCCGGCTGCTTCATCTCAGCACAGGGGTACAGGTAGATTCATGCACAGGGTCCCATATCAAACATTGCCTCTTGGTCTCTTTGTTTTGCGTCTTTGGAACTTTTTCCAAAGCCAAATCATCAATGAAACCTAGGAGTGAAGTTAATACCTTGGTCACAAATCTCAAATAGTAGGGCATGGGAGTGGGTGGGGAAATGCTTCAGTCTTCCTGTCCGTAAGTGCAGCAATCTGAGGTACATTCTCCATGGTTCCTCAGAGGGCCCCAGAAGTATTGAGTTCCACTTACTCTGAGTCGTCACTGGTTCATTAGCACACCCTTACTGGCTTTTTGCCATTCCCTGTCTTATGGTCCCCACTACCTCATTACCACCTTCTGGGATCAAATTCAAATGAACTACTTGTCCCCAAGACTTTATTTCAGGCTCTGCTTTTGGGAGAACCTAACCTAAGACAGAAAGTGTATCTTGGGCATCCCATTGCCTTTTATATCCTCTTTAGGAGTGTGTCACCAAATGCAATTTGTATCCTTTGACCAACATGAGTTTTGACTGTCTTTAGTCATCCCCTGGTTCTGGACTTTGCCCAATTCTTTCACAGCTTACAGAAACTTCTCTACCTTGTTTTTGCTTAATTCTCTTAGGGATCCTGAATTCTCTGGATGGAAGGTCCTTTAAGTATGTGTTTAAATGGTATTGATAGGCATTTTATTTATGGCACTTGATATATCATACTGATATTTTATCAAAGTCTTAACCCAAAGCAGTGAGTCCATTGGTAGGAATTTGGGTTCCCTCCAATTCCTGTCAAAGAGGCTGACATCAATGCTGCTGACATGGGGAACTTGCCCTGCCAACACCCTTCTGCAAGAAACAAATCCCCAAATGTGTGAGTCAAATGGGAAACTGGAGAGCATAATGAAATGCATGGTTCAAATATCATTGTGTGAGCTATGTTTATTCAAGAAAATCTCGTTAGAGTTATTGACTAGAGCACCTGATACAGGAAAATACAAATTTATGAACTTGGCTAAAGCATGTTTCTACTCGCTACAAAAAAGTTTCTGTGCTTTACAAAATATTGCCCCTTTTATGGCACTCTTTACACTATAAATATTCAATATGCAATTTCCTGCAGTTATTTCACCTACAACTGAATGTTCCTTGAGGTGGGGACAATCAACTGGTCTATTTTTTATTTCTAACCTACAACTGAATGTTCCTTGAGGTGGGGACAATCAACTGGTCTATTTTTTATTTCTATCTAATCCCTTGATTAGATCAGCTATTTGGCAAACATTTGTGGAAATGAACATGTGAAATATCTAAATACTTCTGTTACTTATTCAGCACTAACTACTTAGCAAATTCTGTCTAGGGTTAAATGAATGATCTCGCAGTTAAATTTAAATCAGCTATTAGTACTGTCAGCTGACGATCACTCAGAAATAACCCATAAGTTTTGAGGTGGAATATCATAAGGACACATTAAGCATCACACAATGGTCAGGAGCACTGGCTCGGGATCCAGGCAGACATGAGTTTCTATCCTGGTTCTGCCAGTTAAGAGCTGGGTGATCTTGAACAATACACCAAACATCTCCAAATCCTATCTTAAGAAGAATGGGATAATAATACTTACTTCATAGTTTTTTTGGTAAAAGTTTAAGGAGCTAAAGCATGCAAAGCTCTTAGCACATCTCTACACTTAGTCTGTGCTCACTAATTGGTCACTACTATTGTTTTTATCATTGCTGTTTAATTTCTCTGGCACCACACAATTGGAGAGTGACAGAGTTAGGACAAGAATCTCACCTAATGATTTCTAAACCAGTATTCTTTTCGTTGTTCAACGTTGGGTCAAAACAAATGTCTTTGAAAATACAGTCTTAGTTGATGAGAACATGAGACTTGATATACCGGCATTTTTCTGAGACCAACTATAGCCAAAAGTGTCCTCTGATGGACCTAATCCATTAAAAAAACCAAGATTACTAGATGAGGTGAATGACAACCTTCAGGGTTCTCTTTGCGGGCTCAAGTAAACAATTATACATTTACCTCATAATAATGAGTCACTAGATATCTCTTTCCTTAAGAAAGTACTACTAGCCTAAGTGATGCCCCTGGAAAGACAAAAAAAAGTACATTTGGTCCAGCCACTTGTAGGCCAGTGACATGGGCATTATAACTCATGGTGACAAGCTGATATAGAATTTGCTCCAACTAAGAAGAGGGTAATCACCTCTCACTATAAGCTGGCCTTTAGTTTTTTTTTTTTTTAATCTATATTAAAGTTTGCTGTTGGCATAAATTCTATAGCTGGAGCAGTCAAGGTCTGTTTTGACAATGACATATTAATCAAGGTGTCCCAGGTCAAATATTTAAAAAGTGTCTCTATGACAGTGGGTCTCAACTTGGTTGCACACTAGATGGGGACCTATTAAAATTCCTGAAGCCAGGATCTATTGAATCAGAATCTGGGGCTGAGGCCCAGGCACTTATCTTATGAAAGTTCCCCCATGTATGCAATCCGTACTGCTTTAGGAAAAGTGCTTAACACCACCTTTCTTCTCTTGCCATTCCAAAGGACAGAAAGCTATAGTAGTGTGACCACAGGGAGTTTCACCTCAAAGCTGACTCTGTGTTACTCAAAGTGCTCACTCTGAGACTCCAGTTTGTTTTGTCAGGTGAGTTTAGGCAATCAGAGAGAATCCAGGCCTAGTGGACTTTTAATTTATTTATTTATTTTTAGAAAAGCAAACCCATCTGTATTCTCAGTGCTTAGAGCTGCAAAACACTCAGAGTTGCAAAACCTTCCGTGTGTAACAGAAATTTTGACTTGGCTTGCAGAATTATATGTACCAGAAACAAGCTGGAGAAAGCCTGAGACTTTAATTTTTTTTTAAGATGCTGTCAAGAATAACTGTATAAATCCAAAATGTCTTTGGAAACTTTTCTGCCCACCCCCATTTCTCTCTGGCAAGAAGATGCTCTTTCACCTACCCGGGGTAGGAACAATAAAGACATCTGTGAATTCAGCTTATTCTCTTCTAAGTCATACATAATAATTGAGCCTCCCTATTTGTGCATATTCACTCACTCCTTCCCCTGCATAACTTCAAGGGCTTTCTTTATGCCTCCAGATTGATGAATCTCTGTCCACTCTCATGAAGCCCAGCAAAACAGACAGGTCTTTACTCTCTCCATTGACTATGGTTGGTCTAAATTTGTAAGAGACAGGCTCTTACATCCTTCTGTATTAAAAGGATGGGTTTTGTGAGTAAACCCATTCAAAAAGATCAAGATATCTCCTTTTGGAAGAAAGATGAAGTCATATTGCAACAAAAATCTGCTTCTAAAGAAGCTATTTCTAAAAAATCTGTTCAATATGTATCAAAGAATCAAATTACACCCATCTGGAGAGACGCATGTGAAAAAAAAAAAACTGCATTAAACAGCAAACCACATCTATAGTGCTTCTTGCAGCAAACAAAGAAATGCTCAGTGTATCAACAGGCAGGGTCTCTTTTGATTAAAAAGTACTTACAGAAAGAGGACAAATCAAGCTCAGCCTTTCTGGTTCTTTTCATAAGGTGAGGATAGTGGTGTGGGGGCTGGGGGGGGCAGCTGCACATTCTAAGTAATTCATACAGGAAAAAAAAAATCATTTTCAGCGGCCTGTGGATGGCTTTGAGTGAGAGCAGATTTCCATGCAGAAATGATCTATGGGCCAGGGATTACACCCCTTTTTGCTCACACAAGGACTGATTGCATGGCTCACAGCTGGAGCTAATCCAGATATCTGTTTAATTAAATAGGAGCTGTCATTCTGTTGCATTACATCAAAGCCCAGGAAGGTGACATGGAGGTGAGATGGCAAATGTAAATTTTTAGTCCTTGGTTTCTTATATAGCAAAGAGATAAAAATTCTGTTTTTCAGCAGCATTTGTATATAGAAATATAATTGAGACATCTGTGACTTTCAATTTCCCATCAGGATCATCCTTTTTAAAAGCATATATTTTTCTGGAGCAGGATGTTTGGTAGGGTAAACTTAAAAAGATATCAGTGAAACAATACTTTTCTTCAAGAGAAATCCACTGAGTGCCTCCTATAGAAATGGCATTACAAGGAACATAATGGACCCAGCCAAGAATAAGATTTGCTTAGAATGAATACTGTACGGGCACTGTTTACACGGCTGAACAATTTTGGGAACCAGAATGTTTATTATACTTGCTATTTGGAGTTCAGATATTTATCAAAACCAGTACTTGAATGAATGTGTTTATATTCAAATTCAAACAAACAAAAGATGAGTTCATAAAGAGAATGAAATCAACATTTCAAATAGGGACTAAATACAATAGGGTAAATTAGCTTTAAAATGATATACACACATGCTATATCAAACAGAAACTTCTATAAATAAGATTCTGATACTAACTGTCTTCCCACTAAGTGATATAAAAACCCTTCACCAGGTGTGGCTAAGAGTCCTTCCTGTAGAGAAATTTCTCTAAGAGGCTTTCCAGCCCTATTGTTGTCCATGCTCACCAATCTCCATGCCATATGTATTCTATACCATTTGTAATGGACTAATCACTTCCATATAACAAGGTCTTTATTATTAGCTTGAGAAAACTTTCAGACTCAGCCTGCATTTGCTCAAATTTCTGAATCTTCATGAACTTTAATAACAGCAGATTTGTGCAAGGATTGTAATTTCCTTTCCTTTAATGTACTCAGCAAAATGGCCTCTCCATTGGATGGCCCCATCCAAGGCTCTCTTTATTTGTGTAACACTGTAGCTTTCTTGCCCCCCCCCCCCCGCCCCCAGCTTTCTTTGCTTTCTCTCCCTCCCATCTGAAATCTGTAACCACTAACTTTAACAATGAATAGAACTTCTTCTTCCTGGTTTGATTGCTGAAAAGAAAAAACAAAAGCTAGGTTAAATCACCCATGGCAAAAACACAGGCAGTATGAGAGTGCTTAATGACACCATTACCTGTCTCCCACAGTAGTTGAGAATGTGTGTTCTAAACCCACCTATCTGGGTTCATTTCCAAACCCACCAACCTGTATGACCTTGGGCAAGTCACTTAACCTTTTGAACTTCAGTTTCTTCATTTGTAAAACAGAGGTGATAATAGCTGTAATATCTGGGAAGAAAGGGATCAACAGCAGGCCTGTAATTCCATTCCTCCCTCCTTCAGAGGTGCCTCAGATAATCCATACCTAACCATTTAAAACATACACTTTTGGGGCACCTGGGTGGCTCAGTGGGTTAAGCCTCTGCCTTGGGCTCAGGTCATGATCCCAGGGTCCTGGGATTGAGCCCCACATCGGCTCTCTGCTCAGCAGGGAGCCTGCTTCCCTTCCTCTCTCTCCACCTGCCTATTTGCCTGCTTGTGATCTCTGTCTGTCAAATAAACAAATAAAATCTTTAAAAAAAATAAATAAATAAAATAAAACATACACTTTTTTTTTTTTAATAATTCAAAGATAACAGGAGGAGCTGTTAGCATCTACTCTCTTCTGAGTTCTTATCTAGGAAGGCTTTTAGGAGGGTATACCTGATCTGTGTAGATCTCTTATCATAAATTGATCCGTATGTAGATTATATATAGATTATATATGTATTCCATTGAAGAATACAAATTGGAGACTAATATGGACTATGTGATTTACATGAAGCTATGTGATTAAGGAGATTATAAAATTGGGGATACTTTGAAAATATGCAGCTTTCATGGGTTTATGTATATTTCATTCACAGTGATTATCTGTTCATTCAGAACCAAAGTGTTTCTCTGTGCTTCCTGCTGAAACAGGAAGTTCCATCCTGTAGTTCAGGGACTCCCTGATACTGGTGACAAATCAGATAGTTGGCCTTTCTCATTTCTTTCACTGGTGGTAGTTATTAAAGCTCTGTGTTGGGGAAGGCTTGTGTTTAATCTGATTCTGTCTGGGTCAGTGCATTTCCTCATAGGGCTTTTGCAAGGAGTAAATGAGTTAACATGAAAATATGATGAATATATGGTGTCCGGCACAAACGTACTATACACGTGTAAACTGCTATAGGTATTAGAGTTTAATTATTTCATACAGCAGTACTGTACAGGTTATTCTAGATGCTGGGTGTGAGTGTTAGAGATGCAAACTGTCTCTTTTCACAAGTAATTTAAATTAAGAAGAAAGGCATCTAGAATAATAACAATGATACAGGTTAGTATTGTAGGAGTTTCCCTATTATTTTTTCATTGTCTTAATTTGGATTCCCTCAGACCAGATCCGGAGACAAAGAAGGGAATGTAAGTAATTTTGGAGGCCATATTAGGTAACAGCAGAAGGGGAGTGAAGTGAGACAAGGAAAGAAAAAGCAGTCAATAATGGGTGAGTTAACAAATTTCCATGGTGAATAATGGGGACTTAGTCCCACCAGACAACTCTTGGAGCCAGTGTAGAACATGAGTCTTAGAGTTACACCAACCGCAGAAGGAGGAAACATATATTTACATACCACTTCCTATCAGTCATTGGTTGAAGGAGGAGTTAATTGTCTAGTACTTCAGCTGTCCCAGGCATGGGAGTTTGAGCTCAGAGAAGGCCTCAGGCAAAGAGGCACCAGAGATGACAGCTGGCCATTGGCCATTGGCCAGTAAAATACAACTGGAAGGCTGGAAGGGATATACACAGTGATGGACCAAGGCTGCAGTACTTAGTGACTGCTAGCACTTATTCCTGAAAATAGGAGGAGAATCCCCATTCAAAAAGTTTAATACCTGACTAATGCAAGAATAGGGTGATAGAACTTAATATAATACCTGACTAATGCAAGAATAGGGTGATAGAACTTAATATATGTGCTGCCGAAGCGAGCACAGTGTGATAGAACTTAAGTCCAGAGACTATATTATTGAAAATGGTTGTCTCTGCTAACAAAATAAAAATGTTACATTAATAAGGGCAATATAAACTCTTTATATATTTTATATTATCACGATAGGTAATTCTGTATTCAACAATATTAATTTCCCTTTTGAGGCACCACTGAATGTGAACTATTTACAACTTCATCTAGGGTCTCAGTTCACTGTTCATTTTAGCTTATTATTACTTTATTATTGGTTTTATGCAGTTACTTACCCTTACATCTGGCCTCCCATCTAAATGCTGAAAACATTTCTGATTTTGTGACCTAAGAGCTGTCCCTTGCTTCAGGGAGGGGTCTACTTTATGCACTAGGGATCCACTTCCGGTCTCCTGAGTCTCACTTCTTAAAGCCATACGTATTTCCCCTATGTTTCTACCTCCCTGATCCCATATTAGTACTAGTATCCATGTTGCAGCTTCATACATTCCAGACTCCACTGAAGAGGTGTTCTATCACGAGCTTCATCTTTTCTCATTTGGTTTCATCTTTTCCAGTATCTCACCACAAAAAAATCTTCTTCCTACTCCCATTTTACATCCGTCTCCTATCCCAAATACCACTTTTCAGAGTTTGTAATTAAGCAAGATGGAGCCTGATTTTACAAATACCTTCTATCAAGCACTAGTGCTGTGGAAGACAAACTGCTGATTAAAATCAATTTTAGAAAGCTCTGCTTTCATAAAGCTTAGCATTTATTGAACAAGATATCACAAAAATTAATCAATCTCCGAAAACTGTAATAAGTACTTTGATGTAAGCAGCTCTGGAAGTAAGTAATATCATAGCCCAACCCTGTCTGAGTAGGTATGTGTATGGGTATGTGGAAATGTCACAGAGGATTCTTGAAAGACATCCCTGACATTTGAGCTGTGATATGAATGACGAATGGGATTTAATACCCTCCCAGGGAAGAATGTTCCATACAGAGAGAGCAAGCATGTGCAGGGTTCCTAGGGTAGAAGAGAGCCTGATGCCTGGGAGGAACTGCAAGGCTGGCGTGGCTGGAGCCCAGAGGGCAAGCACAGGCGTGGCAGGAGGTAAAGCTCCAGAGGCAGGCAGGGCCTAGATCGAGCGGAGAACTACGGGTGTCTGTCTTTATCCAAAAACCAAAGAAAAGTCATCAAAGAATTTTAAATGAAAAGGTGATCTGATTAGAATTTTGTTTTAAAATGAGTGTTCCTGTATTAAGAATGGACTTGAGGAGGGCAGCTGGGTAGCTCAGTTAAGTGTCTACCTTTGCCTCAAGTTATGATTCCAGGACCCTGGGATCCAGCCCCTCATCAGGCTCCCTACTCAGCTGGAAGCCTGCTTGTGTTCCCTCTTTCACTGTCTCTCTCTCTCTCTACCAAATAAATAAATAAATAAAAATTTAAAAACAAAACAAAAAAGGAATGGACTCAAGGAGTACAAGAGGGAAAATGGAGACTCACTGACAAAGTTTGTTGCAAAAATCCATGTAAGAAATGATGGTATCTTCAACTAGCCTAGTGGATGAAAATGGAGTGATGTCGATGTGTTCAGGAGATATTTAGGAGATTAAGCACATAGAATCGAAGACATCCTAAATACTGGAATATATTCTGAATAAAATCTTAATGGTTTCATACTTTATAATATAAACTGTGTCACGTTTTTCATTTTTCAAATTAAATAAAAACTGAGAGCCCCAAATGCGTTGTTGGCAACAAGTTTATTATCACACTCTTAGGTTTACCTGGATCACTGAAAAACCCCAGGCCTTACAGAGGCCGAAAATGAAGTGTATTAATCAGCCACATTCAAGGGGCGGATTTTTGATGTTGCCATAGCTGCCTTAGCTTCACACTGCACCAAACAGGCTATCTGTTAAATCTAGTGCTGCTAGCTCTTACTTGAGGGAGTCCTGAAGGGTCCAAACTTCCCTACAGGCTTCATCACTGGGCCCCCCATCACTCCTAGTACCTGAAACTTTCAGATATATGTACTCCTCTTCCTCTCCAAAGTTCTGCCAATTAAAACCTGCATGGCCTGAGTGAATTTAGGCATCTGTCCTTTGAGGAGCAAGCAAACATGAACAGTTTTGCCAAATCCAAGCAGTTACCCAGGGAGTTGGCTGCTTTCCTTCATCAACCCACAAAACACAAAAAGCTCATTCAGTAACTTCCTTCTACAAAAGGCTCCATTTCCTTTCAGGAAGCCTCCAGTCATTAAAGATTATATAAAAACATACTAACGCTATTTGCTCTTCTTGAAGTAGGAAGAATGAAGGTGTGCTCTTATTTCTTTTTGAACATCCACATTTCCACCTCTACTTCCTCCAAAATCAGAAATGGACACTCAGATAGTGAAAGAGGAGAAAGTTCAAAGTTCAAGAGATCTTTTGGCAGCATAACATGTTCTCTCTAAACTCCAGGGTGGAGTAATTCTGCACACAGATTAGGCTGGACACAATAGGGACTATGTTATTTGTCTCTGATGCGCTTTGCCAACCTTTGGATTTACAGAACTGTCAGAGATTACATGATTACAGGCTATGGTACATACTCGTAGGAAAGAACAATATGCCATCCATCATGCTCAGGCTTTAAGCTAACAGAGGCTGTGCCAAATACATTTCTGAGCTTAGTATTGTAGGTCTAGAACAGGGTCTAGTTCCAGATTACTCCAAGATTCATACTAACAAGCCCACTTATAATGTTTATCCAACTTGATTTCAACAAAATGAAATATTTATGAGTTTCAGAGCTGGGAAAATTATGGAGTTAATATTATCGAACAGGATGTTTTTCATTGCCTCTAAAAATAGCATGTTGTAATTAATGCCACAGTCACAATGTGCCCAAGACCAGCTGACAAGGAGTTATTAGGGAGTCAGACAGGGAGTTATTAGGTTATTTACACACTGGAAGTTGCCAGTAGAGGTTGCTATAGTTAGCATAAGTCATCACCCACCAAGATCTGGCTCTAAGATGTGTATATTCAGAAGCTTAATTTTATCAATTTGTCAGGCTATGGGAAACAGACTCTTGCTGACCAAATTCATGAGGAAATGAATTACATGCTAAAATGTATAGTTTGCAATGAGATACTAACTTAGGTCATAAACAATAACTCCTGAGTAGGTAAAAGTACTGAGGAGATCAAGTTACCAATCTAAACATTGTCTCATAATCCTAGAATTAGGGAGGAATTTGCAGGCTGTCTTAGGGTATACTTTTTCTAGATAAATTACTTTCTCATCCTGGGGGTGCTCTTCTTCTGCCCTGACCATGCTGAAATCATAAAGATTTGCCTGGCAGCAATTGGGTTAAGATTGGAAAACTGGAGCCCAGTGAGGAGGCAATATAGTAGTACCAAAGAAAAATCACTTGAAACAAGATTCTACTCTTGGGGAAGAGAATGAAAGGCAGATCTGAGTGATAGTTAAGAGGCAGACAATAGAATACAGAGATGGATTACATATGGGAGGTGAAGCAAAAGGAGAAGTTGAGGCTGATCTTTAGATGTCTTGTTTTGGACATGTCCAGTTAGGGCTAGTTATGAGCCATTTCTTGGAGGGAAGAGGAAAGTATTTCCTTAAAAGGGATTTGGGCAAGAGAAGCAGATTTGGAAATCATCATTATACCATTTTTTTGTGTGTAAAGATGAAGTCCCCCAGGATGTGTATGTAGAATGGAGGAGAAGATAATGTGTAGAACTTTATGGCACATATTTACAGGGCAGATGGAGGAAGAGGAAACTGAAAAAAGGGTGGCCAGAGAGAGAAGAAAAATCAGGCAGGAATAATGTCACATTAGACAAATCAGAAAGAGTTTTCTTTAAAAACTCTTCAAAAAAATTTTCTTTAAAGCCAAATCACACAATGTGGCCAAATAAAAAGAGAACCCAAAGAAGTGTCTATTGTGTATAACAACCAGGACATCCTCAGTTGTTTTCTGAGTGGTTAGACCAGAAGTCAGATGGTAATTAGTAGAAAGGTGAGTGGAGTAAAGAAGTCAAGGCACTAATTTTTAGGCTACTTTTTCAAGAAACTTGGTGGTGAAAGTTAGAAAGTTGGGCTATTTTTGGGGGTTGCATGATGAGCTTTATAAGGTGGTGAGGCTTGCTCATGTTTATTTGCTGGTTAAAAAAATGTTATCAGGGAGAAAGATGTTGAATAAACAGATTGGAAAGAATATAGTTGACAGGACAAGAAGCAATCCTTATAATTTCTTAGAATGGACTTTTTCTAAAAGAGAATGACTATCTTATATTTAGTATTGAGTCTATGATTTCTATTTCTGATTCATCAAATTCTGCAAAACTTGGCTTCTGATGGCAAGTAAGGGTCTGGTCCCACTAATGTATCTTTTTATTTTAGATCAACTTTTAGAAATAATCTTTATTAGCCATAAAAAGGAAAGGACACACAAATCTTTCAAAGTACCATATCTGATTTTTTTTAAAAAATTAACATATAATGTATTATTTGTTTCAGGGGTAAAGGTCTGTGATTCATCAGTCTTACATAACACCCAGCACTCACCATAACACATACCCTCCCCAATGTCCATCATCCAGTCACCCTATCCCTCCCACCCCAACCCCTTCAGCAACCCTCAGTTTGTTTCCTATGATTAAGAGTTTCTTATTGATTGTCTCCCTCTCTGGTTTCATCTTGTTTCATTTTTTCCTCTCTCCCTCTATGATCTTCTGTCTCGTTTCTTAAATTCCACATATCAGTGAAGTCATATAATTGTTTTTCTCTGATTTATTTCACTTAGCACAAGTTTCATCCACGTTTTTGCAAATGGCAATCTTGTCCACTAATGTATCTTATTGGCTATACTCCAAGTAAGGAGTAATGTCGACTTAAAGAAAATTTCTGTTCCAACTTAATGACCTGTTCAGTGAGCATCAGGTTAGGCGTAAATTCAGAGACAGGAACCATGCTAATCTGTAAACTATTGCTCATTCACTTACAATGTTTTTTGGATGCATTTACAACAGGTAATAGACAAGAATTCCTATCACCTGAAATTTACATTCTCATCTGAATGCTATTACTGTGGGGGAAAAAAACAATTTATTTTGATATGTTAAATGTTACAATATGCTGATTTTCTGAAATAACTCTTTTCAAATACTTCAAAAATGTTTAAATGTGAAATATTTTAAATAATGGAAAATACACATTTCTTTCCTTAAATATGTGGTCAATCAGATGGGAAGATTTTTAAAACATATGCTTGTATGTGCCAATTCATAGAAGAGAATTGACAAAGAAATTAGTTGGAAAGTACTAAAGAGTCAGAGGACTCAGAGCATGCCTTTGAGAAATAGAAAAATCACTAGCATGGAAATGGTTTACCCACCACTCTGCCTGCCTCTCTGCCTACTTGTGATCTCTGTCTGTCAAATAAACAAATTAAAAAATCTTAAAAAAAAAAAAAAGGAAGAAATAATACCTATGTAGTTTAGAATGTAAGAGTACTGGCCAGGAAAATTATGTAAACACTGTGCTTAGTGAAGTCCCTTAATGCATTATGGGGAGCTCAAAAAGTTTAAAAAAGCAAATGAAGATAATTCACAAACTCCCAGTTACTCTGTGGTAGTTTCACACCCAGAATCTGCTAAACAGGAATTTAGGAGTACACTTAGAAAGGAAATACAAGTCAAGCATATTTCTCTCATGTCTATTCATACTTATTAATTCTGGCTAAGACCTTTTTTCTCTTAAGAAAGTTAAAAGGCTTGAAAGTTAAAGAAACTGTTTTATTTTCAAGAAAAAAAAAAGTCACACAAACCTGGGTCTACTTTGTAAAGAGGTAACTTCTGTTCTTCCTGAAGAGATGATTGATCAGCAGCTAGTCTGTTTATTTAATTGAATAGCTTAACAAACATTAAGGTAAGAATGATATTTGGCCCCACAGAAACACCATGTACTGTTAGGAATCCTGTGGAGGTCACTCCAAGAAGTAGATCAGGAGGGAGAAACCATGGCTTACCTAGGCAGAGCCAAGCACTTCGTCATTTTAATAGCTCACTAATTCCAAAAAGTTTCAACACTTATGGCCTTGAGGCTTAATTACTCTCATTTATCTTTCTAACAAATGATGCTTCAGCTCAAAAAAAGCAAGAGATTTACCCATGGTAAGTCAATAAAGGAATATGGGGGTATGACCACATTGCAGCACAAGATCTGTGCATGACTTACATCACTGTGGCTTAGAAATCACTATACCTGTCAGATGATTACCACCCTTTCAGTCGATGTTGATGTCTCCCTAGAGTTGGCTAAGACTACATGTTTTGACACAATGTGATTTCAGTGCTTAAATAAATACATAAAGAGATGAATAAAATGAACCAATCAATGAAATAATTCTAAGAATGGGAGGTGTGGACAGATTTGGTTTTGGTTGTTTCCACTGAAATTTAATAGAAACAAATACAAAAACTGAAAAGGACTAGCAGTTAATAAAGATCCTAAAATCAAAAATGGATTTAGTAGATAAAGCTTTAAAGGCTATATAGATCAATGACCATCTCAAGTGACAGGGGAAAAAAAAATCCAAGAGCCAAGATGTGTGGTGCTTGGAAACATAACCTGGCGTTGCAGAATATGGAAATATTCACTTTCAAACTAATAAAGTGAAATAAAGCCCTACTCTTTCTTAAGGATAATTTGTTCATTAAAATGAGAGTAAAATACTAAAATGTTTCTTAAAATTAAAGCCAAATTGCAGACATCTTCTACACAGATACACAAGTTTTCCTCTTAATCGTGTTTCTTTTCAGTCACTAGAGGAAAGACACACATTTACATATGGTGAGCATTAATCTGAAGTGGTCTGTTAGCTTTTGTTAAGTCCTCTCATTAAATTCCTTGGATGGATTCCTATCCAGCTTATCTTACCAAATCTAAAGTTTATTCAGGTGTTGAGTGTGAAGAATTTCAAAAGCAAGTAAATACCCTCATGAGCTGTCATTAAAACATGAGAACCAGCCAGAAGCCTCATGTGTTCTATGTGGAGGTTGGAGGCAGAAAAATAGTAAACAGAGGTTGTAAAGTGACAAGTATGAAAAACAATGAAAAAGACTGTCACACAAAGGCCCACTAGAGAATCGTCATTGGTAGCATTTTATTGAGCTCTGAAAACTCAAATTCTAGCAGAGTCTGGAATATTTTGGTGATGACTAATAGTAGTTACATTTATTAAACATTTTTTTCTCTATCAAGCACTTTCTTTCTTTCTTCCTTTTTTTTAAAAAAGATTTTATTTATTTATTTGACACAGAGAGATCAAAAGTAGGCAGAGAAGCAGGCAGAGAGATAGAGAGAAGGAAGCAGGCTCCCTGCTGAGCAGAGAGCCTGATGCAGGGCTCGATTCCAGGACATTGAGATCATGACCTGAGCGAAGGCAGAGGCTTAACCCACTGAGCCACCCAGGTGCCCTATCAAGCCATTTTCTAAGAGCTTTGGGTGTATTATCTCATTTTATCTTTACAACAACCCCATTAAAGAGAAACTTATTATCCCCACTTTACAGTGAAAAAGATTGAGAGAAAGAGATGCATAATCATTTGTCCAAGGCAGCACAACTAGTAATAGCAGAGCTGGGATTAGTCAGAGGAAAGGTGATACCCATTACGTAGTAATTCACTCCAGGGAATGACCCACTGAGAGGGAATGTTTTCTGTGCGAAATCCGGTGTTGGAAAAGTGTAGCCGTGCTCGTTTTTGAAGTCTGTAGTTGGGCATATGGGAGTTTCATGCAAATTCTGTCAATTCGATTCCATAATATTGACTATCAATTGGGAGGCTCTGACAAATATAAAGTAACCGTAAGGATAAGAACAAGAACTGGGGATAGGGAGAGGGTGGCTGGGTTATGGACATTGGGGAAGATATGTGCTATCATGAGTGCTGTGGAGTGTGTAAACCTGGTGATTCACAGACCTGTACCCCTGGGGCTAATAATACATTATATGTTAATAAAAAATAAAAAATTATTTAAAAAAAAAAAAGAACAACGAGAACTGGCACTTCCTGAGCACCAACTATGATCAAGGCATTATGCTGGGTACTTAACATAATTTATTTCATGTACTCTTCATAGCAGTGATATAGTATATAGTATAGATATAACCGTGCTCATTTTACAGATGAGGAAACAAGACCTAAGTAGGTTAAACTAACTTGGTCAACCTCATAGAGGTAGTAAATGACTGAGCCAGAATTTGAACACCAAGCAGAATACAAATGGGTCTTGAGAGCTTGTGTGGAAGTCTAGTAGAAGAGTGAAGCTACTCTTGTGCCTATGACCAAATGATTCTTCTTTGTCTGGAAATTCTGTGCTCTTTTAATGGAGTGGGCAACTCTGAAGAAAAAACATATAACCCTTTTGGAAGAAAGGAGACATTCTCCTAGATATCATATCAGCCAAGTAATAGGTATGCAGGATTTGTTACCTGTATACATAGGCAGTCTATGATACAGAAAATGAAACAGGCCAGAGACAGATCTAGTGATGAGTAAGTAACACCTAAGTGTCAGGGCCTCTCTTTTCTGCAAACCCCTTTCGAGGCACAGAGGGGTCCCCCAGCAATTTGTTCCTGAGGTCGTGAGATATGTTTTTTGTAAACTTTGCCAAAACAAGCCACGTTAATCACAATCTGTTAAGGCCACTGTCTCTTTCATTGCTAATTCCCCTCCAGGACTTTCCCTTCTGCTCTGTAGCTGGAGGGCCACAGAAATTTGAGGGATTGTGCTAAAAAGAATTGAATTTCTGTTTGAATTAGAAATACATGTAAGTTGGATTTAGTGGACTATATTTGTGGTTTATTTATTTTTTTATTTCTATTTCTATTTAATTTTAAATTATTCCTACCTATTCCACTATAAGAAGAACTTACCAGAACATACATTCCTGTGCCAAATCATGTGGTGTTGTGATGTGAATGTGCAGGCCTGTTACGATATCAATATGTTGAAGATGAGACAAAAGTGAATCATGACAGACGCATAAAACTTGAAATATATGGAGCAAGGAGCTAGTCTGTAAGAAATGCTTCCAAATATCAGACATGTAGAATTACGAGTTTTCACAATTTGTTTTTCACTACTGCTTAGTCAAACCTAGAAAAATTGTTTCTCCAAATAGGAATATGCTCAAAGTTCAGTGAATACAAATATAAACATGTTACACATTCTTTTCCTTTTTAATGGGGGAATCATTTGCAGTAGAGTTTAACAGAAGTTCTGTGTTTATAGGGCAAAAATCTGAAGCAATACTCCAAACAGTACCTTGTGTATGAGTTGCATGTTTGATTCATCTCAAATATCAATTATTAAACACATTTTGACCAATCATACTACAAAGACTGACTTATTTCTGCTCTCTCTGTGGAAAATAATATAAAATTGCTATTGTATGAAAGGCAATCAAAGAGTATGCATCTAAAAATAACAGAAGTTTTAGAAGTCTAGTAGGCAGTGAATATGTGATGTAGAAGTCTTATGTAGTTTTATGTGATGTTGTGAAGCTTATATCTGGCAACTTAAAAATATTGTCACCTATATATTATTTAAATTTGTTACTTTTTATTAATTTTCTAATTCTAAAATACTCAATTATTATTAATAGTTCACTTGTTTAATGTTTAGATAAGATTCATTTACTATAAAATTGGCCATTTTAGACATTTTAAAGTGTAAAATTCAGTGGTATTAGGATATTTACAATTCTGTGATACCATCCCCACTATCTAATTTTGAAACATTTCCTTCACCCCCTAAACCAACCCTCTATCTCCAAGTTCCACCTCCTTGATTCCCTGGAAAACACTAATCTACTTTGTGTCACTGTGTATTTGCCTGTTTTGGACATTTCCTATAAATAGAATCATACAATATGTCGTCTTTTGTGTCTGACTTCTTTTACTTAACATAATGTTCTCAAGGTTCATACATGCTGTGGCATGCATCAATACTTCATTCTTTTTATGGTTAAATAATAGTCCATTTATGGCTGTACTATATGTTGCTTATTTGTTCATCAACTGGTAGACATTTGAATTTTGCCCTGTTTTGTCTATTATGAATAACAGTATTATGAACAATTGGTGTATAAGTTTTTGTGTGAGTATATGTTCAATTGTCTTGAGTATATACCTATGAATGCAATTACTCATATGGTAACTCTATGTCAAACTTTTTAAGGAACTGTAAAACTGTTTTCTGCAGCATCTGCAACATTTTAGAGTCCTACCAGAAATGTTTGAGGTTTCAAATTCCTTTCATGTCCTTGGCAACATTTAACTATTTTCAGTTAAAAAAAGGAGAGCCATCTTTTGGGGTATGAAATGGTATCCTACTGTGGTTTCAAATTTGCACTTACCTAATGTCCAATGATATTTAGAGTCTTTGCATGTGCCTTTTGGACATTTGTGTATCTTTGGAAAAATTAGGTTTATTCAAATTCTTGATCCTTTTTTAATTGGGTCATTTCTCTTTTTATTACTTAGTTTTAATAGTTTATTATATATTTTGGATACTGGAAACTTACCAGATACATTATTTGCAAATAACTAATCAAATGTCACTAAGATATATACCTTTGTTTCCTTCAAGGATGTTATGGTTTTAAGTCTTAGTTATAGGTACATGATATATTTTGGAGCTAATTTGTGTAAACCAGTATGAGGTAAAGGTCCAAAATCATTCTGCATGTGGATACTCAGCTGTCCCAGCACCACCTGTTGAAAAGATTATTCTTTCCCCATTCAATGGCTTGACACATTTGAAATCAATTGACCATAGTTTTAAGGTTTTGTTTTTAGCTCTCAGTTATACTCCATTGATCTATATGTCCATTCTTATGCCAGTACCACATTGTTTTGATTACTGTAGCTCTGTAGTAAGTTTTGAAATTGGAAAAAGTGAGTCCTTTAACTTTGTTCTTTCTGCAAGATTGTTTCGGCTATTAAATATACATTGTACTGTGCTGACTATTGTAATGGTATAATAGAATGGCTTTTCCAACTTCGTGTGTTTTTTTTTTTTTTAAGATTGTTTTGGCTATTATGTGTCTCTTGCATTTCCATTTGAATTTTAAGATACATTTCTCAGTTCCTATTAAAAAGTCAGCTGGAATTTTGATGAGGATTATGTTAAATCTGTACATCAATTTGAGGGAGTACTGTCATTCCAAACAATACTAAGTGCTCCAATCCATGAACACAACATGGTTTTTGATTTATTTAGTATTCTGTAATCTCTTTCAACAATATTTAATGGTTTTCAGTGTATGGACTTGTGCTTCCCCTGGTTAAATTTATACCTAAGTATTTTATTCTTTTTGATGCTATTGTAAATGGAATTGTTTTCTTAACTTCATTTTTTGAATTTTTCATTACAAATGCATAGAAATACAACTGGTTTTTCAATATTAATTTATATACTGCAACTTTCCTGAACTCATTTTTAGCTCTAATAATTGTGTGTGTGTGTGTGTGTGTGTATGGATGCTTTAGAATTTCCTAAATATCATCATGTAACCTGTCAGTAGAAATTATCTTACTTTTCCTTTCCAATGTAGGTACTTTTTTATTTCATTCTGTTATCTAATTTCTCTAACAAAAACCTGGCACAATATTGAACAGAAGTGGCAAGAGTAGACATCCTAATCTTTTTCCTGATCTTAATGTGGGGACCTTTCAGTCCTTCATGATTAAGAATGGTATTAGTTGTGGTGCATTTTTTCAGGTCAAGGAAATTCTCTTTTATTTCTATTTGATTAAATGATTTTATAAAAAAAAGGTATTTGATTTTGTCAAGTCTATTTTCTGCATCAGCTGGGATGATCATGTGGATTTTTTTCCTTTTAGTTGATTAATATGGTATAGTAAATGGATTGACTTCTGTATTTTGAGTCAACTTTACATTCGTGGGATAAATCTTACTTGGTTGTAGTGTATAATCCTTTTAATGTACTGCTAAATTTGGATTGCTAATATTTTGTTGAGGATTTTTGTATCAATATTCATAATGTATATTGTCCATAGTTTTTTTTTTTTTTCCCCCTAGTAATATCTTTATCTGGCTTTGACACCAGGGCAATACTGGCTTCATAAAATGAATTAGGAAGTGTTCCCTATTGTTCTATTTTTTGGAACAGTTGGTTCCAAAGATTTGGTGTAAATTTTTTTAAACACTTGGTAAATTTCATCAGTGAAGCCATCTCATTGTGCACTTTTCTTTGTTGAAATTTAAAAAAAAATCCTCACTAATTGAGGCTCCTAGCTTATTATGTCTATTTTATTTGCTATGTATTCTTTTTATTCTTTTTTTTTTTTTAAATATGGAACGCTTCATGAATTTGCGTGTCATCCTTGCACAGGGGCCATGCTAATCTTCTCTGTATTATTCCAATTTTTAGTATATGTGCTGCCAAAGCGAGCACTGCTATGTATTCTTGAGTCAGTTTTGATAGATTGTGTCTTGACAGGGATTTTTAGGTACCTAATTTGTTGACTTACAGTAGTTCATAGAATTCTCTAATCATCTTTTTTATTTCTGTTAAGTCAATAGAGATATACTGCTTTTATTCTGGATTTTAGCAATTTGAGTCTTCTATGGAACTAAAGATTTGTCAATTTAGTTGATGTTTTCAAGAAACTAACTTTTAATTTGGTTGACTTTCTATATAATTTTATTTTAAAAGATTTTATTTATTTATTTGACAGACAGATCACAAGTAGGCAGAGAGGCAGGCAGAGAGAGAAGGGAGGAAGCAGGCTCCCTGCTGAGCAGACAGCCCGATGCGAGGCTCAATCCCAGGACGCTGGGATCATGACCTGAGCCGAAGGCAGCGGCTTTAACCCACTGAGCCACCCAGGCGCCCCTCTATATAATGTTTTATTCTCAATTTTAATTCTCTCTGCTCTTATCTTGATTATTCCTTTTCTTTTTCTGGCTTTGAGTTGTTTTCCTTTCACAGTATCTTAGGGTAGAAGCTTATTAGTTTATTGATTTGAGATCTTTCTTCTTTTTTAATGTTGTTTACAGCTATCTATTTCTGCATTGTTTCCTGCTTTCTTAAGCTTTGGCATGTTGTATTTTCATTTTTGTTCATCTCAAATGATTTTCTAATTTCCAAATTAATTTTTCTATTGGTTTCTAATTTCACTCTATTGTGATCTGAGAATATAATTTGTATGATTTCAATATTTTTAATTTATTAAGACTTGTTTTGCACCTAACATATGGTCTATTCTGGAAAATGTTCCATGCGCATTAAAAAAAATGTGTATTTTACTGTTGCTGGGTGTAGTTTACATAGAAGTCTTTTAGGTCTACTTGGTTTATAGTGATGCTCAGGTCTTCTATTTTCTAACTAATCTTCTGTCTTGTTCTATCTGTTTTTGAAAGTAGGGTATTGAATTCTCTAATTCTAACTGTTAAACATTCTATTTTCTCCTTCAATTCAATCAGCTCTTGCCTCATGTATTTTGACTCTCTTGTCAGAAGCACGCGTTTATAATTTTGTATCTTACTGATGGGTTGATCCTTTTATTATCATATAATGTCTTTCTTTGTGATCCGAGTAATTTTTGTCTTAAAGTTTCTTTTCTCTGATATTTATCCTGCCACTCCATCTTTCTTTTGATTACTGTTTGTGTTTAATATCTGTTTCCATCCTTTTCCTTTCAATCAATCTTTGTATTTTTTAATCTAAATTGTGGCTCATATTGGAAGCATATAGTTAAATCATTTAAAAAAATTCATCTGCCAATCTCTGCCTTTTAATTGAAGAGTTTAATACAATATATTTAATTAATTGCTGATAAGGAAGGTCTTAAGTCTAACATTTAGCTATTTGTTTTCTATCCATTTTGTTCCTTGATTTTTCCATTACTGCCTTCTTTTGTGTTAAATAAATATTTTTGTGTTATTTTAATGTCTTCATTATTTCTTTTACTGTACATTTTAAAGTTGTTTTCTTCATGGTTACTCTGAAGATTACAACTGACATTTTAATTTATAAAATTTTGTTCAGATTAATACCAAGTTAATTTCAGTAGTATACAAAACATTGGCTCTGTACAGCTCTTCTCTTCCCTCTTTGTGCTATTAAGATTTCAAATTACACCTGTGTATATTGAAAGCCCATCAAGATAAATTTATAATTGTTGCTTTATGCATTTGTCTTTTAAGTTATATAGGAAAAAAGAGAAGTTACAAACAAAGAAAAATCCATTAATATTACCTTTTATATTTAATTATAAAATTATTTTTACTGTTTTTTTAATTGATTTTTTTATTTTTTATTTTATTTAGTTATTTTTTTTTAGAGAGAGAGGGATAGAATGAGAGTGAAGAGGAGGGCAGAGGGATAGGGAGAGAGAGATTCCCAAGCAGGCTCCACTCTTGGCATGGAGACTGACATGGGGCTCAAGCTCATAAACTTTGAGATAATGACTGAGCAGAAATTAGAGTTGGATACTTAACAGACTGAGACATCCAGGTGGCTCATTTTTACTGGTATTTTTTATTTCTTCATGCGGATTCTTGTTTTTGTCTAGTATCCTATCATATTAGCCTGAGGGTTTTCCTTTAGCATTTTTTTGTAGGGCATATTTTGTTAGTTTGGTTATCTGGTCAAGTTTTATTTTCTCCTTCATTTTTGAAGGATAGTTTTGCCGAATATAGAATTCTTGTCTGACAGGGTTTTTGTTTTTTTTTTTTTCCCTTTCAACACTTTGAATATGTCATCTGTTGGCTTTTGGCTTCTAAGGTTTCTGATGAGAAATCAGCTGTTAATCATTTTGGGAGCTTTCAAGATCTTCCAGACAAATCACAATTGACCTATGTCTGAGCTTGCTGATTATTTCTTCTGTTCAAATCTGCTGTTGTGCCCTAGTGAATTTCTCATTTCAATTATTGAACTTGTCAACTCCAGAATTTCTATTTGGTTCCTTTTTATAATTTCTGTCTCTTTATTGATATTCTCTATTTAATGAGACATCATTTCATACTTTCTTTTAATTATTTAGACTGATTTTCTTTAGCTCTTTGAAGATACTCACAATAGGTGATTTAAAGTTTTTGCCTAGTAAATTCAATACTTATATTTCCTCAGGGAAAGTTTCTATTGATTGCTTTTTATCCTGTCACTAGATCATAGTTTCTTGTTTCTTTGTACGCTTCATAAATTCTTGATGAAATTGGACATTTTGAAGAGTATAATATGGCAACTTTGGAAATTCAATTCTGCCCCCTCCCTAAGATTTCTTGTTTCTATCTGTTGCAGTTATTTATTTATTTTTTTATTGTTTAGTGATTTTCTGAACTAATTCTACAAAGCCTCTATTCTTGTGGCCACTGGATTCTCTGTTCCATTTGTTTAGTGGTCAGCTAATGATTAGACAGAGATTTCCTTAAATGTTTTGAACCAAAAAATCTTCTAGTCTTCGCAGAGGGTCTCTGTATTAACTGGGGTATGCATTCAACACTTCTCTGGACAGCTGAAAATTCTGCCTTCACTTTCTCCTTGCACATAGATTCAAAGGTAGCCAGAAATGAGAGTTTAGGATCTTCTCAGGTCTTCCCTGAGCATGCCCATAGTCCTGGGTGTATATGTGGACTTCATGATTCTCGAGATATTTCAGAATCTTTCAAAGTCGTTACTTCCAGAAGCATTTCATTCCCTAGCCTTTCTTTCCAAGCTTGTTGTTTAGTCTATTGTTTGCTCTAAAAGTGATCTATTGCTACTGACAGTAGCAACTAACACATTTACCTGTAAATGTTTTCAGTAAATGTACCATCCTCAACCTCCTATCCCTATCTACCACCCATGGTAGTTTTAGCATGGGACATGTTGTGAATTAGGTAAATCAAAGACAAGCCTTTTGAGCTAGAGTAGTCAAAATAATAATAGTAATAATAATAATAATAATAATTCCTTACAAACATGGTTTATTCTTTTCCCTCTTGTACCAGTACTGAGAATGCAGGCTGTTATTTTCAAGTCTACCACTGATTTCAGAGGTGAGGGATGAAACTAGTGTAAATTAACATGCCACAAAGCTCATTGTTCTTACCAGAAATCAGCCTTTTTTTTTTTTTTTTTTTTTAAGAATAAGCACTCTCTGGATTGCTACAAGCTTTGGAATAGTTTTTAAAGTTCAAAAGGGTTACTTCTGTCATTTTTTTCCAGTGTGTGCTGCTGTTGTTGCTCTTATGAAAGGTGGACTTTTGGAGTTCCTTACTTAAGCATTTACAGTGATATCACCCCCCAAACATTCCCTTTTGAAACTACATTTATATTTTAATTTCATATTCTTGGGAGTCTCCCAAATTATATAAGCATGAAGCCAAATAAAACATGAATCTGTCCTTATACATGACAATTGTGAATGGAGTCCTTCACAGAAAGGAGGCAGGATCATAGAAAGGAGAAAACATTTTAAGATGAGGGGACTCCAGAGGGATTTAAAATAAGTCTTCATAAAAGAATTATATTTTTATAGGCAGAGATGTGATATGGAAAAATATTACAGACCAAGAAAAGTAAGAAAAAAATTAGATTATGGGAAAGCTGCCATAACATTTGGGAAAAGGAACGGATCCACTTTGACTTGGGTGAAGAATATTTAGAGAGTGGTGAGGGAGATAAGACTGAGGAGGTAGGTCAAGGCTTCAAATGCCCATAGTAGAGAGTTATATAGCAAGTCTTATTACCAAAAAATAATTTGTATTTACTCCATATTTTCTTTTACCCTCAGGTTATTAGAACCTCAGTCCATTCTGTAAATATCAATGTGATTTATCTTGGCATACTCCTCTGTTGTCATCTGCAAGCTCTATCTTACTCAGGATTCCATACCCTTAAATAACACAGTTGTGAGAAAGTTATTAAACCTTCTTGAACCTAAACATATTTTATTTTATTTTATTGGAGATTTTTATTTATTTATGACAGAGAGAAATAGTGAGAAAGGGAGTACAGCAGAGCTGGAGAGGGAGAAGCAGGCTCCCATGTGGGGCTCGATCCCAGGATGCTGGGATCATGACCTGAGACGAAGGCAGATGTTTAATGACTGAGCCACCCAGGCACCACTGACCTAAACATATTTTAAAACCCTGTATGTCTAAGGGTGATCACATCCCAGAGAATCATTCATCACCTCCATGGATAAACTTTTAAGTACTGGGCATCCTGATTTTGGAGTCAAAACAGACCATGACTAAGAAAGAAGAAAAAGGTGTGTGTGTATGTGTGTGTATATGTGAGGCAGAATTCTAGGAAGCAATAGAGAAAATTGCTCAAAGCCAAAAGGAAAAGGAAACAAAATTCTAAGGTCTAATTTTTGGAAGTTTTGAGGCTTCATAATAGCTATTCACTTCTAATCATCCTCAAATAATAAATGAATAGAACAGTCAATGCTATTAGAATAATTTACTATTCATCAAGAATAATAAATGAGGGGAATAGGTTGTTATTCAAATTTCTCTAAAATAGCAAAGAAGAAGGAGGAAGAAGGAGAATCACTACTGTTTTTCAGTCTGTCAACAACTTGTGCAGTGGTGGGAGCATTGCTGGGACACTGGGGGTGGTATAAGAGGAGATGGAGCCAAATGTGCTTGCAGTCAGTGCCTCTGGCTTGGCTAGACACCAAAGTCAGCTGAAACAATGATGAATTCTCCTGGTTATTCCAGCTCCAAACAGCAAAAGACCTTCCTGCTTTACTAATGCTTTGCCCCCAATGGGTTGCCTCTTCCTTTCATTAATCTTTAGTTTATGAACTCTACTGGCAAGAGGCATACAAATCATCCACAAATCACACAGAGGTGGATGGTGTTGACAGCTCCTGACATGTAGGGCTGTTCATTCATTGGCAGTAGCTCTGAATCAGCATCAGCCTCACCAGTTTAGCCACACAATACAGATGTGATGCAGATGTGATTTGGTCATATTCTTTATCCATAACTCCCTTCCAAATACTCTCAATAAAAATAAGAGGTGGGGTTAGCACTGGGGCACAACGTTGGGCATGGGAATAAAAGGTAAAGAATTGAGACTAGTCTCCCATTAGTCTACCTACGGGTCTTGAATTGCCATTAGCACCATCAATTGGCAATTAGTGTCAGCCTGCTGGTGTTGCTGAGCACTAAGCTGAGCCCTCACAAGAAGCTATCCTAAATAAATCTTTTGTTACACTAGTGAAGAGCCTGAGAATTCACACAGTCTATGGGGGAGTGTGTTCAAGATAAGCCAGAACTTGCATCCATCTCCCTCTTGGAATTTGGCATTGTTAGTGGAGCCAGATCATCAAGTTAGATTCCATCAGTATTGATGGTGAGTTTCCTATAAGGGTCACCATAGCCAATCACTGTAGAAAAAAAATAATTAAACTTCTCCTAGGGCTAATAAAGTTCTAAATTTAAATTTCAAATTTAGATGAATAATAAAAAAATTTTTGTATAAGTCAGTCCCCAATATTGCATGATACATACTTACACTAAAAGTTTATTCATCGTGCCCCTGAAGTTCATATTTAATTCAGTGTCTTATATTTTAATTTTCTAAATCTGGCAACCCTAAAAAGGGGACTATGTCATATAAGTATCCTCTCAATTGTGGAAGAAATGCTGCTATGTATATATGATTATGGATAAGTGTGCCTTGTGGAATTGCTCATGAACTTGTTACTGAACATGTGAAAAGGCAATGCTCTAAATCCTGTTAAACTGTTATTAACATGTGACTTATATTGTGAATAAAACACCAATAAATATGTATTATGCTAAAATAAATAGCATACACAAATGGTTTCAAACACAATATCACTTGATTCCTAATGCCATAATCAAATGGTTTCATGCAAATGAAATGGCTCTGGTAGTTATCAGTGTAATGATGTTGTGAAACAGCCCTATTGTCAGGTAACCTTATCTCTTATGCACTTTTCAAAATGCCTAAAATGTCACAGTAAAGCACTTTTAAAATTAAATAATGCCTTGCTATTTCTGAGGTGAGATGCCTGCTGAGTTTAAATCATCAAAAAAAAAAAAACAAAAACAAAAACAAAAAACAAAGATGTGTTAGTAATTTTTCTGCAAAATTAGGTAGTTAGTTACCTGATTCTGGGAAAGAAATACATTAACGTATTTTGGTTAAACTAAGCATTTTGGTAAATGTTTAGTTAGAATAATCAGTATTTCTAAACAAAATGATCATTCCAAAGATAAGTCAAAGGTTGGGCTTCAGAGGCTGAATCTCTAAGTATCCAGGAGATCTTAAAATAGATTAGCCATTGCTCACTGAAGAGTTTTCTGCTCTTTTCTGTTCAGCAATACTGATGTTTTCCTGTCAGACTCTAAATCCTTGAATCTCTTACTCACTTTATTCCCCATCTGGGGCCACTTGCTATCTTCTTATGCACTCCATATCAGTCTTGATACCCCAGTGCACCCCACATTAGTCTCAAGTATCATAAGCCTAGTCAAGGCAAGAGAAATTTAAGGAAATCTGTCCAGCACTTGGCGATTTTGTATCCCTTCACTATCACCCCTGTCCATCCCTGATCTTATGTCCCATAACAATTTACTAGGTTTAGCTGTACCAAACTATGACTGGTTTGGCTCCCAGATATAAGACTCAAAGTAGGTGTCTATCTACACCCTAACAATAAGTGGTTCCATGAATTGCAGCATTCAAAGTGATTTTTAGCCAACACTTCTTTCCTTAGTCAAATGAAGTTCTTATAATTTAGAGTAAGATGACAGTACCATGAGGTGGTAAAAAGAAGGCAAATGGCAAGTTTTATAGCTCTAATCTTTATACATTGGATTATCAAATTAGCTAGTTGCAATCTTGATATATACAGGAAGAAAACCTACATAAAAAAAAGAATAGATAAAGGCAGATCAAGTGAGATCAGTTGGGTATAGAAGAAGAGAAAGAAGATAGAACATTGTGTGGAGCTCAGAGCACTATGAGACTAGGGAGTATGTTGCAAAAGGGAAGGTTTTGAGATATGGGATTCCATCAAATGTGTAGAAAGAAAGCCAATTTTTCTCTTTTACCATTTTGTCTTGAACTAGCTGATTTTCCCCATTGTTATTGATCACATTTTCCTATTTCCTTGCAAATACAGTACTTTTTAAAAATTACAATTGTAAATATTACAATATCTGGTGTTTGGATTTTGTTGTCTTCCTTTTGTTGCTTAGATTTTGTGTCTGGATTCTGTTGCATCCCTTTAAAGAGTGTTCAGATTTGTCTACCAGGGCATGAATTTATTTATAGATTAACATGACAGTTATTTTCAAGCTTTGTTTAGGTAAGTGTAGAGTAGCCTTTCCTCATGAACTAATTTGGCACTACTCCTAAAGCCTGACCTCCTCAGGCTTTACTGACTATACCTGCTATTCAAGGAGGTCTCTACACTGTGGTCGATCAGGACAATTATGTGCAGGCTCAGATAATTTTCTAGCTTACGGCTGCCAAGTACCTGTTCTTTCCTTGGTATTTCTTATTTACCTGGCTTCATGAATTCTCACCTTATACATGTCACAGCTTAGTATTTGGCAAAAGATTTAAGGGCATCCCTATTAAGGTTTTTGTAACTCTTTATCTTATATTCTTCCATGCAAATTATAGTTATCTCTGCCTCTCCAATCTTTGATCTGCCTCCTCAGCCAAGAAACATCCATTCATCCATCTAACAAATATTGATTCTGCACCTATTCTATGCCACGAATAGTATTCCAGATGCTTGGAAGTATTAATGCAAAAACATATAAAACCTAATTTTTTTTAAAAGATTTTATTTACTTATTTGACAGATAGAGATCAGAAGTAGGCAGAGAGGCAGGCAGAGAGAGAGGAGGAAGCAGGCTCCCCGTTGAGCAGAGAGCCCGATGTGGGGCTCGATCCTAGGATCCTGGGATCATGACCTGAGCAGAAGGCAGAGGCTTAACCCACTGAGCCACCCAGGTGCCCCTCCATACAAAACCCAATTTTAGAGGACAATCATGTTTGCATATGTGGGAGATAATAAATAGGATGAAAACAATAAACAAATAATGAAATGTAAATCACATATTATGTTAGAAGATAATAAGCTCTATAGAAAACAAAAGAGAGCAAGTTACAAGGCATCAGGAGACTGATGGGAGACTGAAATTTTAAATAGATGGTGAGGGTAGACCACATTAAAATGTGACTTTTGAATAATGACTTAAATAAGATAAGAAAATTTTTATGTGAATATCTAAGAGGGAAAATCAAGGAACAGAGTACTGTTCTTGGAGTTTTGAAGGATCAGCAAAGATGTAACTGTCTAGAATGGGGTGAGTTATATAAGGCCCTTGTTATCCATTATAAGGACTTCAGTTTCTACTCTCAGTAAAACAGGGAGCCATTGCAGAACTTTTAGTAGATGAATGATGTAATTTGATTTATATTTTTTAAAAATATTTTTATTTATTTGTTAGAGAGAGAGCACGTAAGGTAGGACAGAGGGAGAGAGAGAGATTGAACTTTAAGCAGACTCCCCACTGAGCATGGAACCTGATGCAGTGTTCAACGTGGGGCTCAATCTCATGGCCCATGAGAGATTGCACATTACTTGTCCAGAAATCATGAGTTGGACATTTAATCACCTGAGATACCCAGGTGCCCCTAATTTGATTTACATTTTAAAAGAAGCACAGCACTCTTGCTGCTTTCTTATATGTGCTCTCAGTAGAAGCACAAACAAGGAATCAGAGAAACCAGTTATAAGGCTTTTGCAATAATAATATTCAGTGGACAAGTGTGGTGGAAATGGAGATAGCAAAAAGTGGTCAGATTCTGGATAAATATTTTCAAGGTAAAGGACTTAGAAGCTTACAAAGTAATGCTAATGAGCATGAAAAAGATAAGGAAAAATCTTAAATAGCTCAAAGATTTTGGGCTGAGAAACTGGAAGGATAGAGTTGTCCTCCAATGAGGTGGAGAGGGCTATAAAGAAGGCATATTAGCAGGAAGAATATAAGGACTTGAGTTTTTAATTGAAATATTGGATTCCTGATAGGTATTCAAATGAATATATCAAGCAGACAGGTGAATATAGGAGTCTGGATTTCAGAAGAAATGTCTGACCTAGAGATATAAATTTGGAAGTCATTTGAATAGAAATTATATTTAAAAAATGAGATTCAATGATATCACCAGGGACTGAAACTATGGATAGAGATAAGAAAAAGTAAAAGAACTAAGTTTTGAGGAACCATGACATGAAGAGGCCAGGGAGAAGAAGAAAAATAGCAAAGGAAATTGAGAAGAAGGATCTAGTAAAAGAGTAAAACCAGATTTCCTTGAAGTTGAATGATGACAGTATATCACAGAGGGAGAAATGCTCAACTCTGCTAAACGCTACTGATTGGCCACATGTATGAGAATTGACCATTTGATTTAGCAATGTGAAGGACATTGGAGAAGTGATAAGAGGAGTTTTGATGTAGTGGGTGAGAGCTAAAGCCTGATTGTAGTTGACTGAAGAAGAAATGAGAGCAGAGGAACAGGAAATATCAGTTCAGTAAATTTCATCAAGAAGTTCATTGATTAGAGGGGACAATGAAGGGATAGTAGCTGAAGGGGAAAGAAGAATCAAAAAGAATTTTAATATGAGAAAAAATAACAGTAAAATGCCATGCTGATGATAAAGCTCCAGAAGGAAGTGCAAACTGGTAATGCAGAAGTGAAGGAAATTTGGAGTAATATCCTCATGTAGAGAGGATGAGATCTACCTATCACATAAGCAGAGAGGTTAATTATAGGTGGAACCATTGACAGTTCATCCATATAAACAGTATGTACAGGTATTTGCTGGGTACAATGCAGGTATGAAGGTAAATATGATGGGGAATGTCATGCCCCAAATCTTCAATACGTACTCCTGCCTTACCATCCTCACTCTCAGCTGATACTTTGCATCCTCCTTAACTGAGAAATATTGGAGGAACCAGAAGACATTCTACACGATCTCCAAGAATAAGAATGCATCTAGGAGGGGTATGGGAGGCTGAAGAGAGATAAAAGAGTAGTCTAGGAGAGTGAGAGAATGGATGGCCTGAGGAAAATGGCTTGACTGACAGGCAACATTATGAATGCACCTAAGATTTATGATCATAAATTTAAAGGGAGGCTAGTTAGGGAAGTTGTAATTGTTCTCTACCTACACACCATCCAAATGTGGGTAATAGCTAAGTAGTAATATGGATAGTGATATTTAGCCATCAGCCATGGTTTTGCCATAAAGAGTTGGGATGGAATTAGCATGCTATACCATGGAATTTAAGCAGGGAAGAAAGTTCAGGAGCTTGGAGGATTAATGGATTCCAGGTCCCTGGCAAGGAACTGTCCAGCCAAGGCACAAAGTAAAATTTGGGTGAAAACCACACCCTTGTGGGCTAATAATGATACTTTAGAAATCTAATCTGGATGGGGCGCCTAGGTGGCTCAGTGGTTTAAAGCCTCTGCCTTTGGCTCAGGTCATGATCTCAGGGTCCTGGGATCAAGTCCTGCATCGGGCTCTCTGCTCAGCAGGGAGCCTGCTTCCCTTCCTCTCTCTCTGCCTGCTTCTCTGCCTACTTGTGATCTCTGTCTGTCAAATAAATAAATAAAATCTTAAAAAAAAAAAAAAGAAAAGAAATCTAATCTGGAGAGAAAGACATGTCAGCCCTAATCTAAGAAGCAGAGAAAAATTAACAAATGGGTCAACAATATGGCTGCCCAGAGTACTAGTTTCTCAAATACATTAACATATTATTGAGGTACTAAAACATCACTGGAGATGCAAAAAATAAAGAAAAAATGAAAAATAAAGAAAAAATTTCCTCAGACTCTTCACAAAGCAGTTCTAATGTGGTTGTTCAAAATACTCTTTTCAACCCTGGACTTCAATTTGCCCATGCAGCTTCAGCCTGTACATTCCTGAATTGCTGTAGTTGGTTTCTTACTACTAATTTTATGATTTTGCTTTTTAATATCATTTCTATCAGGGCTGCCTGGGATATAGGAAGTCTTAAAACATGGATATTTTAGCCAGAGCCCATTGGGCACAAGGGTCCAAAATTCATTTTAGCTAATTACAAAAAAGATAAATTTATTGTTAAAAAGAAAAGCCATCTCAGGGACACAATAAGGACTCAGGCAGCTCTTCTGGGAAATGGGATGGGAAGATATTGACAGTAAAGTTTCTCTCTTGTCTGTCTCATAGGCCAAGTGACTACAACCATCAGTGTCGCTTCTTATCTATTCTTATTTTCAATAATCTTCCTCTGTTTGCAAATGAACCAACGTGGCCTGTAGACTATTTGTCCTCACAGGTCTAATGTGAACCTGACCAGTGACCAACTTTCTGTGTCTCTATCAACATTTGGAAGGATTCTGTCTTTTAGGATTACTGGCCTCTCAATTGCTAGGTTGAACTAGATAACTAATCAACCAACTATAATCAGGGAAAGTTGAGGTTATATAACTATTGGTGCCATAAACAAGGATCCTTTCCAGAACAAAGGACAATAGGTGGATAAATATGTTTTTTACAAGAAAAACACATCTATTGCAAGAAAAATCACAGGACTCATTGTTAATATACTTTTTATCAATTTCATTTTCATGATTTTTATTAAATATGCAGGGACGAATGCAGGAGCCAAAATGATTCCAACCCTGGATATTTTCCTTTCCTCTGGTCAGTTAAGGATGAGTTTTTTATATTAGACTTTTATTCATTTATTTATTTTTTTTTTAGTTAGCTTACCATACAGATTTTTTGTTAAAGCTGCCGCTGATAAAGGCAGCAGAGTCAAAATGAAACTGAGTTTTACCAAAAAGCTAAAAGAGTAACAAGGAACCCATGCAAGAACAGGGGGAAAAAGTGCCCAAGTGAATACTTTAATTAACTCACATGCAATTTTAATTAAAAACATAATGTGTCAGGAAAATGAGTAATGCCTTAGGGCAATAAAATAGCTGGATTTCTTGCTTAATCTTCTGCTTCATCTCTCTCATGGCACGTGTATATTATTGTTAAGAAAGGATTTTCTTCTTCTGTTTCATAGTCAAAGAGAACCCCTGCTGACAAAATGAGTTAAAAAAAAATAAGAAAGCTGTAGAAAAACACCCTATGGGAGGGCTCTCCATTCTTTCTTAATCAAGAGTCCTTGATTTCTTTTGGCTTGATCACTTCCTTTCTTAGAACACACCCTTTCCAGAAAAGCTGATAGCTGGACCAAATCAAGGATTCTAAACTCATTCTCATCAAAAATTATTACCTTTCTGTGACTAGAATTATAATGAAAGGCCAACAATCTCTTCCCTCCCCTTTGATGTTAAGGTCCAAAAGTGCCTAGTTCCCTGTGGGGTACAAAATAACCCTGATGTGGAGTCACATGATTTGGATCTTATTTCACCTCTTTTTGCAAACTAACTCTAAAGCTTTCTGGACTTCAGTTCCCTAGACTACCAACTATGGAGAATAACGCTTGTCTTCCCTGGAGGCAAAGAAGAGTTAAGAGCACTGTGTAACTGAAACTGATCACCTCTCCTTAAGGCTTTTATTCTGGTAATAGAAATGTTTGTTGTTGTTGTTGTTGTTGTTGTATACCTAACCATTGTCTTCTAAGGGGGATTAGTCCTGGTAATTGCACCAGTAAGTAGGGGAGGATGGGAATCCAGCACAAGACCTGGACCCTACATGATGGAAAAAGAGAAAGGAAAATTACTGTGGCTTCTAGTCAGGGAGATAAAGGTTTGGAAAACGAACATGTCCACTGAGCAGTTTTAATGATAACACTGTCGGATGTCTCATGTAAGTCCCCTCTCCCATCCTCTGATAAAATCTCCAGAAAATTCCACATTGCTCACTATTGATTTGTGGGTTGGTGAATCCTTTATGGAAACTGCACAAAGAAAGCTACAAAGTCCTGCCCCAAGGAGTCTGGTTGAGGGGAACAATTGACTTCTAAGACTCCCTAAGTTTGTGATAATAGCCTGACCCTTCTAACAGAAAGGACTCACCATTATGATACTCTGCTTGTCCAGTGAAAGCTCCAGTTGGCTGCCAGAACCAAAAAAGAGATTGTCCCTTAAGGTCTTGCCTTTTATTTTTTTATTTTTATTTTTTAAAGATTTCATGTATTTATTTGAGAGAGAGCATGAGCAGGAAGAAGGGAAAGAGAGAAGGAGAAAGAGGTAGGGGGAGAGGAAAAACCAGATTCCTCATCCAAGCCAGGGAGCCCGACATGGGGCTTGAACCCAGGATGCCAAGATCATGACCTGAGCCAAAGGCAGATGTTTAACTGACTGAGCTACCCAGGAACCCTAAGGTCTTGCCTTTTAGAATTACTCTTGGTTCCTGGAAATCCCAAGGCCCCTCTTCCATCATCTCTAGAAGCTAAATGATAGAAAATGTGATACTCAACATTAGTGATAGCCATTATGTTACCCAACTTATGTCCAGAACTTGCTCAAAGCCTTGTGGTTAAGCCTGGAGGACAATATGTGTCATATCTGGGCAATGCTTCTTCTCCAGAAATGACTGGATTCTAAGGTTGGAGTTGCATGAGCTTACCTAAAACTACAAAAGATGCTAGTACCAAAGAAGTGAATAAGTTAAAAAAAAAAAAAAGTTGGACAGGGATATTAAGGCCTGAGAGATCAGAAGTGGTATCTGCACATCATGAAGGCCAAGAGATCCAGCAATCAGGTCACTGGAGTTAGCAATATGGGACCCAAAAGGTTTCACTTCTTAGGATTTGCAATTACATATTCCTTTACGAACCAGCCATGGGATAGCCTATGGGTGGATTGGCCCTGAGTAAAAGGCCTGCAGCACATCGTCAAGGATGCCCTACAATGTTTCACTTGTAGCCACTTGGCCAGATCCCTCCCTGTGCACTGAGAAAGAGCACAGATGCACTGGCTCCCCCTAGGCTTGAGGAGAGTTCCTGTGGTTTAGAGGGATGCTCCCTATTGTTAATCCTCCTCTAACCTATTTGGAGTGGAGAAGTCACCACTCATCTTATCCAGGGAACCTGAATGAAAGCTCCTCTTTATTCTTTTTTACATATTATCCATAATGTACTTGTTCACACTAGTTCCCTGAAATATTTTAGATGCCTTAAACACAATGAATCCTAATACTTTTTCCAAGTTTTCCTAAGGAAAGCATAGTCTATTTTTAATGAGATTTTGAAGCTTCCTCACTATTGGGATACCACTGTAATTGTATTTTCACCCAGATGTGCTGGACAGATAACAAATAAGAACAGACAAATAGACTGGGGACTTATTTGTGTCAAATAAATCACAAATTATAGATAAAAGTTCAGACTTGAATTTGTTGTGTGCTGAGATAGGATCAAATTTTATGTTACATTTCCTGCTATTGTAATCATTCACCCCAGATTTCCTCTTCCTTCTGCTCAGGCTGCTATTCGGAGATTAGGTGGAAGTTCACTGTAAGAACTGTTAACGTAAGTACCAGCTCAAGGCCTCTGGGTTAAAGATAAAGAACTATGAATACAAAAGAGTCATTAGTCACACTTTCTAAAGTGTGCTTTTCCAAAAAGTGGCCAATTGACAGTCATGGGATTTATATCTTTTTTGCTTCCCAATCCAAGTCTCAGATTTCCAAGTCCACTGGCTACAACAAGAGGTTTTCCCTGAATGTTAAGAGTCACCAATCATGGCAAAGAAAACCATGACAATACAAAGCTTCCTTTATAGAAATAACAGCAATGCTTTTCTGTCAGCGTAGTCTGCGGTACAACACAAGTCCACACTCATATGGGGATTAATTAACAAGGTGTCTTTTGGGAGAGAGAAAGTGTCTGAGCCTATGAGGTTTTTGCATGGTTGCCTCAAGCCCCAGAGTCCCAAGTGATCTTATAACTTCTTCCTTCCATGCCCAGAAAAGCAGAGGGTAGACCAACAAATAATTCTCCTGAACTTCCCCTTCCATAACCAGAGCTCTTTGCCTTCATCTGAGACCCACCCAAAGCTGCCTTGAAAAGGATTCTGCATCAAGCAGTGTACTCTGCTCCAAGCAATTCAAGATAAACTTCTATTTTAAATGACAAATTTTCCTTTTATCAAAGCAGTTCTTAGTCATTCTGGCCTCATGTCAATCAGGAGTATAAGACAATTTAAAATATTGCACAGTCTCAATATTGTAGAGTATATAGACAAAAGACAGACTTTGGAATAAGCATTGAGATGTTTCTTTCTTGTTCGGTTTCTACAAAATCCTTATTTCCAGAAATCATCTGGTTTTTCTCTCTATGCCTCCTTTCTATACCCTAAATTTCAATAGGCACTCCATCACTATTAAAATAAATCAATTAAAAATACATTTCTACCTCAAAAAATCATTCTTTTTACTATGTTTCCACCAATACTTCTGGGGCAAAGTCAGTAAGCATAATGACATAAGCTCCATTGTACAGTAATCTGAGCCCTGAAAACTTGACAGATAAATGAGGCAGGTGAATGCATCTGAGTCTATGTGACCTATATTTGGCCACATGCCTAAATTTCCCCCAGGGGACCTTTAATTGGTTAGATTCGAGGGATTAGATCCTGGCTACAAGGCAAATAACTTAGTTATTCTTTTAGTTCAATCTCTACCCTATAGCGTAACTAAATTCCTAAAAATTTCCTGAGCTTGGATTTTGGGAGAAGAGCAAAAGTAAAGTATGTTGGGTGCATCTGAGAAAGGATTAGACTGTGTCAGGAAGAAGAGTGCTAAGAATTTGGAGACTGGGGATAATGTGACTTCATGTTCATCACAATTTTGACTATAAACTAACCTGAAATCAGGGATTTCCCAGAAAATTCCAGTTCAGGGAAAGCTCAGAGTTCTCTTAGCAACTACTCAGGGGTCTCTGGGCTGAGTAAAGCCCAGCATGTTCTTCAGGACATCCATAGTATCACCTAGTCTCTGTAGGCGGACAAAGCAGCCTCATTTACTGAGAACGTGATTTCTCTTCCCACCGCCAAATAGGGTGCTGGTGAGTGGGTGGGTCACTGTTACTTCTTCCCTTAAAGCATAAAAAAAGTGAACTGTCCTGACTGCCTGAGACAGGTTATTGGAGAAAGGATACTGAATGAGAGAAGTCTAAGCTATAGAAATTCAGAATATTCAGCTGCCTTGGGTGTAGACTCTTGTCACTCCAGTCCTATCACTACCACGGCAATGGGAATATAATCACTTTCCAACACACAGAGGACTTTCTACTTTCACTAGATATAAAGTAATTTTTATTAGGTTATTATCATTTTAATGGGTACTAATCAGCGGGTAAACATACGGGCAAAGCTTATACTAACACCTGTTCTCTACTGGTATGGAGATCTCTTTGCAGTGTTCCACATAAATAGGCTTAGTTCATTAAATACTAAATACTATATTAATAATTGACTTCCTTGGAAACAAATTGGCCCCAATGCTGTGTGTTCTGTTTTAATTTTCCTTGCAGAGGCACAAAAAACATAGAAAGCTTCTTGTACAGGGTATTTTAACCAAGTAATCACAATTATTACTGAAAACAACAGTTCTAACACTTTTTTGCTGGTTTCTAGGGACTTGTGAAAAATTCCCTTTTTTCCCCCTTTGCATGACTATTCATTTCATTTAGCTTTTAAAGGCTATTTCTATACTGTCTCAACTGCAGGATCTCGCTTTCTGAAGCCAAAACACAGCCTGCTTTTTTTTTTTTTTTAAAGCAAATAAGCAAATAAGAAGAAATCAGAACTACTTAGCTCAATTTACTAAATAGTTGTATGCAATTTGGATTCAACATTATTTTTAAAATAATTTTCAGCTTTTCACTTCATATTTATTTAATCTATGAGAATAAGGATAAAACAAGGAAACCAAAACAGAGAAGTAAGGTCAAATGAGGCCTGTAAAATAGGGTAAAACACACTTTTTTAGTCAGCAAGTCACCATGAATATGTTCTGCCTGTGCTCTCATTGGGAAGACTAATATAATATTAATAGTGTCAATGATAATGATCATTTATTAAGTGACTTTTACATGATATATATTATGCCAGGTACATTGTTTAGATGAAAAAAAAACAGTAAGGTAGATATTTTTGTCTCCATTTTTCAGATCAGTATGCCAAGTTTCAGTGAAGTTAAATTTTTTAAACTACTGAGTACTGAGTTCAGGATTTAACCTAGGGCTTAATCGCCCTTGCTATTCCATACTGTTTTTTCTCCCTGATAACAATAGTTACATTTACTAAGCATCTACTATGTGTGCTAGGCATTTTATACCTATCATTTCAAATCCTTATAGCAACCCTATGAGATAGCTATTTTAATTGCCTTTAATAGGAAAATAAACTGAGGTTTAGAGAGATCCAATTTCTTGTCCAGATTTGCACAGTTAGAAAGAGGTAAAACAAGATTTCAAATCCAAATACATAGCACCAAAATTGGGGTTCTTTCCATTTGACGTCACCATCTGATTAAGGATTAATGGTGGACTGAGGGAAGAACACATTTATTAAGACTCACACTGAAGCTCATAGCCAATTATAAGTTAAGGTTTGAAGAAATAAACACTGTATCTATAGATACCCGAATCACCTGATTTTCACAGGTCTGGTAAATTAATCAGAAAAGTTTGGCAGCTTATGGATAGGTCAAAATGTACCCAACATCTTAAAACTACATGAAATGCTTGAATCTTATATATAATTTTCTAACAGCTCTGTTGATCTTAGTGGCTGGTTCACTATCTATTTGGATATTGAGTTACTGACCATCACAAAATGAGTAGAGAAGTTTGATTTAAAACCCAAGGTTTTTGATTCCTAATGCCAAGTATAGTACAACTAATCTTTTCTATCAACTATTTGGTCTTTCATATTTTAAGAACAAATGACATGCAATTAATGCTCTAGAGAGAAACCAACTTCTACTGTTTAGGATACATGTTTTAAAAGAGATGTGTATCATAGGATTATGTTTTTGAGCTCTGAAGATATTAAACAATAATGATATAATTCTGTTTTCTTGATTTGCTTATATAAGAAAACAGATAGTGTGTGTATGGGGACAGTGGGTTGATTAGAAGATTAGGTCTTTCTTAATAAGTGGGTAGCATTCTAGCTACAGGACCCATATTATGTAAACCTACCTCACTTTCTAAGCCTCTACTTTACAATTAAAACGTCTGCTCTGCCCAGGTTGAGTTAATCATGATGTGCAAAGAATCATATTCAAATAACCTGAGTTTTCCACAGTAGGATAGAGAGCAGCCATGAGATCAAGGTATCTCCCTTTTTAGTCCATTTTTCCCCACCCACAGAACTCACAATGGTGAGGTTTGCAGCTTTGGTTTCATGCGTGTTTGAATCTCAGGTCTCATCCTTGGGCACTCATTAACTCATTGAGTAACTGGAGTTTGCTATTATATGGGTGAATACAGATGGTGACTACTCCCTCTTAATTCTTAACCATGGCCACACTTCCTTGTGATCTTGCTTTCAATTCTATAAACTGTAGTGCTACTTGCTACCTGGATTACTACTAAACTTCCTTTATCCTTGGATGATTTCTTTGGCCACTTAGTAGAACCTCCACAGTCATCTACCAAACCTGTTCAATTTCAGTGAGCTTCATTCACTGTCTGTATCTTCTCAAGTATGCCCCAATGGCACATCATGTCTCAGTTTCAAGAAAGAAAAGTAATGCTGTCATTCTCACTGTATCATCCTTGAGCATCAATACCACCCATAAGAGTCCCATTTCAGTTATTTTGTTAAAATACAATTCTTTTTCTTCTTTTCTATTAGCTTCAATTTTCCCTGATATATTTGTCAAAATGAAATGAAAGAGTTAAAATCTTTGAGGAGAGATTTACATCTGGATCCTGACACAGCAGCTCAGTTCTCTTGTTACACTTCCATGGAAGAAACTTGCATCCAAGTACTGAATGTGTAACAGCATACACCCAAGAGAATTGTAATGGGTTGAGGCTGCCAATTTATTGCTACTGATAAGAAGGTGTGAGCAAGTTGCTGCCCCTCTAGGCTAGAGCTCAATGAGAGCAGTAATTTTTCTTCTTGTCTTCAAAGAACCCGTATGGCTGGCAATGTTCATTTAATTAACTTTCAGTTATTTCTCAGGGGTAGTAGAGATGAAAATCCTGTTTTCTTGTAAGATTTGAATAAATCCTGAGAAATGCATTTAAACAGTAAGAAAAAAAAACATAACTTCTGTATTTCATAAGTTTAGTTATCAGTTCAGTATTTGTCTGCCTTATCAGATCAAACCCACAGCTGTTTGATGACTACCCACTATGGACAAAGCATTGTGTTAAATGCTGAGAACAACTTGTGCTGTGTTCATGAGGAGCAAAGTTACGCTGACTGCAATACATTCTACCAAAAAGAAAGCCAACTTCAAATCACAATCATAATACAACTCAATGTGGTATGCGTGTGTTTGTGTTTTCTCAACTGAAATGCAAACTCTTGAGGAAAGACCTTCTATTTTCTGTTTTTGAAACTTGGTATCACAAATGCCAAGCATGGCACTTTACATACACTAGAGAATGTTAATGAAGTGAAATCGAGGCTTCATTGAGTCAGGTGAAGACTTCACTGTTTTGCACTGGGGCACTGAGATCACTTACAGCCTGCACATCTAAGATACTGTGTCTCTATCTGTTGAAAGGGCCACCTGCCCATGGCTTGGAATGCTGACACTAAATTGAGTTCTGATATTTGTTGAAGTCTTTTAACAATTAGTTTATTTAGTTTTCTTAGCAATAACATCCCTTGGGAGTTTTTGCTGTTGTTTTTATTATCTGATCAGATTTATATTATTTCCTGAGAAAAAATTTTTTTCTAGTTTTCTAACACCTGCTCCTGTAGTCTGTATCCTTGGTTAGTGTTTTGGGTGGTGTTTATCTATAAGACAATAACCTAGGGGAGAAGATTAGCATGTACATGAACAGTTTGTTCTTGAGTCCTCCCTAGGGTCTGAGGATTTCAGAAGTTTTTTTCAGATCAGAGACCACTGGGCAAACTTTGCTGTGGGTCACCATCTCAAAACCCTCTGGGGCTTCTTCCTCAGTCTTATTTTTGTGTCTCTGAGAACTGCTTTTACAGTTTCAAGTGTCTAGACTCAGGTTTTGTCCAGACCTTGATTGGTGATGACTGGCCTTTGGTCAAAATCTGGAGACTTTGTTCGATGACATGATGTTTTGAACCATTACAGTTCTGATGGGTCCTCTTGGTCTAAAACTCTTTCTCTTCCAGGTCAAACACCTGCTTCCTCCATGTTTTCTCATAGTGATGTTAACTGATACACTTCTCTTTCTAGGAGACACAATAACATCAGGGATAATTTAGAATTTCAGTGGCCATTTCGGGGAGTTTTTGACAGGGAAGATTATTAAACTAAAATTAGTTTAGAACAAAAAGCAAAGGCATCTTCATGAGGAAGTTGTTTTATTTGCTTAAAAGATTACTTTGTTTAACAGAGGAGATGTATCCTTTTCTGTGGGTTTTTTTGTTTGTTTGTTTTTATTTCTGGAACTAATAAATGCAGGCTTTTTAATTGCAAATGTTGATAAAATAGTCAAAACCACAAACTATGTCTAAATCAACTTTCTGCCACTCTCCTTAGTGTATACATATGTTAGGTTATTTTTCTACATTTAAACTTTCTTCCCTCTCATAGAGGGAGCATAATTACTTTTGCATATTAATCTTCTATCTTGTAACTTTGCTATAATTGCTGATGAGTTCCAGGAGTTTTTACTGTTGTTGAGTCTTTGTTTTTTTCCACATTGACAATTATGTCATACGAGTATTTTTACACCAATAATTTCATATTTTTATGAAGCTGACTCTCTTTTATTTATTATCTATGCCTTTCCCCCTTTTTTGTTCTCCTGAGGAAACATTAAAGATGAATTGATATAAAATTTTTAAAAATCATTTAAGTGTCCTCTCAAGAATATTTAGTCCACAAAAATAGTCTAAAATAAAATGTCCAAAGGAAAGTAGAAATTAGTTATTAAGCTGTGTTTCTTTTTGTGTTTGTTTTGTGTTTCTCTTTAGGCATATTTACATAGTAGCCTTTGTAGATACAAGATAAGCAAAAGCTTTAGTTCTAAAACAAAAGATATGTTTTAGCATAATTCAAAGACTTTAAAAACTAGGTCACTGTATATGTATGATATCACCACAGTAAATTCCTCATGATTTAATCTTCTTAAATATCTTACATTAGTTTGGTGAATTAAGTAGATTATCACTCTTTCCATAACTTGGTCAAAATTTAAAATTATATGCATATAATTATATTCAACTAAATAGAATGATAATGATGAATAACTTTTTATTGAATTAAATCAATCTACATTGTTGTATTAGTTTCAGATGTACCAATATAATAATTCAATAATTCTATACATTATTCAGAGCTCATCATAATAAGTGTATTCTCTTTTTTTTTTTTTAAAGATTTTATTTATTTATTTGACAGACAGAGATCACAAGTAGGCAGAGAGGCAGGCAGAGAGAGAGGAAGGGAAGCAGGCTCCCTGCCGAGCAGAGAGCCCGATGCAGGGCTCGATCCCAGGACCCTGAGATCATGACCTGAGCTGAAGGCAGAGGCTTAACCCACTGAGCCACCCAGGTGCCCCTGTATTCTCTTTTTTAATAAAGATTTTTTTTACTTGAGAGAGAGAGAGAGTGCGCACAGGCAAGGGGAAGCAGCAGAGGGAGAGGGAGAAGCGAGCTCCCCATTGAGTAGGTACTCTGAGCCAAGGCAGATGCTTAACTGACTGAGCCACCTAGGTGCCCCACAATAAGTGTATTCTTAAACTTCACCCATCCTGTCACCCTCCTCCCCTTTGGCAACTACCAGTTTGTTTTCTGCATTTAAGAGTCTGGAGTTTTTTTTGTTCATCTCTTTTTTTCTTCATTTGTTTGTTTGTTTCATAAATTCCATGTATGAGTAAAATCATATGGCATATGTCTCTCTCTGACTTATTTCATTTAGCATTATACGCTCTAGGTCCAACCATGTTGTTGCAAATGGCAATATATCATTTTTTTTAAAGGTTTTATTTATTTGACACAGAGATAGAGAGTACAAGCAGGCAGAGCAGCAGGCAGAGGGAGAAGGGGAAGCAGGCTCTCTGCTGAGCAGGGAGCCCGATGTGGGACTTGATCCCGGGACCCTGGGATCATGACCTGAGCTGAAGGCAGCCGCTTAACTGACTGAATCACCCAGGCACCCTAATTTCATTCTTTTTTATGGCTAAGTAATAGTCCACTGGGGTGGGTGTGTGTGTGTGTGTGTATCACACCTTCTTTATCCATTCAGTTATTGATGGACACTAGATTGATTTTTAAAGATTCAATGTTACAAAATTCTTACACCTTACAAACTATAACTTAACATGTTAGCTAAAGTCAGTAATTTCTAGTTATTTAACTAAGTTTAAGACCTTAGACAAATGATTAAATTATTTAATAAATAATCTTTGGAAGCCTGCACAATTTCTAGATAAGCAACAGATACGAACACTGGTTAGCTGAACCTAAGTTTAATTTATTCTTATTTCTTATAATGGCAATAGATTAACAAAATATGCAAAGGATTTTGAATGACATTATAGATGTTCATTTTTGCCTTCTTAAATAATTGTTCATGTGAGAAAATAAGCACTTTCAAGATTTTTCTCTTCTGTGGTTTGCTCTTGTGTCTACAGAGAAAAAAATGATTGCTTTTTTTTTAAACTAAATAATTGCTTTGATTACAGATAAAAATCTATATGCATGGTTATTTAAAGTAGGTACAATAGTTATAGAAATAAATATATGTACAAAGTAATGGGCTTTTAATTTTAAATGTTACATGATAACATTTATTCTATATTATATTGCATTTTACATTGAATAATATACTAAACTTACAAGGCCCAGAGTCCTGTCATTAGTTTTGGTGGTACTAAGATCAGTCCTCTCTAGGATCTACAAGTTCTCTTTTAGGTTAATAATAGGCTGCTCATGATTTTAAAAATTACTTGTCATTGTAGATTCTACCCTATTTCAAGCTGATGTGACTAATAAAGGCAATAGACTTATGTGATTCCTAAAGCTTTGTCACCAAAGGTATTAGCTGCATTTCTAAAACATCCACCTAAGTAGTCTCTGCATAATCTGAAATCTACAGATTTGATTTTCTGAAAAAGCCCCCAGAGATGAACTTCCCTTGAACCTTGAAAAAAATTATAAGGTAATTATTAACAACTCATGTAATAGTGAAACTCCAAGGTGTTGATAATTGGGGTAATGTTTACCAACTTAAAGCAACATTACTTCTTTCTTTCTTTGAACATCCATTCCATAAAGGGATCTTAAACAGAGAACTCTCTCTGACAATTGTGAAGATAGACAATTCTTATCAAAATTTTGGAACAAGTGATTACAGAAGTAGACAGCTTCCATGCAAAACAATGAAATAAAATTAATTTTCTGATTCTTCAACACTCTTTTTCTTACCGTTTGCTCTACCATTAATGTCGCCTGTTAGTATACCTTGACATCATTTATTAACTGAATAAAATATTTCTCAAAAATGTCTTCCTTATCTTTGTCCTGCTACTTTTAACTTCCTATGTGTTTTGCCACTTAAATTGGAGCCAACCTCTTTGGCATATTTTTCTAAATTAATAGCTACTATTATAATTTGACTTAATGCCAACAAAATTGATTATTATTAATTATTAAACAGTTTAGAAAATAGGTTTTCTTTTACTGTCTCCTTTTGATACTTAAGCATGCCTCACATAATTTATTTTTAAAATATTTTATTATTTATTTATTTATTTATAGACAGTGAGAGCACTTTGTGAGAGCACATGTGTGAGCAGGAGGAAGGGCAAAGGGAGAGGGATAAGCAGACTCTGTGTTGAGCCAGGAGCCCTGGGGTGGGGGGGATGAAAGGGGTGGAGGGGAGGCTCTATCTCATGACTCTGAGATCATGACCGGAGCCAAAATCCAGAGACAGAGGTTTAACCAACTGAGTCACACAGGCTTATATTTAATTCCAACCTTTTAATTTAATTCCAACCTTTCAGGCTTATAAAAATTGAACCTTGACCCCATGTTAACTAAAAGCTCCTGTTGAAGTTATTAAAATCCTATCAGCAAAATCTAGCCCATTAGAAGTGAAAATTAATATTGGGGTTATCCTTAATATAATTTATATTATATTATATTATATTATATTATATTATATTAACTATTAATATAGTAGTTTGCTCATTGAAACTCTGGCCTGCTTTGAAGGAACTATTTAACTCCAGGCAAAAAATCTTACACGCTTGAGAAAAGCAAATGGTTCACTGCTTTTATCCTAGACATTACCTTACGTTCAATATAGTCCATGACACAGTAGGATATTACTTCTTTTTTTTTTTAAGATTTTATTTATTTATTTGACAGACAGAGATCACAAGTAGGCAGAGAGGCAGGCAGAGAGAGAGGAGGTAGCAGGCTCCCCGCTGAGCAGAGAGCTCGATTCGGGGCTAGATCCCAGAACCCTGGGTTCATGACCTGAGCTGAAGGCAGAGGCTTTACACTGAGCCACCCAGGTGCCCCAGGATATTACTTCTGATATGAATATTAAACTTATACATTCACTACACACTGACTTACTCCATGCATTCATTCTAATTTTTAGAAACGTTGTGAGCTCTAATTATCTCACAGAAAAGAATAATATGACTGTAATAGATAGTCTAAAACTAGTCTCTGATCTTAGCAAACACCTTAAATGACACTAATCTGCCCTGGAAACTCAACAGTTTTAAATTTATTATCCAGCATTGTCATGGACAACTCAAAAGCTATTGGTTTTATTTTAGCTAGCCAAGGAAGAGGAATCCTAAAGTAAATACTGCTTTGCCTGATCTTAAGTTACAAGGCAAGTAAAACAACCAATAACTAAGAAAAATAATATGCACAGTTGGATTCTTGTACATGTTTCATTGGATAGATTTTATAATCTTTGTATTCCTGGCTTTAAGACCTGTAAGAAGGGACTAGTAATCACTTTTCTGTGGTAATTGTGTTACAGTTAGCTGATGAATCTTATTCAGAATCTTAAGTGCTACAGCACAGCTATTTTTCCAGTGGGTGACTTAACTCATTCCTTAAAAAAAGGAAGAAGACGGACTAACCTTTGTATAATAATTAATTATGCTCTCTGGACATCCTCCTGATCTTGATCAGCAAAATCCTGGCAATGAAGAAAATGTGAATATCATGGATTAATATCTCATGTTCTGTATTTGCCTTCTCTTGGTCAAAAAGGAGGACCGAAGAAAAAAAGCAGGTCCTGACAGCTAAAAACTTTCCTGGCGTTATCAGGTCCTGGTGTTGCTAATACACCAGGTATTAACGTTCTCCAGTTAAACATAAATAATTTCACAGAACACCAATATCAGATAAGGTTACTTATCTGACCAGGACCCTGAAGGATCAAGACAAAAGCAAGAGCACATCATAATCTTGTCTAAACACAAACAAAACATGAACATTTTTTTAAAAAAAGATTTTATTTATTTATTTGACAGAGATCACAAGTAGGCAGAGAGGCAGGCAGAGAATGACGGGGAAGCAGGCTCTCTGCTGAACAGAGAGCCTGATGTGGGCCTCGATACCAGGACCCCGAGATTATGACCTGAGCTGAAGGCAGAGGCTTAACCCACTGAGCCACCCAGGTGCCCAAAACATGAACATTTTTAAGCCACAAAAATTACCAAGCACCCCCTATTATGGCTAATATATATGACTACTGATTCTTCAGCAATTATAGCTTTAACTTCAGTCTATATTTTCTTACTTCTAGTTAGATCTTTTGGGATTGCCAGTCAGAATTACTTCCACTTCAAGTCAGCACCAAATCCAAAAACAAAGCTTTGCTTCCCTAAATACTCCCTAAAAGCACTTAATTTGAACCTGAATACTATATATAATTAGACATTTCCAACTGTTATGCCCCAATAATGGGTCCGTGATTAAAGGAGTGAGACCGATATAAAGCGAAGGTCAAGCAAAGCTTTATTTGGCGCCAAGCATCAAGAATCTAACCGAATGTTCGGGGATGCACCTCTTACAAGAGAGGGTGACCCCTCTCTCTTTCACAGACTAGTTTTTAAGGGCAAAGGCCATGCGGTTGGGCCTGGCCACGCACAGGTGGCCAATGAGATTGTAACACACACAGGAAACTCCACAGTGATGCTAGGTGACCAATTGAGTTACAATTTACCCTAGTAGACGTTTGACCCAGCCTATCACCTTGGTTGGGATTGGCGCCCAAAAGGCTCCCAAAGGGTGGGGCCCATACTCCTTGGTAACCAGGGAGACAGTATGCATCCCCCCCACTGATCGGATGTCTCCACCTGGTCTGACCCACTCCGTATTTGAGCTTTGTTACCTGAGACTGGTTTCCGGAACTTGTCTCCAAGTAAATCCCCTGGGGGAAGGGGAGCAGGGACAGTTTAACTTTAATGAAAGCCTCTTGCTAAATAGGTCCTTACACCAACATTTTAACATGCCCCGTGGTTATTCTTCTTCTTCTTTGAAACAGCAATAAAGTTAACTTTCGTTGTAAATGTGGTTTTGGTGGTCTTTGGCTGGGGGACATTGATGGTCAATCAATAATTATAATTCCTGATTTAAGAAGTGTATATTCTAATGTGGAAACAGGTAAATATTTGTCAACATTTGTTATGCAGAATGGTAGGTAATTAATGTTAAAATGTAGTATCATTACAGAGAAGAAAGCACAGTTTTGTTCCATTGCTGGAGAGGGTGCTATAACAGTTTCATAAAAAAGAAAGCATTTAAGGTGAACTTTGAAGGATAAAGAGAATAAAAGCAACAGAATGAAAGATAATGCTAATAAGGAAGGAGGAATTTACTGATAGATGGAAATGGCATGAGCAGCGGCATTGCAGTATGAAACTTGATTTTTTTTCCATGACGCCAGATAGTCAGGTACAATGCAACTGAACCTGGCACAGCCGACAATGGAATTTGGACTCTGGCATGTATATGGTGGGAGAAATGAAAGGCACTACGTGAAACAGCATGTAATCATAGTACATTTTAAGAAAACAAACCTGGTGAGAGAGTGAGAGAATAGAGTTGCCTAGGGGAGAGAACAATGACAATTACAAAAACATAGCAAGTATCCTGAACTCAAGCAGGCAGTAGGAAGAGAGCTGAGGGGACGTATTCAAGATGAAATATTTTGAATTGCAGTACTACTGCACTCAGTGGCCAATAGGATGGATACGTGGGTTGAAGAACCAGAGAGAACCTAAAGATGATTCCACTATGAAGTAGTGTTATGCCCCAATAACGGGTCCGTGATTAAAGGAGCGAGACTGATACAAAGTGAAGGTCAAGCAAAGCTTTATTTCGCGCCAAGCATCAAGAATCTAACCGAACGTTCGGGGCCGCACCTCTTGCAAGAGGGCGACCCTTCTCTGTTTCACAGTCTAGCTTTTAAGGGCAAAGGCCATGTGGTCGGGCCTGGCCACGCACAGGTGACCAATGAGATTATAACACACAGGAAACTCCACAGTGATGCTAGGTGACCAACTGAATTATAATTTACCCTAGTAGACATTTGAATCAGCCTATTACACCTTGATTAGGATTGGCGCCAAAAGGGTTCCCAAAGGGCGGGGGCCCATACTCCTTGGTAGCTAGGGTGACAGTATGCAACCCCCCACTGATCGGATGTCTCCACCTGGCCTGACCCACCTTTGTATCTGGGCTTTGTTACCTGGAGCTGGTTTCCGGGACTTGTTTTTAAATGAATCCCCTGGGGGAAGGGGAGCAGGGTTAAACAATAAGGTTTTTGTTTAACCTCAATGAAAGCCTCTTGCTAAAATATAAAAATATAAAATAGGTCCTTACAGTAGAGGGAAGATATAAATCCTATTTGGACCTGTTAAGATTGCTGTACATTGAACATTCCTATGGGAATAGTAAAAAAATTCTGGAAACAAATTTGGAATTTAGAAGAGAAGTCTAGTCTGGAGAAAGATATGTAGGTTGAAAATGAAAGTGAAACTTCTCCTGAAGAAGTAGTAAAATGGATAGAAGGTTGAGAACTGAAATCTGGAATCCCGGAGAATCCCTTTCATTCAGGGACAAATAGAAATAAGAATGTACAAAGAGACCAGATGAGAGCAAGGAAATAAAGAATACTTAAAACAATGTATCAAATGTAATAAGCATATAGTAAATATTTTCTGAATAAATCACAAGTAATAATTTCTTATTGAAAATTTTCCTCTCAAAACATCCCATATTTCTCTACTTTGGGCAAATTTTGGTAAACAGAGGTAAATATTTCCTCTGATTTTCCCTACAAATGGTTAATCTAAAAATATTGCCATGATTGGTATCAGACTCTTAGACCTCCCCTCTCTGAGAAACACTGGCAAAACAAACATACTCAATCCTATTTATATTTCTTAAATTACTTTGCCTGCATTGTACTGCCTGAGTAGTCAAGAGGCTCCAGAATATTTGATATACATAAACAAAGAAACAGGAAATAGTTAATGGCTGCTTCTGCAGCAGCACAGTAAATTAGAATAATCAAATGCATCTTGGAGTAAACTCATGTGCACATAGCTGTAAACAGTAATCTCCATTCTTTCAAAAGCACAAATCATTTATTACAACAATTCATAATCATTCTCATTTCAAGGTCTAGATGAGAATAAGTCATAATGAGAGAATTTGTACCTTCTAATTAGAGTTGATTTTTTAAAAGCAGAGAAATGAAATGGTGGATTATTACAAAGGGGAGAAAGTCTATAGTCAATTAATTGAAGAAAAAGAAAGAGAACCTTAAACATGTCCAAATCAAATAGAGATAAACAGCTTTAGTCATTCAGGAAAATTCACAAAGCATATATCCTTTCTCCCAGAATCCCACAGAATTTTGTATAGGTAAGACAGTACTGTGAGTTGCTGCGGAAAAAGAATTTGGTAGGTTGGCCATGCTTTGAAAAGGCCTCCATTTTGGGTGTATGCCAGGTTTCCCTGAGCACCCAGTGCACACAATTACTGCATTTGCATGTGTAAATTGGGTAATGGCGTGCCTAACTATCAGATTTGTATGTGAAAATGCCATCGGCATATGCAGTATTGGTTGTGTGCCCACTAAAAAGGAACTTTTAATGGGGTTGCATTAGTTGGGGAGTAAAATTTCTAAGAATTTGAGACAAAGTCCTTCATTTCTGGATCCACTATAGATGACCTTATAGATAATTGGCACCCCCGATAATTCCTTTGTTGTTGTATATCCTCTCAAATTCTATCTAGGGAAGGAAATTCGTCAGAGGACCATTTGACCAACTCTAATTAGCACAGAGAAAAACTGTACCCAAGTTACTCTTGGCAGTGCCTATCTGAGCCAAATGAACAGACTGTGGCACAACCAATCCATTCATCTTGACCATCTTAACAATCAACATGGATCTATGCAAAATTGATTTAGGGTTTTTCCCTCCTCAAGACACAATATTTCTCAATCAAATTTTTTGTCACATAATTTTACTTTTCTGAAGACTTCAGTGTTCTTAATTGCATCATAGAAGGAATAGACAAAACTATTTTTCTCCATCTCCCAAAATAGGTTAAGACATAATGATAATTCTTTCACCCTGCTTCAGTGGATTTCTTCCTTCTAGAAGTTTCCATGCTTATTTATTAGTACCTTATAATGTAAATCTGAGTCTGAGAATTTGCCCAAGAAATATAGAAATCATGTTTCCTGAATCAAAAATTGGTTCACATAGTATAAGGATAATGCAAACTAAGTATTTCAAATTGGAATTTTCTTAAAAAAAAAAAATCTGAGGTGTTTTAGATCAAATCTATTCAGCTAAAAGGTGCTTTATTCTAGGCAACTCCCTTCTCTGATAATGTTTACTTCTCCTGCCCTCCCCCCACCAGCAAACAAAACAAAACAAAACAAAACAAAACAAAAAACCATCACAATGTAAAACAACTGTCATAATATGTCCCTCTAGAAGCTTGCTTTCTGCTGTCTAAAGTGACAGTTTGTGTAGAAATTGCTCATCCCAACTCAGGATTTAATCTCTTGATATAATCTTTCGTCCTATTGCTAAAAAGAAACTGATTTTGTATCACTTGATCTTCCTTTCACCTATTCATCTTTCTAGCGGTCTTACTCAAAGTTTCTTCTGAGTAGTATTTAATAAGAAATACCTAGAAAACTAAAGAGAAATGCAGATCTCATGCCTCATTTCAGACCTATGAATTGGAATTTGGAGGAGTAGGGCCTGGGAATCTGTAATTTAACAAGTTCCCCATGTTATTTTGCAGACTAGAGTGTGCATGTTGTACATTTTTTTTCTTGGTTTTATTATTTGCTTTCTTCCATTTAGCTGTGAAGGTTCTCAGTATTGAGTTGCAACCTGACTATCAAAGGCATGAACTGCATACCCTTCCCTTTAATAGAGACAGGATCATTATACGGTTTGTAGTTATGAGAATGAAATCTTAGCAAGAAAATACAACATGAATATTCAAAATAAATGTTGTAACATAAAACATGCTTCTGTCCAGGGAGATCACTGCCTTACTCAATATGCCTGTGTTGCCTTCAGATATTTTTTGAGACATGGCAACCTGAAAGACCCAAGATCATCTCTACTTAAGGTCTGCCATATAATGGGCATCTCTCAAGTAGTTATCCCTGCCCCAAGAATGTATGCAGTAGGTGATAAGAATAGACTGATTTATGATCACTCAATATCAGAAAGGTGTAGCATTCCATTTCACAAATAGTATTCTGCTAGATTAGAAAATATCATAAACACATTGGAGAATCCTCAGCCTAGAAACCATAAACCACTGTATTTTTTTCCCTACATTTTAATTTAGCTATCTGTTTTGGATTACATAAATAAAAATGAGCCTGTATTTTCTTTATAAAATAAATCAGTCCCTCTACATAGGAATCACTAGTTAGATTGAACATTAGGGCATACATAAAATTGTATCCTTAAAAGACACGAAAACATTTCTCAATGAGAAAGAAGCTGCTCACGGTGACCTTCATGTTGAACAGTGGGGGGTCAGCACTGGCACTAAATCATTTTGATTCACAGATGAGATCAACATATTCATAGTTGTTTGCCAAATGTGTATTTTAATTTAAGCTTTCTCTGATTGATGCGTGTAATTTATGCTACCCAGAACTAAGGCGTCATATTTTTCTTTTTTCCTAACTAACAGGGGGAGACTTTCTTGGAAACAGATAAAGGAAAGAGTCCAGTAATTTGTAGCAATGTGACTACAGCCACACATGTCCTAGAATTAATGTTCTTCATTAGGGTGAGTAGGATCAGCTGTATGTATACATCAGGTTTTTAATTAACTCAGTCCCCACAACAGGATTCATGATTCAAACTGTTAGCATTTTTTTTCTTAAATCACAAAATAAAAAAATTGGGTGGCACATCTTTCACACACACACACACACACACACACACACAAAAGGAGGGGGATACTCAGAGAAATGAAAGGCTCTTTGTATAATACTGAGAGTGCTCAGAAGATCTTTATAATCCTGTGTTAATCAGATAAAGAAGAGCTTGGCATTGACTGATTCCAAAGAGATGCTAAAAATTCAACCATTGTGACAGTTTTCTCTCTGTATAATAGATATGATTTCAGTTTATTTGTATCGATGTCTTTAAACTAACATTTGGAATTTGTTAGATATTTTTAACTACCTTGTTCTTGCAGAACTGACCTGGTGATATTTTAATAAAACACTACCAATTTAAAGAAACTTCAATAAGGCAACATGAGGAGCTTAAGCGAGGGGTGAGGGGAGAAACTTTTTATAGCAGCTTCGTTCTCTGAGATCATATTAACATAAATTTGACAGTTAATCTCCATATTGCAAAAAGGCTGCCCAGACTTATTTAATTAAACTTAGAACAAATATGTTTCTTTATTTGCCAGGTACAGCTTTTAATCTTAAAATATCCACTTCCAATTATGATGCAAAACTATGGTTTAGGGAAGGAGCATGGGGCAGGGGGTGGTAAGGCCAGTGCAGATGGCGGGATATGCAGCTAAGGAGAGAGCTGTCTGCTGATGCAGTGCTCCTGGTTCCCATGATCCTGAAGAAATTCCATGAAACATGCTGATGACTTGTAAAAGTTAGTTCTTTGCTTTAGACTTTAAATGATGGAAATTAAATTTGCTACAGATATTTTTCTCAAATACATTTAAAATCTATTCTTTAATAAATATTCAAATAAACATCCCAACTATTCATCCAAAGAACTAGCTCAAATAATGTATATGAAAAAGGACAATGGAGGAATGATCAAGGCCTCAACATCAGGAGGCACTGAATTTATACTTTGGATCTGTTTCATACTGAACTGCAAATAATTTAACCTTTCTGAACCTCAGGCTCCTCTTCTGTTAACTGAGGTAAAGAGCATCTCATAGTTTTGGTGAGGATGAAATATGATGATTCATTCATTCATTCAGTAAATATCTCTGAGATACTGTCTTTATGCCAGTCTCTCTCATGGGCGATAGTGAAGAAAGTAATGCTCCTGCCTTCATGGAGCTTACATGCTAATGGAGAAAACAGGAATAAAGGGATTCTATAATGTCAGGCAGTTGTAAGTTCTATGAAGCTACACCCCAGAATAAGAGGATAAAGGGTGGTGGCAGTGGGAAGATGATATATACATGGGGGTTGGCAGAGGTCTCTCTGAGAAAGGGACATTTGAGCAGAATAAAATGAAATGACAAAGCAAAGCCCAAGACATATGGGGGAAAAGAGTTCCAGGTAGAGGGAACAGTAGGCTCAAATTCCTGATTTTCCTTACTCAACTAATAGCCAGGCCAGCAGAAGGTGACGCTTGAATGTGGGGAAATGAAAAACACCAGATCTGGCTCCAGGTTGACTTTCTCACCATTTCTGACCACCAACCCTCTTATAATTCATGGGAACTTTAGTTTGACTTTAGTTCAAGGCTTTAGTTGACTCTAGTTCAAGGCTTTAGTTTGACTCTGGGATGGAATGACACTACAGGCCTGATGGTAGGGGAGTGAAAAAATATGGATTGCATTTTACAAACATCACTCTGGCTGCTTTGTGCAACAGATACTTTCATAAGGCAGAAGGAGAACAGGAAAGATGTAAGAGATGATTGTTCTTTTCTAAGAAAGACATTATGGTGGCTTGGATTATGGTAATAAGGATGGAGGAGATAAAAAAGTGATCAGATACAGGACATATTTTGAAGATGGAACGGACAGGATTTGCTAATGGATTGGATCCTGTTCCTCTTGAACAAACTAAATAAGTAAAGAATATTTTACTCAAGGTCACTATACAATAAAATAAACCAATAAAAAACCAAATAGTTTCAGAAATGCAGAAAAACAAGCAAGGCTTCTCAACAACAGTATGGCTGGATATCACACAGGACTTACCGCAATGCCACTGTGGTATCAAGGTGATAGAAAGCCTCAGCCTTTGTTAACTGTCAAAATCCTAAAGTACAATGAAATCCTCACAGGGATATATATCCCTGTAAGGATATATATACACACACGTGTGTGTGTATATATATATACACACACACACACGTACGTATATATATGTATATATATACATGTATATATACGTATATATACGTGTATATATATGTGTATATATACGTATATATACATATATATACGTATATATATATATCCCTGTGAGGATTTCATTTTAAAATTTTATATTTCACATAAAATACATATATATATATATATATATATATGTATTGCACACATACACACACACACACACACACAATGTGGGACTCTGAACAACAACAACAAAAAGCAGCCATCTAAAAGTAAAGGCAATGTCATGAAATAAATGTGTTGGTGGACTACTCTTCTCTACTACTCAGGAAGAAATAAGAGGTCAGACCAGCTCCGTGGAGTTTTCACACCAACAGAGGACAATCCTCCATGTTATAAATCCCCAAAATACAAGTCTTTGTATTTTTCTTCTTCATACCATCAGGATCTACTTCGTGTTAGGTGGTCATTTAATATTTATTCGAATGAACACAAGTGAAAAATATAAAAGCTTTTTAGGAACAGCTCATGAAACAATTTTCAAAATCTAGCCTCTACAAGCAACATTTTGGGTCATTGTGAGACTTGAGGAAATTGCCATTTACCAGTTACAGACACAAAATATTTGTGATCTTTTTATTCCTCTCAGTAAAACATCCTTCTGTCATATTATAGCCTGGATGTTTGCACAATTTGGAACTGCTGCCAATCAACCTGGATGCCTAGTTTCTATGTCTCTCACTATGGCCAAAAGCCAATGCAAGTGACACTTGCCCACAGAGTAACTTGAACCCTCCATGCCACAAACATCTCCAGCACATGGTTTCCATTATAATAATCCTGGCCATCTGCCAAAAGTGAAGAGCATGAGGTTGTAACCCCAAGGAAATAAGATAGGATAGAAAGATTTACTAGAGGGAGGAGAGTGTCTTCCCTTCATGACAGGAGGCGGTGGTCATAAACTTGGCTGCCACACATGTGCATCTTAGGCTGACCAGTCTATCTTCCAAATGGAATCAGACTGCTGAGTTGAAAGTTTCTGCTCCTTGTTACCTATACAGTATATCCCAACCTCTGATATTCATCTATATTGAGTTTTAAGCTCCCAGGAACACTTCACCTTCTCCATCACACAGTGGAATGGCTGAACAGTTTTCTGAGAATTTTGTAGACTCAGAAAAACTGAGAGAGTTCTCTCCCTTTCCTTGAACAGTATTAAGTCACTGTGTCTTGAGAATGCAGAAGAAGGTAACAGAGGATAAAAATCAGGAATAAAATAAATTTTCCTTTTAGAATAACATCCAAAATAATATATTTATTCGTTTCTCATCAATTGGTGAATATGACATCAAAATAATTATGATGCTCTAGGCAAATGATATCTTTCACTTCTTTAACATAAATCACTACCTTTGACAGAGTAATTTTGCATGCATTTATTTGTTTGATAAAGGTAGATGGTATAGAAATTGTTTCTGCAATTTTATAGATATAAAATATGCTCATCCAGGTCAAGGGACATGTCCCAAAATGTGTAGAATGTAATGAGCCAGGATTTTGATGTGGGTCCTCATCCTTGAATAGGTACAGAAACTTCGCAAGGCTTTGTAACATCTATTTACTAAAATTACTGTATCAGTTAGGGTTCTTAGTAGACCAAATCAGTTTTGGCCAATTTAAACAGAAATCCAACTCATTCGAAGGTTCTTGCATAGCTTTCAGAATTGTCAAGAGGGCTGAGAAATGGTCCCATTTATGTGTCCAAAATCTCTGATGGAAGAGACTTCTGTCATATCCATGAGCAGTCACACTCCCTGGTCATTAAATGTCCACTTAAAGAATGCTCTGTTCACAGAAATATTTAACTATTATTCATGGGTTAACAGCCTAGGATATTCTATATTTTCTCTTCTTTCACTCTGTAGTACTTAGTAAACTGACTGCTTTTCCCTTTTAACTCCTGCATATCAGTCTATAAGAACCAGAAGATTAGGTACCATGAGATCTGGCTTTGAGTCCCAGATCAACACCTACGACCTATGTGACTTGAATTCTCAGACTCCTTACCTTTCCTATTTACCTCAAAGAATGACTCTTCATTCATTCAGGAAGTATTTATTGAGGGGCTGAGATTACTGTGAAAGTGATTTGTAGACTATAAAGTTCAGTGACAACTGTTGTTACCACACGGTTTTAATTATACCTGGCACTTATTTATAACTGTTTCATATTTCTGGTCTTTTCTCTTGAACTGAAAGATTCTTTACCATAGTTCATTCCTCTTTTAATAAATAGTAAGCTAAACCTATGCTACACACCAAAATCCCAGGTTGATCTGCACAAGGTGCAGCTCTGACCTTGATTCTCAGCTGCAAAAAGCTGTCTAATTCTTCCACTGCTCACAGTTGCATCTGAATTCTTCAGACTGTCATTTAGGACCGTTTATGATCTGACCTCAACTTACTTGTCTTTTTTCCTTGCTCTCCTTCACTAAACTTCAACTTTCTTTGACCAAATTAACTTAAAACCCCTCACCCCTCCAAATGGCCTGTGCTCTCCTGCCAGTAAATCTGTCCTACTCCTGATGTTTCTTTCCTATGGGAAACACCCATCTTATTGAATCTTTACATTTCAAAGTCTAGCTCAAACGCTAACTCCTAAATTAGTCTAAGTAGGCACGATGTCTTTGTCTTCTGAATAAACAACAGTTTTTACTATGATGAATTCACCATTCATCGGTTTCTTAGTCATGTCAGGGAGATGACTATTCCAGGAAGTTGCCTCTCCTGGCTCAGGATACCCAGGGTGTCCAGGACAAACCAATGAATGAGGAAAAGTAGAGACTATAGACTTTTAGTTCTTAAAGCTTGTTGTAGCTCTTATTATGACAACTTTCTGATGCATTATTACTTACATTTACAGAATTACATATACAGAAAAGTTAAAAGTCAGACTGTAAAAAATCAGGATGGAAACAGAATTATAAGTCAGTTTCCTTGGATCTGAACTTTGTGTTGTTCCTATTCAGATTTTGTCTACTTTCTTCTTATGTTACAAAACTTTTGGGGCACCTGGGTGGCTCAGTTGGTTAAGCCTCTGCTTTCGGCTCAGGTCATAATCCCAGGGTCCTGGGATCGAGTCCCACATCGGGCTCTCTGCTCAGAGGGGAGCCTCCTTCCTCCCCTCTCTCTCTGCCTGGTTGTGATCTCTCTTTCTGTGTCAAATAAATAAATAAAATATTTTTTAAAAAAACTTTTAAGATAGTAATAATTGCTTATAAATAAATATCTGCAGTTGATCTGGTTGCAAATGACTCTATTTCTCCGACATTTCTTTCCTTCCTGACATGGTATGGTATGTATTCTCGATAATCAGTTTCAAATTATACTTTGGTAAGGGCAGTGACTCTGAGAAGCAGGTCACAATTTATGAATGAAAAGGAGCTTTGCAAACAGCAAGAGTAAAATATTTTGTTACACAAATGGCAGATGATGATAAGTCCTTGTTATATGGGCAAGAGTGAGACAGAAGTACATAACAGAACATTCACTGGGCTTTTGTGGAGATTTACTTTTGAATTGATAAGAAGGGGATTATGAATCACATTCTTGTTCTGGTCATCAGGGAGAAATAATCACTGATACTTATGACTGATATAATAAAGTAAAATGCTACAGTAAATCTACCCAATACCTAGAGACTGTGCCCTGAAGTCCTTTTTGTAACTGAAAACTGGGTTATATATTTCCTTTGTTTAAGAAAGTTAGGGACTCCATTTTCATCCATCAAAACAGGTATTATCAACAGAAGTATGGGAAAGGATTATTATTTTGGAAGTATGATTTCATATATGTTTCTAGTCACCAATACTAGGGGAATGTTGTCAAATATTTCTGAGAAAGCTCACACAGTCTCCGTAGGTTGATTAGATGAGCTTTCGTACATTGGAAACCTGACTACTTTCCAACAACTTGATTTCACAAATGGAAAAACAGCATCTGTTTTCCTGCAGCTTCACATATGGCGATCATTGTTGCTAAGACAAGCTGAAGCAGGTAGTCCGTGTGACAGTGCCCCTCTGGAGTGCTGCAGTCTCCTGGGACCAGATAACACTGGTCTGCTGTGAGGGGCTCTGGCTCCCCAGGCAGTGGAAAGTGCATATTTAATCAACATACGCAAAACATCCGTATGAACAGCAAATTACAGAAAAAATGATCAAATGCAATATTTAGAACCTCTCTGTTTGTATTTGCTGTGGCTAATTTGAATAGGTGTACTTCATGCCATACTCTCCTAGTCTGAGTACTCAAAAAAAAAGTCAGCCAGTGGTTTGCAGAGGGAAAGGAGTTGAAATGATTGTGTATATGCAGGAAGAAGGGTAGTACCTTTTAGGAGGAAATAAGACTTTGTCACATTAGCCAGCAACAAAGAATGAAGAGAGAGAATCAATGTTGGACAGAGATGGGAAATACATTCTGCACATAAAAAGGCCAGATCTCCCTAAAATTTCATTAAGGGGTGGCCTCTGTCTCTCTGGATGCTTGGATTGTATTTTAAAATCTTCTATGTATATAAATAAGATTCCTTAATCAGTGGCCCATTTGGGGGGAAAAGTCATGAAACTGAACCATAAAACCCATTTTTCCAGGATCAGTGTTTGTGTTTTGAAGGTCAGGAGATTGGCAGCAGTAGAAATTAAATTCCAGAATACATCCAGCCACCAGGTATATTGCAAGCAGATGCTCTTTTTCTGAAATTGCCATGCCAATGGCCTTACCCTTGATTTGGAAGGACAACTCAATCAATCACAAAAAGAAAAGTCTTCAGTGATTTTGGAGCAGTCTTGGGTTTCTCCTAAATATCACTATCATTAAACTAATTATTGTTTATCAGGGGCTGTTTGTGGATCAGATTTCTATCACTGGGTCATAATAGGACAAACACTTCAGATTTTCCAAGCTCTAATCTTTTAATTATTAAAATAAAAGCCAGGATTCCTAGCTTACCCATACATTTTTTTCCCCTGAGGTCAACTTTATTCTGAAAAATATCCGGCAAGGTACTGATGAGTTGGGAAATTTTGCAGTGTTAAATAGTAACTCTCTTTTGATGTGAATATCAGGAAGATAAAGGGCAAAGGTAGGAATTGAAGGGAAGTTAGAAGACACATATCAGGTTAAAGGCTAAAAGGAGCATACAGGTTAAAAGAAGAAAGAAGTGGAGGCCACCGATTCTTAGCAGAAAGTGCAAAATTGGATTCCCATATGTATATCAAAAGGAGGGACACCTGTCTGGAGATACATTTTTTGTAAATTATAGTTTAGAAACATACACCTTAGGACTGTACCTCTGAAGTGTACAATCTAAAAAGTTGTATTGCTTGTTGGATTTTTATGTGATTCTGCGACCAGCAGGCTGGCCATGGAATTAGACCATTTATGAAAAGCAATGTTCAATGATTATCACCCATGAGCCTTCTACCTGTGTCGTTAAGTTGTGAGGAAAGTCTCCAAGCTGGCCAACTCTCTTCTTAGATCACACCTGAGCCTCTTGCTCTGGGAATCATCCCTTCATCAGTTTGGTCTCTTCATGCTAACGGCCCATGTTACCCAGATGTTACACTCATTTTCTCATGCTTGACCCAGGTGATTTGCCTATGCCCACATTACCGGGTTTGGCCAAAGCCTATTTTGGGCTTTGCTGTTGTCCTAATCAGTCTCAGTTCTGACAGAAAAATATTAGGAGGTAATATACATGGATTCTATTTTTAACTCTGTCTCTAACTAGTAATGTAACCTTGGGAAGTCAATTTCTTAATCTTCTTGGCCTCACTCATTTCGACTGTATAATGAAGAAATTTGGCTTGAACAGTGAAGCTCCTCAAGGACCCAGGGAAAGAATAGCTCCCATGTATTCCTTCAGCGAGATTTAGCTGCATAACATTTTGGATTTCTGTATAAAATTTTGCTTGAAAAAAGGCTTGGTCACTAAAAGAGTCTGTAAACTTCTGAACTAGAGGGTCACCAAATTCCATTTCAGATCCAACAATTTAGTTCTTTGCCCTACCATTTATTCTCATAATCAATCTTCTTTTGAAAAATTGATAATCTAGCATTATGCAACATTGCCTGATGAAAATGGCTTGGATAAAGGTGGATTGGAAACAACTTGAGAGTGGAGAACATACATTTTTGTATTCTGTGTATATATTTTTATCATAAAGTAAACTGTATTGCAGACACTTAATATAATTCCATAAACACTTACGGAGTGACTATTTTATATCAACACTCTTGTTTGGGATTCCAAAGATAAATTAGGTATTCTTTAACAGATCCAGTGGTTGAATGTTGGCAAGATGAAGACATGAATAGAACAAAAAAAGAGGGAAACTCCAGAGCAAAATTTTAGCAAAGTTGACATAAGATATAGATTTGCAACTTATTTAATGGTATAATGTATTTTATTATTTATCTGTTTCAATGGACATTAAGACATGAATGAGATTATACTAATTTTACTTGAAGAAAATTTTCCTTTCTTGGGTTTTTCAAACTTAATAAAAATCTCAAGTGTTTTATTCCACCCTGCAAAAGAATAACATTCATAGCTAAGACTGTGAAGTAGTACGTGAACCCTAACAAGTCACAAAATTTATGGATAAATTAGGGAGAAGCTTTGATATTTACAGTCTTCTTCAGGCTGCTGAACTACTTTCCTGCTGTTACTCTTGAACTCAGCCTTGAAGCATGCTCTGAACAACTGTCTGTCCAATGTCTGGTAGCTAAATTGCATCTCTAAGTATACCCCAAATAAAACCTTATTAGTTCCATTAAGTCCTGAGATATTACTTGTTTTCCAGCCAAATGACTCCCAGAAACAGTAGCTTGTATTGATATAAAAGCATAGCTGCAGAAGCCAAATTATGCTCCAAATTCTAGTTCCTCTCTAGTTTCCTAATCTGAGAAGTAGAGGTAATAATAGTGCCTACCTGATAGTCTGTTTGAAGATATAATAGATGTAAAGCACTTCAGAATGTTACTGCACTTAAGAGAGCTCTATAAGCAGCAGCTATTGTTACTATCAGGTTTTTTTTTTTTTTTTTAAATCTCAGCAAGCTCAATAAGAGGCATGATGTCTACATGAAAGATTTTTCATATCTGACTTAGGAAACATGATAGAATTATGGGTTTCTCTTGGGAAAAGTGACCTTTCCACAGTTAGAAACAGCAAGAGCTTGGGAGTCAGTATGCTTGAATATTGGTTGCAGCCCAGGAGGTTTATACTCACAGCAGAGTCTTTTTTTTTTTTTTTTTAAAGATTGTATTTATTTATTTGACACAGAGAGAAAGATCACAAGTAGGCAGAGAGGCAAACAGAGAGACAGGGGGAAGCAGACTCCCTGCTGAGCAGAGAGCCCAATTCGGGGATCGATTCCAGGACCCTGAGATCATGAACTGAGCCAAAGGCAGAGGCTTAACCCACTGAGACACCCAGGCGCCCCCTCACAGCAGTCTTAATGCACATTTAGCCATCCAGGGTATAGGCACCAGCTCTGCCATTCACCTAGCTCTAGCTTGTGATCTTGGTCTGGTTGAACTCTTCCAAACCTATTTCCTCACCTATAAATGGGGCTAATCACTGACAAACACATTGTGGAGATTTTTTTTTTTCTTTAAAGATTTTATTTATTTGAGAGGCAGAGATAGCAAGAGAGATAGCGACAGAGAAAACAGGCCGGAAGGAGAGGGGGAGAAGCAATCTCCCCACTGAGCAGGGATTCCCCACACGGGGCTCGATCCTTGGACCCTGGGACAACGACCTGAGCCTAAGGCAGATACATAATCAACTGAGCCACCTAGGCACCCCCACCTTGTGGGAATTAAATGAGACATGGAAAATGTTCGACTAGTCTGGCACAGAGAAAATGATACATGATAGGTATTAGCTTCTTTAAGCTTTGCCCTTGTATTGAATTAAGTCATCAGGAAGCATAGAAACATATCCAGATGGTACTAATGTACCCATTGAATTCCACAGAGAACTGAATGTCCAGATAACTTTTTTTTGCTGACCATAAGCCTTTCATGAGGTAGGGTTGGAGCTGTGTAGGGAGGATCCCCATCCCTCTGTAATAAGCAAAGCACAGTAATTGGCATTGATACCCTTTATTGGGCTAAGACAAAAAACCAAAAGGTTGAGTACCACTGTCCTAAATTAACTTGTATGATTTTTTTTTTTTTTCCAGAAAGTATCATCCAATTTTTCACCCTCAATTCGTTCTTTGTTTTTATTTTCCACTCTTAGGAAACTTGTTGCCCTATAGTAACTCATTCATCCCAGATCCTTGTTCATTTCTCTTTCCCCTTTCTCTAATGTATCTTACTCTCAACTGAAATTTAAAATTTTGGTCTGTCATATTTCATATTTATTCCAGGAATTTAAATCACATAAATTCCCTTTACATAAGAATGAATGAAATAGATAGGAAAGTCATAAATACATATTCATGCTTCCCATTAAGAAGATTGAAATGAGAGTAAGAAAAAAATCAAAATATTAATGAAAATAAATTTGGGTGAGAGCTCAACAGTCAAAGAGAAGTGAAGCTTGTAATTTAACAATCAGGGAAAAAATAAATACATCAGGACAAAGAGCTTTTGTTACCAGAATACAAAAATCAAATAAAAGAAAAGGCAATGACTAATCAGACCAAGACTTACTAGTAAATATGACTATACCTAAATATTGCCAAATATATAAATAAAAATTAAAAAAATCTAGTTAATTATTTCTAATTACTCTTTTCTAAGTGATGCCAAATGTATATTAACAAATAGCTGAATGATTGACTGAATGTTTTGGTTTTCATCTGTATGTTTGGTGTCATGTAGATAAATAGTCAATCTAAAGAGTATCATATTAGCAAATTGAAAAGCAAAGCAGCAACTCACTGAAGAAATGGTGAAGGTTTTTTTTTTTCTTTATCCTCATTTTACAGATACATACCATGGAGAAACTTCCAAATCAAAACCAATGTGCACCTGTTAGCATCATTTTTAACACTTGGTTGTGCTTTTCTTGCACTGATGAATCTTCCTTGAATACTTGGTATTCCTATTTCATGCCTACTTATAATGTACTATTGCCATGTATATTTGTTAATCAAATAAACTCCACCTACAGACTGAAAAACCAGACATTTAGGCAGAGGCTTGCATAGAAGTCTCCTGTAAAAGTTGGGCTTCTTTTTTAGTGAAGCATAAATAATAAAACTTTCTAATTTACTGACAAGAGCTATAAAAAAAGGACAATATTTACATATAAACATGAATGTACAAAAGAATGACTGGTTTCACATTAATATTCCAAGTCTAATATACATATGCATGAATATTAGGATTGGCATCTCTATTTTGAAGGATGGTTTCTTTGGGGGGAAAAAAGAAAAGTTCAAGAAAAAGTAGTAAGATTCCTCTCTTTCCTGCCCTGATGTCCATCTCTACTCTGTCTCATTCTTTCTACCATCATAGCATAATACATGCACAATACAAGAATGTCAGGTGTGTTACTTGTGGCAGAGAGTTAGAGGTCTCCTTATCACTTTTTAGTGCATGGTGTCATGTTCACATTTTTGAGGGGAGAGGGGTACAGGGATATTGAAGCTCAACCTATGCATTTGCATGTGAGATTTTCCCCATCAATTAAACCAGATGCAGTAAAAAAATCTTTGTGCATTTGAATATTGTTCTGGAAAAAAAAAAAGGTATGCAGACACTTTACTGGCACAGAATTTCAAAACCAAAGAGAATTTGTGTACATTAGACAACAATATGCAGAGTCAATTACCAATCCTTTGTGCCAATGGATGATGTAGACTATCACAAACTGGATGATCTAACAGCCATTTGTGCTTGGCATTGATACACTTTTGTGACTTAGTGTTGCCAGACATTTTTCTTTTAGTTTAGGCAAAAATGAAAATGCGTCATTTCTTGAGCATACAGGAATGATGCATATGAATCACAGGTTGAAGGAGGATGATTCAAAGCATATAATTTGGTCACTGTTAAAGTAAACCAATTAATCTTTGACGTAGGGAAGATAGGATGCCAGCATTTATTAGAGATCTACTTACAGCACACATTTTAAATTTAATGTATCAGAAAATCCACAAGATAACCCTAGGTAATATTAACCCATTTTGTTGAAAAGAAAAATGATTCTCAGAAAGGTCAATTAATTTACTTCTACTACTTTTCAGACCTTAGGTCAATGAGTATTTTCTTTTGTTTTTGGATTATTGTTGTATTGCTTAGTTACAAGGTGTTGAGCTCTATGACTTTATCTTCTATATCCTTTTGTCTTTCAAGTCCAAAATTGTCTCAGAGTGGGCCTTGTGAAGCCCCAAGGTGGGCTCCAAGGAAGAGAGTTGAAACCTACTATACCAGACCTTACTGTTTCTCTAATAAAAGTATTTCTACCACTGTTCTTAAAACTTGTTTTTAAGATTTAGAGTAGTTTGAGGTTTACCACAAAATTGAGAGAGATGTATAGGTATTTCCCACATACACCTTGCCCCCAGACATGCATAATCTCTCCTATTGTTAGTATCACTTTCCAGAATGGTGTTTTTTGTTTTTTGTTTTTAACCAAGGATCAACCTACACATCAGAATCACCCAAAGTCCATAGCTTACATTAAGATTCATTCTTGGTGTTGTAGTGTTATACATTCTACAGACTTGGACGAATGCATACTGACATATATGTAACATTATAATATCATACAGAGTACTTATGCCCTAAAGATCCTTGTGCTTTGCTTATTCATCTCTATCCTCCATTTCTCCCTAGCAACCATTGATCTTTTTTATTATTTCCATAGTTTGGCCTTTTCCAGAATGTCATATAGCTATTATCATCCAGCCTGTACCATTTTCAGATTGGCTTCTTTCACTTAGTAATATGTATTTAAGATTCCCGCATGTCTTTTCATGCTTGATAGCTCATTTCTTTTTAGTGTTGAATAATATCCATTATCTGGATATACCGCAGCTTATAACATCCATTATCTGGGTGTACCGTATCTTTCACTTACTGAAGTACATCTTGGTTGCCTCCAAATTTTGGCAATTATAAATCAAGCTGCTATAAAGATTCTTGTATACTTTTTTATGTGGACATAAGTTTTCAACTCCTTTGGGTAAATAAATACCAAGGAGCACCATTACTAAACATGGTGAGAGTTGTTTAGTTTTGTAAGAAAGCACCAAATTGTGTTCCAAACTGGCTGTACCATTTTTAATTCCCACGAGCAATGTATGAGAATTCCTGTTCTTCCACATCTTTGCCAGAATTTGGTGTTGTCAGTTTCTGAATTTTGGCCATTAAAATGGTGGTATCTCATTTTAACTTGCATTTCCCAGCTATCAGTTTTTATATATTTATTTATATTTATTTGCCTGATATATAAAATAATACACAATTTAAATAGTTTTACTCTTACTTTATGTGATTCTCTTATAAAAGATATGATTATAAAAATCATTAATAAAAATACTAACCAATCTTCATTGTTCATGCTCCAGAAACTGAACCTATGATTTACCTACTTCTTAATTTTAACTTTATGCTTGAGAACTTGAGACACAAAAGAATTGTCTAAACTTAGGGTTTGTCTTTTAAACATTAATTTTTTTACTCAATTTAGAAACTTTGTATTTTAAAAAGGGAATTTAACCTATTTATATTTTTTATAGTAGTAGGTATCTTTGGTTTTATTTTTGTTTTATTTTGTCACTGATTTTTTTTACTTTCATTTTTTTTCTTTGTGTATGTGTGTATGTGTGCTCGCACATGCATGTGTGCTTGCCCTATATTACTTTTCTGGTCTGTCTTTCACTAAGTTAATTTTTCCAGATATTTCTATTTGATATGGTTTGGTTATGTTTTCTTTGATACTTTTCATCTTTAATTTTTCTCTCATAGTTTATGAGAAATAAATTCTGTCTTGAATTAAACTAGCTTCACTAAACAATTAAAAATACACTCACATGTATATTTTTAAAATAAATGTCCATGTAAAGAGAATACTTTTCTCTTTCAGCTCAACTCACCACTCTTATCTACTTCCAATTTCTAACACCAGAAATTACTCACTTTTAAAAAGCCATGTATTGTATTTTTAAGTGTATACTTAATATTTGAATTAAGTTTTAAATTATATTTACAATAATTATTACTACAACCTAACTTTTTTACATTTAATTTCAAGGCTTTTTTATTTGCTATGACTCCACACTTTTATTATTTAATTTTTATTCATATTTGGGTAAGTTGGAGTAACCTTCACATAATATTTTTAAGAAGAATCTTGGATGTTTATTTTCTGAATTCATATACACCTGATAAAGTCTTTGCTGCTATATATGTTTATTTAATTTTTGGAGTTAATTTTTACCAACCAACACTCTATAAATATCTATTGATTTCTTTCCACCCACATATTGAGGGTGAGTTTTTGAGGTTAACTTGATTAAACTATTTTATGGTAAGCTGATTTTACTTTCTGAGTAAAGAATAGTTAGAGAATATTTTCTCTTCCTTTGCAGTCCAAAAATTCAGTAGGAAATATTTTATTATATGTCACTTCTCATTAATTTTAACTATTTCATGATGTGAACTTTCAATGTGCATATTCTTATCTTCAGGAAACTTCTAGTATTATGCCAGAATTACTGATACTTAGTTCATTTTTTTCTTCTTCAGAAACATTATTTGTATACTGACTCTCCAGTGTATGTATTTAAAAAATGCTCCCTCTTTTTTTTTTTTTTTTTTTTTTTTTTTTTTTTTACTTTTTCCTCTGAGTTCTGAGAAAGCTCATTCTTTACATGACAACTGAAGAATCCTTTGTATTCTGGATAATGGTTGGTAAAGTTAATTGAAGAAGAAGAGTAGATAAAAATGACATTAGATATTTTTAAAGAACTGTACAAGAACACAAATCAGAAAGTAAAAACCTAAATCACACTTTGACAATAGAAAATTGATGTGGATATGCCCAACATCCCATAAATAACCTAGAAAAACTCTTACAGAGATAGAAACCTAAAGTTAGCTTGATAGGTCACAATGCAGACAGAACTTGAAAATTAATGTAAATATGACATCATTTGAATTGTAGGTTGGCAGGACCTAAGGTTACAGGGGTTATACCAGTAAACCTGATATTACAACATGTTATATTGAATTATCCCAAATACTCTGGCTTACTATGATGCTTTAGCAACTCTAACTTCCAAATTTCCAACATTCGTTTCTTCCTATGGAGATCATCCAAGTCTGGATTGGGCTGTAGACATTGAAATGTGAAGTGCTACCTCTAGCATATCTGCTAGTCTCACAGCTGGCTGATTTCCCAAGTTTCAAAAATATCCGTGTTCAGCTCATTCTCTTATCCACATATTTATTTCTCTTCTACATGGGAAACTGGATAACTTTGTAAAATAAACTTCAAGTTTCTTATCTTTCTTTCTCTCATTTGTGTTCTTTCTGGAGTAAATATTTTGGTATCTGAGCTGGGAGTCAAAACAACTGGGAAACATTCACAGCCTCTGAAAGTTATTGGTGCTCTCTCTCTCTTTAATCACATTCTTGTTCCTGTTTTAAACTCTTCTGATACTAGAAAGCAAGGAAAGGAATCAGTACTCCAGAACTTTCATGGCTACAGTGCCCCCTTGTGCAACTCGATAAGGGCCAGGGTGGCAGAGATCCAACAGGGAAAAAAAGGCTAAAATGGGATTATTTTAGGGGTTTTGTTTCCAAATATATAGAGGAGCCAAAATGCATTTTCACACACAGCAGGTTTTTTTTTTTTTCTTTCATTGCCTATGTAAAGGAAAACACTTTGTTTTTAAAAAGGGGAAATCCACCTCTGAAATTATGGAACACTGACACAGCATCATTCATCTTGGCAAAAGTTGACTGAGCAGATGATGTAGATCCACTTAACTTGGACTCAATCAAAGGTTTTGCTATTTTCATTTCACAGGCCAGATGTAGCTCATCATCGGTTGGAACCAATTCCAGAAGAGGTGTTAGAGTCTGTTGGTCCAAGAGAAAGTCTGATCCAGGCACCAAAAAGAGCCATGAGGAAAACGGATACTATCTCCACTGATCTCCCAACAATTTAGTTAGTCCAATATTCAGTTCAGATTAAGCAGTGGGATAACCTGGAAGTGATGCTATTTTAGTTAACTTATAAATTATTAAATCCCCAGGCATTGTGAAATCATCTCCTCTGTCCTAGTTCTCTGAATACATTGCTATATCTGAACGGATAGGAAACTGAATAATTAATAATATACACACTTGGGTTTCCAATAAATAGGAAAAGCTAGAAACCAATTACATGCTAGGGATATGTTTAATTGAACTACCTGAATCATCTGTGTTGACTTGAATCTGACCACCAAATGTTTTATAATTTGTTACCACAACTACTACATTTCAAATGAAAACAAATACTCAGTTTATTGAACAGAATGCAATGATTCAATATTATCTGGCTGAAATAAATTTTAAAAGAAGCGTGGAATCTTTCTATTAACCTTAGAGAACATTACAAAAGAGATTTCTTCATCCCATAAGATAACAGTGGGCACTCAAATTTTATTTTCTCTACACACCCTTCAAAAATCACGCAGATCAATAAAAAGAGCAAATGGGTCCAAACACAGCTCATGCCTACAGCACAATTAAGAAATAGTACAATAAACTTCAGTTTCTAAACATATCGGGGAAAATTAGCAAGTCTAGCTTGGAACATAACATTCTATCAATGATAAGAGTCCAGTATAGTAATAGCCATAGTGTAATGCAGAAAATGTTATCTAAAGATCATCTTCAGAAAGATAGTCTTGTATTATGAATGGAGAAATAATACCCCCAAAAAACTGAGGTATTGTGAAAACTCTCTACTGGTATTATGGGTTAAATTTTGTCCCCCCAAACGATATGGATGTCTGACTTTTAGTGCCTAGGAATATGATCTTATTTAGATATAGGGTCTTTGAAGATGATTAAGTTAAGATGTCATGAAATTGGACCCTAATCAAATAGGACTGATATCCTTAAAATAAGGGGAAATTGGGATGAGACAAGCATACACAGAGAATACCATGTGATGACTGGGGTTATGTTGCCACAAGCCACATAACTATCAGAAACTAGGAAAGCAGTCTGGAATAGATCTTTCCTTAATGCCTTCAGAGGTAGTGTGCCCCTGCTGACAGCCTGATCTGATTTCTAGCCTCCACAACTGTGAGAAAGTAGATTTCTGTTGTTTCAGCCACTCAGTTTGTGGTACTTTGTTATGGCAATTCTGGTAAACAAACACAAGTGTAAAATTAAGAAGAAAGTTTTTGAAACTGTACAAGAGCAGAAGTGGTTGTGCTTCTTGCAGGGAGGAGAATAACTTGGAAAGAGGAATCTTTTGGAGGTTTAGAGAATAAGGGATATTAATAAGTTAAACGCAGAATATAGGGTCCTATAGAAACAAAAGAGTATTACTACATGAGAAGACACACAAACCCATTCCCTAAGGGGGTCATTTATTAGAGAATAAACCCTGTGCTAAATTCAATGAAAGAAGACACTCTGGAATTATGAAGTTGAGTAAGTTATCCAAAAATTTCACTTATATTGCTGCTGGATTACAATACAACTTAAGGGAGTACAAAATAATAAGCAACATCCATATGAAGCTACTATAAAGAAGAAATCAGAAAGTGAGAATCAAATCTTTCAGTTTTAGAAAATAGTCCTCGGTAATAAAAGCCATGAAGTTGAGAAAAACATAACATTCCAAAATGAATTATCATTAAACAAAATGTAATATAAAAGATCATAGGTCAAAAACTCAAAACTGACAATAAATAGATAAAAAGAGGAAGATATGAAATGAGATTTCACTAGACTTAGGAAGCAAAATAAAGAAAAAGAAAATGAAGAAAAATCATTTCAGGAATGAAGATTAATTAGAAATCAAAAGCAGAATGGACTCACCAAAAGTACAATAAAGAACGCTCACAATAGGAATAAAAATGGCCAAAGGAATGAAAACAAAATTTAAAAAGAGGTAAAATGACTAGAAGGAAAATGATAGATAAAAGAGCTAGAAAACAAAAATTCCACATATTTATCTATGCATTTCTGGAATCTCTAAAGAAGTAAAAGCAATGAAATAAAACAAAAATTTAAAACTATAATCCACACAAAAAATACTTTCCCAAAATAAAAAAGGTTTGAATACATGCACACACACACACACAATTATTGATATAACACTTAATTTATATTATGATAATTTATATTATGATAATTTAATGTCTAGCATGACAATAAGAAAGACAAAGAAGTATAGCAAAAAAGTCACTCTAGAAGATAACCATGAATACTAAAAACTTTACCACTTAACAAAAGAAAGTCGGAACAAAGGAATAAAAAAAAAATGGAACAAATAGAAAATAAGTGCCAAGTGGTAGACTTAAACCCAATATATTGAAAATAATATTAAATGTAAATGGATGAAATGGTCCAGTTAAAAAACAGAGATGATAAAATAACAAATTAATATCATCTTATATATTTAAAAGTACTATATTTTTTAGTTTTGAAAACTCAACCAGAGTTTATTTTATTTTCAATAATTGAAAATAATTATTTTATTATTAATTTTATATATCTATGTATATATACTGGGTGCAAGTCCATCAGGCTCTGTGCTCAGAGGGGAGTTTGCCCGAAGATTCTCTCTCTCTGCTCTTCCCCTCAGTGACATGCTCACGCCCTCTTTCAAATAAATAGTTAAATCTTAAAAAAAGAATACTGTGTAAATCATCAGCAGATCCATTTCATCTCAGATAGCAGAAGAGTGTTGGTAATACTAAATATACTGCTGTATCTTTTTCTTAGGTTTCATTATACTTTCAATCCAAATTCCATCATAAAAGGGACAAATCCCCTTCATTAGCATTATTTAATATATTTTTTCAAACATCAAACATAATTTTGCTCAAAAATCCCATAGAACTACACTTTAAATATGAAAACAGAACATGAAAGGGCAGAAGAATATGTACTATGCTAACTTAGAATGTAATAAAGGTAGCATGACTATAATATCAAATAAATTAGACCTTAGATAAAGAATAGCATAAAAGTTGGGGTACCTGGGTGGCTCAGTCAGTTAAATGGCTGCCTTTATCTTAGTGGCTGTCATAATCTCAGTGTCCTGGGATTGAGCCCCATATCAGGCTCCCCGTTCAGCAGGAAGTCTGCTTCTCCCTCTACCCTTCCCCATAGCTCATGTTCTCTCTCTCTCTCTCCATCAAATTTTTAAAAAAATCTTAAAAAAAGAATATCATAAGAGATAAGGAGGAAAATACCATAATAACAACAGAAAACAATTTATGCAGAAGGCAAACAGTCCAAAGCATGAATTTCAAAATACATTTAAGCAAAAACTGAAAGAACTAATTAGAGAAACAAAATAAAAACCCATAATTGGATATTTTAGTACTCTTTTCAGTAATTGATAGAACAAGTAACCAAAACAAACAAAAAATCAGTAAAGGCTATGGGAAACCTGAATGACCTTAACAACTGCCTTGAACTAACTGGCATTTACAGCATACTCTATCCAACAATACCCAATACACATTTGTTACAAAATTACATGTAACATTCAACAAAACAGACCATACGTTGGGCCATAAAACAAGTTTCACTAGGTATCAAAGGATTAAATTACACACATGAGCTTCTCTAACAATACTGAATTATAAGTCACTAACAATGAGTTATTCAAAAATATTACCCAATACTTTAAAATTAAATACTATACACAAAAATAACGAATAAAGCAAACAAGAAACTAAAAATATTTTTAACTAAATGTTAGTGAAAGCATATCATGTCAAAATTTGTGGAGATAAAGTAGTAAATAGCAACATATCAGGGCACAAGTGGGTATCAAACCTACTAACTGTTCTCAAAGTCATCGAGAAAGACAGTTAACATAACCTCTGGATTTATGTTAAGTACTTTGGTCAAATAGAAACATTACTCTGTGGACCCCCAGCTTTTGAATACTGCTGATTGAAAATGTTTACTCAAGCTGGGTGGTCAGAAAAAAGACAACCTTGGCTCCTCCTGTGCTACTCAGTGTTTCTTATTGATTTAGTTACTTGCCACAAAGTCCATATAGGTCTGGGCTGGTCCAAGCACTATCTAGTTCTATGCATAATTCCATCATTCTCCCTTTTTCTATCCTCCAGTTTAGAGTTTTTAAACCTCAGGGAGGAGAATAGTTTTGCTCCTATTCATAAGCTTCCCTTCCCCCTCCCCCCAAATCCTAAGGACTTTTACAGGGATAGAATATTTTAATTCAACTTGTTGTTATATCACTTTTTTGAAGCAGAGGAAACTGCTGACAGAATTGGCTTGGGGAGTGACAGGAAAAAACAAGGGAAATGTGAAACCAGGTTTCCAACTCTGTGCAGTCTAAGATAGACATCATGTTTTAAGCACTGCATTAGTCAAGATAGGATAAGAAATGCTGAAGTAATAAACACCTACTAAATATCAGGGTCTTCACCAAGCAAAAGTTTTGTTTTGTTTTGTTTTGTTTTGTTTTCCACTAAGTCTGCTATACGTTGGGCAATTGTACCCGGTGAAATGACTCAGTGAACCAACATGCTTCAATTTGAGGCTCTGCTACTTCAAAGTGTGCACCCCAAGTTTATCATACAAGAGGGCAAAATAAACGGAAGAATATGCAGGAGTTCTCCACTAGTTCAGCTCAGAAATGCAGCATGCCACTTCTGGTCACATTTCCTTGGACAGACATAGTCATGTGGACTTTATTATTTGAAAGGGGGCTGGGAAGTATAGAAACTTACATACTTAGGAAGAAAGAGATAAGATGCTGAGAAATGTTAGTCATGTTTATCACAACCACTAATACCTTATTTAATGAACACAAGAGTAATAAATAATGTAGGGCACCTTCTTAAGAGGAATGACTGAATGAGTTAAGATGAAGTAAACCAATTCTTCAAATCTCTTTCAGAAAATAAATACTTCATTTTATGAAGTTATATTTATTTATTATATGTATACATATTTATAATATTTATAAATAAATATTTCATTTTATGAATTAGTATTATCTGATATGAAAACCAATGACAATATACAAAAAAAAACTATAGGCAAATGTCACTTGTAAATATGGACACAAAAACCTTGACAAAATATTAACAAATAAAATTCAGCAGTACATATTTTTTTTAAATGTACCATTACCAAATAATGCAGGGATGTAATGCTGGTTGAACATTATAGTGATTTTGAAAAAAATCTACCATATTTATTAACAGCTAAAAAGAAATATATCAAATAGGCAGAAAATCATTTGGCAACATTTTACCCCATTTTATAATGAAAACTACCAAAAAAATACAAGTGAAAGATAAATTCCTCAATTTGATAAAGAGTATCTGCAAAATAACTATAGATATTATTATACTTAATCTAATTCTGTAGGTCACTTAGTTGTCTACATACAAAAACCAATAAGGAAGCCTAGCAAGGTCATGAGATGTAAGACAAACAGAAAAAATCTAGTATAGTTTCTATATACCAGTATTGAACACATGGGCAAAAAATTTAAAATACAATCCATTCATCAGTATGGTATTTATATACAATGGGAGATTACTCAGCCATGAAAAAGAATGAAATCTTGCCATTTGCAATGATGCAGATAGAACTAGAGGGTATTATGCTAAGTGAAATAAGTCAGAGAAAGACAAATACCTTATGATTTCACTCATATGTGGAATTTAAGAAACAAAACAAATGATCATAACAGGAGAAAAGAGAGAGGCAAACCAAGAAACAGACTTTTAACTACAGAGAACAAACTGCTGGTTACCAGATGGCAGGTGGAGGAATGGGTTAATTAGGTAATGGGGATTAAGGAGTACTCTTATTTTGAGCACTCTGTATTGTATGGAAGCATTGAATCACTACATTGTACACCTGAAACTCATATGACACAGATTTTAAATAGCTGGAATTTTTTTTAACCTGAAAAAATTAAAATACAGTATCATTTATAATCACTAAAATATGAAATCTTGAGATAAATCTAACAAATCATGTACAAAACTTACATGCTGTAAACAACAAAGGAGATAATCTTTGTGATTTAGGGTTAGATTTTTTTTTAAAATCTACACTTACTTGACACCAAATGAATACATAAAATGAAAAGTGAATAAATTTGACTTCAAAATTTTAAAATTCTGTTCTGTGAAAGATCCAGTTAAGAGGATGAAAAAACAAGTTACAGACTAGAACAAAACATTTTTGAACCATTTGTTTGAAAGAACTAGCATGTAGAGTACATAAAGAATTCTCCTAATTGTAATAAAAAGTAATAAATTTAAGCATAAGCAGAAGAGTGTGTGACATCAGCATCATGGCAGAATATGAGGTTCCCACCTCATGTCCCTCCACGAAAACAAATATTTGGCAACAATCCACAGACATGAGTGCTTTTGAGAGTTTTGAGATTCAGGTAGCCAGTTGTGAAACCCTGCTGAAGCCCCAAACCAAGGAAGGCTGTTTTGAGAAGGCAGCCTCATGCACCAGTGGCAGACTGCTGACTGTAGTCCTGGCTATGCACCAGAAGCAGCACTGTCTTCACGTGAACTTGGTTCCACCCTCTTCTGCCAATAGATCCAGGAAGAGACACACTCATCCATTCCCTCAATAACAGAAGTGGCAACCATGAACCTGACTATGATCTGTGAAGAAGTTCCATGACCCTGGTCTAGTCCTGTTCTACTATGGTTTGGAGACATTTCTGTCCAGCCAAAGACCAGCCTAGCAACCTAGAGGGAGCATGCTTAGGAAGTTTAGAAGCCACACCTATCTGTACCCCCAGTATCAGGGCTGCCAATCACAAACCCAACTGTGGAACCAGCAACAGCCACAGGAAATTACTTCAACCCTGTTAAACTATAGTCCAGGAAGCAGTTCCATTAGACTGGGCACCTTTAGGGGAAGGTCATTACCTGTCAAAATCAGTCTGTAAAGACTGGAAGAAGTCTATACTTTCAAATGTACAGAACCAATATAAGTGTATATGGTTCATGAAACATTAGGCAAACATGGTACCACCAAAAGAAATTAATAAAACTCCAGTAACTGAACATGAAGAAATGAAGATCCAGGAGCTACTTAAAAGGAGATCAAAGCAATTATCTTAAAGAAGTTCAATGAGTGATAAGAAAGCACAGATAGATAACTCAAGAAAACTAGAATATAATGTATGAACAAAATAAGGAGTTTAATAAAGAAAAAGTAACCATAAAAAAAGAACCAAACTGAAGAATATAGTGACCGAGGGGAAAAGTTCAATAGAGAGTTTCAACAGCAGACTTGATCATTTGAAGAATCAGTGAACTCAAAGCCAGGTGATTTGAAATTATCCAGTTAGAGGAACCAAAGGAAAAAAGAATAAGAAACTATGAAGCCGATGTGCTTTATGGGACATCCTCAGAGGAAATAATTTATGCATTATAGGAGTCCCAAAATGAGCAGAGAAAGAGAAAGGAACAGGAAGTTTATTTAAAGAATAATGGCAGGAAACTTCCTGAAGTCAAAATGGGAAATGAACACTCAGATCCTTGATGCTCAAAGAATCCCGAATAGGTTGAACATTAAGAGGTTGTCACCAAAACACATTAAACTAAATTGTCAAAAGTCAAGGACAAAAAATTTTGAAGGTGGCAAGGGAAAAGCAACTCCTCATATATAAGGAAACCCCTAAAAGACTATAAGCAGATTTTTCAGTAGTAACTTTATAGGTTAGCAGAAAGTGGGAAGATGTATTCAAAATGTTGAATGAAAAAAAAAAATGCCAACCAAGAATACTATACCTGCCAAAGCTGACCTTCAGAAATAAAGGAGTTATAAAGACTTCTGTAGACAAATCATGATCAGGTCATGATCCCGGGGTCCTGGGATCGAGCCCCACATTGGGCTCTCTGCTCAGCGGGGAGCCTGCTTCCTTCTCTCTCTCTGCTTGCCTCTCTGCCTGCTTGTGATCTATCTCTGTCAAAAAAAAAAAAAGTTAAAAGACAGAAGTGTTTAAAAATAACAATAGCTACTATGATTTGCTAATGGATATGCAGTATAAAATATGAAAATTGTGATATTAACAATATAAAATGCAGAGAGGGAAGAAGTAAATGGGTAGAGCTTTGTTTACAAACAAATTTAAATTCATATCAGCTTAAAACAGACTATAGGATGATTTATGTAAGCCTCTTGGTAAATAAAGAAAAAATCTGCAGTTGATACACAAAAGATAAATAAAACATACCACTATAAAAAAACAAAAAACATGAAATCACAAATGAAGACAAGAGATGAAGAAAGAAACAAAGGAACTACAAAACAGCCAGGAAACAATATATAGTAAGTCCTTACCTAAAGATACTACATTCTCTAATCAAAAGGCAAAGAATGGCTGAATGTATTTAAAAAAAAAATCAAGACCCAATTAAATTCTGCCTGCAAGAGATCACTTCAACTTTAAGAACACACATAGACTGAGGGGCACCTCAATGGCTCAGTTGTTAAGTACTGGACTCTTGATTTTGGCTCAGGTCATGATCTCAGGGTTTCTAGATCAAGCCCTGTGTTGGGCTCTATTCTCAACAGGAGTCTACTTGAGATAGTAACACTATAGGACATTTTCTCACAATGTTGGAAAACATGATGTGAGCAGAAAATTAAAAAGACAATTGGGTTTTGTCTTTGCTCCGGCACCTGTGCCATTGCCATGGAAGAACATGTTTGGGCTATCCTGGTAGAGGACAGGAAACACATGAAGCAGAACTAACTCACCTCGGTGAGCTGTACACCTGAAACTAAGGTAACATTTTGTATCAAAAAAATACAACTTAGAAGTCTTACCTAATGCCTTAGTTCACATCAGGGGGAAGAGAAGGCCATATAAAGAGAGCAAATAATGTAAGTACAAATGTAAATCATACTATAAAATGAGTAACAGATGTAACTTTAAAATCATATTTTTAAAATAAATAGACAACTGTGTATTGGGAACAAATAGTGGTTTAAATTCACTTTAGGACAAATGACCCTCAAAGAGATAATATAGTTCAAAAACTTGATGCATAAGAATAAATTGTTTAACTTTCTTAAGTGTAGGTGCAGCTTAATGATCTTTTAACATTATTTTATTTAATATTATTTATATGTATATCAAGTCCCTCCTTTCACCTACTTCAGATCTCTCATATGGTTGCTTCAAAGAAGAAGCACTATAGAAGAGAAATATGGCTTTTAGTTTCAGCAGTTCAATAATGTAGATTTGATAATCTACTTAAAAACTAAGTAGACATCTAGCCATAATAGTAACACTATAGGACATTTTCTCACAACCATTTTGTCAATATAACCGGACAATAATCACTAAATGCCACACCCAGAAGATAGATCCATTAACAGTTGTTTGAAAGAACAAAGACCTGCATGTGTTCATGCTTTACTCACAATTCATGTTCAAGTGATTTTCTTAGTTCTTAATGATGAGACTACAACAGGACCCTGAACTGGGGTTGGCTTTACCTCCTGAGGGCTGGACTAGGCAGTGTGACAGACTTAAGCCAAAAAGGGTAAGCCATAACTTTACTAAAAGAGTCCCTGAAAACCAGACAGACTCAGGAACTTCTAGAGTTTCTTATAAAGGAACTATTAAAATTTTATATAACTTTTTAAATTTTGTATGTCATATATATGCTTTAGAAAATTATATATTCTGGTACTATTGTTGGGTAAAATGTTATCTATATGTTTGTTAGGTCCATTTAATCTGGAGTTGTTCAACTCCTTTGCTTTCTTACTGATTTTCTGTCTGTATCTTCTATTTATTGTCAAACATAGGATTTTGAAATCCCCAACTATTATTATATTGGTGTCTATTTCTCACTTCAGATCTGTTAATATTTGATTAATACAGTTAGGTTATCCAATGTTGAGTACATATATATCTGCAATTGTTATGTTCTCCTGATGAGCTGACCCATTTACATTATATAATTATTTTCTTTGTCTTTTATTACAGTTTTTGACCTAGTCTTTTTTCTGATATAAAGTTAGAAACTCTATTCCCTTTTTGCTTTCCATTTGCATGAAAATCATTTTCCATCCCTTCAATTTCAATCTATGTGTGTTCTTCTTTTAAAATATCTATCTATCTATCTATATGTTTATTTATTATTTATTTATTTTAGAGAGAAAGAGAGTGTGTTAGGAAGAGGGGCAAAAGGAGAGAGAGAGAGAGAATCTCAAGTAGACTCCCTGTTGCGGATAGAGCCCAACACGGGGCTTGATCTCAAGACCCTGAGATCATGACCTGAGCCAAGGCACTTTTCAAGTTTCTGCTCACATCATGTTTTCCAACATTGTATTGATCAAACTAAGTTTATTAGAGATTGAGCATCCTTGTCTTCTTCTTGATTTTAAAGGGAAAGTTCTTAGCTTCTATCATTAAGTGTTATGTTTGGTATGGTTTTGTTGCATATGGCTTCTATTGTATTGAGTTACATTCCTCCTATAACTAATTTGTTGAATTTTTTATTTTTTATCATGGAAGGATGTTCAATTTTGTCAGATCTTTTCCTGCATCTACTTAGATCATCATATGATATTTGTCTTTCATTCCATTAATATGGTATATTACATTTATTGATCCTTGTGGCTTGCGTTCCTGGGTATCTTTGTCCATTTGGTCCACTGAATATTTTTTTTATGACTTTTGCAGTCAGTTTGGCATCATTTTCTTCTTCTTTGAAATGAGAAAGATGTATTGTTGAACATTAATATTAGTAATAATAATTTATATTGAGTATTGTGTGATTCATGCTGTTATAAGGGCTTTCACATATTTAATCCACACATAAATCTAAGTGGTAGGTGTTATTATATTACCATTATACTTATGTAGAAAATTAGGTATTGAGAAGTTAACTAACTTGCTGAGAACCCACACTAATAAAGAGTATAAATGTGTTATGAATTACACAATCTGACTCTAGGGTCCAATTTCTTAACCATAAGCTATACTACTTCTCCAAGGCATGTGTTGAGTCACTAGGAAGTAAAGACTAGGTAATAAGACTTTCAGACTAAGTCTATAATCATTCAACCAATTCTTAGGAAACTACTCTAAAAAATGCTATAATAGGTACTGAGAAGACTGTAAATAATGACAAGAGATGGTTCACACTTTAAAGAAGATAACTAACCATATGGGGTAGACAAGACAAGAAGGCAAACAGGAGTTTAGAGAAAGGAGTAAAGCAACTGGGTCTTAATACAGAAGTGTTCATGAGAGGCCTAGACTCCGATGAAAGATGAGTTGGGCTACAAAATATGAACTGAAAGAAGTTCTCAACAATTAGTTATTCTACCCTCCTACAATGACACCTACCCCTAACGATGTGCTAAGAATTTGGGAATGAGTCAATAGAATTTGCTGATCTCATACTTACAGTGATTTTTCCCCCTCAGTTTCTTTAGGTTGGAATAGAAACAGTAACCAATAAAGTAGCTCCATTTACTCTCTAACCTAAGGGATTCTCCAACATTGAAAGTCGAAATTTGAAATATAATTATGGGTGGGAATTCAGAAACTAGGAAAAGACAGGGAAAAGTTCTGCTTGTTCCCTATCTCTTTCACTCAGTTGAGCTGTACCTACACCTAAGAAAGGTATACAATTTATTCTTACCCATTAAGTTTTTGAGTTACAGTATCTCTTTGAGGGCCATTGGTCCTAAAATTAATTTAAGCCACTATTTGTTCCCAATACACAGTTGTCTATTTATTTTAAAAATATTATTTTAAAGTTACATTTGTTACTCATTTTATAGTATGATTTACATTTGTACTTATATTATTTGCTCTCTTTATATGCCCTTCTCTTCCACTTGATGCGAGCTAAAGCAGGGACTGTATTGTGTTCATCTCTGTATCCCTTGTGATGACAGTAGTGCCTGGCCTAGAATAGGTATTAAGTAAATGTTGGTTGACAAATGTATAAATGAATATAACAGAATGTAAATGAATGCAATAATATTTTACCAATTTATCAATAGAACATTTAATGACCTGTTCAAATCTTGGTGCACAAATCTTCTTTATAATTATATCACTAATTAAGCCCTATAAATGAGTGATGTCAAGACTGGTACATTATTCAATGAACAGCAGTTCCTTTTAAGAACCAGAAAAATTTGTGTTCAGCTGAAATAAATAGCAAAACATATATTTTCCTTTTGAGTTAAAAAATGAGGTTCAAATCATTTGTTTCTTGACCAAATTTTTAGTCAGAAGCTCTGACATGGCACCATAATAAATGATTATAATGAAAATCAATTACTACCATACACTAAATTAACAGAATAAAGGACAAAATCCACGTGATTATCTCAATAGGCACAGGAAAAAATAACTCAACATTCCTCCATGGCAAAAACATTAAGCAAACTAGACATGGAACAGATATTACCAATGTAATAAAGAATATCTAGGAACAACCCACAACCAACATCACACTTAGTGATTAAAGAATGAAAATGCTTTTACTCTAAGATCAAAGAAAGGTAAAGGCTAGTACCTTCAAGGTTCCTATTCAACATTGTACTGGGGATTCTAGATGGGGAAATTAGGCAAGAAAAAGAAATAAAAGGCATTCAGACAGGAAAATAAGTAAAAGTGTCTTTAGAGATGACATAATATTGCATATAGAAAAACCTTAAGAATATACTAAAACTATTAGAACTAATAATCAAACTCAGTAACTTTACAGGACAAAAGAACTATATAAAATACCAATTACATTTCTATACAGTAGAACACAATTCCATTTACAATAAAAACTGTATAAAAAAGGGAATAAACAACTTAGGAATTAATTTAATAAAAGTAATACAAAACTTATACTCTAGAAACTACAAAATATTTTTTGAAGAAATTTTAAAAAGACCTAAATAAATGAAAGACATCTATGTCCATAGGTTAGAAGGTTTGTTATTGTTTAGTGGATACTATCCAAATTGACTTACAGATTCAACACAATCCCCATCAAAATCCCATCTGACTTCCTTGAAAAAATTGATAAACTGACCTAAAATTAATATGCAATGGCATGAAATACAGAATAAACAAAACAGTCTTGAAAGAGAACAAAGTTGGATGGGTCACAGTTCCTAATTTCAAAATTTCCTACAAAGCTACAGTAGTCAAGACAATGCAGTGCTGGCATAAGGATGGGACAGTACAGACCAACAGAACAGAATAAAGAGTCCAGAAATATTTCACATTTACAGGCAATTGATTTTCAACAAGGGTGCCAAGGCAATTAAATGAGGAAAGAACTTTCTTCAACAGATCATGCTGGGACAACTAGATATCCACCTGCAAAAAATAAAGTTGTACTCCTACTTTAAAGTATGAGGTATGCAAACTATGTATACCCCAACATGAATGGAACTTGAAAACATTATGATAAGTAAAATAATCAGGCACAAAGGACCACAAATTTTATTATTCCATTTATATGAAATGTCCAGAATAGATAAATCTATAAAAAACAAATAAAAAGGGGCACCTGGTTGGCTCCATCAGTTAAGCATCTGTCTTTGGCTCAAGTCATGATCCTGGAGTCCTGGGTTTGAGCCCTGAGTTGGGCTCCCTGCTCAGCAGGGAGTCTGCTTCTCCTTCTCCCTCTAGCCCTACCCCCTCTCATTCTTTCTCAAATAAAGCAATAAAATTTTAAAATAAAATAAACTCTTAGAAAATAAAAATCTTAAAAAAAATAACAAATACACATTAGTGGTTGTCTAAGGTGAGGGGAACTGGAGAGATTGGGGATGATGACCCAGAGCAACAGGTATCTTTTGAAATATTTAAAATGTTTTAAAACTAATTCAAGGGATGGATGTACAACATTGTGGAATACTAAAAGCCATTTAATTGCAAAGGAAAGGCAAAAGAAAACAAAGAAGAAAAGGATTTAGCTATAAACTGGGCCTTGGGAAGCCAGGTAGAGAAAGCTCAAACCCAAACAGAAATGAAACTAATTTGTATAAAATTTGAAGTTGCCAAACACTATTATTTTCCATTTGATATTAGCATTAACTAAGATTCTTTTGGTTCTTTTAAACTATTAGCTTATTTCGGGAATATTTTTGGGTGGCTTGAAATTAACTTCCTCGTTCATTAGCTTGCCATTTTTGACAGAAAAAAATAACCCACAAAACTGAAACTGAAAATAAACATCCATGAACTAGTGAGTGGATAAACAAAATGCAATATATCCATTACAATGGAATCCATAATAAAAGAAAAAATTCAATATATGCAAAGAACATTGATTAATGTCAAAAACATTATGCTAAATGAAAAAGAAAGACCTCCAGACTACATTTTTTTAATTATTTCATTAATATGACATTTCTTAAAAAGATAAATTTTGAGACAGAAATTGGATCATTAGTTCCTTGGTGGGGTGGGGGCAGTAGGAGCACAGATTAATGGAGTTGGGCATGAGAAAAGTTTTGGGGGTAATGGAAATGTCCTAAAACCAGATTGTGGTGATAATTACACAATAGTAAACATTTACCAAAAGTCATCATTCACACACTTAAAATGGGTAAATTTTATGGCTTGTAAGTTATATCTTAATAAAAATAATAAAAATTTTAAATGATGTTTTATTTTTTTATTTTTATTTTTTTTTAGAGAGTGCACACCAGTGCAGGGAAGAAGGGGCAGAGGGAGAGGGTGAGAGAGAATATTAAGCAGGCTCCACACTCAGTGCAGAGCCCAATTCTGGGCTTGATCTCACAGCACGAGATCATGATCTGAGCTGAAATCAAGAGTTGGACACTTAACCAACTGAGCAACTCAGGTGCCCCTTAAATGGCATTTTAAATTCATACTTTAATCTTCAATCTCCACCATATAAATACCTATCAATAGCAGATAAAACATAAAGATTTTTAAAAATCATTGCTCCTAAAGTAAGGCAAAACTGTAGACCAGAAATAAAGCAGCTTATAAGAAGCCTCAAGTAGGGTTGTAGGGAGATCTGGACTTGTATGGATGTTTGAGATTATTTCTCCCTCTCCTCCTGCTCCTCCCACTCATGCACACACTATCTCTCTAAAAATAAATAAATAAATAAATAACACTTAAAAAAATTTCTTTAAATTGTCTGTCTTATTGACTATAAAACCTAGGCTTATGGAAATGTTCTAAAATTGTTATCTAAGAATGTATTATGGTATTTTCCTGTCTACATGTTGTACTTTATTATAAAAAAAAATACTATTTAGGGATGCCTGGGTGGCTCAGTTGGTTAAGCCTTTGACTTGATTTTGGCTTAGGTCATGATTTCAGGATCTCTGCCCTGAAAGTGGAGCCTGGGTAACTTCGTCTCTCTCACTCTTCCTCTGTGCCTCTCCCCTCATGCTCATCGTATCTCTCTCTCTCTCTCTCAAAAAAGAAAGAAAGAAAGGAAAGAAGGAAGGAAGGAAGGAAAGAAGGAAGGAAGGAAGGAAGGAGATAAAGTTTAAAAAGTACTATTTAGATGCTCTTCCATAATAGAAATGTGAGGAGTTCCATGGATCCTCTCTGGAGTGAAGTAACTATAACTGATATAAACTGTATTAAAAAACCAAAAAAGCAACAATTTATGGTCTCTAGAAATTATCCTAAGGGTATAAAGCATATGCAGATAAAGTTAATCAAGAAAAAGTACTGAATCTCAATAAGACAGTGAGAGTTTATGGAACTTGAGCCATGACCTGCCACTCTTCCCCACTCTTGCAACTCAAAATGATGTAATCTCTACTCTTCACTAATGTGGCCATGAAGATGAAGTTGTATTCTATTGCAATTCCCAGATTAGGACAATAATTTCTCCCCAGAGGGGTAGGCCAATAGGATTTCTCATTCCTTGGACTCCATCTTGTAAAAACTGTAAAGTAGACAAATATGGCTGAGATGCCTGGAGCTTTCTTCTCCACCCAGTTCCATTTGCAGGACAGAAGCTCTACTCCAGGTTTGGCAGAATACTGGGCATTGATTGCCACTGTCCAGATTACTCATAGGGCTTAGGTTCCATGCCAGGGGAGCCAAGCAGAGAAGACCAGGGGCTACCACTCAGATTCAATACCAGACTCATAGAGCAGAGGTATCTGAGAGGAGTAGATTCTGTGCTCACTCTCGAACTCAAAGACAAAGAAAAAAATCTTGAAAATCCAAGAGAGCACTGAATCACGTACAAGAAAACCTCAGTAAGATCAACAGCTAACATCTCATCAGAAACAATGGAGGACAGAGGCAGTAGCAAGATAAGCTCAAAGTGCTGAAAGAAAAACCTATTAACTAAGAATTACATATTCAGGGAAACTAACTTCGGAAAAGAACATAAAATAAAGACGTTATCAAATAAACCAAAACTGAGATATTTCATTGTGAGCAGACTCACCTTACAGGATACAGAAGGGGAAATTCCTTAGAGTAAGTTATATCAATGAATCCCAATTCACATAAAAAACAAAAAGCATAGCAAACAAAGAGCATTAGCAAAGATAACTATGTAATTACAAAAGAGAGCACAAATGTGTATTTCTTCCCCTTTCTTCCCTTAAATGATTTAAAATAAATTTCAAAAGACAATATATAATATGTAATGTGTATAATTTTATTTATTTTGGAACTATACGCATAGAAATGTAATATATTTTCAAATATATTACATCCCCACAAAGAAAGTGGGTGGAGGAAAGCCAGCTTGAATTAAGGAAGCTATATAAATGGTAATTCAAATCCATGCACACAAATAAAGAAAACTAAAAAAAATGGTAAATAAAAAAGCTGACTTGATTTTATTTTTAATTTTAAGCTGTATTATTACTGCTTTTGTTAAATAATCTTTGCAACAACCATTAAAATTTATTAAATGTATATGTTCCAGGGACCATTCCATCTTGTGGTCCAAAATGACCAAAATGACTAAGGATTTTGTGCCTATTTCTCAGTCCTCAGCCTACCTAGTTAAGTACTATTACTCTTCTTGTTTCACAGATAAGAAATTGAAGCACAAAAGTTGGGTATTCGTCCTTTCTGATGGAGGCATAATACTCCATAGTGTATATGGACCACATCTTGAGAGACTATGGACTCTGAAAAACAACCTGAGGGTTTTGAAGGGGCTGGGGGCGGGAGATTGGGGGAACCAGGTGGTGGGTGTTAGGGAGGGCACAGATTGCATGGAGCACTGGGTGTGGTGAAAAGACAATGAATACTGTTACGCTGAAAATAAATAAAAAATTTAATAAAAAAAAAAAGGTGCTGATTTTGACCTAAAAAAAAAAACAAAAACAAAAAAACAAAGCAACCCTATCTGGCAATTGCCTATCTAAGTGATACTACAATGTACTTATCTTGCAGTTATAGTCTTAGACCTCTACCCAAATAAATACAATGACGTTGCAAAAAAAAAAAAAAAAAAAGAAATTGAAGCACAAACAGGATTGGTTACTTGCCATTACTAAAAGAGTTAATTTTAAAAACTATAAATTTATATTTGTTCTTTCTTTTCTCGGGTTCTTTAAAAATATAACATCATATAAAGTAATAATTATAACATTATCTGCTGGGTTTATAACATACGGACATAACATATATAACAATAATAGTACAAAGAAGGTAAGGAGGGTACAGAGCTATATAAGAGTGATATTTCTATGCCTCATTGGCAATAAGTTACTGTAAACGTGAAGTAAATTCTAATAAGTTAAGAGGTAAGTTATTGTATGTTAATAAAAATGTAAGAATATAAAATAAATGATCTTTAAAGAAATTGAAATATTCACTTAATGCAAAATAAAATAAAATAGTAAAGTGGCAAGAGACAAAATAAAAAATAAAATAGCAGACAAGAATCCAACAATATCAATGATAATATCAAATGTAAGTGAAATAAGCAATATAATCAAAAGGCATAAATTGTTATACTGGATTTAAAAAAAGCAAAATCCAACTATACACTGTCTACAAGATATAAATCTTAGACGCAAATACACAAATGGGTTTGAAAGTAAAGGATGGAAAAATATGTGAACAACAACCACAAGAGAGTCAGAATGACAATAATAATATCAAAAACTTTAATAAAAAAGTTATGAGAGCTAAAGACATGCACTTTATAATGATAAAAATGTACATTCATCAAGAAGATATAATAATATAAAGAGAGGCACCTAAAAACAGCCCCAAATACATGAAGTAAAATATGATACAATGAAGAAAGAAACAGACATTTCATCAATAATGGAAACATCAGTACTGCATTCTCAGTAATAAATAAGACAAATAGGCATAACACCAATATCAGCCTAGAAGACTTGAACAGTATAAACCAACCACACCTAACAAACTTCTATAGAACACCTAGCCAACAATAGCAGAATACACATTCTTCTGAATCTTCTCAAGTGCACATACAACATTCTCCAGAACAGAACATATGATAGGCCATAAAATATATCTCATTAAATTTAAACGGATTGAAATCATACAAAGTATTTTCTCTTACCATGATAGAATAAAATTAGAAATCTAAAACAGAAGGAATCTACTTCCAATTTCTGGGCCAGCATGTAAGGAGCTTGGAAGTTGTCAGTGCATCTTAGCAACAAGTAAAAAGCTGAACAAACTGAAAACCAACAACCTTTCTTAGATATTGGAATTATCAGACTGGGAATTTAAAATGACTACGATTCATATGCTCTAATGGAAACAGTAGACAAATTACAAAAATTGGGCAACGTACACAGAGAAATGGAGATTCTATTAATAGGCCAAAAAGAAATGTTAGATATAAAAAAATACCACAACAAAAATGAAGAATACCTTTAATGGGCTCATTAATAGACTGGGCATGGCTAAGAAAAGAACAGTGAACTTGAAAATATGTCAATAGTAGATCCTACAATCGTAAAGTGAAGAGAAAAAAGACTTAAAAAAATGGAACTAAAAAACCTAAGAACTGTGGGACAATTACAGAAGGTGTAACCCAGGCATGATAGGAATACCAAAAGGAAAAGAAAAGAGATAAAGGAGTGTCAGAACTATGTGAAGCAATGACTGAGAATATCCCAAAATTAATATCAGGTTTTAGGCCACAGATACAGGAAGCTCAGAGAACACCAAGCAGGATAAAGGCTAAAAAATAAAAAAATTAAAAACTATACCTAGGCTTATCCTGTCAAATTGCAGAAAATAAGAGATAAAAAATCTTGAAAGAAGCCAGGATATTTAAAAAAAGATAGAAAGAAAGAAAGAAAGACCTTACCTATAGAAGAAAAAGAAAAAGAAATACATTGGATTTCTCCCCAGAAATCATGCAAGCAAGAAGGTTGAGTGAAATATTTAAAGTGTTGAAAGAAAAAAAAATCTCTAAAATCTTGTATCTTACAAAATTACCCTTCAAAAGCATAGGAGAAATACTTTTCAGACAAAAATTGAAAAAATTCATTGTCAGTAGACCTGGCTTGTAGGAAATATTAAAAAATCTTGTCAGAGAGAAGGAAAATTATATTGCAGAAACAGGTTTGCATTATAAAGGGAAAAACATTGGTAAAAGAATAAGTAAAGATAAAACAAGAACTTCTGTTTTTTTTATTTTAATTGGTCTGAGAGTTAATAGTTTTATCAGAATAAAAAGGTAATAATATTCTATAATGCAATATTTTATGTTGTCATATAGTGCTATGTAATACACTACAGCATACAATGATTACAGCTTATGGATCATTAAAATGGATGACAGCGATGATATAAGGGATGGGAGGGAGAAATTAGGAACACTTTGTTATAATAAAGACACTTACACTACCCTTGAAATGTTATAGTGTTATCTAAAGTTAGAATTGAAAATTTAAAAAAATAAAATTAGAATTGAGTTAGGCATAAATGTATATTGCAAACTCTAGAGCAACTACTTAAAAAGTTTAAAAGAGGTCTAACAAATATGCTAAGCAAGGGGGGGCGGAAATAGAATCATTTAAAATGTTCAATTAGAACACAAAAGGCAGAAAAAGAATGACAGACAATATGAGGAACAAAGAACAAGTAATAAGTGGTTAACAAATATGTTTGACAGTAATACTACTACACAAAAAAATCATCTTAAATGTCAATTATCTAAATACACCAACTAAAGAGCAGAGATCGTCAGAGGGGATCAAAAAAACAAGACCCGAGCATACGTTGCTTAAAAGAAACCTTTAGGGGTGCCTGGGTGGCTCAGCTGCTTGAGCATCTGACTCTTGATTTCATCTCAGCACATGATCTCATGGGTCGTGGGACAGAGTGACAAGTCAGGCTCTGTGCTGAGTGTGGAGACTGTTTGGAATTCTCTTTCTGCCTCTCCCTCTGTCCCTCCCCCCACTCGCAGTCACTTGCATGCTTTCTCTCTCTCTCTTAAATGAATAAGTCTAAGAAAAAAAAAAGAAACCTTCTTTAAATATAAAGACATACACATACTAAAAAATAAAGGACTAGAGAAAGATATATCATGTTAACACTCATCAAAAGAAAACTGGAGTAGCTATATTAATACACACATCCATAGACTATAGAAGAAAAATTACATAACCACATCCATAAATGCAAAAAAAAGCACTTGACATAATCAACACCCATCATAATAAAAACTCCCAGGGGAAGAAGGAAACAATGACACTGTTTGCAGGTGACATGATTGTCTGTGTAGAACATCCAAAAGAATTTGGAAAAATGAAAAAGTCCTGGAACTAAGTGACTACAACAAGGTTGTAGGATACAAAGTTCATATACAAAAGTCAAATACTTTCCTCTATTCTAACAATAAATAAGAGAAATTTGAAATTAAAAACAAAATGTAAAAAAAGAGTAAAATATTATTTACATTGATACTCCAAATATGAAATACTCAAGTATAAATCGAATAAAATATGTGCATGATCTAGATGAAGAAAAGTATAAAACTCTGATGAAAGACATCAAAGAACTAAATAAGTGGAGAAGTATTCCATGTTCATGGACAGGAAGACTCAATATTGTCAAAATGTCAGTTCTTTCCAATTTGATCTATAAATTCAACACATCCTAATAAAAATCCCAGTATATTATTTTGTGGATATTAAAAACTGATCCCAAGGTCTGCATAGACAAAAGACCCATAATAACCAACACAATATTGAAGAAGGACAAAGTTAGAGGAACAACATTACCCAACTTAAGACTTCCTGTAAAACTCCAATAATCAGTGTGGAATTAGTAAAAGAATAGACAAATAGATCAATGGAACAGAATAGAGAGATCAGAAATAGACCCACACAAATATAGTTAACTGATACTTGATAAAGAAGACAAAGGCAAAAGGATGGAGAAGACAGTCTTTTTTAAAAATGGTGCTGGTATAACTAGATATCCTCAAGGGAAAAAAAAAAAGAATTTAGACAAAGACTTCACTCCTTTCACAAAAACTAACTCAAAATGTCTTAAATACCTAAATGGAAAATATAAACATGATAAAACTCCTGGATGATAACATAGGGAAAATTCTAGAGAATCCTGTGTTTGGTTATGCCATTTTATTTTTTTATTTTTATTATTTTTAAAATTTACTTATTTATTTTAGAAAGAGAGAGAGCATAGGCACAAGTGGGGAGAGGGGCAGAGGGAGAGAATTCAAGCAGACTCCCTGCTGAGCACAGAGTCCAACATGGGGCTCATTCCCATAATCCATGAGAGCATGATCTGAGTCAAAACCAAGAGTCAGGAACTCAACAAACTGAACCACGCAGGTGCCCCTAGTTATGGCATTTTAGATAAAACACTAATAGTACAATTCATGAAAAAAAAATCAGTAAGTTGGACTTCATTTAAAAACAAATGAACAAAAAAATCTGCTTTGTGAAAGGCATTATTAAGAGAATGAGAAGACAGACCAGAAACTTGGGGAAAATATTTGCAAAAGATATATCTGATAAAGGCCTGTCATTCAAAACATACAAAGAATGCTTTAAGCTCAACAATATTAAAATGAACAACATAATTCAAAAATGGGCTAAAATCTGATCAAACACCTCATCAAAAAAGATACGCAGATGACAAACAAACATATGAAAGGATGGTCAACATCATTTGTCATCAGAGAAATTACAAATGAAAACAACAATAAGGGGCAACTGGGTGGCTCAGTGGGTTAAAGCCTCTGCCTTCGGCTCAGGTCATGATCTCAGGGTCCTGGAATCAAGTCCCACATCGGGCACTCTGCTCAGAGGGCAGCCTGCTTCCCCCTCTCTCTGTCTCTGCCTGCCCCTCTGCCTACTTGTGATCTCTGTCTGTAAAATAAATAAATAAAATCTTAAAAAAAAAAAGAAAGAAAACAACAATAAGAAGCTATTAGAGATATCCTTAGAATATCTTTGGGATATTCTGACTCACCAAATTTTGGTGAGGATATGGAGCAACAGGAATTCCCATTCTTTTATAGTGGGAATGCAAAAGAGTATAGTCACTTTGGAAGACAGTTTGTCAGTTTCCTACAAAACAAACAAACAATATGATCCAGCAATCATACTTCTTGGTACTTACCCAACTCAAATGAGTTGAAAAGTGATGTCCAGACAAAAACCTGCACATGGATGTTTTATCATAGTTTTGTCACTAATTGCCAAAATTTGTAAACAGATGTCCTTCAATAGGTGAATGGTTAAATGGATAATATATCCATACAATGAAATATTATTCACTGTTAGAAAGAAGTGAGTTATCAAACCATGAAAAGATATGGGAGAAGTTTAAATGCTTATTACTAAGTGAAAGAAGCCAATCGGAAATGGCTATACACTGTATGACATTCTAGAAAAGGTACAATATGGAGACTATAAAGAGATCAGTGGTTGTCAGGGATTATGGGAGAGAGATGGATGAAAAGACAAGCACAGGGATTTTTAAGGCACTGAAATTATTCTGTATGATACAATAATGGTGGATACATGTCATTACACATTTGTCAAAACCAACAGAATGTGCAACACCAACAGTAAACCATGACATCAAAACTAGACAAAGATATCACAAGAAAACCAAGTACAATATTCCTTATGGATATGTATCTAAAATGCTAGCATATTGAATCAACAACATATAAAAAGAATTATATACTATGGCCAGCCAGGAATATAAGGTTGGTTTAATATCCAATAATCCATTAATGTGATATACCATATTAATAAAATGAAGGGGGAAACTCCACATTATGATCTCAATAAATACAGAAAAGTGTTTGACAACATCCAACATTCTTTCATGATGAAAACATTCAATAAACTAGGAATATAAAGAAACACCTTAACTTGATAAATAGCATCTCTTAGAAATACACAACTAACATCAAACTTAATAAAGAAAGACTGAATGCTTTCCACCCAAGGTCAGGAACAAAAGAAGTATATTCACCCTCACCACTTCTATTCATATGTACTGGAGGTTCTAGCCAGGGCAACTGGACAAGGAAAAGAAGTAAAGATCATCCAGATTGGAAAGAAAAATTTAAATTATTTCTATTTGCATATGATATGATATTGTACAAAGAAAAGTTCTAAGGAAACTTCTAAAAATTATTAGAACTAATAAGTGACTTTATAAAGTACCAGGATATAAGATCAATATACAAAAATTCATTTTTATTCCTATATACTAGGAATGAATAATCTGAAGATGATTATTAAGAAAAAATTCTAGGGGCACCTGGTAGCTCAGTTGGTTAAGCATCTGCTTTAGGCTCAAGTCATGATTTTTGAGTCCCAGGATCCAGCTCCACAACAGGCTTTCTGCTTACCGGAAATCTGCTTCTCCCTTTGCTCCTCACCCTGGCTCATGTTCTCTCTCTTTCTCAAATAAATAAATAAAAATCTTTAAAGAAAAAATTATATTCCCTGTATTGTCCCCTGAGAAGCTGTAGTTGGTGGGCAGGGCCAGATGTCTGCCCTGAACCCACAGTTGGGGCCACATTTGGACTGGTGTGTGTGGTTACTTTCCACTGTCTTTGGGGCAGAAATTACTATGGAGTGGTGCTGGTCCCTGTCAGGGATGCTTGGATACCACCAGACTTGCAGTACCGATTTGGATGGGCTCTGGCCAATGGTGTATTGGAGGGGGCAGGCCTATAGGAGATCACAGATGTGGGGCATGTGGTATTAATAAGGTTTCGGCAGATCTGCTGTGGGAGGGAAGCTGGAGCTGAGCCCTGGCATTGGGGAGGGGGTGTCTGCAAGAGAACACAGGGTTGGGTCTGCTGTTAGCAAGTTAGGTAGCTAATATTGGCACTGTGCTGGTTTTTACAGGTGCCCATGTGTCTAGGTTAGGGTAAGGGAGGAAAATGTCACCTGCCAGCAATTTTTTTCTTGGAGAAGTCTCCCAGTGATCCATGCTCCCACAGTGCATGCTGAGATTAGTAAACAAATCTCTCTCCTTTATACCCCAGGATATATATATTTTATATATATATATATACACACACACACACACACACACACACACACACACACATACATATATATATACACACACACACACACATATATCTATGCTGTATCTCTGGAGGGCTGTTCGTTGTGCTATCTTAAAGGACTGGGAGTCTGCCCTCCTGGCTATCCCCAAAACAAGCCTGCTGATTTTTAAAGTTCCAGGTGTTAAGTCCACTGATTGTAAGAACTCATGAAATTAGGTCCCTCCTGTTTTCAAAGCCAAATGTTATGGGGATTTATCTTCCCCAAGTGGATTTCCTGAGTACCTGGTGTGAGGGTCTCTTTCTCTCCCCTCTGTGCACTTGCAGCAGCTCTATCTCCCATGGACAGTCCCATGGGTCTGTTTAGTTCACAACCATGTCTCCACACTTCCTATACTCTTCAATGTGGCCTTTTCTCTACATTTAGCTGTGGAGAATCTATTCTGCTAGTCTTTGGGTCATTTTCTGGGTTATTAACACTAATGTGGGTGTTATCTAGTTTTATCTGTGGGACAAAGTGAGCTTAGGGTCCTCGTACTCCACCATCTTCCCTGGAAATCTAATAAAGTTTACTTAACCCTCCCAAGGCTAGTAGGTTAGTAAGTGCTGGAGATTTAATTTAAAACAAATCAGTCTAACTCCAGCCTTAGAACTATGCTCCCTTCTTGAGAAAAACTGTACCCAAACTTTTAGTTCCAACAGGAGAACACAGAGCACATACTACAAATATTTATTATAATTTTTATCTGCAATAGTATATAATATATATTATGTACATTATAAAGAATGCACAAAAATAAAAATCAAAGAAGTGTTATAAAAATAGAATACTAGTTATACTACACTTTATCTCACTTCAGATTATTTTTACTACCTCTATGTGCTTGTCTAATTACAATTTATATTCCTAATTCTAGTGTGAAATATATTATCTTGCTTATAGCAGATACACAATAAATGTTGTGAATAAAAGATTATGAAGTTCTCTTCTATGCTGTTATACTCTATACTCCGTGCTGTAATATACTGACATATTTGAATGCAAACGTGCTCAAAAGCAGCATCCTTGAATTGATTTTTAATATATCTGCTAGCTTTCAGCTGCTAAAGGTTAAGCTTCAGTCATCTTCCTCAGAGCATTAGTTAAAAGAGAGAGTTTGTTATATAGCATGAACAGCTGGTATCCCAAAAGGGACATTTGCAAGGAGAAGGAGGAAGGTCCTCAAAGGCATACATATTCCATTCAAAATTGTTTGCTTAATTCTCCTATCTGTAATCCCACAGAAAATAAATGCTCTTGTCTCTTTAAAAAACCCTATATATGCTGGGGAATTTGTGATTGTTTAATAACCATGGCTCTCAATTTTTTTTTTTCAATGAATGGAATGAACTATAGGGGTAGATCTTCAACCTGGAGGTGATTGTCTGTGGACTGGATGGAAGTGTGTGTTTTATTTCCTTCCCCACCAGATGAGAGGGTATAAAAGCAGTCACCTGTCAACCCACTCTAGCAATGAAATTCAGCAGCCTATTGTCCCAATCACTGCTCTCAATCACCCTAAACGGCCTCCAGAGGCCATCATTATTATAGGACATGTTCCTAAGAGTAGATAAATGGAACTCCACCTGCCAGCCTGCATAGGGAAAGATGGACATTCTTGGCCAAAAATATGAAAGGGCCTGGAGCTTTATTGACATTTACATCAAAAATAGTTAGCAATGAAAGCAGCTGTTGTGGCGTGCTTTCACCACGACGTGTTTGGAATATGCTGTGAATTGAAATACAGACCTCCTGACAAGCAATTTACCTTCTGTCAGTCTCCATGTGCTTGCAGCATTACTGGGTACTCGCTGTGATAGGCCACTTAAAGCTGCACATGTGTACAGTTTGGATGAAAGATTAACTACAATTTGAGGCAGGAAGTAACGAATTGTGGAGTGTCATTCATAATGGCCTACATTGTCATCTGCAGGGTGACACCATAGCAAGAAGGTGCCTCTGTTGTGACTGCCTTATGGAATCAGATGTCATTCATTCTAATGAAGATCTGACTACAATTCTAATAAGCAGAGTGCAAGACATCTCAGGACTGGAAGCATTAATCTGCCTTGTTTGTTGACATTATAGGGATGACTAAAATGCCATTATGCAAGAAATATTTTTCAGAAGTGATTCAGTAGGGGCAATTGCAACACAGTGTATAATGGCCCAGAACAAAAGATGTGCCAGAAGTTAATTTCTGTATTTATCCTTCTCAGTTGATTCAGTACATTGAATTCCCCCTCCCTCAAAAAATTTCTACTAGATGAAACATTATGATGTCTCATGAGTAAAGTACTGATTGTTTTGTCTCAGCAATAAGTGGAATTCTAGTCTCTTTGATGGAAAATTTTCTATCAAGTTCTGATGGCACTTTCAGAAAGCAATGTACCATTTATTATGAATAAGAGTAGATTAAATACCTAGTTACTCTTTCCCTAAAATTGTTGCCCTAAACCATGGTATCTGCAGCTCTAGAACAATATTTGGTCAAATCTAAAGAAAAATAAGTAACTGATGTAGTTTTTCCTCCCCCTTCTCATTTTCAATCTGATAAACTACTCAACAGTGTCAAGTTCATGGGCAACTGCCAAAGCTGGTATGTCTATAGAAATCAGGTGTCTTACAAGTTATAATCAACTTTACCAGTCATCACACATTTGTTTTTGAAAAAAGGACAGAGTTTCATTTTCCTCAATAAGTGTTTGAAAGCTGTTCAGTGCCTCTTTCCTTTCACAAACATGTGATCCTTTGGGTTCCTTGGGTTAGTCATTAATTCTTTGCAACTCAAGTAGGAAGAAAGGATTTAGCACAATGATATCTTCAAATATCCAATGCACTTGCTCTTGTGACTATGTATCCAAGATCCCTGCAGCTGATTGTCAATCCACAACCACCCTAGTATCTAATTCTGTGATTTTCACTTTACTGCTAAAATTATACATTTTTTGTATCTAGCATTTCTACTTCTGCTTCAGATCAAAGTGGGTTTAAAGTCCTTAGTGAGCCTGAGAATCAAGGCTTTCAACCTCCTCATGCTAGTCCAACTGCTCTGGAGTTCTAAAACTATCACAAAAAACAAGGTTTTTGTTTGTTTTACATTCTACTTCGCCAAAAAAAAAAAAAAAAGAAGAAGAAGAAAGAAAAAAGAGGGGATATTATCACTAGTCTCTGCTGTATACTGAAAGATTTTACTAAACTTGCTTTAGAAGCATATTCCTGTAAATAACAATTCCAAACATGTTCCTATGAGTATAAATATATGCATGTATTCCAGAGACCATAAATTCACAAAATCATTTGTTGTGATTGGCTCTTGGGCGTTTGGCAGCTAATGCTGGCTCAACCCAGAAAATTTATGTGAGGTGAGTTCTAACAGGCCTGTGTGTATCAAAGCAGAGGCGATACTGTGGGCGACTTTTACTTTCAGTGAAACTGCCTTAATTGAGTCTTTTGGTAGCTTCCAGCCAATAAATAGCTGAAGGAAATCACCAGCAGCTGTCTAGCTGCTGGCAGACATAGGCTTTAAGGCAGCCATGCAAATTAGCATGTTTCTGGAGCCCCTCCCAAAAAACAAATGGGCTGCAAACACCAAAGCTTCCATTGAATGGCTTACTTTTGCCTTTCTATTAACTCAGGCCTGTTCTTAATTCCTATTTCTATTCCTATTGTTGCTAACAATCTTCCCCAAATTTAGTGGCTTAAAGCAATACAAATCTATTACCTTATAGTTCTGAAGATCAGAGCACAAAAATGGGATTTACCTAAAATCAAGGTGTCAGAAGAATAATGTTTTTTCTGGAGACTTTAGAGCAGAATCCATTCCTTGTCTTTTCCAGTTTCTAGAGGCCACCTACATACTTTGGTTTGTAGCCCCTTCCACCATCTTCAAAACCAGCGGTTCAATACTCTTCTCTAACTCTTAATCCTCCTGCTTCCTTCTCCCCCTTACAAGGATTCCTGTGCTTACATTGGGCAGATCTGGATAATCTCCCCATCCAAAAACCCTTAACTTAATCACATCTGCAAAGTCTCCTCTGTTGGATAAAGAAACATAATCACAAGTTCTGGGGATTAGAATGTGGACATGTTTGAAGGACCTCAAAGATGCTTTCCATACCTAACTTACAGTAATGCTTTCTGTGTCCATTGTCTTTTTCCCCTTTACAACTTTCAGAGGTAGTGATGACAGGCAGGACTATCACTTGAGTGAGGAAATGGATGTGGCTTGCCCAACCGCACACTGCTTTAGGCAGAATTGTATGTCCTAGATTATAAAAGGAACGCAAAACTCATCACTTATTTATTTATTTTTAACTCTACTTTTGTACCTGTATGAGCAGAACTGGGCTACCACAGAGGCATGCAGAGAGGACAGGGTCCCACTTGACGATATTGCATCTAGACAAATGCCTTCCCATGTCAGCCTCTCACAGCTTGCACCTCTGCTTTCCTTGGATTCTGAAGCTAGGTTTAACAGACCATATCTTTCACTTCCCTTTCTTAATTCTCCCATCAACTCTTCTTCTTACGCCTCTCCTCCTGGAAGCACCGATGCTCTGAAAGAATCTATCACCTCAGATCAACAAGAATTTTAAAAACAAGTATTATTTATGGGACACAACATTAGGTGGCACTATTTGGAAGACCGGAAGTAGACAGTGACAACATTACAGTTCCAACAGTGCAGTAGTGAAACCAGGATTCGAATCTCAATATATTCTTTGCAATCCAGGTAACCTTGGCCAGATTACTTTGTGCTTCTCTGAGCCTCAATACCCTTTTCTTCAAAGAGGTGATAATATGTCACAGCTGTTATAGATTAAAAAGAATGATGTATGATAGTAGCATGCTGGCATGTAGAATGTTGGACATATTTTTTTTCCCCCTTTCCTCTTTCTTATTGCTCAGAGAAAAGAATAGTTGAATCATAGATCCAGGTTAGGGGTATCTGCATGTTAAAAAAAAGGGGGGGGGAATTTTTATTTGACAATATTTAACATATGCAAAAAAAACCCTAAAAATTTGGAATTTTGAGTATTATGACAAATGCAGAGGTGTTTTCAAGTGAACAACTTCCCGCTGTTTGTCAAATCTCATCACGTAACTATTGATGCAAGATTGCAGGAAACTATAGTCATTCTAATAAATTACATGGGGGATTGCTTCAGTTATATAATAAAAAATGACTTCGTAATACAAATCTACTTCCTTAATACAGGAGCATCCTGGGGATGTGGAAAATAGTAAAATAAAGTCCTTGTCCTAGCACCTTTATTCCACTCTCCTTCATTCTCTTCAATTCCATTCATAATTTGCCCATATACTAACTTATTTGATATTTTGTGAGCATTTACTGTGTGCCACTTACAAGATCCTAGGAATACTGTAATTAATCAAGCTTGGTTGGTTTTCCAAGATGGCATAGATAAGCAGTAACAGTTAAAGAGAATAAGTACTATGATAAAAGTATGCCAAGATGCTTTAGGAGCAGGGTGAAAGGGTATTCATTCTACGTATTAAGGTAATAGAGTCAGAGATGTCTCCCTGGGAAGGGAATATCTAATATAAGAACTGAATAATAAGTAGGAATTAGCCAGATTAGGAGAGAGAGGAGCAAGTGTATTCCAGGCAAAAGCAGAACATATATGAAGACTTGAAGAAGAGAGCACATGGCATGTTTAGGGGACTATATGACATTCATGTGGCTAGAGCAGTTTTTAAAACGTTAGGAAATTAGGAAATATGCTTTCCCTTTCTGCTTTCCCATGCCCAAAAGCTTTCTTGAATAGAAATGTGGACCCCATCTGCCACCCTTCCTAACTCACACTCTCCCAGGGAAGAGGATATGTAACTGTTTTTCTACCAGAGAAAATTCCCCAGATATTTTCCAAGTAGTCTAAAATGTTTCCTTCAGAAGAACTGGCCATTTTTCCATACCCTGAACCCATATTTTGGGGAAAATATTCTCCTGCTTCAAACTTTATCAGAGTGACTCCAATCTTAAAGTATGGGTTAGAAAATATGGATTGAAAAAATATAATGGGTAGACCATTGGAATTAAGCAAAAAGTACTCCCACAGTTCCTGTACTTGGCCTCCCAGACTTGGACATGGAAAGTGTGATCCAGTCAGGAGACTGAGCGGCTAGACCTCAACTGAATGGCTGCTACTTTGGGAGTCAGTCTGAAAACTGCCCCCACTTCCCTTGTCACCATCAATACTTCCTTTTTTATAACAAAAATAAATTGCCAGCTTTTATAGAACAATCATACAAGAAGCAGGAATTACGTATTATAGGAGATCTATCTTTAATCCAAGGAAATTTGTTTTACACAAATATTTAGAAGAAGAGAAAGAAGACTCCCAGGTACATATTGGAGTTTGAGTCTTTTATGTCCTGGGGGACCAAAGGCAGGAAGAACTGGAGGGCCTTCTGCTTAATTTAAGGTCTGTCTTTCATATGGTCTGTCTGTTGAGAGCACGGGAGCCAAGAGACTAGAATACCAGGTTCTATTTCAATGCAACAGAGCTGTACTAGAGGAAAGCATGGAGAACTTTCAGAGTTCAGTGCTACAGAGCCTAGACATGTGAATCTATTTCCAACAATGGATCTGAGATTTGAGTTTAATAGACCTCCAAATGGGCAGAGAATAAAACCGTTGCAAACTTAACTAATCAGTTCCTTACTGGTAAAGAATCAGATCTGAATAACTATCTTCGGTATAAGTGAAAAGGAAAAGACACGCACACACACACACTCTAACATGAAATAAACCACCTAAGGGCAAAAAGTTGAAAAGAACATCATAGAACAAAGGGACTGAAAAGACTCAGAGGAAGAAGAGAACTCCTAAAGTGATTTACTGTAACTATCAAAATTAACATAAAACTTTTGAAAACTCAATAGGATACAATAAAATGGGAATTCATACATAATGAAGGCAGAGGAAAGAAAAAAGTTGAAATAAAACTATAAGTATGCTAAGGAAAACTAAACTAAACTAAAACACATCACAAAATTACAATAAAGAGTATAGTTTACACCACATAAAATCAACTCAGCAGTAAGGAGGATAAACTTCAGATTGTCCCTTAGAAAGAAGGATAAAATAACAAAGAACTAAAACAAATGAGAGGTAATGGTGGACCAGAAATTGTAATATAACCTCAAAATTATATTACTGCTTAAGGAATAAACAAAAACAACTGTAACAAAAGCAAGAATTCAAAGATAAAATTTCAGAAAATTTTGGTAAGCTCATAAAAGACCTAGTGATGCAGATTTTGAAAGGCACACAGGTTCTTTGCAAAAATCAGTGAGAAGCCACGAGCTCAGGAAAAAAAATTTGACAAATCCAACATCTTTTCATGATAAAAACTCTCAAAAGATTGGGAATAGAGAGAAATCACCTCAATATAATAAAAGCTTGGGGCACCTAGGTGGCTTACTTGGTTAAGCGTCTGACTCTTGGTTTTGGCTCAGGTCATGATCTCAGGGGTCATGGGATCCAGCCCCACATCGGGCTCCATGCTCAGGGAGGAGTCTGCTTGAGATTCTCTCCCTCTGCCCATCATTCTACTAGCTTGTGTGCTCTCTCTCTCTCTCTCAAATAAATAATCTTTTTATTTTTTAAAAGATTTTATTTACTTATTTATTTGTCAAAGAGAAAGAGAGAGAGAGCACAAGCAGGAGAGCCACAGACAGAAGGAGAAGCAGGCTCCCCGTGGAGCAAGGGGCCCGGTGTGGGACTCAATCCCAAGACCCCAAGATCATGATCTGAGCCAAGGCAGATGCTTAACTGACTAAGCCACCCAGGAGACCCTAAATAAATCTTTTTAAAAACATAATAAAAGCTATATTTGACAAGACCATAGTTAACATCATACTCAACAGTAAATGACTGAAAGCTTTCCACCAAATTTAGGAACAAAGCGAGGATTCTCAGTCTCATCACTTTTATAAAATGTAGTATTGGAAGTCCTCACCACAGAAACTGGGCAAGAAAAAGAAATAAAAGCATTCAAACTGGAAAGTTTGAAATCTGGAATCCCTAAAGATTTTACAAAAACAAAACAAAACCTATTAAAACTAACACAAGAATTCAACAAGGTCACAAGATACAAAATCAACATACAAAAATCAGTTGTAATTTTTTTTAAAAGAGAAAACAATAAATTAATAACTTAAGTGATTAGGCATCAACAGTGATTTGAAAAATTAAATGTCGATTTTAAAATGGTATAACAGGGTAAGAACCTAAGACTGGGCTGTTAGCCCCTTTTCTCTTCCTGACAGTTCTGTGTGAAATGATTCTAAATTTCAAGACACGTCAACACACAAGAATACACACCACCATCACAGGACAGCCTGCACCTCGAGGGGGCCCCTCCACGGGGCAGCACAGGGAGCTTGCAAAGTCCCAGAACGTTGGCTCCCAGAGGAGGGAGCTGCAGTGCTCCTGGGCCCAGCCTCACTTCCTCACAGGGTGCCCCGGAGTGCCCCGGAGTGCCCCGGAGTGTGAACTGCGGCCAGAGCTCTTGGAAGGGTGTGAGGGGTGGGTCGGCCAGGGCTGGGGCAAGCCCTTGCTCCACTCACTGCAGAGCAGGAATGGTTGTGCTTCTCTCCTACAAATGGGGCGTGTTTGAAGGGGTTCAAATGTAGATGTCTTCAAAGTCCCATCTTGGGAAAGGGACCAGGCAGACTAAGGCCCTGGGTGCTGCCCATCCCCGGTGAGCCAGACCCCCTGCAGAGAAACAGCCTGGAAGGGCCTCAGCCACCCTCTGATGGAACCACCCTTTCACAGGTGGTGGCTCCTTGGGACCTTGCTTTGCTCAACTCCCTGGAACACTTCCTCCCTCTCTGCTGCTTGCTCCTGCTGGCCCAGGCACCGTGCGTCCTGGGTCTGCCCTTGCCAGGCTACCAGGGAGCTAAGCTGAACTGACAGATGTGTACTAGACACCGGGTTGGGGGAGGCCCGAGTCTCTACCTTCACCAGGCCATCGTCCTCTTACACGTCCTTCTGTCTCTGCCCCTCTACCTCTACCCTGAGGGCTTGGGAGCCGCAGGAACCAAGAGCTGGAAGGAGGCCTCCTTGGACACTAGATTTGAACACTCAGTCTCATTCACCTCGTAGTCCAAAGTGCTGGCACCTGGGGCACAGGGCAGGGCCACTCAATGCTCTGCCCTAGGAGACTCTGCAGCAAGGGCCTTAAAGGGACAGTGTCAGCCACTGCCATCAGTCCCAGTGCTTTACCCTGCCCTCCTTCCTGCCTCTCGAGCCCATCTCAGCACCCCCTTTCCCCAGACATCACCTCTCTCTGATCTGCACTTCCATCCTGAAGTAGCCTTGCTTCCAGTCTCTCTCACGTCCCTTACCAATGTCCTGTGCCCTTGGGTCTCCCCTCCCCCCACCTCAAGTGCACAAATTCTTGAGTTCCCAGAACCTGGCTCTGGCAACCATTCATCAGTGCCCGCTGATGCGCTAATAATAAACTATCTAGGAAAGGAAATTAGGAAAACAGTTTCATCTATAATAGCATCAAAAAGGTTAAAATGCTTAGGAATAGAAGCTCAACATCACTAATCATCAGGGAAATGCAAATCAAAACCATAATAAGATCATTTCACACCTGTCTGAATGGCTAGAATAAAAAAGACAAGAAATAACAAATGTTGGTGAAGAAATGGAGAAAAAGGAACTCTCATGCATTGTTGTGGGAATGTAAATTGGTACAACCACTGTGGAAAATAGCATGGGGTTTCCTCACAAATAAAAAATAGAAATACATGTGATCCAATAAGTCCACTACTGGGTCGCTACCCAAAGAAAAGGTAAACACTAATTTCAAAAGATACATGTACCCCTATGCTTCTTGCAGCATTGTTTACAGTAGCTGAGATGTGGGAAACAACCCATGTCCATCAATAGATGAATGGATAAAGGAAAGATGATACATATACGGAATATTACTCAGCCATAAAAAGGACGAGATATTGCCATTTGTCACAACATTGTCTAAAGAACAAAACAAATCAATGAACAAACAAAAAGTAGAATCAGATCTGTAGATACAAAGAATAAACTCACAGTTGCATTGGGAAGTGGGAGATACAAACTTCGAGTTATGCACATGCTCTCTTGCTCCCTCTCAAATAAATGAAACTTAAAAAAAAAAGAAGAAACTCAAATTCAGCTGTTAACTTTTACAATACACATAAAACATAAATAAATAATGGATGATTATTTGTGATAATAAGTGTGATAAAAAGTGATAGGATAAGTTACATTTAAATACTAGACAAAAGGAAACTGATGGTTGATAATATTAGAACTAATAGCACCTAATGTGATATAATAATAGAAATATTTTGTCAATAAAATATGACAACTATAACCTGCATTCATTGCAACTTTGCCTCACATACCGAGCAAAAATTATCAAAATAATATGGAGATCAGCAAATCTACAATCATACTGGTATACTTAAACATATATCTAGAGCCAGAATCCGTGAGGGTACAGATTTGAACAGCTTAATTAGTAAATTTAGTCCAGTGGATTATTCTGAAGACACCGCTGCATTCACAAAATAGAGATAAGACTTTTATTCTTCAAGGAGAGGTGGAATAATCACAAAAATTGACTATGTATTAGGCCCCAAAAGGATGTTGCAAAGTCTAAAAAACTAGAAATCTATAGTAAAAATATATTGCCCCAAATTTATATATTTGGAGACCAAAGTGAGTCTAAATAATTCAGAGTTGGGGGGAATCATAATGGAAATTTCAAAATATTCAGACTATGTCATTGTACATAGTTATTTAAGAGCTCACTGCCTTCCTGAGTTTCAGTTTATTTTGCATCTCAATGCCTCTTCCCAAAGTCTAACACCCCATCTAGGCTATGTCCTCAGTTTCTCTGAGCCCTGTGAGAGCTCTGGAGTTTGTTCCCTTCACAGCTCCTGTCATCATTTGCCCCACCCAACAGAGGCTGGCTCTCCCTGTGCCCAGATTAGTGTTCAACAACCAAACCTAAGACCCTGTAAATCTCTGGAGCTCTTTCTCTATGACCTGTCCCCTGCCTCCTCTGGTTCTCTGCTGCACAGATTCCAGCTTCCTGAGCTTCCTCTAACTCCAGCCTCTGTCACCCTGACCCAGCCAGTCCCTTGTGGGATCCCTGCTTTGCACACTGGTCAGGAAAATGCCTCTAGGCAGAAAGCCAAGGCAGCCATTCTCAAGGAGCACACAGTCCTGCTTTGCAATGTCCGAAAATAGTCTCATATATATTTATTTTTCCAGTTCCTAGTTATTTACAGCAGGAAGGCAAGTTCAGCACCAGTTACTCCCTCATAGCTGGAGGCAGCAGTGTGACCCATATGATCTTAGCATTTTTTTCCCATTCACTATTTGAATATGAAAATGTCCCTCATGTGAGCCTTTCCCTTTTGCTTCTTCCTCATTTTTTCCCCCATAGTTTCAAAACAACTTGAAGTTTGGTGTCTGAGTAATCTCTAGTTAAACCGTAAGCCCAGGAGGACAGAAATATTTAAAATTTAGACACCAAACAAACCAAAAATAGATAATGCCATTTAACTCATTTAAGATGAGAACAGAGTGTTGATGTCTGTTAATTTAACACCAAAGACCTACTTTCATCTCCACTAACAAAGCAAATAGAAATTCTGGGAGGGCCATGGCAATGGTTCAGAGGCCTCATAATTTTTTTGCCCCTCCTCCCCATTATGTGATACCCATTCCAAGTCACAAGTGGTAGCAAGGGATAACCACCTCCATGAGATTGTACTCACAGTTATCTTTACTTTTAGTTTTCATGTAGATAGCAACAAAAAAGACTTACATGGTCACAGAATTAACTGAACCAAATTAAATTACTATAATTTTCACAGCTGAATTCCTATAATACCTTGGTCATTCTGTTATTACTGTTCAGCTCTCTAGTTTGGGGTAGGTATAATTTGGCTTTCCTCATGCTGGGCAGTACTCTATTGTTGGATCCTTTCATGCTGTGCTACTATCTCCCAGTGCTCACACAATTGCAAATTTCCTAGTGGGTGCTCCATAACTGCCCCCTTTCTCCTCCTTCAACCAACCCCACTTACTCCCATTACACCTGAAGGATCAAACACTTCACAACTAGGAAAACCTCCATGAAGCTTCTTTCTTTTACTTCTAATTTCCACTGAATAAAAGGCACCAGCGTTGTGAAATCCTTCCTTTGCTTCTGCCTTGCACATTATGTTACAGTGGGCCAGTTAGCAAATGTGCTGATGGCTAGCATTCCAGGTAGGTCAGACCTTTCCTTTTGATGATCTATTGCATAGTCAATTATTTATAAGAAATATATATTTGTCATTCAGGTAACCAAAATATATTTGGTCTTTGTCCATAGTTCCTGGCTCATAGGTCCCCAAACCTTTGAAATTTACTAAGTGTTGACAGTGAAAAGTATCTCCTGTTATGTTAATGATGTAACTTTTGGACCCCAACTATAGATGGGGTTACTTGCTAGGGAAACCACCCCTGTGCTAAGAGGTACAGTGGCCTCATTTGAAGGAGAGGAGCTGGATGTTGAATTAATCATCAATGGCCAATAATTTACTGAATCATGACTATACAATGAAACCTCCATAAAAACTTAAGAGGATAGGGTTCAAGGGTAGAGAAAGGGTGACACACCTGCACAAGGTGGTATGCTTGGAAGTTATGTGCCCTTTCCCCATACCTTGCCCTATACATCTCTTCCATCTAGCTGTTCCTGAGTAATATCCTTTTCTAATAAATCGGTAATTTAATAAGTAAAATGTTTCTTGGAGTTCTGTGAGCCACTCTAGCAAATTAATCCAACCCACGGAGAAGATTGAGAACCTCTGATTTATAGACAGATGGCCAAAAGCACAGGCAAACCCTTGGGCTTGCGACAGGTATCTAAGCTTGGGATGGACTTGGGGATGCAGTCTTGTAGGACTGAACACTTAACCTGTGGAACTGATGCTATACCTGGGTAGATTGTGTCAGAATTAAGTTACATTGTAGGACACCCAGTTGCTGTCTGCAATGTGGGGAAACATCCTCCCTACTCCTCATACTGAATTTGGATCCAAGAACTCTAAAACCAGTGTTTCGTTTAGATGAGAAAATGCTATGGGCTGGTGAAAAATTTAGTGTCCTTAGTCCTCTAGCTAAATTCTAAACATAATCTCTTCTAATTTCTTAGTTCCATTAAAAACATTTAAAGTAGGCAACAAGCATAAGCATGACTGTTCCAATGAAAGAGTAAATGGGGAAAGAGAAACTAAATGCTTGAGATGTTTTTGGTTAAGTTCATGATAGTTTATATTACAAATTAAGCTCCACTTGGTAACAGTGAAACATTCTGTTTTGCTTGTGCATATTGTCTTTCATTTTGTTTCAGTTAGGTAGGTAGCATTATGGAGGTTTTAGGTTGAAGATGATTGACACATTAACAATTGCTAGTTGTTGAATTTCTTTAAGTCATCCAATATCATTTTCTTGCATTTAACTGAAAGATTGAAATTAAACATACTATCCTCCATGCTCTGTGTTATTTTCAATTTTTATGGCAGATCAAAGTAATTTGTAGCTTGTATTTATTCACTCTTCATGGCAGATCATGAAAGAAAAGTTTATGCAGATAAAACATTTTAAAGTATAATAGCTACCAAGATAAAAAAGACAACAAGTTACTTATTTACTTATGAAAATGGCAAGTAGAATCTTCTAAATTGTAGTTTTTTCTTATGAGATTCCCAAAGAAACTCCATAATAACATTTGCAAATGTTTCCATAAGAAGAAAGTTTATGAAACATGTTTAAATATTTATGGAATGTTAAAAATGAGGCATTAATTGGCAAACAACTTAATTAAAATGCTTTCTCAAGTAATTAGCAACAAATACTTCCCTATCTGTTTTGCATGCCATTTGTCTTGTGTTTGTTAAACCCGCCTGTCAGTCAAACTTTGCTTCAGGTAATTTTTTTGCTCTGTGGGGAAAATCTTCAAAAATTACATCTGAATTTAAAATATTTTGATTATCATTTTTATCTAACAAATTCTCTTTTTCACTTCATCTTCTATATGTCCCAGTAAACCACCATCCTGGGAATTTAGGGCCTGAAGATGAAATTCTGCATCAAGGCATTACCGAGTTTCCAAAAACACTCTCCAGAGAACAAACCGAATCAATCTAGAATCAACAAACAGTGCAGTTAATTAATGAGAACACCATAAGGGAGCTTTTTTAAACAATGTTGACGGCTGCTGCCTCAGGACGGATAGCACCAGAAGTTATTGCTGGTTTGAAAGAAGTGACTCTTAGGGTTCCCCCAAGGCACCTTTTGCTTACATTAGCTATTTACCACAACTTTTCCTTTTATTTGCACCCTTGGGGAAGTATACTTATTTTCTAAATTACTTTTTAAGTGATGCTTATTCCTGCCAGTAGCCTGAGGTACAGAGTGAAGGGACCAGAGAGTAAACAAAAACAGGAACTAAGTCTGAAAGAGCACTGAACAAATCTGCAGAAAAATCCTTATACTGTAGCATTGTTTTCCAAACCACAAGTCCTAAAATGGCCCATAAAGTGTAGGGGTTTCTTCCCTGGGTCTGGTTTAACTACGGGAATTTAGAGGGGAGAGCAAGGTTGGGAGGATGCCTCAGAAGCAGGTGGTGGTGCTGGGTGAGAAAGGTAAGGAAGACATGAACACTTACTTTGCACAACAAGCCTATTGAAAACTAAGACAACTAAAAGATACTTAAGCCTCATAATAAAGTCTTGCTATGTCTTGGTGCTTAAAGCCATCAATTCACAAAGACTTCTTGTCCACAAAATGTAAGGTCCTCAGAGTCAGGTACCTGTCTTTGTTCTCTGACTATTCCCACTCCTAAAACAGTTCCTGGTACATTAGTGCTCAAAAAATAACTGTTGAATCAATGATTAAATGACTAATGATCAAAGTAATAGAAGTTGGTAAGAGAATATCTTAACTTTGCCAGTAATTCCCTCTGTAGCTGACAGGTACTTAAAGACATTCTTTGTTTTTAGAAGTAGCCATTTGCCATCAATGTCTAATGCATGGTACAAGAAATAAGACCTATAAAGTTGTCATTCAATAAGTATTGATATAAAACCTACTAGATGTCATGCATCATACTAGACTTGAAGATAACAGTGATTAAAAGACAGATTTGGTTCCTACCCTGAGTTTGTAGTCTTATAGGGAATCAGATATTAATCTAGTAATCATACCAATATATAATTCTGAAAACGTGATAAGTGCCTTGAAAACAATGCTGTGTTCTATGAAAGCATATGAAAGGTTTCAGAAGACTGAAGTGGTCATATAAGGCCATTTTTTAATGTGATGAAAATATTTTAAGCACAGATAATTTAAGAAAGATGTGGCGTTTAGAGGTTCATGAAACTAGAATATTCATTTCTACATCTTTTCTTGCGAATTACAATCTCATCCAAACCTCTGAAACAGTTATTCAAGATGTCAGCTGCTTCAAACTATGTAATGCAGTTCCAAAACTTTCAAAACTTGTACACCCACATACGACTATTTTAGTAGAATAAGTAGGCATTAAATTCAGTAAATCTTAATTCCTTTTCCTATAATTAGGATTTTTAAATATCTTAGGAAAAAGAGAAGATTAATCTTTTAATTAATGAATAACACAATATAGTTGCTAAACATTTTTACTTAAAAAAGTTTAGGTTTTATAACAAACATAATAATATAATAAATAGATATTTATTAACTGCTTTCTGTGCACCAAGAACAATGCCAGATTTTTTACTCACTTTCTTTCTTTCTTTTTTTTTTTTTTTGTTAAGTAGGCTCCAATGTGGGGCTTGAACTCACAACCCCAAGATCAAGACCCTAAGCTGAGTTCAAAAGTTGGCTGCTTACCCGACTGAGCCATGCACATGCTCCTTTTTTATTCACTTCTAATATTCAATTATATTTTAGAAGTTTTATTAAAGTAAAAGTTTGGGTTTGCTTTCCAGATAAGATCTGTGTTTTCATATCGTGGGTTTTGTTTTTTTTTTTAAGATTTTATTTATTTATTTGACAGACAGAGATCACAAGTAGGCAGAGAAGCAGGCAGAGAGAGAGGAGGAAGCAGGCTCCCTGCTGAGCAGAGAGCCCAATGTGGGGCTTGATCCCAGGACCCTGAGATCATGACCTGAGCCGAAGGCAGAGGCTTAACCCACTGAGCCTCCCAAGGGCCCCTCATATTGTTAATTTATTTTATTTTATGTACATAAAAATGGATATGATGAAATATTACAAGTCATAGTGACAAATATTTTTTAATTTAAAGAAAAATATGAATAAGACATCCAGACCATACTTTTACCCTCAGCTATATTTATAATTTTGTGCCCAATGCTTAAACAGTGCTGAGCAAATGAAGGTGCTCCATTATCGAAAAAGGTGAATGAATAAGTCATGTATTCAGAGATACTTAAATTTTTCTCTGTGTGTGTGTGTGTGTGTGTGTGTGTGCGCTTGAGAGAGACATTGAGAGAAATAAGGAGACGACTGTTGGTATTCTAACAGTCATGCTTAATTCTTTTTTATATAGGTTATTTGCCACCTAATAAAACTGAATTTCATTACTGATAAAAGTTACCAGAGTTTGTTAAGAACATCTTTTTAAAATAAATGGTGCCATGAGAGTTGAACAAAACAGAAAGACGAAAGAGCAGCTTGGATTTTTAAGCATAATCCATGGTGGACACAGTCGAATGTTGGAGAGCTTAATGACAGGATATCAAACTTTTTGCAGTACTGTGGTGAGGGGAGGAGGCAGTTCTATATAAACTGCTGTTTAACTCCACCTGTTATGTCTCTGTTCAGACAAACCCAACTGCTGATGTTTTGGTGAATGTGGTACTTCTCTTCACTTTAGGATTCACACATCTTCTTGATCTCTTCTACAAGTCTAGGAATTCCAGATGGTAAGGCAAATTATCTAAACTACTGTGACATTCAGGTCACACTTGAATCAAAGATGAAAGAAACAGTAGAATGACCTGGAAAGTCACAAATCTCTCCTATTAAAATAAGTGTTTTTAAAAATAAAAACTTAGCTACTTGACCTCCCAGGAATCTAATATGTACCACTTACTGGACAAAAAACTGAAAACCATAGAGAAAAAAATAAAAGTATCATAGAAAAAGAGACCTGGAGAAGATAAGTGGAGATTAAGGCGTTAGAAAAATCATTTCTAAGGTGACAATATTTAGAAAAAATGTAAATGAAGTATTGGATGAAATAAGAATTAAGAAAACAAAATGTTAGGGACATCTGGATGGCTCAGTTGGTTAAGCATCTGCCTTTGACTCAGGTCATGAACCCAGGGTCCTGGGATCAAGTTCCACATTGGGCTTCTTGCTCAGAGAGGAGCCTGCTTCCTCCTCTATTTGCCGCTCCTCTTGCTTGTGCACACATTCTCTCTCTCTCTCTCTCTGATAAATAAATAAAGAAATAAAATCTAAAAAAAAAAGATCAAAATGTTAGAATTGAATAAAATGAAGACTGTAGAAAAACACGAAGGATATAGGATGTATTAAGAAAAATAAAGGAGGAAAAGATTACAAGATTATTTTTGGACTCTTTCTTTACATTTATAAAAAAGTGACTCTATGGTGAAGGAGAATCTTAATGTAATGGTAAGAAACAATAAAAATGGACAGGAAAGAAGTATCTTTTAACAATAAGAAGCCATATTTCTATGAAACTAGTAATGACTAAACATTGTTCTTTTCTCCAGTAACAAATCGCAAATGAAGGAATTGAATTAAATAGTAGCAGACATTCAGAGGAACTGGAGCATTTAGCCATAGTATATTTTGGCACATAGTATTCAGTCCAAAAACAATGCAGCAATGCCAGACACCAGAGATAATTTATCAAAATAAAAAAATAAAAGTATTATATGTAATATTCATAATCTCTATGAAAAACAAATATTTATGGTAGTCCGTATTAATGGCTTAAATTAAATACCCTCAATCTTCAAATATAAGTTCTCCAGACGTTTCACATGGCAAGAATATCCAATATACTGTAATTCTGGAAAATCAATCAAGTTCTCTATCATTCTATAGGTTGATTTTTTATTGTGACTACTACATTTAAGAGCCTAAGGCTCTGAAACAAGTCGATCTAGTCTCATAGGCTGGTGTGCATGTGATCTAAACCTATAAGATTCCCTTTGGCTCACAGTAAGTTGTGAGTGATGTTGTGGATTTGAACCAAATCAGATTCCAAATCCAGATAGCCTCTTTCTTTGTGGGTGACTTGCTCTTTTCTAGAACACTATCGTTGGGGGTTGGCCGGAATTTAGCCAAACTTTATGGTGGCAAGGACATCTGGGCATTTACCTCAATGTGTTCAACACATTGTCAGATCGAGAGATATATATGCATCACAGAATGAAAAGTTTTGGTTTCATAGAGCATTGGAAACACCTCCTAAGAAGAGAAGTGTCTGTTTGAATTAGATGGTTTCCAGTTAAACAGATGGGGTACCAGCCTCCTGGGTTTAAAACTGGCAGAACCTTTTAGGGCATTCAATAAAAGAATCAACAGTGTTTAAAGAGGAAGCAGAAACACTAGGGTCAAAAACATGACATATTTTTGCATGCCAAATAATAAAGTTAACATATCTACAAGTTAAATGTGCCAATAAATTTGATTCTTTGCCAAAGCAAAATTATATAAATTAATGGAAATTTTAACTTTTTCTTGGATTTCAATATTTTTGTCCTACAGTCACCGAAGTTAGCATAAAATTTCAATTTTATAGAAAACTTCCAACTTGCTGAGGTGTAGAGTTAGGATTATCCATGACAAATGTTGGTCTCTTTCTTCTACTATTCAACCAAGTCTCCAGCTATAAGTAAATCTCAACAAAAAGTGAGTTCAAATTGATTTAATCATATATTGGCTACTTAATATGCTCCAGGTACTATTCTGGTTTCAAAAGGTTAATAACACTTAGTTCTTACCTTTAAGGGTTTACAATCCAAGACATTAGTTCTCCCCATTATTTTTGCTGTTTCTACATTTATCACATGGGCAAGATATTCCAGAAATGAATTTTAATTTAGAGGTATAACCTTCTTAAGAGTCTGAAACACTATGGTGATGCCAGGTGGCTCAGTTGGTTAAGCAACTGACTCTTGATTTTGGCTCAGGTCTTGATATCATGGTTGTGAGATAAAGCCCTGCATGGGGCTTCATGCTGGGCCTGAAGCCTGCTTGGGATTCTCTCTCCCTCTCCCTCTGCCCCTCCTCCTGCCACTCTCTTGGGCATTCTCTCTCTCCCTCTCTCAAAAATAAACAAACAAATAAATAAATAAATAAACGAGTCTGACACACTATGGATCCTCATATCATTTAGATTCTCATTTGAATATAATTGATCTAGTAGAAGGAAACCAACCTAGAATCTAATAGATGTAACAAAGGCTTTCAGGTGCTATTTAGAAATCTGAATCAAAAAAATTAAAGCAAGGCAATGAATTCAGTTGTACATGTGTTCTTAGATTTTGGGGGGGGATAGCTACATAGACTATCCAGCATTCTACATATATTGAATTCAGGAGACAAATTTTCATTAGACATACAGATTACAGGATCACCCACATACAGGTAGATGTTGGAGTTATGAAAGCAGATAAATTTCTGTGTGTAAAAAACATACAGAGCAAAACAAACCAACCAACAACAACAACAACAAAAATATGACAAATGAGTCCAAGAAGTATGCCTTAAAAGTCAAAAGATGACTATATTTCTACAAGAGAGTTAAATAATTTTAAATGCAGAAGAGATCAAATAATACAAGACTTGACAAAGAATGGATGGGGTGTAGCAATTTAGGTATATTGGTAACTTTGCCTGAGCAGATTCCATAGTGAGGTGAGGAAGGAGCCAAGATTTTAGAAAGAAATATAGCAAAAAGGTGAATGTGAGGAATTGGGAGGTTTAAACACTATCTTTTGTGTACCTCAACTATGAAAAGACAAAAAAAAATTCAAAGTAAGGACTAGCAGAGTGTTTAAGCAAGAAACTGGGGGAGGAGAATTATTTGTTAGTTTGCCTGCTATTTTTATTTGATTAAAATTAGCTTTAGCAAGATTATTAGAAAGAACTAGTTAAAATGGAAAACAGAAAATCCAAGAAAGAAGAAAACACACTTTACAGAACTGCCTTCCATGATAACAAGGAAATTGAAAAGAAGCAAATTAAGAAAGAAAAAGAAAAAGACAAGACATGTTGATGCTAACACCTTAGGAAAGCCCTAACTTCTGGAGACAAACCGAAAGATATGTCACATTCAGGAACAAAAATGTTTAACAACTAAATAGAAATTATTCAGCCAAGGAATTAAGACCCATCAAAAATATACAAAAGTCATTAACTTTTGTATATCCAACAACATTGCATTCTAATACTAAAGAAAAGGTGTTAAAAATATAAGGAGAGGGGCACCTGGGTGGCTCAGTGGGTTAAAGCCTCTGCCTTCAGCTCAGGTCATGATCCCAGGGTCCTGGGATCGAGCCCCACATCGGGCTCTCTGTTCAGCAGGGGAGCCTGCTTCCTCCACTCCCTCTCTCTGCCTGCCTCTCTGCCTCTTTGTGATCTCTGTCTGTCAAATAAATAAACATTTATTTATAAAAAAAAAAATATAAGGAGAATTGTACAAAACCACGGTGGTAGTGGTACACTTTAAAAAATTCTAGAATTTGGTAGGTCAAAAATCAATCAATAAATAAACATACAAATGATTTGAATAACAGGCTTGATTTTAGGTACATGAAATATTACAAAATTTAGTTGTATCCTAAAAAGTGAATCTTCTTAGAAAAATTAGAATCATGAAAATGAAATTTATAGAAGAAATATAAATGGATAATATAAATAAGAAACATGTCTAACCTTAACTGTTAATCAAAGATATGCAAAATAAAAATGAGATACAATGTCTTCCATATTAGATCTAAAAGGATTGAAAAACAATAATTCCTAGTGATTATGAGAATATGGGAAGCTATGAAGTAATTTACATTACTGGTGTGAGTATAAATTTGTGTATTTTTCTGAAGGAAATCTGGCAATAAAACTAAACTTAAATGTTTACACATTTTGGTCAAGAGATTACACCGCTCATAATTCCTTCAGGAAATAACAGTTTATAGGTGAACCTACAAGGATGTTTCCTCCACTGATGTTAAAAGAGTCATAAATTGAAATCAATGAGTTTAAAAATGACAGCTTTGCAAACATGAATGAGAGTATATCAACTATTTATGTACTGACATGGGAAAATGATAATAATAGACTATTAAGTAAGGAAAACAGGTTGAGTGAAGAATAGTAAATAAATTATAAACCAACTTACATCAATTAAAAATTTATACATACATATGTAGTAGCAGATAACAGGGTTTTTTTTTTTTCTAAGTTACTTTTATTTGGGGAGTTGCTTAAGTATCTTTTAGGCAAATATGGAGCTGTCTTTAATTCAGTTAAGGTTATCATATCCTGGTAGACAAACACAGTTGTATGTTAGGTCAACAGTTGCACAATATTCAGATTTGCTCCCTGAGAGCTGAAGGTACCTAGACATAATGAGATGGACCAGAGCTGCCTCATCAAAACCTGAAATAAAATTACCTCAATAAAATAGTGAATATGAGCTCATAAGCAGATCTGAAAACAAGAATCTCAAGATTTGTGGAGATTGTCCTAGCAGTTTTTAGCTGACCATGGAAACAAATTAAGACCTTACCATGTAAGTGTTTGTGTTCCAGGAATCCACGGAATACAGACGGAAGAGAGGTACAAAGAATTTATTCAACAAATATTTTTTGAGTGCTTCTTCGATGGAAACTACTTTGCAAGGTACCTTTGATATAACAGTGAACCAAAAATACACACATCCTTGCCTTCATGGAGCTTGCAGAGTAGAGGAGTAAAATAATCAATAAACAAATAAACTTACTATATTATTGACACTAAGGGCTATGTAATGAAATACTGCCAGGAGTGCAGGGGCAAAATAGGAGTATTGTTATTTTATGCAAAGTAGTCATTGAAGGGCTGGTAAGATGAATTTTGAGGAGGCACCCAAAACAAGTAAGAAAATGAGCCACATGGATATCTAGGAAAGAGGATTGCAGACTGAGAGAACAGCAGAGACAAATATAAATATGCAGGATGTGTTACTTATACAAGGGACATAAACAAGCCAGTGAGGCTAGGATGAAATTAAAAGAGATAGGTAATAGGGGACGAGAAATAGAAAAGTCTAGTTCATGCAGGGTCTCTGAGGGCATTTTTAGAATTACTCTGCAAAGGAGAGGATGTCATTGGAGGATTCTGAGTACAGGAGAACATTTGGTTGAGGTCTGAACTGGTTATTCAAAGGACAACAGTTTTCTGCATAGTGGTCTCTGTCAGCCACATTCACAAGGTTATGGAGGATATCCTTCAAGAGACTACTTGCAGAAAACTATAGCAATAGCTAACTCTTAAAATAAGTGAGTAATTTTTTATATATGTGGAGAATGACTTTAACTCTCCCATAAAGTTTTAATCTTTTGCAATAATCATGTTATCAGACAAAATAATAAAGGTACAACAACAAGAAAAATACAGCAAAAGAAACACAACATAGAAAAGAAGCAATGATCAAGATTATATAGAAAAGAGTTGAAAAATATATAATGAGTACTGAAGAAGGACTTGGTCTATACAGGAAAAGAATACATCTCCCTAAAAGATTAGAATTAAAAACAGAAGTAGAAATAGATGTGTTTTTAGGCATAATGATGGGAGATTTAAGGAATTTCCATTAAGATACCCTTAATCTCCTCTGTAGCATATAAAAGAGGTTAATTTGCTTAGAGAAAGATTCTAGATGTTGGGGTTGGGGACTTGAAGAGGTTGGCAAGCATTTGAAATAGCTGTAATGGGAAATGGTGCTGAGAAGGCAGCTGAAATTGAGAGCCATAAAAATATAATGTCACCATTGCTCACATTTATGTGATTTCCTCCAGCAGCCCCCTAGCATCTCAGAAATAGAAGTAGAGAAGGCAGATGTTTGGATTAAACCAAGGTTCTGAATTGCAGTATAACATGGAACAGGCTCAGGAAGACTTTCTCTTCTGGCCATGATATGCTAACAGAGACTGGATTTTTCCCTCACACTGTAAACCACTACAAATGTAGACAGAATACATGGAATAGTAATTTTCAGATAATTGGTAAGAGCTCAAAACACTGATACCTGAGAAAAGGAAACAAATGAGATGAGAATTACAGCTGTCCAAGTTAACTTCCCAGGTCTCTGTACAAATGGAAACCCAGTCAAAGCCCAGAAGTCTGGCTGAATAAAAGAGACACAGGTGGAATTTCAGGAATTTCAGGAAGGCCAAAATTGCTAAAATTTGTTGGGGGTTGTGAACTCAGAGAAAGAACTGCATTGTGATAGGTTCCAAGATCTGCAGAGGGTTTCTCTTGAGTGTTTGACTTAGCAATGCTCTGCATATACATGAGAAGATAGTAGCAGAGGTTGGTAAAAGAAGTACAAAGAAGAAAGGGAATAAGTGCAACAACATCTGGAGTCAACATGAGTTGGGAAGTCTGTGTTCCAATCAGCCAGAGTGAAAAGACCTCCAAACATAAGAAAAATCAAGTTGTGTCTAGAAGGATATTGCCTCGGGAGTGGGGCTCTGAATATGCCTCATAAAATATTAAAAACATACCTTTAAAAAAATGAGACTGATTCCAAGTAATGTTAACTATGCCCCAGAACAAAGCCCAACAATATTTAAGGAAATATAAATCATAAAATTTACAATGACTAACATCTAATTAAAGAAACTTTATTCATGCAAAAAAAAGCAGAAAAATAGAACTCAAAACCAGGAGGAGATAAATTAATCAATAAAAACAGACAGAAATGGCAGATTGAAAGCATTATCAGACACTATGTAACACTCTCAGATGGTATTAAATCCACTATCTCAGATATGCTCTCTATATTAAAAAAAAAAAAAAACAGGAAATCATGAACATGAGAAGAATAATAGAATATATAAAAGAGACCTCTACAGTGAAAAATAAAATAACTTGAAAGTGAAAACTCACTAAGATTAAAAGCAGTTAGACACTGCAGAAGAAATGATTAGTAATTTAGAAGACACAGCAATAGAAACTTTATAAAATGAGACTCAGAAAAATATAACTAAAAATAGTCAACAGAAAAAAGAAAGAAATGTGAAAACTGCAAAGTTAAAAATGCCAAATGATTAAAATACACGTAATTTGAATTCCAAAAGGCAAAGAAAAGGAAAGGCAGAAAAAAAGCCTAGAAATAATGGTAGGTAATTTTCAAATTTTGATGAAAATTAACTCACAGATACAAGAAACTTAATAAAGTCCAAGCAAAGTAAAGATGAAGAAAGCTACACAAAAACATCCTATAATCAAATTGTAGAACATCAGCGACAAAGAGAAAATCTTAAATACAAATTTACAAAGGAACAAAAGAATGGCAGCAGAATTTACATCATAAACCACACAAGCCTCAAGACAATGTATCAACATCTTTAAAATAGGGACTGAAAACCTGTCAACTTAGATCTCTATACCCATCAAAAGTGTCCTTCAGAAATAAAAGCAAGACTTCTGGCTTCCACTTTGGATATAGAAAGCCAAAAAGAGTGTCTTCTCATCCTTACAAAAAAAAAAAGACCAATAATCTACAAAACATACTAGAGAGCTGAGGTCACAGGACAATGAATTAGCCTGAAGTCTAGGGTGAAAATTACCTCCAGAAAAAGATGGGGTGAGACTTGCTTATCTAGAAAACACACAAGGGATTATACATTATAGAAGATATAGATAGATAGATAGATAGATAGATATAGATATACCTATATATGTATATATAGGTATATATATATGATATACATTATACAAGGAAATAAAAATTAGGTAAATTTTTTAACAAAGTGCTAAATGCTGACTGTAGGCTAGCATGAAAGTATGGAACCCATGGGAGCCACAAACACAGGGAAAGGCTTAACTCATTGGCAGGTTCTTTCCCCACAGACTCCACCACATACTTAAAGGATTGGGAACAGGGAAAGAAATCAGAGAAAGCCTCTTGTGTAGAGGTCTAGAAGAGGAGAACAGAAACTATTGTTTTTGGAAAAGTAACAAAGCTGCTCTGGTCCTTCTATCTTTTCTCCCATACAGAAAAGAAACAACAACAAAATAAAAACAAAAATGAAACAAAAAAACCCTTAAGCCACTGATGAAAGAACATATTACTAACAGGACACATGTGAATACTCATGAAAGCTAGAAGAAGGGAACAGAAAATAAAACTCTTCTACCCCTGAGGGAAAGGCAGGAAAATATCGTGAGTTCAAATCATTAGAGGACCATCACTGGAGGAGGAGCAGGATCCTGAGAAGGCCCACACCCTAAGACCCAGGTACACCTGCTCAAGGGACATAACTGCCTAAGATGGAGTCTCAACCAGGACTAGAGAGAATTCTCCCTTCTACCAACACCAACACCTGGCTAGCCAACAGGGTCAATGTACCAGAAAAGTCTAATGAGGAAGTTCCTCATATCCACTGGTTTACTAGTTTGAAGGTTCTTCCTTGGTTGAGGCAGATTCAGGAGAGGGGTGGAGGCAAACAACAACAACAAAAAATTCTTTAATGAATGATAGAAGTCAAATGGAATGTGGAAAGTAACAGAGTGCAAAGGAAGCTTACTATGAAAGAGAGAAGCTGGATGGTGCTAGAGAGAACAATATCAGGAAGAGTGGTTTGCAGGATCAACCCAGTATGCCCATTGAACAAGAAGTCATTACCAATGCTTTTTTGAATCCTCTTATTCTGCCCTTGCAAAATTACAGTGCCATTTTTTGTTTGCAAAGTTCTCAACAATATTCTCCATCCCCCTATGGAATTGGGACCTCAGAATTAATTGCCATGCATTCAAGTGATGTATTACAGTTTCAAGATCCAAACCTTATCACTAAAAATAATTATCAAAGTAAAGAATATTTATAAATATTTGGCATTATATATCTGCACTCTAGTGTGAGAAAACTTGAATTCAAATGTTAATCTTCAGAGTTGGTCTTATGAATGACAAAAGTAAAATTTGTCACCACTAATGGCTCTTTCTTCATGATCCTCATACTTACCTGTCATTTCTCACCCACTGGAATGACAAACACCATCACATGGTCCCAGGCTACCCACGCTCCTTTACTGTAGCTCTGTACTGGCTTAGTCTTCCTCAATATAACTCTGAATCCTGGTCTTATCTTTCCATATTCCCTCCACTCAAAGAGCCTCAGTGACTTCATAGTCCCGAAGAGGACCTCTTTCTAATTATATTAATACAAGGAGGAAAACTGATTAAATTTATTCATATGAACATGCTAATGACCAAAAAAAGTAGAATGTCTTGTCTATCCCCAAAGCACATATAATTTATTAGAGGTTATTCTCTTAGATAAATGGAATTATCTTTCAGTGGTAGAATGTGATACCTTAGTGAAGACTCAGACTAGCAAGTAAAGAGTTAGAAAAATGAAATTTTTCTATTTTTAGTATTTTTAGGATATAAGTTTCTTAAGGTTTTTAAAAATTTAAGATTTTTAAGGATCTTAGAATTATGAGGACATCTCAATGAAGTAAAATTCTTGGGTAAGAAAGGCAAAAGACAAAGCAGTTTAGTAGATCTGACTTCCTAAACACAGCTAGATCTTTGATCTACAGCAATGAAACCTAATTGTGTGTGTGTGTGTGTGTGTGCGCTTGCTTGGTTTTGTTTTAGGTGTTTTTTTTTTTGGTGTGTGTGTTTTTTTTTAAATTAAGTAGGTTGTTTCATAGAAAGCCTAGGGAAAGAAGAAAACTATGAGGAGTTTAGTTTGTAAAGCACCAATAATGTTTTCTCTTTAAAGAACAATATATAGAGTTTTCATCTGACATATTACCATGATGAGCACAAGTTGGAAAAAAATTCTCTTTTGGCTCAAAGTTAAAGAACATACTAATAATAAATATTTAACACTCATGGAATTTTAAGAGATGCCTAAAAGGCATTTACAATGAGTCTGCTAATTTTCAGAAGTAATTACTCCACCTTGTTTACATGCAAAGTTTGTACTGCACACGAAAGAAGGATCTTTTCTCTTCATTATTTAATTGCTTACAGACTGGTATGGCTGGAAGGAACACAAAGGTCTTAGCATCACTCAGTCCTACCCAGGAAAGACTACTCCAGACTGAAGAAAACTTATCTAAGCCTGATAGGAGAAAAATAGAGAACAGAGGAGGGTCCTCCTTCCTCTAAGAAGGAATGGTGAGAGGGATTAGAGAATTTTTTTCAGATGCTATTTTACTGGTTCATCACAAATACAATTAGGAGGACCAATTTTTTTTCAAGAAACAAAGGAAATTCCCCCTCTTATGTTTTAGTTTTTATATGTTAAACATTTCTCATTATTTATTTACAAAATAATACATCATAGTCTTCACTATAGGGAATCTGGAGAAACAAAGACATGGTCCTTGCCTTCAGAGGGCTAAAAATCAAGAAACAACTATTTGGTGATTTAATTTAAGCTTTGGAATTTGAATATGGGTGTTTACTATAAAATCTATGATTAATCATGTCTTCCAGCCATATCTTCTCATATTATCTGCAAAAGACTTAGTATCTATGTGGAGATGCTGAGTGAGAACTGGTAAGAAGGTTCTCAACTCAATATCTGAGGTTCCACCTTGAGAAAGCAGAAAAAAAGCAAATTACTCCAAAATAATCAAAATAAAGGAAAAATAAAAACAAAAGAAGAAATAAATAAGACTGATAATGGACAGTAAATAGGAAAAAAAAGTAACCAAAAACTGGTTTTTGAAAAGATCAATGAAATTGATAAAGATATAGCCAAACCCACCAAGATAAAAAGAGAAAACACAAATTATCAATTTGAGGAGTGAATGTGGAGATTATCTCTATAAACCCATGAACATGATAAAGTCAATAAGAAAATATTACACAAAATTTCAACATAGATGAAATGCACAAATTTCCTAAAAGACAAAATTACTCAAGTTCATTTAAAAAAATAAATAACCTGAATATTCCTATACCTTCCAACAAAAAAATTAAGGCCCAGATAACTTCACTGGTAAATTCTATGAAACATTTAAAGAAAAAACAGTCAATATTCTAAAACTTCACCAAACAATAAGAGTGGCAGGAACACTTCCCAGCCCATTTTATGAAGCCAGCATTACTCTGATATTAAACCCAGACAAAGATATTATGAAAACAACAATAATAAAACTACAGACCAGTATCCCTTGTGAGTACTGATGCAAAAATTCTCAACACAATGTTGTTGAATTGAATTTATAAAAATAGGATAACACATAATAATCAAGTGGAATTTATCTCAGGAATGCAAGGCTGGTTCACCATTCAAAAAATCAACCATGTCACAGCCTATTTATTTCAACAGATATTTAAAAAACATACCTTCGCCATAAAAATTAACTCATAATGGGTCATAAGATTTAAATATAAAATTTAGATCTAATCCAAACTACATCTAAACTAAACTAAATCTAAAATTATAAGCATTTTAGAAAAGACATAGAAGAAAACCATTGATTTAGGCAAATATTTCTTAGATAAATCACTAAAATCATAATCCAAAAAAGAACAATTGACATATTTGATTTCATTGAAACTAACAACTTCAGATCTTTGAAAGAATAGAAAGATAAGTCACAGAAAAGAAGAATGTATTTACACATTATCTGATTAAAGATTGGCATCAGAATGTATAAAAAGCCTCGATCAATAATAACAAGAAAACAATCTAATTAAAAAATGACAAAAGATTTAAACAGAATATTACCAAAGAGATACAAATGGCAGAAATACCACATGAAAAGATGGTTAACATTATTAGCTATTAAGAAAATGCATGTTAAAATCACAGTGAAATCCCACCATGCACCCATTAGAATGATTAAAACTTTAAATATAAATAACAATAGCTGACCATACCAAGTATCTATAAGAATATACAGCACTAAAACTCACTCAGTTCTATTTGGAATGCAAAACAGTATGGCCACTTTGGAATACAGTGTGACACTTTCTCATAAATTTAAACATATACCTACCATATGATCGAGAAATTCCATTCATATGTGTTTTCCCAAGAGAAATGAACACTAAAGCTCATATGCAAAATCCTTTCGACAAATATAGCGGCTTTATTCATAAACAGTAAATCTAAGAACAACCCAAATGCCCTTTGGTGGTGAATAAACAAATTGTGGTACAACTATACAATTATTTATCACACACAGCAATAAAAAGGAGAGTACTATTAATATGAGCAATAACATGAATCAATTTCAAATGCATTATGCCAAATCCAAAAGCCACAGAATGTTAGAATCCATTTATATGATGTCTGAAAATGGCAAAACTATAAGGACAGATACCTGGAGGCGGGAAGGGGGTTGAGCTCAAAGGCCCATGAGGGAAGTTTTGGGTGGATGGAACAACCTTGATTGTGATGGTAATTGAACAACATAGGCACACATCAAAGCTCATAGAACTGTATACTTGAACAAGTGAATTTTACTGTATGTAAATTATAGCTTAATAAAGCTGACTGAAAAAAAAAACAGTTAACTGGGTAGTTCATTACAAATAAGTGTATACCTACAGGCCAAATTTTTTTTGTGCTTAAAAATTTTTTTTTAATTTACCAAATAAAAAAGTGTATACACCTCTAGACTATAATTACCTGTTCTTGGAATCTTTGATACATATGTTAACCGGCAACACACGGAGACGTAAGTATAAGCAAGTCTATTACATCATTGTTTGGATTAGGGAAAACCACCAAATTAATTATTAAAAATAAAGGACTAACTGACCATTAGGGGATGCATACCATATATAATGTGTTTGTATATATACACACATATTATATGTATACACACTATGGAATATTGCGCTTTTAAATTGCAGAGTAATATATACAGTATGATCCCTTTGGGGAGTTAAAAAAAGAAAGAACAAAAGAGGAAAAAAAGGGAGAGAGAGAAATTATTAGCACAGAAAAAAGGCATGAAATATACACCTGACTACATTTGTCACCACAAGAGGGTTGATTTGAAAGGAGATGAGAGGATTACACATTTCTGTAATAATAACCATAAATTGATAATAATCATATATTGCTTTTGGAAATGAGTAAATCTAACTTAGTAATAATAATTAAATGAGGCATCTTTTAAAATATCATACCAAATAGAGTTCATATTAATGAAGTCAACACCTTGATATTCGGTACAGTGAGCTTTAATATATTAGACTACTCTCAGCATCATGATCAAGAGCATGGACTGTTGCACCAGAACCTTCAGTTCAAATGCTGTTCTACTACTGTGAGCTGTGTAACTTCAGGCAAATTACTTAACCTCTCTGTGCCTCAATTTCCTCTTCTACAAAATGGGGATAATAATAACAATGTCTAACTTGGGATTTTTGTGAGGATTAAATGTGTTAGTACACATACAACTAAGTGCAACTTTTGGTATATAGTAAACACTCAATAAATGTTTGCTATTTTTAGTAGTAAAGTCTGAGATTTCAACTCGTAAAATCTGAAGTAAAGACAGTTAAGATCGTACTTGCTTTAATCAGACTATCAGAGTCTAAGCAAGACTTTTTTGCTTTATTATTCAAGGGAAAGAAAAAAATTAAATATCCATAAATAGAATCTCCACCACACCATTTAAAAAATAAAACTTTAACAAAACCATAGCAATGAAATTGTCTTTTCACAAAAAGGTAAAAGTATTCTTTACTCATAATCCTGTATATTAAGCCTGACACTTTTTCCCTTTTCTTCACCTCCTTATCCAAAATTGTAGCCAGGTGCAGAAAAGAATTTGAGTTAGTAGAAGGGAATTCATTGCCATCTAAACTCCATATGGTCGCAAGAGATACCAGAAAATGAAAGAAGGTTCAGTCAAAAAGACACTCGCAGTAAAACTGAATTTTTAAAGCTACATCTGTCATATTATTTGTGCCACATGAATCATTTGGTTGCAATGAGGACAAAAGGAACTCAGAGCTAGGAGTGCAGGATGTGTGTGTGTGTGAGAGAGAGAGAGAGAGAGCGCGCGAGCCTTTCTCACAGAACATATGTTATCCCACTCGGATTCTGCCAAAGGTGAAGTTGGACCGTGTAATAAAATATAGTGTTACACAATCAAAATGTTGGGGTTTAGTCCTCATCTGAAGAAAAGTATTTGATGTGGACTTGGATTAGGAGGATTTGTTGACATTTTCCCACGACTACAGAAAAAAGATGTTTTTCATCTTTTCCAAATGAGTTCCTCTTCTTTTTCCCCCTCCTCCCCTCATTCATGGCATTCAACAACAAGAAGGGAAACTTTGCAGACAATAAATGCAGCCGAACCATGAAAAAAATAAAATAAAATGGAATGGCTCTGTGACTCGCATGGTGTGGCTACAGCAAGGCAGATCCTAGAGAGTTGGAATCATATCATCTCGAGCATCTGCACCACTCCTCCTTGGAGAGCGCATACTAATCATCTCTCTTCATGGTCAGTAACCACATAAGGACAACACCAGACGATGCCAGTGGTTTTGGTCCTGTAGCATTTATATGCTTCCCTGCAAAGATAGTCATGCCAGATAATATTCGTCAACCTTGTCCTTGGTCTTCTCTTCTGATTGAGGCAGATGTTTATTTTCCATCTGTACTATATGTCAGTGCAACTGCAGCCTTCATCTGGCAAAGGGTGCCTGTAATATTATGAGGCCATCACATAAGCTGCTGGAAAGATTACTCTGGTGAATAAAATCAGTTTATGGCTAAAAACATTTATTCTTCATTTTGATAAGCGCTTAACAAATGGAAATTTGCTTTCTTACACTTTTGCCAAGCATAGGACCATGTTTATTTCTCGCTATATGGGTCACGAAGGATTCCCAGCTGTTAGCTAGAGTCAGTTGTGCATTGCTGCACTCAACAACATCTGTTTCACAAAAACAGTATCCAGCTTTTAGCACTCAAATGGAGGTTATACCATATGCCGGCAGACCACTTAGTTTTTACCTTGGGAACTAACTTTACTCTAGTCAAGGTAACAGAGGAAAAACTGAATATTTAAATGTTACCCGGCTTCAGTCACATCTTCATGTGTGCTTGTCATTTCCAACTATATATAGTAAAGTTAGTTCCAAGCATATACCACAAGCTGTTCCTCTGTTTAATTATTAATTGGAAGAAAGTTTGTTTGCAAAACAGTTGAAACGTATTTTGTGATAGACGCTGATGTTGAAAGTAGTGCCATAAGATGATTTCACAAAGAGAGCATCCTGTTAAAATGTCGATTAACATTAGCTATGGACAAAAGCAAATCAGTCTTATAGCCCCTTAGTAACACGGGACATTACAGAAAACTAGAGTCTACCAAATATTTTCCTACATTGCAAAATAGTCTTCACCCTAGACTTTTGTCTTGGTTCCCTTATCTTAGCCTATTATACTTTTTAAAAGAAAATGGAATCGTGCTTTCAGTTTATTATGTGAGAACATAAAGCTTAAAGAAACATATATTCACATGCATATTGGCTTTCAAATCAATATCCCTGTTAGCATAGTCCTTAAATCCCTACAAAAGATACCTCATTTGTTTCCTAGATGCCTGAAAATAGTTTATTGACAATGATGATCTAATGCATTGTCTTACAAGTTTTTTAAAGGCAAAGAATGTTTTAAAAATAATACTAAAGAACATTGAAATTCTGTGTCTCAGTTTTCCAATTTCTTCAGTTTCAAACATGAAGACATTTACTCCTGTTTGTCGCTAAAACCCTTTCCGAGGGATGTTATTCTACAATAGTACATAATGATTACTCAAAGAAGGTTATGCTTTTATCTCCATAGGCAGAAGTGTTAGTTTTTAAAGATTTCCTTGATGCTATTGATGAAGTTCTAGAACATAGGTGAGGTTCGATGGGGTGAGGTCCGGAGCTGATGACCAAGAAAGAATTCTTGAGACATCTTTGGTGCAAAATGGTGGTTTATTAAAGCACGGGGACAGGACCCGTGGGCAGGAAGAGCTGCTGCCCCAGGGATGTGAGGAGTGGTCTATTATATGCTTGTAAGTTGGAAGGTGGTAAGGGATGGCTCTAAGGAATTTTGGAAGCAAGGTTTCTAGGACCTTGAGGGCCTAGCTATTGTCTGGGGAAAAGGTTATTCATAAAGACTTCTCATGAGACCCTTTAGATGTATATCAGTGGGCCACATGCTTGGGAATGATTGTCGACACTATCTTGGAGGTTTAGAGATAAAGTTTCCAAAGGAATTGTTAAAGTAGACCTACAGGATCCTGGTTGGGGATAGGGGGCAGTCAGACTAGGACTGTCCTTTGCCCTTAGCAAAGCCTCAAGGTGAGGGTAGTTGAGTCCCTAGAGGAGAGTCACTCTGCCTGTTTTAAGGGCTTGCCAGTAGGTAAGGAAATTTAATAATTTTTTTCTGCCTGTTTCCCACATCACTATGATAATGCTAAGAAAAGAGATTTTCCTGAATTGAAACTTTAATTATGATGTCAGAGAATCAAGAGGGCCGTATCTTGACCTCAATTGGGGAAGACCTTACATTTCCTGATTTCATTTTCAGAGAAAGTAAGATGTCTATCTACGAACTGATTGTCCATAGAGCTTCCAGAATAACCAAGTTAGAAACTATTCAGTAATGACCACCCTGATTATTAGGTAATTCATATTTTCCATCTGTGAAAGCCATCTCTGGATTAATCACACAACTAAAAAGGAGAAAAAAGATGAGTTGTTAGCATGTGCGGGTTATTCCAATCCTTAACTTTGTTATCTCCTACTTTGGAGAACTGCCTGTTTCAAAAGCTAAGTCAAGGCCAGTCCCGCAAAGAAACATTACTTTACCCAAGTTCATTTTTGGTCCCCTCTGCAGCAAAACCTTTCTTTCCCTTTCTTAAAACCCCCTGAAGTTATCTTTTGAGTTATACCCAATGACTTCACTTATCAACAAAACTTTACTGAAATGTTTACTAGTAAAATTAAAGACGACCCTCCCACCCCCCGCCAGAAATGGTTTTATTGTTACAGATAAACTTGGGAAAGGGAAATAGTGAGGATGAAAGTGGTAATTGTAAAAAATGATGAGTAAGCTTGTCTACAACTGGCTCTGCCAACAAGTACCAAAACGACCACTGTAAACCTTTAGCTGCCCTCAACTCAACAACTTTGGTTATAATGAATAGAAATTCCAACACAATAGTACCCAATGGAGCCAAGGCAGGAAGAGCAGATAAATCCTATAATGAATTCAATCCAGGCACTGGAAAACAGAAATCAAAGCCATTCTCTCCATCTCTATGAGACCAGGGAAGTCTTTGTTTTTCTTTGCAGCAGTACAAATAATATAACGAAGAGACATGATCATGCACTGCAGGAAATGGGGTAAGCTTCCCTTATACAACCTTTTCTTAGATGTGCTAATGAGCCCTGAAGTGTCTAAAGCTACTTTTAAGAGACAGCTTCCTGTTGTGGTTGAGAATGTGGACTCCACAGCACCACCAGCTGGAAAGGGCTCCAGCACTCTCCATGTAACTTAACCTCAGTGCCTTGCTTTCCTGCCTTATAAACGGGGTATGCCTCCCTCATGGGCTTGCTGTGAGGACTAAACAAGTTGCAAAGCTCTTAGAATAGTGCCCAGCATATATAAGAGCTACATGAGTATGTAGAAATGTTGCTTAAAAAAGATAATAAAAATAAAAGCACTGCGGAAATGTAGTAAAATACCAATTCTCAGTAATATAAATTATACAACTATTTCTTGATCATATTTGGCACTAGGGATACAACCCTTCCTTGAGGAAGATATAATGCTAAGAGATGGATATCATGAATGACTGTAGGGTATGAATAAAATCAGTCTATGAAATGCAATTATGATAAAGGGAGAAAAGAACTAAAGATCTAAAATTTGAGAATCATTACATATACTTCTAATCTCATTGTAAATATGACAGGAAGGAACACTGCCTTTGCATTTGTTCTGAGACATTCTTAGTACTCTGTGGGCACTTGATAAAAGTTAATAATAGTAAGTGTCACCTAATTTAAACTTTCCTTGCTGATAAAAAAAAAAATGAATGAATCTTATGTCATCTAACAGAACATTCCTCACTAAACAGTACTTTATTTGGTAATTTTCCACTAATTAAAAATTGAAAAATTTTATGGAAGAAAGAGGACATTATCCATCTCAAAGAGATTATGTTACTTAGATATCATTATGGTAAAGATGCAGAAATCAAAGTGCAGTTTTCTCCCAACTAAAGAAATACATAGGGAATATTAATTAGGAAAAGGATATGATGTAGAGAGGCTATTGGGAGTGACGTTTAGGGAACAAAGCCTGTCCATGTGAGAGATTGTAATTTAATAAGCATTACTCAGGTGCTTACACTGCAGTTGCCAAATTGGTAGGTAAATCTCTTTTTTATTTGCAGTACATTAAAATTACCTCTTAAGGTGTCTGTCTTGCACACATGCCATAAATTCTTGGAGGGCTGAGACTATGCCATCTCATCATCCCCACATCCCTCTTCTCGATGTGCTCAAACTAGGAAGTGATCAATGAATGTGTTGAACTGAACCTGATGTATGGTTTTATTGGAGTCTGAACCCATCAGGGGCCTTGAAGAAGGATATGCTGGGTCATCAACAGTGAGCCAGAAGGGAAGGAAGAAGTAGGGCTATCTTATTAAAGCTGATCTGGGTGTAAAACTGAGCCTCAGCAATGGGTCTCATGAGCACGACAAAACCAAGTTTGATTGAGATCAACCAAACATATTAGTCAAAAGATTAGCAACTGTGAGTGGAGTATGGGAACAGAAGTTCCAAAGTAGGGGCACTGATCAATATCATATCATGGTGACTGATGCTTGTTATATAGGGCAGGATGCCAACAAAGGATCAGGATTTTAAGGGGCTCTGGGGAGAAAGTGGCATGAATTAGACAGAATATCAGAGCTTTGGCCTGGCAAACTATTGTTTGAGTTCAAATCCCAGTCAAGGAAATAGAATGCTAACCAGAAAACATAGGAAGAGTCCTGTCTGGACAAATACCATGAGATTTGGGGATGATCAAAGCAGGTGAATTCATGGACAACTGGGATTCACCCCAGCTTGACAAGTACCAGGCTTACAGAGGAATAATAGCCTGAAAGTAATATACCATTGACAGTGATTCTGACCTGATCAAGAGCTGGGTGAAATAGGTTCTACTTACAAAACCATGAAAATCTGAGGAAGGTGATAGCTAATGCATGTAGATCACAATTCAGAGAAGTTAATGCATAAAATCATAGTGACATGTGTTCCTCTTCAAATTTAGGGCAATATGGAGGACAGTAGAACACAAGCCATGCTAGCAGAGAAAGCAACTGACAGCTTGTGGTGAAGATGGTTTATACTGCAGCTCAACTGTTGGTTAAGAAGGGGCAGTGTAGGGGTGCCTGGGTGGCTCAGTGGGTTAAAGCCTCTGCCTTCGGCTCGGGGGGTCATAATCCCAGGGTCCTGGGATCAAGCCCCACATTGGGCTCTCCGCTCAGTGGGGAGCCTGCTTCTCCCTCTCCCTCTGCCTGCCTCTCTGCCTACTTGTGATCTCTGTCAAATAAATAAATAAAATCTTTAAAAAAAAAAAAAAAGAAGAAGGGGCAGTGTAAGAGGGAGAAATGAGAGGGCCACACTCTTGGTCTTAGGAAAAGAGGGCCATGTGGCATTCATAATCTTATATATCAAGATCTGGATGGCAATTTCATGGTTAACATATATAAAACATAGTCTTTACTTCCCTGTGGGGTAATCTTACTCAACTTGAACTATGCATCATATAATTGACTTCCACTATGAAAAAAGCCTCTAATTCACAGTACTTTTTAGCCATGTTATAAAGACAGATGCGCTCTTCAAATGAAATAAATTTTCGTTAAAGATACAAGAAATAAACACATTGCAAAGGGTTAATAGACCTTATAGAAACAAAACCTTTCATGTTTCCAAAAGTCACTATTTTCGTTCTTGATTAAATTAATCCTCCTGGGGCGCCTGGGTGGCTGGCTCAGTGGGTTAAAGCCTCTGCCTTTGGCTCAGGTCATGATCCCAGGGTCCTGGGATCGAGCCCTGCATCAGGCTCTCTGCTCAACGGGGAGCCTGCTTTCTCCTCTCTCTCTGCCTGTCTCTCTGTCTACTTGTGATCTCTGTCAAATAAATAAATAAAATATTTTATAATTAATTAATTAATTAATTAATCCTCCTGCATTTCTGCAATTGACTGAATTCAAACAATTTTGTTGAGGGAATGTGGTATTCTCAGAATTTAATATGTATACCATCAAGGACATTCTCCAAAAGCCACTTAGTTATTTATTATACATTCATGTGTTGTATGAATTTATTTTTTTCTAATTAACAATCAGCTGCAATCAAAAGAAAAGATGAGAAACAAAACACAATCTAAGATAACAAGACTCACTTTTTGAGGTTCTTGAATAGAACTCTGGGAAACATTAGTCTTTACTGTTAATTAAAAATAATCTTACTCCCCCTAGTAAAAGGAACTCATAAATGTTTATCATTGAATAACTGATAAAAACTAAGGGTAACTTCTTCAGAGGTTCTAACAAAGTCACTTCCTTCCCTTTTATTATCAGTCATGATTGTGCAAAACTCTGAGCAAATTTATATTTTGTCACTGACAAACTAGGATTGGGGTGCATCATTGACTTTCTTTGCATGTTTTAGTTTTAAAAATACAGAAAAGCCTCCAAAAGTTCTTTGTGTTTGTGTGTGTAATTCTTCCTCTCCTCTTTGTTCCCAAAGTATTCAGAAATAGAATGACCATATAATTTATTGTAAAACTCAGGAAACTTTTAAAAAATAAGAGAGGGTGTTGGTAAGAAGTGTTCTAGGACAACTGATATGAATGGAATACAGTATTACCCTATTTACAGAATACTTTGAATTCATCTTTCACTTATAACTGTAGAAAATGATTTATAAACTCCTTTGGAAACACTTTCATATAAGGCTTTTTCTTCTTAGACCCCATTTGAAAATTATATATAAAGAGAAATGTCATTAGTAGCTATGTGCATTTTTATTCATGAACATAAAAGCTGCAAAAGATAATTATAACAAAATACATTCTTGAACCTTGACACAGTCACCTGTTCCCCCATTTATTTATTCAATCATGGGATAATTACTGATAACTTACTGGACTTGGGATGTATTAGTTAGTAAGACCCACACTTCACTGCCTTGTGAATTTATTATCTGGTGAGCAGACAGGAAATGCAGATATAAGGTTAAAGATGGTTCATGGTGCCATGGAAATACCTAGGAAGAGCACCAAGCCCAGACATAGATTGAAAGAGTGTTTGAGGTCAGTTTCCAGGAGAAACAAGAACTTGATGATTTCATCTTAAAGTGAAGGGAGGTCTACAGTGATGATGTGTGTAAGATGGAGAAGGAAAAGATGGGTGAAGAAGTTTTCAGGCAGAGAGGAGAGCAAGCACACAGTCCCTGGGAGAGATCAAGGGAACTAAAAGTAGTTTGGTGTGGCTGGGCAATTTGCTGGGGCAGAATATAAAAGGATAGCAAATCATCTAGGGCTCAAGGAGGAGACTAATTTGGAATTCCAGTCCTGAAGGAGGCAAGAAATAGCAGTGACCTGAATTAAGGAAGTGAAAATGAAGAGATTAGACCATTAGATATGAGGGAACTTCCAAACACCATATTGTAGTCTTCATATTAGGCAGGATCAAAGAGAACACTGGTTCTCAATGTCTAGATATTTTTAACCAGGTATTTCTGCCTATGAGATCTAATGTGGTTTTGGCTGCACTGGTAAGTGTATTGAAGCCCATAGCATTGACAGATGATATCTAAAATTCCCATACAGTTGAGAAGAAGCTGGTTCTCTTCCTCCAGACTTAAGTACCTCACTGAAGGCCTTCCATCATCCTTCACCCCCCAGTTCAGGGTTGTAAAAAGGTTGCAGTTGTTTATTTTATATCTCTATCTTTTGTGTTGCATTTTGAAAGAAAATTAAATTTTTTAAAAGATTTTATTTATTTATTTGAGAGAGAGAGAGAGAGAATGAGAGAGAGAGAGAGCATGAGAGGAGAGAGGTCAGTGGGAGAAGCAGACTCCCTGCCGAGCAGGGAGCCCGATGTGGGAGATCGATCCTGGGACTCCAGGATCATGGCCTGAGCCACCAACTGAGCCACCCAGGTGCCCATAAAATTAAATTTTGTTTAAAACAAAAGTATTGTCCTGGGATATCTAAAAATCCATTGAAAGGTTGAAGCTCAAGGGCAGGTGAAGACCACCATGAAGTTATTCAGGACGTATTCTATGATTATAACTGTAGTATATATGGATGTAAATATATAAAATGTAACATTAATCAGTTCCAGGAATTAATACTTCACTAGAAGGCCAGTGTCACACACAGACTGAAACTATAAAAATCCTATGCATTGCAAACTCTTCTCTCAGTGACAGACAACTGGTGACAGAGACACAGCTCCTTACATGATAGCTCCTCCTTTCTTACTCCCTTCCTCTTCCTTTTATTTTTTCTCACATGGCATTGAGACCCTTCCTTTTCCTTTCACATACTGGCCCAGTCCTGACTTCAGTCTGTTACTCCCTCATTGCATATAGTCAAATGGCAGCTGGAGAATTTAAAAAAAAAAAAATGTTAAAATCATTAGTTACCAAAGGGTCTTTTGGGTTTGGTTCTGGCAACATAGATGGCAAAATATTTCCTAAATTTAATCCTGCTTCTTTTACCAGAAATGCATGTATGGATCTGCCTATATATTTTAGTATATAGTTTGTTAGGGTACAACTGAAAACCAAAATTTTTATTAACCATTCACTGAGTGGGAGACCCTGTGCTAGATGCCAGTGTTTGAAGGATATTACTGCTCCTTTCTTGCCTTGAGGGAAATCAAAACCTGGTAGGGGAATTACAACAACATGCCATGAGATCACGCATGGGCTAGGAAAGGTGTTAGATGATGTTCTATAGAAGATTCAGAAAAAACCCTTCCTTATGAACTTGAAAATACTTCTGTCAAATTTTTTAGTCTCAATTCCTGTTTCATTGCTATAGATAGGGGTATGTGTGTGCATGCATTCCTGGTAAAAAATATGTTAGGGGTTTTCTGAAGAAAGTCAAGAAATGAAAGAATATTGTGATAAAATATTACTTGAGCTCTAAAGGGTCCCTAATTTTCCATGATGTCCTGAGGCCCATCAGCTACTGCCTCTGTCTTGGTCAGGGAGAAGGTTCTCAGGCCCCTCTAATCTGTCATGAAATCATTTTTACAGATCAATGGCCCTTCCTTTGTTTGGGATCACTGCCCCCATGATAATCTGATGAAACTGGAAATCCTCTCATATGCATCTTTTATTCCCATCTTCTGGCAGAGAGTCTGACCAAAAAAGAAAATTTAACAAATAGGAGAAAGTAATGATAATAATTATCTCTGATTTTTAAAAAAATAATATTAAATATAAATATTAACTAAATTAAAAATATACTATAATATCACCTGATATTTATCATCTAGCATTTATTGAGTGTTTTCTAATTTCAAAATCTTTTTCTAAGCAAAGTGTAGCTATTTGAATCTTCACAGCAATCTTTGAGGAGGATTTTATGATCTCCCTTTTACAGATAAGGAAACAGGTCAGAGAGACTGGGTAACTTCTTGGCATGAGCTCAGAAGTGATAAAAATTCACCCCCCAGACATTCTGATGCCAAAGCTGGTGTTCTTAACTATACTAAGGAAGAAATGAATGAATGGATTAAAACCCTTTCCAGAAGACCAAGGTTTAAGTTCTATCTTTCCTTAGGTTCTTCTTAAGTACTTACCTAAACTTAGCTAGGAGATATTTCAGATTTTCTATAGTTCAGATTCATAAGAAAACAACTTATGCTTTTCTACAACTAAGGAGAAAAAAGAAGGAAGAATGCCATGAAATCTCAGCTTATCTTATTCTATAGATGATGAACACCAGTAACTTCCCTACAGGTTTTTTCTTGTGTCCCTGCTTTTAAGAACAAAAAGTCTGTCCTATGATTACCAAGGCAAAAGTTCTAAACCCTTAAGGTAAATAAATCTCACCATGAAGTTATTTTTAAAGATAGACCATTGATTCTTCTAAATGGACATTTTTGACTCCTTCTTTCTTCCCACTTGGTATTTTTATTATGATTTGTTGCTGCCCTACTTTCTCCATTTTTACAGTTCCCTATTACTTTCACTTAAGTTCTCCCTAACCTATAAGCTTTCTATAAAGAGGGTAGGAAAGATATTAAAAATAAGAGGATTTTCCAGGTGGGTTCTCCCAAGCTCTCGACTCTATCATTACAGTAAAGATTTTACAGGTACATCTGCGTGGTTCTTAAAAAAATGAAAAGGTATATAAAGGGGAAAGATAGGAAATAGTCCAAGATATGTCACCAGTTTTCATCACCATAGTCCAGATGTGCAGTGGCATTAGAGAATGATACAAAGACCCATGGTGAGATCGATTATGAGTGCACTTAGAGCAGAACATCCCAACTCCCTTTATAAAAACATCAAAAGCACCTGTCCTTCCAAAACTCAAGATGCCCTTATATATAATTGTGCCAGGCTAAAAGTATTCATCCCATATTTATAATGTTGTATTATGGTTTTCTGGGATTCAATTAGTTAACAACTTAAGGAGAGGACACAAGTCATTGTTCTCTAGATAAACAAACTCTAGCTGAAATAAGACAAGGGGGCAAGAGGGGAAAGTCCATTTCATTTCATGTTGTAAAACTGCTCTAGGGGTTGTATTTTTATTAGAATTCTCTAATTTTTATATTTGCTAATTAGATAAATGCTGTTCAATACTTGCCAATCTGTAGTATAAACATCTGTATAGAATTGCTAAATAAATGATCTCTGAGTGACTTCGGCTTACAGAATAACATTTCACATTATTTTCGGACTAAGAAAAATTAACCATGTAAACTCAACTCAGGATTTAAAAATATATACATTTATTTGAGAAAGAGAGTGCAAGTGCAAGTAGGAGGAGGGGTAGACAGAGAGGGAAAGAGAATCTTAAGCGGTCTCCTCTCTGACCATGCAGCCTGACACAGGTCTTGATCTCAAGAACCTGAGATCATGACCTGAGTGGAAATCAAGAGTCTGCCACTCCACTGACTGAGCCACCCAGGCAACCATCAACTAGGGATGTTTTTTAATCATCTTTCACTTGTCTTGATCCACTTGCTATGAAATAGGAAGAATGGTGGTGCGGGTAGTGGGGGAGATGCCTAAATATTTAAAATTTAAAATTTCCTTATAAATTAGAAAACTGGTAGTTGAAATTATACCCATACTGGATTAACCCAAGATACAATTCCAAGGCAAATAATGTGTCTGGGAGAAGTCATCCTGGTTTCTGAGTTAGTATCACTGTTTTACCTATGGAAAGATAATAAATCAATTTCCTTTAAAAAAAAATAGGACCGGGGGCGCCTGGGTGGCTCAGTGGGTTAAAGCCTCCGCCTTCGGCTCAGGTCATGATCCCAGGGTCGTGGAATCGAGCCCCACATCGGGCTCTCTGCTTGGCAGGGAGCCTGCTTCCCTTCCTCTCTCTGCCTACCTCTCTGCCTACTTGTGGTCTCTGTCTGTCAAATAAGTAAATAAAAATCTTAAAAAAAAATAGGACCATTTTCTTTCCATGGGAATGAACTGAACCATATAAAGGAAATTTGTGTAATGTTTGTATCATTAAAAGAAATGCTTACCTAATTAAAGAAATCCTTCCCTAGAAAACCTATATATTTCTAAGAGTGGAAACAAAACTCACCACATATTCATCCATCCAGAGGTGGATACTGAACATGATGTATGCACCAGGAGCCCTTCCATGCATGAGAGATAGAGCAACAGCAAACAGGTGAGCCCCAGTGGGGCTGAGATACACATTAGGGAAGATGCCTGATAAACACGTCATCAGATAAGCAAGGCAATTTTAGTAGGTGAAAGTTCTACTTGAAAAATAACACAAGGTACTAGGATAGAGTATCTAGGGGAGGCTAAACTGAATTGAGATAGGGAAAGACCACTCTAAGAAATAGGATTTGAGCTGGACCTACAAGGTAAGGATCCAGCTGTGCAAAGATCTGGAGGAAGAGCACTCTAGGCAGAACACAGAGCAGGTAACCAGATTGGGAAGTTGAAGTGGGCAACAAGTTAGAGGAAAATCGGAGGGAAATGAATGTGCAAAGGCAAGAAATAATGCAGTGAGATCAGGGAGGGAGGCAAGAAAGGAAAGCAAATCTCTTCAGGTTAATAAAGATTTTATTGATAGGTAGCTCACTTGGATGTATAGAATCAGGCACGAGGCCTCCCTCTAGGGCTCTGCAAGTTAAATTCAGCCCACACATACACAGACATCCTGACAATAAGTCCAACCCAATGTCTTGCAAATTTGTTAAGATAATGACATTATTCCCCTTTTTCTACATGCTCTTCCTCAATTGTCCAGCTGACCCCTCCAGCCCCTAATCTACCAATCTGGAATTCACTCCCAGACTCTTTGGCACAGCTAGCTTCAAGCAACAGGGCTTTCTAAGACACTATTTTGTCCTGGGTTTCTGATTTCAAACACTACCTGCTGAAAAGAAACACCCCTTTCCTTAGCACAGAGCCAGAAGGGACCAGCATAGCCAAAAGGGACCAGGGTAGCCAAGCCTGTCCACTCAGCTTCCTGCTGAGTGAAGGGAACTGGAAAAAAGGAAGACACCTCCACTTCCCACTGTAGCCTGGTGACTGCTGGATGGAATGAAGGAGCTTTGGACAGAAAGAATGACGCCCATAGAATAGAATCCAGAGCCACAGGAGCCTAGGAAAGACAACAAATGCTAGTAGAGACAAAGGCCAAGACTGTGGCCTGGCATCATGACCCTGTTCTTCCTCTCCACCACACATGGGATGCAGCATTGCTTAGTGTATGAAGTCCTGTATTTTCTCTGGTGAGGCTTACTGTTGGAAGTTGTCTCCACCACTAGACTATAACCTACAGAATCTATGTTGTACTCATCTTTACATCTTCAGTGGGTAGCCCATAGTACTAGCTGCTCAAGTAATATTTATTAAGCAATTAGAGATACACAATCATTTACGTTCAGTGATGTTCATCACAGCATTATAATGGAAAAATCAGAAATTGCTTAAGCATCCAAAGATGAGGTCAGTTTTGGTATAATCATGAGACAGAGTATTATATGATTAAAATTATATTTTAGAAAATATTATAAAGAAAGTGATTCATAATGAACACCTAAATTTAAGAGGATATAAAACGTGTGTACTAGGATAAAATTACAAAGAGTGTGTACACGTGTGAGAAAGTTGGGGGGGGGGGTCGAGAGAGAGAAAGAGAGAAAACACATGGTATCTTCCATTTCTCCTCCAGATTTATTTTTTACCTTACTCCACAGGTAATGCTTATTGTCCTGGGATTTTGGCATTATGAGTAATTCATTCTTTCTCACTTTCAGAAGTGTCCTTATTTTCTCAATAAATTTTAAAGTCACCCTTTATCTCTGCTTCCATCCAGGAGGCCCTGCCTTATGGACAGTGATAGCCTGGCTTCTAGCCAGGTTGGTCCAGGAGGAGAACTGGTAGCTGGTTGACAGTAGTGGGAGGCCCAGGAGGTGCAAGAGTTTATTCCCCAAGGTTCATCCCTGCAAAGCCATTCTGAGCCTGTTGTATCTGTCCACCAAAAGACCAGGCAGCCATCTTCACACAGTTTCTCCACTTCCAGGTCCCAGGAACCTCTTGCTCCCATTACCACCTTAGTCTTCTAGGTACTAACAGGTTCCTGCTGTCTGTACTGTCGTTTCTGTTTTCCCTACATCCAACCCATATCTTTGTAAATATCTCCACATGAAACTTGCCTCAGATTGTCCCAATGTGGGTTCGCTGTCTGTGTTCTGCTGACAACCTGGCTGATTGCTAGCTCGACACAGCAACAGAGAGAGGCATAAAGACAGAGAAAAAGGGGAAAGGGATAACCAAAACGTTCTCTGTGGTTATTTTGGTGGGGCAAAAATATAGGTGGTATTTGTAAAGTGGCCTCTGTTTCTGTTTTTGTCTTGAAAGTTTTCTAATTTTTCTCTATTTAGCATGCATTTAGTGTTTAGAGAAAAAGTACAAAATAAGGTGCAAATTTGTTGAAAAAACTAATAAATTATTGAAATACACTTTTTTACCTCTAGAATCAGAGTTCATGTTCAAACATGATTCATGTTCAAACTCAAATGTGATGCTTGAGTATGTGCTCATTTAAAGAACATTGTTATTTTACTTGCCATTTATTGAACCATAACCATGACATTCTCTCTATGTACATTGTTTAATTTAATCTTTACAACAACCAAAAGGTAGATGTTATTAATTCTGTTATAGAAAATGAAAGCTCAGAGAAATTCTGTCAACAGGTAAGAATTCTGTCACCTTAGGTAAGAAGACGCAAAACCAAGATTTAAACCCACACTCTCAGCCACTATACTACACTTTCTTCCATAAATAATATAGACATGAACATAGACAAGTTAATTAAAGCATGGCACAAAATACCTTTGAGAGCAGAATGTTCTTTTGTTCTAAGAAAAAAAATTAATTGGCCTTTTGATTATGCAAAGCAAGAAAAATTCTCTTCTCCTGTCTTTAGAGAATGGGCCTTAGATAGCAGAGTTATGCTCAAGAGTACTCCTATTATTAGTGACCCCTGGAGCTTAGAGACATGGTGACATCTAAAATTAAAGAGAAAAGTTGCCAGCAGGCCACCCCTGGTAGAGAGGCCAGGCTTCTGAATTCTGAGAGTCCCATCTACTAAGTAATGCTTGCATGTTTTCTGCATTGTAATACCCACTTGTTATTCCCCAGTCTTCTGTATATCTAGTTAAGTAGTATGGTTGGTTCTCATCTAGTCTGAGATGAATTAACTGTAATCCATTTCCTCACTTAGGATAAAGTGGTAAAGGAGAGCAGAAGGCAGCCAGCAATGATATGGAGTAGTGGCCCCGAGTGACTACTGGCTGGGGGGCAGGTAATCTTCAGAACCCACCTTTGGAACATTTATACATTCCCTGGAGATTCCAGGGAATCATGGCACAGGGGGTGATAATCCTGGTGAAAAACTGGATTTCCTGTAGTTAAGCAAGATGGTGGTAACTTGCCACATTGAGTATAAAACAGGAAATGTGACCTCAGTTTGTGATTAGTTTTTGTGAGTATATAATACAAAATACATGTTTTTAATCTTGGCCAATCTCATAAATTAAAAATTATTCATCAATTTAATTTCTTTGATAACTGAGAATGGTAATGAGGCAGAATCTTTATTCAGATGTTTATGGGCAATGTGCATTCATTTTAATGTGTTCCACTACTTTTATGGTTTTAGTTTTTAAATTTGAATATTAATATGTCTGAAACTTATTTCCAAATTTTACCCATTTGTTTAAGTTCCATTTTTGATTCTAAATTTTCCAAAATGAATTGAGGTATTCCTTTGTGGAACTTTAAAGTATTATACAGTTGACCCTTGAACAACATGGGTTTAAACTGTGAGAGTCCATTTATACACGGATTTTTTTTTTCAATAAATACATTACGCTACTGTAAATGTATTTTCTCCTCCTTAGGATTTTCTTAATAATATTTTCTCTTGTCTAGCTTACTTCATTGTAAGACTACAGTATGCAATACATATAACATGCAAAATATGTGTTAGTTGACTTTACATTATCAGTAAGGTTTCTGGTCAATACTAGGCTCTTAGTAGTTAAGAAAGCTATACATGGATTTTTCACAGCATGGGGATTAGCACCCCTAACTCCCATGCTGTTCAAGACTCAACTGTACAAATATGTATCTGTTTTTCTTTTAACTTGCCTCAAATTTATGAGAAAATTTATCTTGCAAGATGCATTTTCAAAAGATTGCTGAGATCAAATAAGCCTGAAAATGATTGTGTATAATAACTTCTTAGAAACTCAAAATGTATATCAGTAAATTAAACATGAACATCCTGCTTAATATCTTTATATAGCTTACAGGCCTGGAGTTCTCGAGGCACACCTATAGATACTGCTCTAGTCTTTACGTTCATTTGTCTCAGTATTGCAATAACAACAAGAAAAAAATAAATGGAATTATCATTGCTTCATAGTAAATGCTACTGTTTTAGGGCAAGGACCCCTATTTTCACCTTATTTTCAAAATTGCTTTGGCAATTTCAAGCATGGTTTTACTTACCAAAAAAATGAGAATAATTGTGTTACGTTCTAAAATCTCCCCCATTAGTATCCTCATTATGTTCACATGAATGTATGATTAATTGGAGATAAAATTTGCATGCTGAAAACAGTAAATCCTCTAATTCAGAAACTTTATATTTCACTCAATTTATTTAACTCTGTATTTACCATCTACAGTAATAGATTTCAGTTTTCCTCACATAATTCCTACACAATTTTGTTAACTTATTCCTAAATATTTTACATTTTGATTGTTACAAGGAATCAAACTGTTACCCATTACTTTTAGGTGATTATTAATATATAGTAACTTCAAAATTTTTTATTACTTCATAATCTGCCTTGCTATCCAACATCCATATTAGTTCTAATAGTTTTTATAGTTGATTCCGTTCTGTTTAACAAAAAGAAAAATAACAAAGATACTTGTCAGCTAATTACCAGTACCTATATGCATTATACATTTTTTCTTGCCTTATTATATTGGATAGAATTTCTGGAGAAAAATTTACCAATAGTGTTGATAGTCATACATTTGCCTTACTCCTAATTTATATCAAATGACTTTAATGATTATCTACAGCAGAGGACAACAGAATAAGATAATGATGTGGGGCTAATCTGTCAAGGGGTATTGTCATTTTCCTCAGACTACATCTAATTGAATTTGCTTTACAAAGCAACATGACTTTTGATAAGCAAGAGGGAACTCAGTATGACATGACTGGGAAAAAACTGGAGAAATCAAATTTGCTGATTCCTTCATATACTCCCAGATATTCTCATTGCAATTACCAAGCACATATATATTCAAATTTGGGCATTAAATATAAACAAAAACATCAGAGCTGTTTCTAGTCTTACAAATAGCACTGTAATAGCTAAAAGTGTATGTATGTTTTTACATGTGGGCCACATGTGTATGAGAGTATATTGGCAGGATATTAATTTATCCCTGTCCTAATCCAGGTCTTTGTCTTTATTTATAATCACATGAGGTCAGTGTCAATACAGAGTATCACTTCCACTATCTTATCCCCAAAATCCTTGTTAAATTTGGTCTGCACACAAAAGTCAGACTGTTTTATCTGAAATACAAACTCAACTGATTGAATACGCTGATGAAACCCTTAAATACTTATCTATCTATTGGGTTAACTTAAGATCCTGAGTTGGCATACAAGGTTCTAATGGTCTGATCCCGTATTTAGCTCTAGCTCTCAGTTTCATGCTCTGCCTTCCACCTGTACATGCTCTGACTCACATCTGTACTCACAGTTCCCTGCACACATTCATAGGCCATGTGCAGAATGCCTTTGCCATCTTCACCTACTTCCCCATCAGATTCAACAGAGGTGGTACCTCCTTCAAGAAGCCTCTCCCATCTTCTTGTCCTCTTCTGCACTGGTCAAGTCAGGCTAACTTTATCTATGGTCCAAAAAGACTTGTGCCTATTTCTATTACTGCATTTAGATCGTTTTTATATAAGCAGGTGCTATAATGTCTATGAAGATGAAGTCAGTGGCTGTGCTTTATTTTGTATTTGTATTCTCCATCCCTAGCACGGTGCTTGGTATACAGAGAGTGCTCATAAGAGTTTCTTTTAAACTAAAGAAAGAAACAAAAACAATGATATTTTAAAAATAAGTTATTCAAATTTATTGTTTCTTTTTAAGATTTCTGTTGCCATTTATGCACCAGGAATCACATCTCATTCATGGACCAGGAATCATATCTGAAGTCTTAAGATTGTATTGTTTTACAACACACATTCCTGATGTTTTTCCCTCTAAATCATGTCTTAAAATGTTCCCCTATTGATTAAATTCTTTGGGGAAATGTTATATATGTGGATAAGTTGCAATCAAATTGCTTTTCATAAAACAAAACTTTTTAAAGCCATTTTAAAAAGGAGAATTAATCTTAATTTAATATTCATAATAATTCATATTAAATAGTGATATTTAATCATTTAACTTTGTCACAGCATGTTAAAAAGAGTTACACTTAATTTGGGCACAAATGTTTAGTGGATTCTAGGAAAGTAGGAGTCCATATACTGAACATTTATTAGACATTTATTATGTATCATTCTTACTGCTTTATATAACAAATTTAATCCTCAGAAAACCTCTATTAGTTGAGTGCCATTATTCTAATTTTACAAATGAGGAAATTGAGTCTCAAAGAGGTTAAATAATTCTCCTTCTTTTTAGGAGTTAGATTTGCCAAAATAAATGAGCTTCTTCATAAATATCTTCTACTTCTCTGAGGTCATACCTTCTGCATTGTAAGAATTTCCCTCTTTTTCTTTTCACTAGGAACTTTATTATAGAGATGAAAAGGCTAGTTTATGCAGCCAAATGTTGAGAAATCAGATAGGAAATAACATTTGTTATACTAGTTCCCTGTAAGTATGGAAGATCCATGATGATTTTAGACTCTGAGGAGCAGTCCCTGATCACTTGAATAATGCACTCAATGGATCCTTCCTTCAACACATGAAGTCTTTCTTCACTAGAAATATTCCATATGTCCCATACAGAACTCAAATATCCGCAAGCTTTATCCATCTGAAACATAGTTAAGACACAGAAAGCAATCAAAAGTGCTTTGAACCTATTTAGGGTTCATATTAAACAGAAGACAGTGTGCTGGAGTTCATTCACCTTGCTGATCTATAAACCTCCTTTCCTTACTCACAAAACATTTACTCTATAAACCTCCTTTCCTTACTCACAAAACATTTACTCCTATGTAGCACCTGCTTTTGGCAAGTTTATTTGTGTTGTTTTAAAGTTCATTTCAGGGGCGCTTGGATGGCTCAGTGGGTTAAGCCTCTGCCTTCAGCTCAGGTCATGATCTCAGGGTCCTGGGATCAAGCCCCACATCCGGCTCTCTGCTCAGCCGGGAGCCTGCTCCCCACCCCCGCCACCTTCTGCCTGCCTCTCTGCCTCCTTGTGATCTTTCTGTGTCAAATAAATAAATAAAATCTTTAAAAAAAAAAAAGTTCATTTCATATAAATAGCAGAAAATAACCAGAGAGAAAAGTGGCCACTCCTCTCAGATATACTGACAATCACAAGAAATGGCAGTTGAGGGCAAGGGAAGATATGAGGAAACTGCAGAAGCATGTAAAATGCCAATATCAATTAGCAAATCATTTAAGGTATGTCTAATAACAACCTATTAGGTTATTTTTCAAGTTGAAGGGGAAATGAACCCTCTACACTACTGGTGGCAATGCAGGTTGGTACAGCCACTCTGGAAACCCATATGGAGGTTCCTCAAAAAATTAAAAATAGAGCTACCCTATAACCCTAGCAATTGCACTAATAAGTATTTATCCAAAGGATACAAGCATAGTGATCCAAAGGAGCACGTGTACCCCAATGTTTATAGCAACAATGTCCACAATAGCCAAACTATGAAAAAAGCCCAGATGGCCATCGACAGATGAATGGATAAAGAAGATGTGGTATAATTATACAATGGAATACTATTCAGCCATCAAAAAATGAAATCTTACCATTTTCAACAAAGTGGATGGAACTAGTGGGTATTATGCTAAGTAAAATAAGTCAGAGAAAGACAATTATCATATGATTTCACTCATATGTGGAATTTAAGAAACAAAACAGAGGATTATAGGAGAAGGGAGGGAAATATGAAAGAGACAAACCATAAGAGACTCTTAACTATAGCAAACAAACTGACGGTTGCTGGAGGGGAGGTTGGTGGGGAGATTGGGTAACTGGGAGATGGGCATTAAGGAAGGCACGTGGATGTAATGAGCACTGGGTGCTATAGGCAACTGATGAATCACTGAACTCTACCTCTGAAACTAATAATACACTGTATGTTAATTAATTGAATGTAAATAAAATTTTTTTTAAAAGATTATCTTTCAAGTCAAAATGTTCAAATGAGGATTTTATGAGAACAAGAACTTCTGATCAATACTTATGGCTTCAGGTCAGGATTTTGTAAAGTGTTCCTCCACTGGTAATGACATATTGAAATTTCAATAAAGCTGTTTAAGACAAAGTATAAAGCAAATCTTAAAACAGTACTATAATATTACAGGTAAGGAGTCGCAGCAGATAACAAATATGTTTTAATTAAAGGAAGCAAATGGTCTCAAGACTGAAGCTTGCAGCAAACCTAGTCCTAGACATTAACTTCACAGGCAAGGTCTTCTTGAACATAGCTTTTTATTTCCCTTTCTCAAGTCTGCTTGAGGCTAAATAACTTTCCTTATCTGTTGCTGTATGGAATAAGTGTGTTGTCTTCTTTTAAATAGCTGTTTGGTAGGGCATGTACATGTATCTTTGTGTGTGTGGTTAACTAATCTTTTTATGGCAAGAAACTGCTATTGCTGATGAATTGATTTCATTTAACCAAATTAACTCTGTTAGTTACATGAAAGATTAGGCACTATTATCTTATACTGGTATGCAGAGACTTACGCAGAAGTACGGAATGTACATTGAGGGCCAATTACATATGAAGAACCACCGATAATTATGAGAGCTGGTTAATATTTCTGAATTATTAAGTCTGACAGCATAATCCTACTTTCTGTGTTGTTTAGTCTATTGATACCAGATGCTTAATGCATAGTAAAATGTGACAGTGTAATAGAAGTTAAGGCTGTTCTGCAAAATAAAGAAAATTACTGTGTGGAACATGAAATGAAGCAGGCAGAAACTGAAAGTTAGAATTCGTTTTAAACAAAAGGGTGGCCGTAAGTCTGAAATGTATTAAACTTCAAACATTATCGTACCTTATTTCTGTGTGCAGTGGTGTATGGATAGAGGTTGCCTTCCACCACAACAGCTGGTTAGGGATTAGCCGTTCTCCTATCATAGTTACTCTTTGACAAAGGCCATTTAAACAGGGACATAATAATATGCTGAAATTGCTGTGTATCCCTTCTAACAGCTCATATCCCAACGTCACTGGAATTGTCTCACCTGAGAGGGCATTGTTTTGGGGCCATTGGTCATTTGCCATGAAGCTGATGTTTAACACCATTTCAGGGAGGGTGTTGATCAGCTTTTTTTCTTATGTACTCAAAACCAGTTCCTATAAAGCAGCATCAGAAATGAGTGAGAACCATGTACATGACTATAGTTTTTTTTAAATGCTAGTTATTAAATTCACTTGGTGGCACAAGGGAGAAAAATTAACAAAAGCCAATTAGACATGATATAGTATAGATGATTGTAAGAGCAGATTAATATTCCTGAATTGACTCTGAGAGTACAATCATGATGTCTTCTTGTTTCTTCTGTTGATATCAGATGTTTAATACAGAGTAAAATGTGACTGTAACATTATCTGCTGTATGTGTGGTTAGAAAACACAAAAGTACATGCTATCATTGTGAGTATAAAGACACACATAACATATAAGACAAAACAGATGTCTTCTTCAAGATTTACTCTCATTTGAAGTAGGTGAATCCCCCATAGAAAGTATGGGTAAAAGGGAATTTTCTATGACAAACTGGATTGCATTTCATTTCTCGGATAATAAAATGTGTCACTTTTGTTAATTGGTATTATTAGTTGCAGAGATGACAGGATGTGATGTATCAGACTCTACCCACATAAATGGAAATTTCAGTTGGTACCAACCCTGGTTCATGAAATTTCTTGATAATAAAAGTTAAATAATGATATAAAGTATGCTAAGTATACTACATGTGTTATTTAGCTTTTATATGCTAAGTATACTACATATATTAACTTAATCTTCATAATAACCCTGTGAGGTAGGAACTATCATTGTCTTCATTTTAAAGATTAAGAATAGATATAAATAGGTTAAGCAATTTGCCCAGTATCGCAAAGATAGTAAGTGGCAGAACTGAGACTTGAAGCCAGAGGATCTGGTTTTTGAAGCCACAGTGTTTTTTTTTTTTTTTTTTTTTGACAGAGAGAGACACAGCGAGAGAGGGAACCAAGCAGGGGGAGTGGGAGGAGAAGCAGGCTTCCCACAGAGCAGGGAGCCTGATGTGGGACTCGATCCCAAGACCCTGGGATCATGACCCGAGCTGAAGGCAGACTCCCAATGACCGAGTCACCCAGGCACCCCTGAAGCCACAGTCTTAAATACACATTAATACTATCACTATCCCCAAAACCCTCATTCTTCCTCTTTCCCTTACCTCCAGCCTAACACTGTTTAGAACACAAAATCATGACTCTAGATGATGGGGAGAAGTAGAAAGCTTCTATCTTCTTGCTAATAAAACATGGAGTGGGGGGGGGGGGAGATGAAACTATTATCACAGGCATACATCTTTGTATGCTCTAATTCCTTAACAGTGGTTTATGCTTTTTGCATAAGTGAGCTCTTTCTAGTAAAACAGGATCTCTTATTTACCAGACCACTCAATTCTACCATCATTCATAAGCTAGAGGCCTACTCAGTCATCAAATACCTAAGCAATAATGGAAACAGAAAAATGTTGAGACCATAGATGTCTTTCATTAATGCCAGATCATAGCAGTTAGTCCTACAGAAATGGCAACAGTGGTTGTATCAGCATTTGTTTACCTTGAGATTAAAAAAAACAACAACACAAAATTCCAAAGAATTCTAGATTATTTATATAGAAGACAGCCAAATTCCATGGGGTTTCTTTTGCCACTTACTGTTCTAGTTTTAAATTCTGAAAGATAATTTTAGACAGAGAAGATATTATCTTAGCAAGATATTTTAAAGAGAATAATTGTTTGGTATTTATAAGGTGATAATAATTCTTGTTCAAATTTGTTTTTACATAGTTTATATTCTTACAACTGTCATTATAATTTCTTTTAGGAGTAGGAAAGTCCTTGAAAACAAATGTCATGAAAAAGAAGGGAAGGTGCACTATATAACAAAAAGTTATGCATTTGGTTCTTTGAAAAAGTAAAATTTTTTCCTGATAATACTACTATTATCTTACAAATTTGGATATTTAAGTCTCTGGTAAAGCTAAAGAAGTATATAATTGGAAATTTTCACAAATAAAAACACAGTTTGAAAGTGAATATCTTCTAGAAGCTGATGGTATATCATAGAATTTGCACATGTTTTCTTAAGGTTTCTTCAGAGGATGTTTACTTCAGTTAGAAAAAAATTAAATTATAATTTCTCCACTTTTTATAAACTTTATTATCTAGTGCATTCTATTACTAGTTGACAACTTTGAGAGAAGGTAAATTATTCAGATATTTAATCCATTTTTTCATCTGAGGATCTTCAATCATGTTGTGACCTGGTATATTACTTTCAAGTGCAGAGTTGTGTAGGGTGTGGTGTATTCTGGTATATTGGAAATGAATATAATGTACTCTCAATACTTAATGGATAAAGTTGTTCTCAAATAAGATAAACTAATGGAAGTTTGATTACTTAGAAAAATACCTCCCAAATCAAAGCCCCCAGAAAATCTTATTAACTCTATCTTTAAAATGTATCCAGAATTTGACTACTTCTTACTTCAGCCTCCCAGGCAACCACCTGAGAGCCTTTGTGTATTCTTACCTAGTCTGCCAAGAATGCAAAGCCCTGACCACTCCTCACTTGCGACATTGTTTTAGGGTTATATTTGCAGTGAGCAACCTGAAGGGATGGGGCAAAGTCACCCTCCAGGACAAAAAGCAGGTTTTCTTACTGCCTACTACTATAAAAGAGATGGATTTCCTTAGCTCAGTGTTCCTCAGCTGCAACACATGCCCACCAATTATATAGCATTCATCTGGGCCCATCCATAATGCCTCCAAGGGACTTGGCAGGACAAGGCGAACCAACACAAACATGAAGCTCATGCTGCTTGTTATGCCATGAGTAATAAAGTCCTTTGTCTCTGACCCAAGAGTCTCATGTCTTCTGCCAGAATCTATGAAACAGTTGCAGTTTAATATATTACTATATAAGTAGGGTAAAATCATATCCCAGACCCCTGACATTCATCAAATAACCAGACACCATCATTTCTTACCTGGATGATTGCAATAGTTTCCCCATTGGTCTCCCTGCTTGTGTCCCTTTGCTGTCTGTTCTCAACACAATATTCAGAATAATTCGGTTAAACATAAGTCTAGCTATTCATTCCTCCATTTAAAACTCTTCAGTAGATTCTTATCTTACTCAGAATGAAAGTCAAAGTCTTTCTGTGAGCCAAAAGTCTCAATGTTAGCTCTCTTGACTTCATCTCTTATTATTTTCATCCGTGTTCTATCTTAACTATCCTCTTTCCACCAGGCACACTCCACTGTCCCTCAGTTGTTCACTAGGTTAGCTCCCTCACTTCCTGTAGGCATTTACTCACTTTCTCAGGAAAGTTTCCCCTTCCCATCCTACATAAAACTTCCACAAATCTACTGCTGTTCCTATCTGTCTGCTGTCTCTCAGCATTTCACATTTTCTTTCCTTGTTTTATTTTTTACTTCTTAGCCCTTATTACTCATTTATTTTATTTATTTTCAGCCTCCCTCACTCAGATAAGATATAAGATCTGTGAAGGGAGGGAATATTTCACTTCTATATTTTCAATATTTAGAAACTCACAGTAACTGATACATAGTAGCATGACATATATGCTGTATGAATGAATGAAGAGGGCTTGAGAAAGTAATCAATGAATAACTGAATACAAAAGAATAAAAAGTATATTCAATACCCTAACCTATTGAAGCAAAAGATGGACCAAAGGATAGTAGATGATTCTTTCTAGAATTTAATGTTACATAAGATATCATTCCAAAACTTACTGGCTTAAAACAACAATTTATTATTGTTTCTCACAGTTCTGTGGTTTGACCATCCTTAGCTGGACAGCTCTTGACCAGGGTCTCTTATGTGCTTATGGTCAGATGGAACACAGGGCTAATTTCCTAACATGGGCTGAACATTTAAAGTGGTTCACTCATAGAACTGACAGTTGGTGCTGGCTCTTGGCTGGGAGTTCAGCTGAGAATGCAACTAGGGCACCTATCCACGGTTGCTGGGTTCTGAAAGAAGCATCCCAAAGCCAGTATTCCAAGACTCAGGAAGAAGAAACTGCCAAGCCTATGAAGGGCTATACCCAGAACTAACTCAGCATCAATTCTACTACAGCCTCTTGGCTGGAGCAGCCACAGGACTCACCCAGAGTGAGTCTCACCCAGAGACTCACCCAGTCTTTATCCCCTTAAGGATAAAGACATAGACTCCTACCTTTTCATGGAGAATAGCAAGAGAAATGGAGAGATTGTTGAAGCTATCTTTGAAAAATTCAGTCTGCCCAATGCTATTCAAAGAAGAATGAACTATGAGATTAAGAAATACAAATTTAGCAATCTTTACATAGCCTGAGTAAAGGAAACAGACCCTGATTTTAGCAGGAAAAAGTGACCCATTAATTAGAAAGTTGGACTTTACTTTGTCATAGGAAACGTTCATGAGATTTTTTTTTTCCAGTCTAAGGGATATTCCTTCTTAAAACCATCCATTTCCTAATATTTTTTCTTCTTCCCTTGCCAAATCACACATCTGACTCACTATTGATATCCTCAATAAAGAGTTAAAGTATTTCTTGCTTGAGAAGGAAAATTAACACATTGGCATTTTGAGCCATCCCTTCTCACTTTATTCAATGTGAATCTAATTCCAGAAAATCTGATCTATTCTGACCCATATAAAATAAAATTTTTCCACTTACAAAGCCAGAACCCACTGAACTCACTAACAAACTATTACCTTGTCAGGTGTCATATCAGGAACCAACTAATCATCTGTGTCATATTTATCTTATCTCAACCTAAGGTTCTTGGAGTTTCAACATTAAGTATCATTTTTCTTATAAAGCAGAGGACAATTCTATGGAAAATTGTCCATTTAAACCACAAAAAATTCTACTACTCTAAGTTGTCTACTCAATATAAGATGTAGTCATTTTGTCTCATATTCCACACATCTGATAATAGGATTTGATTTATTAAAAATTTAGATTCATTGAGTTCTTACTACATGCTAGGCATTGTGTTAAATACTTCATATGCATTATCTCACAAATGCATGAATTCTATTATTTTCAATCTTTTTCAGATTTAAAAAAACTACAGCAAAGCTGAAGAACTTGTTATAAGCTACTTGGCTAGTGGTAGATGCTAAATGGCCATATTTCTTTAATTATGTCCCCACAGACTACCTCACTTTATATTTTTTTCTTTGAAATTTTTATGTAACTTAAGAAAATAAAAATTAACTACAAAACTGTTTTATGTCTACAGTGCTAATGTCAACATTTAGTGTGATTTCTATTTTATATACATATTAAATGTAACAATATTATTTATGTATTTGTATATACATGTACATACCTATAATCATAATATACTTTAAAAGCTTAAAAGGAGTCTCTAAAAACCTCAAATTAAATTTATCTAATTAGAAATTCAGCTTTATTTGATGTTGTTTACAAAAAAAAATTGAAAGAAAAATAAATTCTATTATCCCTTCATCAGAGGTAACCTATGGTCTTGGGAAGGTTAGCCTGCCTAATTTAATGATTTTTATTTTGCTAATTTGAGAAGAAAAAACAGCCATTTATAGAAGTTCAATTTAGCAGAATATCTGATTAAACTAGTTACTTATTAGTAGTAACAATATAAAATCAGTTGGAATTAATGCTATCAATGCTTTTATAAGTCGTAAGCGTTAAGATAGGATCTGAAAAGCTGATCTGCCTGATATTTGGAAGCTCTTACAATTCTTCACCTGGTCAAGATGCTCTGATATTAGGTTAGTGAGAGACAGAGGGTTTCCCTTGACATAATATCCAATCAGAAAAAAATTCATTATTCATAATACTATTTGGAGTTATGTCTTTCTTTTAAAAAAATAAAAGTTTTAGTAAGTTACTACAGTGTCAATGTTCAGTGACACAACTTTCATTAAAACAAAGTAGAAAAGTATAAGAAATCCTACTGATACACTGAAGATCTACACAGTTATCCCCTACTGCCAATTCTTTGTTGGACATCTTACTTAAACTTATAGGAACACTCTAGCTGCCCATTTTACCTCTCAATTTTGAATGAGACTCATTATTTCTGATGCATTTCCATAGATAAAACTGCTTGAAACAGAACTGTTTTAGTAGGATTTTTGCCTCCATATGGCTGAGATTCAAAATGAATACAACTACACATCTGTCAGATGCAACTCATTTTTTAATGAGGCTTCAGAATGTTGCTACATTTCTGTTTGCTGGTTTTGCTGTGTGGCATTACTTCTCTTATGAGCTCAGTAAACTGACCATTTTTCTTATTTTTTCCTATTTTCATTCATTTATTTACCTTAATCTGTCAAAAATCTAATGCATCATTCATGCCCTGAGGCATGTGACATGCATAAATACACAGCATCATTTACCACCTCGCCCCTTTCCATTCCTTCAAAGTAACCATTGCTTATAAAAACTGAACACTCTTCAGTTATTGGATGAAAAAATTACTTGATGATGCTCAGAAGACAAGTATAAAAATAAATCCTTAGAGAGATCTCATTGTATTTCATTTTATCTATAAATGTACAAAGTGTGTATAAACAGCAAGAGATTTGATGAGCCGTTCAAGTATACAGTACATAAAGGCATATAAAAACAGCACATTTGGTCAAATTTACATAGAATGACTGTAATTCAAAAAGTCATGTTGGAAAGGACTTAAATTTCTTTGTTCAACAATGTCTTCCTTTACTGATCAACTAGTATTTTGTGGAAACCTGAAAAAACCCAAGGAAGAAATACATGAAAATCAATTGTTCTTACACAAATCACATAAATTCCTTGTATGATTATCAACAACATGATATAAGAAACAATCTTAATATCTTCCTCTCCTAAACCTTAGTTGGCTGGGATTTACATACTAACTGAAGAAGATCAGTCAGCCTACTGAACAATTTGCTTATTTTATTCCCCCAATGACCACCATTGAAGAGCATGTGAAGATGACTTTCATCACTTTCATGATTGCTTGTCATGCTCTAGAAGACTGAAAGAATGATTGTTTCCAGAATTCATAAGAGATGTGCACTGTGATGTTTATTTAAATTCAGGTAACTGTCTATCTTCCACAGAATTTATTGTGATGATTTTACTTTACCATTTTAGATTTTGGGTAAACCTTCTCCCCCATCACATTGACCATGCTCCTTGCTTCTTACTTCTTACCAGGCTTAACTTATAAATTTACTTCTCCACAAATAGCAAGTAAGAAGAGAAGGCATCAGAGTTATCCTAATAATTGTTCTTAGTAAATATTCTTGCATTTTGGTCCTTCATATACATACCAGCAAAACTTGGGGCAGAGCAGGAGGATTTTTTTACGGCAGATACATAGGAGTACAGCCTAGAGACTCCCTTTAAGGAGCACCTGGTGCCCAGTCATGTAGAATGCTGTCAGTGACAGGCTCCAGGTCTCAGCTCCTTTTCAAGGTATATCTCAGCTTCAGAGAGGGCCTCGTCCAAGAGCACATACATCTGAAGTTGTTCACACTTAGTGACTATGTGAAGTAGGGATATAATGACCTGGATAATTTGACCCAACAAGGGACACTCTGATGGTTGATCTGTAATCCAGAGTTCCCTGTAATGACCAAGTCACTCTTAGTCTTACACTGCCATTGGACTTCTGCCCAAATCTGCTCCCCTCCACTTTCTTCCATAAATGTTGATCTCCAATAAATATTTTATACCTCAACTGTATCTTAGCATTTGCTTCTAGAGAGCTTAACCTGTAACAGTAATTTTAGCTCTTCTGTCTTTGTAACAGAACATTAAAGGAACCTGTCCTGTGACCCTGAAGTTGAAGACTGGGAACAAAATCTGAAGATAAAGATACCAATAATCTAGTATCAAAGAATTGGGATCCTAGGCTGTCCTCTTCCCAGTCTTGCTTGAAGAGGCTAAACTGGCCTTGTAATACCTAGCCATCACCCCAGGACCCATTCTCTACTCACCTTTGTAAACTGAAGGCCAAAGAGACAGGGAGGAAGCATTTGGCAGGACCGCTGCTCTGTTTCCATCCCCAGTATTATGGGACAATGGTGGGGACTGTGCACCTGCCTTAGGACAGGGCACCAAAAAAATCAATCATGGAAATATGTGATGTCTGCCAAAAAAAAAAAAAAAAAAAAAAGACTCACGTTCATTCCCCAACTGATCTGCCATTATGCTTTTTTAACAGGACAAGGACATAGGAAGAGAGAAATGGAAATTGGGTAAAACAAAATAACCTGTACTAACACTTCTTGGTGTGGCAAGGGTGTATGAGTTTCTTTTTAGTCAAATGGACACAGCTTAGTTGTCATGCTTGGGTCATCTTATGAGTTCCCCTGTTCCATTTAGGAGGGGCAGTCACCTGGAGAAAGACCTACATGAACAAAATCTGTGAGGTAGACTACCAGAGAAGGGAGCAGAGAGGGCAGAGGTCTTCTCAGAATATATCTCCTGTCCTAGGAGCTGGGCAGAAGGGAGACCTTGTCTGTCTCCCCAGAAAACATACACATGCATGAGCGTGCACCCTCCCACCAACCCATACACACACATGAGCCCCACAGAATGATCAGCATTTAGACATTTTCCACACAGAGGGTACTGATGGCTCCCTATGCCATGTCTGATTGAATTTAAGAGTGCAGTACCAGAGTCTTATCAAACATGTGTGCTTTCCACCAGTCCTGTCCTTCCCTGTCTCAATACCAGGGAGAAGTAAGGAACTTGGTGAGGAGAGGTAGGAGAAAAGAGGTGTCTCAGGAGCATGCCTTGCCTATCCCCATTGATCTCCCTCAATGGAAGCCTGTTGGGCCCTGGGGAGAGGGGAGGAGGAGAGCATAAAATTGAATGTAAGACCTAAGGTTTAAATTGGATTAAACTGGTTAGGAAATTTTCTGCTTTAAAATGACACACAAACTTTATAGTTTGACACACAAACTATAAAGTTTGTGGCAGATGTCATTAAAAGACTTGAAATAGTTTCACAACAGCATTGCTGAAGGCAGTGATTGGAGAAAAAAGAAACCACTTACTGTTTGTACCTCATTGAGTTGCCACTCTTCAATAAGCTGGTGTATTTGCTTTCAGATGGTTATTACAGGTGTTTGCAAGCCAGATGGAGAGTTTTCTTTAGACTCATCTACTTTCAAAGGGTTGGATAGCCTGTCTTATTCTTATAACTTCCTTATTATATGAAGATAGTCAACGGTGAGAAATGAGAAGAAAAAAAATACTTTGGGACAAAATTACAATACACCATAGGCACTGGATCATTGAAATGATTTCACACAACTAAGAAGTATGAGAAAGTGGCCATCACAAGTAGGCTAAAATCAAGTTTAATTGTCCTTCAGTGTATGGACTAACTGTTGCCTATGGATTCTGCCTCCCAGCAGCCTCAAACATCAGAACTTTGTTAAACTTCATTACTCTTCCACACAACTTTCCTCTCCATTGGCCACACCTGCGACGTGAACATTACTCAGACTGCTTGACTTCTGAGAGCTTTTTAAATTTTTAAAATGTCCTCTCTGTTTACTCTTGCTTTGCCTACCACCTTCCAAACCCTCATTGTTTTTGTGCTTGTTCTTCTTCACAAGGGTTCTAATCTCCTAGCATCTCTTCTTCTGGCTCAAATGTCTTCCTGTCCAGCCTGAACCTGGTGGCCATTTCAGTTACTGCCCAGGTTCACGACTGGATGCAATGATAGAATGGAGACTAAAATGCAGTTATCCTGATTAACAAATGTAATGCCCCAGAGGAAATCCAGGTTGTGGTTAAGGGCCGGCTCTTCAAGTATGAGTCTCCCTAAAGAAATTCAGGTATTGTGTCAGGAGGAAAAGAAGGCCCAAGATGAACAAGACACACCTTCACGGAGCATCAGTTCTACTCATTGGGGCAGGTAGGGGCAGACAATCATATGAACTAAGACATTTAAAACATCGTTTCCATATAAAGTATTGAAGTTTTTCTTAATTTTGAAGTTAAAGCATGAAAAGAGCTATCATTATTTCAATGGGGAGGTTCAGGGCCAGCAGCAGACCACATGCATAGTAAACTTTCTTCTCTGTTAGATAAAGGTGCTTTGGTGGGAAGGTTTATAAAGCACATGTCAGGGGGAAGATAAGGACAGACAATGTGTAGAAGAGAGAAAAAGAAAAGGAATTTGTGCATAAGAACATGGAGGATGCCATAGGGCAGTGTGGGAAGCATTCACCAAGGAATCTGGGTCTAATGAATCTGAATCTAAGGTAAACAGAACTTGTGATCAAGAGAAAAGAGGAAAAGCTACAGAGTGAATGAATGATACAAGCCTTTATCAGTTTCCTAATGCTGCTCTAAAAAAAGAACACAAGTTCAATGGCTTAAAACAATACAAGTGTAGTATCCTACCATTATCTTGCAAAGCAAAACCAGGTTCTCAGCAGCACAGAGTTACATATGGAGACTCTCTGAGAGAATGCATTCTTTGCCTTCTCCAGCTTCTAGGGGCTGCCCGCATTCCTTGGCTTGTGACCCTCTTCCATCTTCAAAGCCAGTAATGACATTACTCTGACCTATGCTTCTGTTGTTGTATCTCTTCTCCGACTCTCCTGTGTCCCTCTTTCCCTTATAAGAACCTTTGTGGTTATATTGGGCCTATCTGAGGAATCCAGGATAATCCTCCCATTCTCAAGATTCTTAATTTAATTACATTTGCAACGTCCCTTTTACTACGTAAGGGACATATTCACAGGTTGCAGGGATTAGGATGTGGACATCTTTGGGGAGCCATTTTTCCAACTACCACATACAGGGAGTTGGAAGTTAGTCTGCAAACACATGAGCGGTTCCCCTTCAACTTAATTTACATTTTAAATAATCTATCATTGAACAGATGTTCATAGAGGAATTTAGAATGTACCATCTCATGCAACATCACAATAATCCAGTAAGATAAATATCATTAGTTCCACTGTACATGTGGGAAAATAGTCTCTGAAAGGCTCGCGACTTGCCCAAGATGAAACATCTGAGAGGTATCAGAGGTTTTAAATAATTAAATAAGTTTTTTTCCTGATTTCCCACAAGTAGTTGATCCTGTAAGTTTTTATAGCATTTCAAATTAGGGAAACACTTTTAGAGATTTAGAATTAAAGTGTATGGAAATGTGCACAAGGCAAGAAAAAAAAGAACTAAATTCGTGGGTAATGATTCTAGAGGAACTCCTTTTGTCATTATACAAAAATCCCAACAAAACACATACAAACGCATTAAAAACAATGTCTATTTCCTCATGTTCCAAACCTTCTAGTTCAAATATGTAGATGTGATGTAACACAGAATATTAAGAAAGATTTATACATACTTAATTTGATGTGACTATGCAAAGTTTTTCATAGAACAGTTACAAAATCCTAGTCACTATATTTCCATAGTAGTTAAAATAGAAAGGGAAGGTTAGGAGAGAAGGCATTGTCATAGAGAATACTTAAAAATGCATACCCCCTACATACATTTATACAAATTAAGGAGTAACAGGATGTCAATTCTATTGCTTGTATTTTGATGATAAGAAAGTTAGAGAAAGGAACTTTTTCTCTAAAAGAACTACAGAAACTGGAGAAGGGCAAACTTGGAGATGTCATTTTGAGATCATACATGAGGAGAAAGGTTAGGGAATGGATAGTAAGTGGTTAAATTAGGAGATAACATGAGGACATTGGCAGCAGCATTTCAAATAACTGGCTAAAGAGGGGAAAGATTCTGGTCCATTTATAAAGTGACAGTTGGCATATGAGTTAACTTTCCCTCCCCTTCATCATTGGTACAAGATTATTAAAGAAGATTGTGATAGTTTGTATAAACATTCAACAAATAATAATTCCTCTCACTTCCCATTGTGTGTGGGGTACACATCCCTGTGTCATTATTACTGAGCTTGGCAAATGGAATGTAAATGAGATAAAGGCGGAGATCCTGAATGCCTTGTAGAATTTGGTAACCCAGTGATCCTCCATGAAAAGAATGTGCCTAAGATAGTTTCTGCCATCTCAGCCTGAAATTTAGAATGAGAAACATGAGCAGTTCTCATGCCCTAGGAACTGCTGGTTCAAAGAGGATGAGAGACACATGCCTCTGACAGGAATCCAAAGAGCAGCCTGGGATCTGAAATCTGGAGTCTAGCCCAGCCCAGCCAACTTACAGCCAACCTGAAGATCTATTAACATGAGAATAAGTTTTAAGTCACTGAATTTTGGGGTGGAGTTTTTATGTAGTATTACTGTAACAAAGCTGCTAAGACAGAATACACATTCCTGTGAAATACTGGAATCTACTAGGAAAGAAACATTTTATTTTCATTGTTATTCTACAAAATTGTATATGTGTGTTTTATCTATTAAAGCACACTTGCACTATCATTATATATGTGTTGAAGCAAATTTGATGTATTGTTATTTTTAAGAAGTCTATTGAGTTGGTACGTTTTTAAGGACTTTTTAAAAAAGATTTTATCTGTTTATTTATTTGACAGACAGAGATCACAAGTAGGCAGAGAAGCAGGCAGAGAGAGAGAGGAGGAAGCAGGCTCCCCACTGAGCAGAGAGCCCAATGTGGGGCTCGATCCCAGGACCCTGGGGTCATGACCTGAGCTAAAGGCAGAGGCTTTAACCCACTGAGCCACCCAGGCTCAAGGACTTATTTTTAACAAGAAAAATATGAGGGAAAGTAAATGTGCTTTAAAAAGTAAAAAAAACAAAAAAGAAAAACAAAAATACCCTAAACAATGTATGGAGGGACTTTCACTTGCAGAAAGATGGAGTAGACATACTTTTTCCTCTTCTTACTGCTATGTACAAGGAGGGTAACAGAAAGTAGAACTGGCTAGGGACTCAAAGAATGATATAATGGTGAATTTCCTCAGTTTTCTTCTTGACAGCAACACAGAATTGTCAATAGGCACTGACCAAAAAAGCACCCCAAAAATCTGCTCTTTCTTGCCAAAGGACCAAGAGGGGCAGCCTAACAAGACAGAAAAATTTAACACAATAACTATTCTATTACAGGCAACTAACAGAAGAAAAATGATGACTCTGCCCCACAATGTTATCAAAGGCTGAGTTAAAAGCCAGGATTTATACCCTTGCTAGGCTCCAGTGAGGTGTTTCAGTGTTGTTACCAGGGTGGTGTCAGAAAAAGTTTAGTAAGTAGCTAGAATTTTCCCCTCCTTAGGGAATGGAGAATTAAGAGATACCAATGAGTATCCTAGAACTGTTTCCTATCCCCATTAGGATAGTGTCAGTAGAAGTCTTGAGGGAAGCAGTAACAAAACACTCTTACTCCTTCTAGTCAGGACGGTTTTAGTACAAGAACCAGAACTCCCACCCCAGACTCCCACACCAATAGTACTAGAAGACGTTACACCTCAAGTGTCAAAGGAGGCCAGGTGAGAAATGTGAACTTCTACTCTGAAGTGGCAATAATAAAACAGCACCTCCTTCTTCCTCTACTAGAGCAGTGAGAAAGGAAACAAGCTATAACAGAAAGTTTAAATGAAATCCAGAGTCTCACAACATAATACCCCACATGACCAAGTATCAACCAGAAATACATCGGCATAACAAGATCCAAGATAATCTCAAACTAAATAAAAAACAGTCAATAAATGCTAACATCAAAATGACATAGATGTCATAATTACCAGCCACCATGAAAAAATATGAATGAGCACTTAAAAATGCACTTGAAGTAAGTGAAAAAATAGAATCTCAGCAAAGAAATCAAAGATATAAAGAAGAACCAAATAAAGGTTTTAGAACTGAAAAACACAACGGCAGAATTTAACAAATACAGTAGAGGGGTTCAACAGCAAATCAGAGGGAAAAGAGGAGAAATATAGAGAACTAGAAGCTAAAATAATAGAATCTATCCAATCTGAGCCAGAAGGGGGGAAAGATCAAAGAAAAATAGACATAGCTAACTAGATCTGTGAACCTCTAACAAAAGATCTAGCATTAATGTCACTGAAGTCCCAGAAGGAGAAAGGAGAGAGTATAGAACTAAAAAAGTACTTGAAGAAATAATGCCTGAAAACTTCCCAAATTTGACAAGAGACATAAACCTATAGATTCAAGAAGCAGAATGACACTCAGAGTGAACCTAAAGAAATTCACACCAGGAAAATAGCACATCATTGTGATATGCCTGGAAAAAAAAAAAAAACCAAATCTAAAAAATCTTAAGAGTAGCAAGAGAAAAAACCCTTCTATGGGAAAACAATTTGACTGATAGCAGATTTCTCATTAGAAAATATGGAGAACAAAAGAAAGTGGCAAACATTTTTCAAATGTTAAAGGAAAGAAGTTTTAGAGTTGGCATGATAGCAAGAGTTTTCTTAGTATCTTCTGTCCAAAGAACACTGATATTGGCAATCAGCCACAGACAAAAGTGACTTTGTAGACACCTAGGAGTCCAGCAGAGAAATGCCAACTCATCGAAGCAACAATATCTGAGAGCAGATGCACTGAAGAAGAAGAGAGGAAGAGTTTTATTTACCACCTGCCTCCTCCAGGGCAGCAAAACTCAGGGCCAAGAGAGACATTCTTAGCCCCTGATTTCTTCCATGGGGGACTTGTCAGTGTGTGTGGGTGAGTGACCAGCTGTCCCAACTATGCAGGATGCTGCCAAAGAGACCCATTTCTTTCTCACCCCATCCAGAATACTGAACAGTGCTACATGACGAGGGAGTCGGGAGGGGCTGGGAGAATGCTGCCTGGGCCCTTGGAGGGCATCAAATGGATGTGGATTCTACTAACGACTTCACAGATGCCAGCAGGAAGCCCAACCACAGCCAATTGGGGTCCCTTGCCTGCAGATCACCACAACTGGTCCATAGGCATCACAGTAGTCTATGTGTCTTAGCCATTCACCCCCCACTCACTGCCACATATACCATAGCTGTCTCCTTGTGTGTGCCCTTGAGGGCACCCAGCATGATAAGCACTTGCTGATGATTAGTGAAATCATGCGGAAACCTGGTCTGTCTCTGCAGATTGGGAAAAAGCACACAAACTTCAGCATTCACCACTATCCTAGAGGAAGCAAATGGGAGGCAGTCAGCACCTGTCCTGGCTTTGCAGGATCAAGAGAAGCCATATTATCTTAACAATTCCCTCCCAAGGGGACACAAGAAATGTGAAACAGCCATATCCATAGAAGAAGTTTAAGAAGGTTAAACAGAATCACACAGAACGCAACCTTTTGGAATTGGCTTTTTATACTCAGTCTAACTCTTCAGAGGTTCATTCAGATTACGTGTATCAAGAGTTCATTCATTTTTATTGTTGAATAGTTTTTCATGGTATGGATGCACCAATTTCCTTATGCATCCAGCCACTGAAAGACATCTGAATTGCTTCCAGTCTGGGGGTCTGTTCAGCTTTTTGGTGAACTTACATTTTAATTTCTCTGTGAAGAATGCTCAGCAGTGCAATTGCTGAGTCATAAGGTAGTTACAATTTTAGGTTTTTGTTTTGTTTTGTTTTGTTTTTTTAAGAACGTGCCAAACTGTTTTCTAGGTTGGCTGTACCATTTACATTCCCACAAGAAATATATGAGTGTCCCATTTATTCCACATCCTTGTTAGCATTTGGCTTTGTCCCTACTTTTTATTTTATCCATTTGGAAAAATGTGTGATGATATCTTGTCGTGGTTTTAATGTATGTTTCCCAGACAGCTAATGAAGCTGGACATCTTTTCATGTGCTTATTTGCTATCTACATGTCTATTTCAGTAAAATGTGTCTTCATGTCTTATTATGGACTGAATGTTTCTGTCCTCCCCAAAATTCATATACTGAAACCCTACCCACTCTCCCAATATGATGGTGTTAGGAGGTGGGGCCTTTGGGAGGTAATTAGGATTAGATCAAGTTATGAAGTTGGAGCCCTCTCTCACGAGATTAGCCATGAGAGAACTAGATTTTCTCGGTTTTCAGTTTAATGGTTGTTCAGAGTTTAAAAGGGTTGTGGGTGGTAGAGAAGTGGGTGAGGCTATAAAAGGGTAACAAAGATCCTTATGGCAATGGAATTGTTCTATAAGTTTTGAAAACCTTTGAATTTATTTAATTATTCATATTTGAAACATCTATTTCAGAGCCTCAAAAGAGCTTCTGTTTATTTCCACCGCTGCCCACAATGAATGAATGAAAGATCATTTAATAAATACTTATACCAACTATGTGCCAAGCATTATCTTAAGCAAAATCAGAGCTCCTGCTTGTACTTATATATTTTTGCACACACTCACAAAAACAAATAAACCTTTCAGTTAATACTTATGTTCACTTAAAATGTATATATAATTGTCTTTAATAATAATCTCTTACATCTTCAAATACACTAGTGTTAATTTACTTATGTAACTAAGTTAGATATTTTTAAAATTTTCAAATAATATGTTTGTGTTGATGTTTCAAAAGCTGAGGTCAAAGTCAGTGACCTTGAAAATACTTGAATTGTAAGACTTTACCTTACTAAGGAGACTAAAAAGTCATCACAAATAGCATTAGCATGCCCAGGCTTTTAGCTGCCACACTAGTTGCCAGATATTATAGTTGGCATGATAGGATTCTAAGGCATGACTGCTCAGGGCCATTAGGTACTATACTGGTAAGGAATTTCGTGCAAAAGACCCAGGAAGATGAATGAAGATGGAGAAAAATGCATGCTAAAATCAATAAAAATACACACTCCACTTACTTCAAATTTGAGATATCAATTTTATAGAACATGAGCATGTTAACATAAGAACATTTTAATTTTTTTATAAGTAATAGGGTTAAAACCCTTATTTTTTTTATTTAAACAATTAAATCTTGGGAAAAGAAACAGTGAATTTTTCTTGTGAAATATGTGTGACAAAAAAACAGCATGGCAATGAGTAAAATTCCTACAACAAAAAAATTAGAGAAAAAAATCAGCAAAAATTATATATTAGTCATTCACTCAGAAATAATACATAAATTCAGAAAACAGAGGAAAATTCCTACAATTAATACCTCCTAAAGAGAACAATAATTCTATGAATAAATTGAATATGAGATGATAAGAGAGTACATTGATGCAAAAAAACCATAAAGAATTATCAAAATATCTCCATTCGAAACTAAAATAGTATCAAAAAAACTAAAATAGTAGCAAAAAAGAAGAAAATAGATTGCGAAAAATTTAACTAATGTTATACAGCAAAAGGGTTAACATTTTTAGTGAACCCAAGTGCTACTGATTTTTGAGGGTGGGTGGAGAACAAGAAATTGAAGTATATGGAAATGGAGGACAATGATGGACCAAGGGGTAGCTGACACCTGGAGGAGAGACACCAACAAATAAAGGCATATTCTATTCTAATAAAAGTTATAAGTGGGACAATAGAAATAAAAAATACATCTTTGAAACCTCTAAGTTTAATAAAAAAGAATGTTTAACCTTAATATAATAGGAAAAATCACCACCATTTACCATTTACCATCTGGATCCAACTGGCTCTTTTTATACATAATTTATAAAACTAAGAATAAAGGGTTTGTGAAAAATAACTGTATTTGAAATTTTAATAATTTAAACATAGCAGTTTTCCATTCTATCTTAGTTTTAAAGGGATATGAACATGTACATACATATATGTACATACACACCCATTCATATGCATATATATGTATAGCTATATTTATAAATATATATAGAGATATATATACCACTACATCAGTAAGCACAGATAAATTAAGTCATTAGGAAGTAAAAAAAAAAAAAACAACACACACACACACAACAAAAAAGCTATCAATTAGTTTTAAAAAACTGTAAGATGAAAGTTATCTGGAGTCCTTTTCCAATCATGAATAACTTTCCCAATCAACAATTGATCAATCACTTAGGCAACAGATATAAGGGGCTTTTGGATGAATTGCATATGTGGACCCCCTGTGTCCAGCAAACACACAGGAAAAAAAAAAATGGGAATGGAGTCAAGCAGAAAGAGGGCAGCATCTGGTGCAGAGATCCTATGTTTCTACTTCCTAGAGCCAAGAGAAATAAAAGGGCCCCACTAGAACACTAGAGGGAAACTGTGACTACCCTAAGCAGTCCCAAAGAGGTGAGGAGCAAAATCATAGAGGCCAGGAGCCAGGCCAGAGAAACCAGAAGTCAAAACAGTAGGGAGTTAGAGTGATAGAGAAATAATTCTGACCAGCAGGTAGCAGAAGGGGTGTTGACCTGATGTCACAGTAGGGCAACACAGGATCTTTGAAATAGCAATAGTCAGAAACTCCTTTCTGAGAAAGCTGAAGTATTTCTAGGACGGGAGCTGCTCCAGTTTGCCTTTGAAGAAAAGCTTCCCCACATTGGGACTGTTGGACTGCTGCAAATTAAAGGCAAGTATGTCCTCATAAACAAAAGTTGCCAAACACATGAGCAGGCAAGTTATGAATGACAGTCAAGAAAAAAATGAAATAAAAAATTCAGTCACAAGGACAACAGATGTGGAAATTGTCATATACAACACTTAATTAAAACCATATAATAAATCAAAGACAATAGAATAATATCTACAATGTGTTGAGAGAGGACAACTATCAATCTAGAATTGTGTATTCAGCAAAAATGTGATTTAAAATAAGGTAGCAATTTAAGGGCAGAAATAACAAAAAGTGCTAAAAGGAAGACATGATGAAATTACAAAGATGAGTATACCTCAGGGAAAATCCTGAAAAGGTAAATAGACATTTAAAAAAATGAAATATCTGGAAATGAAAAATAATCATCGAAAGAAAAAACTCAATGCTTGGTTAAACAGCAGATGAGACTTAATTGAACAAAAAAGTAATGAGCTGGAAAATATATCTGAAAAACTTACCCAGAGTGTAGGTAAAGTAATTAAGGAGATGGAAAATATAAAATGACAGTAAGACATATATTAGTATGAAAAAACTGTACATACCTCTTCAAAGTCTCAGAGGGGGAAAAAAAAAACTGGAGATCAGAGAAGAACATATACTTAAATAAAATTTTCCATAATGGATAAACATGATTCCACAGATAACAACAGGTTAAGTAAAGAGAAATTAACACCTCTATCAATGCCACTGAAATCCTAGAACATCAAAGACCAAAAGAAGATCTTTTAAGTAGCCTGAAAGCGAAGACAGATTATAAAAGACTACAATAGTTAAATCACCTCAAATTTTTCCTTTTTTTTTTTTTTTTTTCTTGAAAGAGAGAAAGAGAAGGAAGTGAGGGACAGAGGGAGAAACAGAAACTCAGGCAGGGTCCACACTCAGTGTGGAACCCAATGTGAGGCTCGATCTCACCACAAACTTGAGATCACGACCTGAGCCTAAATCAAGAGTTAGATGCTTAACCAACTGAGTCACCCAGGTGCCCTCAATCACCTAAAACTATTTAACAGTAATGGAAACCAGAAGACAGTAAAGTGTACCTATAAACTGTTGAAGGAAAACTATTGTTAACCTATTGTGTACCTAGGAAAATTTTTGTTCAAAAATAAGATAATAGTCATAAGGGCAAAATTTTTAAGAAATCAGGTAGGCACAAAACTGAAGCATTTGGCACCTAGAAATCTGCTTTAGGCAAACTGTGAAAGAATCTACTTTAAGAAGAATAATCATGCTAGGGCACCTGGGTGGCTCAGTGGGTTAAGCCTCTGCCTTCGGCTCAGGTCATGATCTCAGGGTCCTGGAATCGAGCCCCGCATCGGGCTGTCTGCTCATCAGGGAGCGTGCTTCCCCCTCGCTCTCTGCCTGCCTTTCTGCCTACTTGTGATCTCTGTCTGTCAAATAAATAAATAAAATCTTTAAAAAAAAGAGAAGAATCATGCTAGAAGGATGGTCTCAGACATAGGAAGTGATGGTGAAAACAGAATGATAAACAAACATTTCTAGTATAAAACAATAATGTCTATTGTATGGGATTAAACAAAAACAAAATATTCAACAAGAGTATGATATAAGACATAAGGGGAAGATGGAAGCTAAATGTTCCTCAGGGGGACAGCTTGGACACAGAATGTCAAAGCCCTGGCGAAATGAAGCATGCAACCAAAATGAGGTGTTGGAACCAGAAGGGCTTCTACTCTGCACTAAAGTCCTGCAGGTGGCATCTAGAGCATGGAGAAAGGTGTTGTCCTGAGGGTAATATAGTAGCTTGACCCAGGGAGCTCAGGTGGTGGCAAAGAAGAAACCTGTGGGAATGAAATAGCAACAGCAACAAGAAATTGGTTGCAGATAGGAAAATTGATCAAATAAGTATATTAAGGATGATGAAAACTATATTTCTCAGAGTTGCAAAAGGGAGAACAAATATGAAAAGCAGAAAGCTAAAAAGAATTCTGCAGTATTGGATTGGGATGGAAGGTATTGGTGTGAACTCATCATGGTGTTCAATATACATACCTAGTGTGGTCCACTAAGATGATCTGAGAGCAGCAACTTCCCAACAATATTGGGCACTTAGCGATCACAATGTGACTGCCAAATACTATTCTCCCCCAAAAGAACCATAGCTTCTTGGAGGGATGAGCCAGAGAATATACAAGATAGGTCTGGAACATCTTATGTGCCAGAAAGCAAAGAAATGCTCAAAAAATGAAAAGGAGGTATCAAAAGAATAAGGAACCCATCATGAATTAGTTTCCACTGGCCAAATACTGGATAATTTGAGCATCAAAACAAAGATGATGGTAATAGAATATATATCTTCCATTAAAATGGAAATCATGAGTCTGCACTGATATAAATAAACAAATGAATAAATTAAAATTTTGATGAGAAATGTGATATTTACATAGTTTCCAATTTCCTCTCAACGATATACTACTTAATATACTACTTAATTACAAAAGGAAAAGGATTACTTCACAGAAAGAAGCCTGCATACACTACATTCATCAACTGATCAATGTAAACATCATTTGTAGAGTGACATGAACATTAGCTATAAAACAACATCTAAAAAATAATAAAAATCATGTACCTCCTGATAGGAAGCAATAAGAATAGTGCAGCATCATTTCTGCAATATTCTTGTCAAAGAATAACCTGAATATAATCACAAGACAGACCAAATTTGAGGGATATTCTAAAATATACTGGCCTATACTCTTTCCACGTGTTAAAGTCATAAAATTAAGGAAGCACTGAATAACTATGCCAGACTAAAGGAGTCTAAATAAAGATGTGAAAACAAAATGCAACATGATTCTGAGATTAATCTTTTCACTATACAGGATGTTACTAGGACAACTGGCAAACTTTAAAGAGGTGTATGGATTAGATGTTGGTAATGTATCAATGTTAATTTCCTAATTTCAATAGTTGTATTGAGGTTACATTGGGGAAATGTCATCGTAGGAAATATAGTCGAATGTTCGGGTGCGATGAACCATAAAGTTTTTAAGTTTTTCTCAAATTACTCAGGAACAAGACATGTTTTTTTGTAGTGTGCTTGCAATTTTCTATAAATTTGAGACTGGTTTTAAAATACTATATATGAAAATGTATACACATATGGATACACTTACATGTACATATACAGATATACACACAAACATCAGGAAACAAAGTATTAAGACTGCCAGAACACTTATAAAAGAAAAGAGTGTACTCACCTGCTAGGTAGCAGGACATATTACACAGCAATAGGAGTTAGTGCACTTGATAGTAGCTCAGGGATAGATGAATTAACCAATGAAATAGAAATAAATGCCCAGGAAAGGACCTTTGCATATATGCAACTCTCATATGTGGCAGAGTCACCTAGCCAATAAGGGAGGAAGGAAGGTTGAGCCAATAAATGGTGCTGGGACAACTGGATATTCAGGTGGGACTTCTGGAAATGTTGCTCTGCTCTTCAAATCATCCTTTCAATTCTTCAACGAGTCCAGGTGCTTAACCCCGGGGTTGGGGACATCTGTGTGACCCTTCAAGTATTCCCAGCCAAGTGGTTTTTTTCTTGTGATCTTTTAATTTGTTCCATTTCCTAATTGTTTGCCAACATTAAAAAATAAGATGATATGATATAAAACTCTAGATGGCCATTTTTTTTCTTGAAAAATGATCCTGTACTTTCACTTGATGATAATAATTTACAGCTCAGTAGTGCTGCTCCCAATTTCAGGGAACATAGCTCAATTTACCAGAGAACTACTCCATGCATTTACATTGCCTACTGGGGACCACTAGACACCGGAGTTATCTATCCCAGGTCCAGTTAAAAGTGTTCTATTGCCGCATATGGCAACCACCAATTCTTTCCCAGCTTTGCCATGGTGGGTGGAAATCAAGTGTCAGTCATCACTGCTTTCTAGTTAGTTTCAACTTTGCACCTTGAGGAGTTGCCTCTCTGTCTTCCAATCAGATACTCAGATTGCTTTCTTTCCTGAACTCTGCTATTAATTTATTTATTCTTCATTAAAACTTAAAATAGTTTGCATCATTTTAGAGGGAGAAGGGAAGGGCATTTTTTTTTAAGATTTCTTTTTTAAAGATTTTATTTATTTATTTGTCATAGAGAGAGCACAAGCAGGTAGTGGCAGGCAGAGGCAGAGAGAGAAGCAGGCTTCCCGCTGGACAAGGAGCGCGATGCAGGACTCGATCCCAGGACCCTGGGATCATGACCCGAGCCGAAGGCAGCAGCTTAACCCACTGAGCCACCCAGGCATCCTGGGGAGGGCATTTTTAATAACAGTTTTTTTGAGGTATAATTCATACATCAAGATTTCACCCTTAAAATTCAGTGGTTTTTAGTAACTCACAATGTTGAATTTGTATCACCCCCAAAAGAAACCTCATACCCATTAGCAGTCACTCCCCATTCCTTGTTTTTATCTTTAAAACATTACTTCTGCTGAAGGTATTCTACTTTGGTTAAGTATTAAAGTCAACTCAATTATCAGACAATAGAACTAAAAGGACTTTGGAGAGCAGGTGTTTGTTTATCTGGACTCTCTTGGGATTTCTGAAATAAGACCCTATAGATCCACACAATATTATGTATTGTGCCCCCAAGGCTGTATCGCCTGGCAAATTAACTCTAATATCAGTGAAGTTTGCTTCTATGTGCCTTCTTCATTCCATAAATCTCTTACACTTTTTCAGGCTTTCCTCTTTACTTCTGGGTACCCAGAGCACACTCACAAATCTCCAGCCACCCAGCAGGAACCATTCAGATTCACCTTTCTTTGTTGGAATATTCCATGTTCCAAAAATGATCATACCGTCCCCACCCCATACCCATGTCACCAGTGCTTCTGTGAACTGAAATAATTTAAGTGTTAGGAGTAAAGCAACGATGATTAGCCACATTCAAATAAAGAAATGACAGCTAGTTGTATTTTTAAAATAAAGAGTTTTAAATGTGAAATTGTAGGCTTTAAGGGCAGAATTTTATTTCCAGTAAAGGAGGCATGAATAGGCAGGTTGGCAGATCTTTCCAGGCATGAGTGACTTGACACAAGTGGTTTTTCTACATTCTTAAGTACCATCTGTAAAGCTAAAATTTTTCTGCATTTTGCTCTAGTATAGCAACATGGCATAGTGAGAGTTCCAAGCTTTTTATTTATTTCTGTGGTGCAAACAGAAAGGAACCATAGGGTTGATAAAAGCAGAACTGAAGACCTACAGAATGCAGACAGTTCTCAGTAATGCCTTTAAGGACCTTTCTCTAATTATAAAAGTATTATACGCTAACAAGAGAAATTTTGGAGAATACAGACAAGTTTAAAAATATTTTAACTACTTTAAACCCCACTAGCCACTGTTCATATTTGGGTATATATTTTTTCTAATCTTTCTTATACTGAATATGTCAATTTCTAAAGCATTTTCTCCTCTTTAACTCATATGAGCTAAATTAAACTATTAACCCTTGATATAAATGTAAACTACTAACCTTAGAAATAGCTACCTTAATTTTAAAATTACTTTCTTAGAATTTTTAAAAGAAATTCAAAGTCATTGAGGACATTTACAAAATGCAAAAATTTATAAAGAAGAAAATAATAGTCACTTGTAATTCTACTCTCAAGTAATAACTACTGGCTTTCATAATTTAAATAAATTTAGCAAGGAAAAGTGTCTAGTCACCACACTGTTGCCTAAAAGAGCGGAAATTACTAAAGCTAGTGTTCTGGCTGGACTGACTGCCTTGTCAGCCTCTCCTAGATCATACGTGACATGGGTCCCTCCACTAACCAAAGGTGTTGGTAAGTTACTTTTCTCGTAACAGAATTTTGGTAAATTTTCTCAAAAGCTCACACAAGAGAGTAAAGAGACAAGATGAAGGCATACAGAAGACAAATGAAATAGCTTCCCAACAACCAGAAAGCCATAGTCACATTGAATATGACTTACTTTGTTAATTCCTCTTGCAAGTTGCATAGACATTGACATCCTATCAGTAATTCTTTAAAATAGCATCTCTTAAATCAATTAGAGTACATCAATATGACACTGTGAGAATCAGTGATCTGGAGACAACAGTTACATGTCATGTTCACTTTTCATTTATTTATTTTTTAATGGACAGAAATGCTGAATTTCACAAAAACAGGAAAAAAAAAAAGGAAAACATCCTTTAAGAACGATTGTTTTTACAAAGTCTTAACAAAAAAAAGTTGGCACTAAATCCAGAAAAGTCAAGCCATTCCTTTGGCACATCTCACTTTTCACACTCCTTTCCACAGTAATCAAGCATTCCCTCCATTGTGCTCTGCTCTAAAAGCAGAATAACTTCCAAGTACTCCTTTGTGACTATAACCATATTAGCAGTTAGGCTCTAAACCTGTAGCTACCCTGGGCTCCTCTGGGAATGCTGGGAATAGAGCTGGGGAGAGAGACCACCTTTACCACGGAAATATCCAGCAACACAGTATCAGTTCCAGTGCACAGAGAACTCAACATGGATTTCAGCAAGAAACTGGTTTTGTATTGTGTCATCAGTGAGGTATTAATTTCTATAAATAAAGGTGCTGTTTTACTCTTTTTAAATCATATCCTATGAAAACAAATGGAATTTTTCACCAGACTTTGAGAGTATGTTTGAAATGGTTTGATTTAAAATATAGACTATATACTATGCACAATCACGTTACTTATGTAAGGGCGGTAAGAGAGCATAATTTTAAAGATTTCTATTAGTTACATAGTATATATTTTGGGAAAAAATGCTTTACATTTTAAATGGAGAGGGCTCCAAATGTTCTTTAAGTTCCTAATATGATTAATGTCAATATTCCTTTGGCCAGAGCCATGAGAAATTATACTAGACAAAAAGCAACCTCAAAAATGAGCAAATCTTCAAATTTCACATCATCAAAAGCCTGGAAACAAAAATGAGAATTTTAAGTGAGTCCAAAGGTTGCCTGTAAAGGCTAATCTCTTGAGGGCACCCAGAAGAGGCATGTTCTGTCGAGGACACCTGAGACTGAAGCGCGATGTGAGGAATGGCTGACAACCAACTAAGAGGCATCTATTCTAGAACAGCTGAAACTGAGGCATGACCGGATGCCCATGTGACTGCAAATCCGGACAGGCTTGCCACCGATAGTTAAAAGTCCAGCCTGAGGGAAATTTGGCTGCCACTCAGGAGAAACATGCCATGCATATTAAGATCCCACGGACAGAGAAAACAAACAATGGTTTTAAATATGAGCCTCAAACCAAGGAATGTAATATCAATTCAATGTCTGAAATCTGTCGTAACAGATAAACAGTAAAAGTAGAAGTGCAAAGGTTCCAAGTTGAGGTCAATTAATTAGCCTCCAGAACTACTAGAATGGTTATCAACAGAGCAAAATAAAAACCGCACAATTTTTTTTTTTTTTTGGATGACATCAAGGTAAAAAAAAATCATTGTATGGCCACAGGCTGCAGTAAAAGGAAACTAGTGTTTTATACGCTGGATCCCACTGCTTTCCTTGGACCATCCTCACTTTTTTAAACCCCTATAGTTCCCATGAAGCATTTCTTTCACTCTAGACATTAATAGGCCACAAGTGTAGATGTTACAAAGTGTAGGCACTGGTTGGTAATTGAGCTGCTTCTCTATGTAATGTGTTTCACAATGAAAATCACATTCATATGTGCATTGTATGGCAAATGTATGTATATATGTATGCATGTGCATAATTACATATATCTTTTTACAAAGCTGTAAATTATTATAGCTCTATTTTAATTATTACAATTGTAAAAAAATATTACAATACTGACTTTTAAATGAATTTTATATAAAGATGATGAAGGGTATTCTAGGGAAAGCTGCTCAATACGGCTATATAAAAAAGAAAAAGAGTGATGCCTGGGTGGCTCTGTCAGTTGAGCATCTAGCTCCTGGTTTCAGCTCCAGTCATGATCTTGGGATTGCTGGATGGAGCCCCCCCATGGACTCTGTGCTCAGCACGGAGTCTCCTTATTTCCCTCTCCCACTGCCCCTATCCCCACTCGTGTGTGCTCTCTCTCTTTCTCTCCCTCTAAGATAGATAAATAAATCTTTAAAAAAAAAGAAAGAAAGAAAAAGAGAGCCAGAAAAAGAAATAGGAGAGGATAGGAGAAGAAAAGAAGATAACAGGAACAGGGACAGGAGGGAAGAACAACAACATTGCAGGTACTGAATCAGAGTTTAAAATTTTAAACTAATATAAACTAGTAAAGTAACTTTTATATAGGAAGATGAACTAGATACAGATTTTGGTTCATGGTAGAATACTGGAGTGGACATTCCTACCCTCAATATACTTTCTCTCTTTCTTCCAGTAGACCCCCAAACTTCACCTCTAACCCCCCTTTTTTTAACCTTTAAGGAACTTTATTCTCTCTGATTATGGTACACCTACCAATTACAGTTCCACAACTATCCCCAAAGGTAAGAACTACAAGTTACAGCAACCATACTCACTTCTGAGGAATTTAAAGATTATTTAAATTCATTTTAGAGAAAGAAACTGCATGAATGGGGGAGGGGCAGAGGGAGAGGGAGAGAGAGAATCTCAAGCAAACTCCTGGCTGAGCCAGAGCCAGACACAGGGCTCGATCTCAGGACCCTGAGATCATGACCTGAGCTGAAACCAAGAATCAGATGCTCAACCATCTGAGCCACCCAGGTGCTCCCTGAGGGATTTAAATTAGAGCAAAGACCTATACATGGACATGTTTGTGTCTGGTTGATCCAATGAAGTCATCTAAGAAAGAATGCTTTGTTTCCTAAAGCTGAAAACCACAGAGAAACTTTAGCTTCTGTCTTCTATTTTGTCAAGCTAATGTGTATTCTGCAGACAGATCTCATTTTCTTGCTTAAGTTATGGTTCCTTTTGCTTTAGGCAAAGGGTTCTAGGCCATATCTCCGTGGATTCAGGGACCATTTCTAATTTCACTCACTATTACATCTCCTGTGCTTGTCTCTGCATTGAGCTCTTGGAAGGCATTTAACTATTTGTCAAATGATGAAAGAACATGAGTGAATAGGTATACCCCAACCCCTGAAAATACTTCCTGCCTTTAAGATTTAAAGAGTAATTTACATTTTAAATCTAAATAGTTGTGCTAATTTTCATTAAACATCCCAAATAATATAACAGAGATGAGCTGAGTATTATTATAAAAAGTTGGATTTTAAAAAGCAAAGAAAAATTAGAATATTTTAAAAATGACTTTTGCAGTTTCCATTACATGTTCTATTTTATAAAAGTATAATTTGTAAGTAGTTTGTACTTATTCTCATAGATGAATAACATTTTAACACACTTTTCATTCTTACCTGTGTACAGATTATTTGCATGAATTATTTTGTTTTCTCAAAACCATCAGTTCACTAAAATTAATTGCTACTTTTAATATTTTGAGTGCTGTTATGAACTAAATGTTTGTGTCTCCCCCAAAATTCATATGTGGAAATCGAATCCCCAATATGATAGTATTTGGAGATGGGGCATTTGGGAGATATTTCGGTTATGAGGATATAGCCTTAGTAAATGGGACCAGTGCCCTTACAAGAAGAGGCCAGAAAACCACTTTTACACTATGTGAGGATACAGCAAAAATTTGACAGTCCAACATCAGAATCCAACAATGCTGGCACCCCAATCTTAGATTTTCAGTCTCCAGAACTGTGAGAAATAAATTTCTGTTGTTTATAAGCTACCCAGTCTGCTGTACTTTGTTATAGCAACCCAAACTAAGACAAGGACATTGGCCAATGATTACCAAATTTAGTACATGTCCCTCTGAGGATTCATGAAGGTTTTCTAAGAACTTTGTAGGCAGTGAAACACTTAAGAAAATCCATTTTCATATTCTCATGTCTACTTTTTGCCAAAATTGATCTGCCTGAGAATAGGTTTGTGGTCAAAGCATCAATTCGGTTTATATTTTCTATCTTCCTTTCTCACAACCAAGCTTTCCCCATAATACAATAGAAACAGTTGTGTTTTAACCCTTCCAACTCTTACCAAAAAGTGTCTGAAATCTTTTTTAACCAAGTTAACATAAGCTTTTGATAAAGCTTTTGTCTTTTCTTTCTCACACACTTTACTGTTTTAGACAGTGGGGCATTAGAAATGTGGTATTTTGCCTGTGTTAGAATACTCTAAAATCAGATATATTTATAGAGTTGGGTCAAAGGAGTAGTGACCATTTTCTTCTAAAGATCTATCTTCTATCTCCCCAATTCTTGCCAAAGAAATTGTTGATGCTGAGGAAAATCCTGAGAGAAAAAAGCAATAAAATTGTGCTGGTAAATATTGAAGGGCATTGTAGGTTATTTTATTTAGGTGAAAACTCATAGATAAACTCTGTCCTGTCTATCTATTATCTATCTCAGGATATAAAGAGTTAAGATTTACAAAAATTCATGTTCTCTTTCCCCACCCTATCTTTCCTTTCAGAATGATTTAGTTCAAAAACCAGTAGGTATGGGCACCTGGGTGGCTCAGTGGGTTAAGCCTCTGCCTTCCGCTCAGGTCATGATCTCAGGGTCTGGGATCATCAGGCTCTCTGCTCAGCAGGGAGCCTGCTCCCTCCCCACCCCCCCACTCCCGCCACCGCCTGTCTACTTGTGATCTCTGTCAAATAAATAAATAAAATCTCTAAAAAACAAAACAAAACAAAACCAGTAGGTATGACAGAGCAAAAAAACACAGCTAGGGAAAGGAGTGCAAGCCCAGCACTGAGTGTTTAAGCAAGGTGAAGGAGGCATCTGCACACTGCCCATATGTGTGTTGTCAGAGCTAAGAGGTATGTGAGAAGGTTGTGGGAGTGGGGAATGTTGGTTGTTGGTAACAGGAGGTTGTTTGCATAAAGGTGGGACTAATCAAATGAGTAAATACATTGATGGGATCTGAATTTCTTATTGTCAGAGAAGAGTTATATATGCATATATATTCATATGCATTACACATATTAAAATGTGCATTTCTTTTAAGATTTTATTTATTTATTTAAGAGAGAGAGAGTGTACCAGTGGGAGGAGAGGCAGAGGGAAAGGGAGTAGCAGGCTTCCTGCTGATCAGGGAGTCTGATGTGGGGCTTGATCCCAAGACTCCAGGATCATGACCCAAGCCGAACGCAGACACTTAACTGAAGCTAAGCCACCCAGGTGCCCCTAAAATATGCATTTCTAATTAAACTTTACTTTTTAGATTTATCTATCAATTTCTGTAATATATTTGTTTCTTTGATTAATAATGTGCCAATAATAAATGTAATGATAACTTAATCCAGATGAAGGGAAAATAACATTTAGGTCCTCTGGTCACTGAGAATATAAAAAATATAATTTCAATTTATATACTTTTTTTTATACCAGAAAGATACAAATTGTTATCAGTAAAAGACATCCAAGCATAAAAATGTATTATGTTAGGATAAAATTTTGTGGGAGAAATGGAATGGAAATATGAGTTCAAGGAGAAAATGGAACAATGTAAAATTTCTGGTTGTTAAAGAAGAACTTATTCATGGATTTTTAAAAACTGATGATGGTGGGCATAAAGTATAGTATTTAAATTATATCAAATAGATATACTATGTCACTACAGTATTTAAATTATATGAATAGCTTTGTTGAAATGAATATTACAACTTTTATATCAAGTGTCAATAATTAAGGTATGGCAGAAATCATATCTTTTGAAATTAATTGATGATGAAAAAATTTCACTGTCAATTTTTTTTCAAAGACTTTATTTACTGATCTGACAGAGAGAGAGATTACAAGCAGGCAGAGAGGCAGGCAGGGGAAGGGGGAAGCAGGCTCCCCACCGAGAAAAGAGCCCGATGCAGGGCTTGATCCCAAGACCCCGAAACCATGACCTGAGCAAAGGCAGAGGCCCAACACACTGAGCCACCCAGGCACCCCTCATTGTCAATTTAAAAATGGACAAAAAAGTAAAAATAGTTTCCAAAAATTGTTAGGGACATGCAAACAACCCCTAAAGGTAAATATTTCATATGTGTTTATAACTAGAAATATAGAAATTCACAAAAATTAATGTTTCCAAGTACATAATAGTATGTGATGAAACCTGGAAGGTCTGTTTGACTCTGATTCTCTAAATTTCTCACTGCACCTTCACTTTCCCAGATTTCCCTCACTCCGCTTCACTTCCTGTTCAGCTCACTGACCCTGTGGAACTGACCTGCAGGGCCTACAAGACCACCACAAGTGCTTGGCTGCAGACTCACAAAAACAATCACATAGAGACACTATACCTTCCCATAAACTTCTGCATGAGCTCCTCCTTCTCAGTCCGCTTTGGCAGGGGTGTTTGGCTTCGGGAGTTTTCTATAAGCGCCAACATGTCCAACTGCCACAGTGCTTCAGGAGGCTGGTTAGTGCTTCCTTCTCTGGTCTTCCAAATTTCCCTTCTGTACTTTCATTTCCCTAGCTCCTCCCACAATTATGTAAAGTTTAAATCTCATAATAAATCTCTTATTCTTATAATATGCATGATGGGGGCACCTGGGTGGCTCAGTAGGTTAAGCCTCTGCCTTCGGCTCAGGTCATGATCTCAGGGTCCTGGGATTGAGCCCCGTGGTGGGCTCTCTGCTCAGCAGAGAGCCTGCTTCCCCCCCCCCCCCCCCGCCCGCCTGCCTCTCTGCCTACTTGTGATCTCTGTCTGTCAAATAAATAAATAAAATTCTTTTAAAAAAATATGCATGATGACTCTGCTTCTTCACTGACACAATTATTTTTACCTAAAATAATTTCTGAGTAATAGAATCTGAGTATTGGGAATATGGAATTGGTTCTCTGATCTGGCTAGATTTAAAGATAATTAGGATCCTGTTGCCAGTGACAAATGGGGCAGTGATAGTCCATGGCATGCAGTGAAAACACTACCTAAAGTGTCACCTATAGCCACTTGGAAAGAGCTTGCATGTCCAACAAGTGGTTGCTGGTGCAGAAAAATTTAGTGGAAATATGAGTAAATTTACTAGATTGATCTGGTTGGTTCTAAATGTGCTGGAGAACATGGAGAAAGAAAAAATGAGATTAAGGCTTTAAAATTCCAACTGGAAGTCTTGCTAAGGAACCAAAAAGCCTCTATAACTGCCCTGAAGTTAACTTTATCTTCTATAGTCACAGAATTGAAATTTCTAAAAACCAAATCCAAAACTTAATCCAGAGAAAGGCTGTATAACAATGTAAATTTAATTCATAACTTCTCAGCGTCTCTTAGGGAATTGAATGGAAAAGAAAGAAACCCCCAAATTTGAGAGGAGGGCATATAGGCAAATTCTAATAAAGCTGAGAATTTTGAATATCCAAATTCTGCAGTTCCCTTTGACATTTAAATCAGTATTTCTACAAGTTTCTGAGATCAACCTCCTCTTGTCTGAAGTAACTATAAAAGATCTCTTACTCAGTACTGCACATCCTCCTCAGCATCAACTCCCATCACCTCTCACTGCTTCTAGCTCTATAAACAGATTCACATCCCAGATGGCTCTAAGGGTCCAGCTACAAAGCACAATCCATAAGGATGAACCATAGACATCAAGGGATGGGAGGGAGAATTAAGATTATATTATAAGACACTTGCACTACTTGAGAGGTAGAATAATATTATTTGAAAGTGGGCTTGAATTAGTTGCAAATTCTAGGGTAACTGCTGAATAAAGAAATAAAAGAGGTATATTTGATATGCTAAGAGAGCAGAGAAAATGGGATCATATAAAATGCTCAATTAAAACTTCAAAAAGTGGTGGGCACCTGGGTGGCTCAGTCAATTAAGCATCAGCCTTTGGCTCAGGTATGATCCTGGGGTCCTGGGATTGAGTCCCACATCGGGCTCCCTTCTCAGTGGGGAACCTCCTTCTCCCACTCCCTCTGCCCACCCTTGTCTTGTGAGCTCTCTCTCTCTGAAATAAATAAATAAAATCTTTACCAAAAAAAAATCTTCAAAAGGCATAAAGAGCACAGAGAACAAAATACCAACAGAACAAAGGCAACAAATAGAAAACAGTAACAGTAACAAGTATAGTAGAAATTGATCCACCTATATCAATTATCACTTTAGACCATTATAATAATGACCTAAATGCACCAGTTGAAAGACAAATATTATCAGGGTGGATCAGAGACTCAACTATGTATTGTTTATGACAAGCTCACTTTAAATATAAAGACGGACATAAATTAAACCACCTGGATGGTTCAGTGGGTTAAAGCCTCTGCGTTTGGCTCAGGTCATGACCCCAGGGTCCTGGGATCGAGCCCAGCATCGGGCTCTCTGCTCAGTGGAGAGCCTGCTTCCCCCTCTCTCTGCCTGCCTCTCTGCCTACTTGTGATCTGTCTGTCAAATAAATAAATAAAATCTTTAAAAAAAAAAAGTAATGTACTTAACTTTAATAGGTTAAATATAACTTAACAATTTAAAAAATTAGAAATCTTACAATGTCAGCTTTCAGATCACAGTGGAATTAAACTAGATCAATAAGAGAATGATAGCTGGAAAATCCTCAAGTATTTGGAGAATAAACAGTACACTTTTAATTGACACAGGGGTCAACAAAGACATGTCATGAGAAATTTAAAAATATTTTGAAGTAAATGAAAATGGAAACACAGTCATCAAAATTGTGGGGTGCGGCAAAAACAAAATTTAGAGGGGAACTTACAGCATTGAATATGTATATTGGAAAAGAAAAAAGATCCAAAATCAATCATCTAAGGAAATTAGATCCATCTTAGGAAACTAGAAAATGAAGAGCAAATTAAATCCAAATATTGCACAAGAAAATAAGTAAGATTTAGAGTAGAAATCAATGAAAATGAAAATAGAAAAATCAATAGAGAAAATCAATAAAATCAAAAGCTGGTGCTTTGAAGAAATCAATAAAATTGATAAGCCTCTAGCAGGTTAATTAAATAAAAAAGAAAAAGGATGCAAATTACTAATATCAAAAATGAAAGAGGGGGCATTAATACAGATTTCATGAATATTAAAAGGATAATCAAGTAATAAAGAATTTATAAAACTCTATGTGCATGAATTTGATAACCTTAATGGAAAGTACCAATTCTTTGCAGGACAGAATCTATCAAAACTCAAACAAAAGAAACAGACAATCTGATAGGCCTGTATCTATTAGAGAATCTGAATCAGTAATTAATAATCTTCCAAAACAGATAGCAGCCGGTCCTAATGGGTTTACTGGTGAAGATCACCAAACAGTTAAGGAAGAAATTATGCCAATTTTCTACAATCCCTTTCAAATACAGAAGCAGAAGGAACACTGTATAATTCATTCTATGAAGTCAGAATTACCACAATTTCAAAACTAGTACATTTTAATGCACAGAGATCTTTGGTATCAGGTAAGTGATTATGGTATTCCTAGAAAAGATAAATAGGTAACCTACTAAAGTCTTAGTTGATTTTTATAAGCAGAAAAGCTCTAAATCTAAAAGTTTCACTTGATTTACCACAAATTACGGTTCTCCAATGAATTCTTTTATTTGAACCGGTTTGCAGATTCAAACCCATTTAATAATGAATAGGTCCACTCCCCTGAAGCAAAGGCCCTGCTACACTGCCAAAAGTTTTATTGTAAATCTTCTTCCTAGGCTGTTTTCAAAGGGACATACAGCCATTGTGCTTGGTGAAAAAGAAATTACTAGACAATTATGAAATCAAAAGATTAATGGGGTTTGGCTTATGTCCATCTTATAGCAGGCTCCCTAAATGAATGCACTCAATGGTTGTTTCCTCACTTACAGAATGCATAATTAGAATAAATATACTCAGGATGCCTTCGTGGCTCAGTTAGTTATATGCTTGCCTTCAGCTCAGGTCATGATCTCAGGGTCCTAGAGCGAGTCCTGCACAGGGCTCCTTGCTTGGCAGGGAGCCTGTTTCTCCCTCTGCCTGCTTCTCCCTTTGCTTATAATCTCTCTCACTCTCTGACAAATAGATAAATAAAATCTTAAAAAACAAAAAGGGGGGGGGAATAAATATACTCAGCAATTGGCTAAATCCCCACATTGTCCCTTGACCTGGAGACAGAAGGTTATTATGGTAGGAAAAGTTAATGAAAATTTCTAGGACTACCTCTAGCTAACAACAGAGCAAACTAAAAGAAATGCCACATTTATAGAGGGATATTAGCAGATATTAATACCTTTTAATTTGCCTATGTGGATGGTGCAGAGGACATATTAATCTTAAAGAACAACAAGAGCATAGAACAAGTTTAATTAGGTGATGATTTAAATTAGAGCTGCTTTTCTAGATGTGGTTTAATCATCATAGCACAGTAACACATCCCCTGGTGTGGTAGCTATTAATCTGGCAAATGCAGTTTGCCTCACCTAGAAGGGCCAGCAATAAATGCTAATTTTCTTACCTATATCAAATCCCCATCCCTTGTCATAATCATAATCCAAAGAGACCTTTATTGTTTCTTCATTCACAAGGTAATACCTTGGTCCACTACATTGATGTTATCATGCTTAGTGGACCTTGTGAAGAGGAAATTAAACCTTTCTAGACATTGTTAGACATATGTATACCCCCTGGCTGTAATTTTTAGGGGTACACATAGGTATACCCCCTGGCTGGAATTTTTAGGGGTACACATTTGTATACCCCCCGGCTGCAATATTTAGGGGTCAAGAAGGATAAGTTGCTGCGACTCACTTCTCCTTCCTTTTATGTCTTTTTGGATTTTTGAGGCAGCATATACTCACTTGGGTCTGATACTACTATCTACTTACTGAGTAACCCAGAAGACTTCCAGGATTGACTAAAGTCAAAAGCAAAACACAGTTATGAACAGGTTCAGGCTGTAATGCAAGTGGCTCTCTTACTTTGCTCATTTGACCTAGCTGATCTGATGGTGTCAGAAGTGTCTATGGAAGATGGATATGTTGTATGAAGCTAATGGAAGGTCTCTAATGGTGAATCACAGAACAAACCTTGAAGATTTCAGAACAAAGCCACCATTCTCTGCATATAACTATTCTATTGAGAAACAACCTTTGGCTAGCCTCAGGGTTCTCCTGGAAAGAAAAACACTTGATGGAGGTAACCAAATTACTGTGAAAATTGAGCTTCCCAAATTGAACAGGGTCTGACTCACCAAACCATAAAGTTGGATGTATACATCGGGTCTCCGTCATCAAGTAGAACTGTTCATTATCAGGCTAAGAAAATCTTAGAAGCACAAGTTAATTCTGTAAGTAAGTATCTCAGACTTCCAAGTCTCATATTGCTGCTACATTACCTCCTATCTCAACCCACAAATATTTTCTATGATCTGATGACTTCAGAAGAAAAAAAAGAAAAATCTCAGCCTGCTTTACAGAGACTGCTGCATGATATGGTGGCACTACCCAAAAGTAAACCCCTGTAATACTATAGCCCCATTCAGGAGTGGCCCTAAAAAAATAGTTGTGAAGGGAAATCCTCCAGGTGGGCAGAAGCTCATAGTACAGTTTGTTAAGCATTCAACTCTTGGTTTCAGTTCAGGTAGTGATCTCGGGATCATGAGATCAAGCTCTGAGTCAGGATCTGCACTGAATGCAGAGTCTGCTTAAGACTCCCTCTCCCTCTACCCCTTCCTCCTACCACATGCTCGCTCTCTCTCTCTCTCTAAAATAAATAAATCTTTGAAAAAATGAAATCTTATAGTCTAAGTAGTCAAAGAACAGATTGGACTGAGCTACTTTAAGGAATCAAGGACAGTTTTCCCTAAGTAAATAATGCTTACTTTCAATTCAGAAGCAGAATCAGAATAGCCAGTCCATGAAGGGGTAGATGTCGGATTGCAATGGGGAGAAAGATTATGATAAAGGCTTAAAGAGAACCAGGATCATTAAAGGAACCAAATGTGAGTCAGCATTAGAGTGCTGTAGGAGCTAGTAAGGGAAGATAAGCCTAGGGTTTAGTTGTTGAGGACCATGAAGGTTAAGGATTTTGAATTTTATCCAAAAAAAAAGAAAAAAGGTTGTGACATTGTAGCAACTTAAAATATTAAAGTGACATGATTGGATTTGCCTCTAAAAACAATCATATGGTTGGGGTGCCTGGGTGGCTCAGTTGGTTTCGCGTTGGACTCTTGGTTTCAGCTCAGGATATATATATACACACACACACACACACACACACACACACACACACACACATATACATACACACACACACATATAGCTAAATATATATAAATATATATATCACTAAATATATGTTTATATATATATAAAATATATGTATCACTAAATTTCAGATATACACATACACACATATATGTAATACATTTCTTTGTCCATTCATCCACTGATGGACACCTAAGTTGTTTTTATATCTTAGCTATTGTAAATAAGACTGCAATGAACATGGAAGTGCATACGTCTTTTTAAATTAGTGTTTCATTTTCTTCAAATAAACGCCCAGAAGTGGAACTGCTGAATCATATGGAAGTTTTATTTATTTATTTATTTATTCTTGAGGAACCTCTATACTGTTTTCCACAGTGGCTACACCAGTTTATATTCCCATGAACAATACACAGAGGGATTCCCTTTTCTCCACTTCCTTGCAAATACTTGTCTGTTTGATAGCAGCCATTCTAACAGGTGTGAGCTACTACCTCCTTGTGGTTTTGATTTACATATCCCTGATGATTAGTGATGTTGGATATCTCTTCATGTAATTGTTGGCCATCTGTACTTCTTCTTTGAAAAAGTGTTTATTCAGATCTTTTGCCCATTTTTAAATTGGATTGTTTGTTTTGCTATTGAATTTTATGAGTTATTTATATAGTCTGAAATTAACTCCTTATCAGATTTGCAAATATTTTCCCCATTCAGTTAGTTGGTTGCCTTTTCATTTTGTGGATGGTTTCCTTTGCTGTGCAGAATCTTTTTAATCGATGTAGCCCCACTTATTTATTTTTACTTTGCTTTTGGTGTCAAATTCAAAAAATCTTTACCAAGATTGATGTCAAAGTGTTCACCACTTATGTTTTGTTCTAGAAGTTTTACGGTTTCATGTATTACATTCAAGTCTTAAGCCATTTTGGGTTAATTTTTGTGTATGGTGTAAGCTAATGGTGCAATTTCATTCTTTTACATACGGCTATCTAGTTTTCCCAAAATTTATTAAAGAAACTATCCCTTCCCCATTCTATATTCTTGGTTCCTTTATCATAAATTGATTGGCCATATATGTGTGGGTTCATTTCTGAACTTTATTCTGTTCTATTAATCTATGCACCTGTTTTTATGCTAATACCATACTGCTTTTTTAAAAGAATGTAAAATTTTTTACTTATAAAATCTTTTTAAAAAATGGATTGTGGTGGGTGTCAAATCACTGTGGTATTTAGATTCTACTGAATACATTTTAAAGTGATAGAACAGTTTCATTTTTAAAGTTACATATTTATAACATATACCTACAATTAACTTTTTGTAACTACTTAAGTTTCTAATACAAAATATTAATCCTCAACTTAAAAATTCTTTACAAATATCAAATCATTATGTTGTACATTATGTATGTATATAATTGATATTACATACCAATTATATTTCATAATAAAGCTCTTATGGAGCTATGTAAGCAAAATGTTTGCTTTGGCTATGTGTGATATTTTGTGTTTCCATGCAAATTTTAAGGTTGTTTGTTCTATTTCTGTGAAAAATGCCATTGAAATTTTGATAGAGGTTGCATTGAATCTGCAAATTTGTTTGGGCTCTATGGATATTTTAACAATATTAACTCTTCCAATCCATAAGCATGGAACATATTTCCCATTTATTTGTGTCTTCCTATATTTCTTTCATTAAGGTCTTATAATTTTCAGTGTACTGGCCTTTTACATCTTTAGTTAAATTTATTCCTAGGCATATGATTGTTTTTGATGCAATCTGAATAGGATTATATTTCTTAATTTCTTTTCCTGATAGTTCATTATTAGTGTGTAGAAATGCAACAGATTTTTGTACATTGATTTTTCATTCTGCAACTTCACTGAATTCACTTATTCTAACAGTTGTTTTGGTTTTTTTTTTGGTGTAGTTTTTTGGGTTATCTATGTACAATATCATGTCATCAGCACATATTTTTACTTCTTCATTTACAAATTGGATGACTTTTATTTCTTTATTTTTTCTTTACTTCTTTTTCTTGCCTAATTGCTCTGGTTTGGATTTCCAGTACCACGTTGAGTAGTACATACTATACTTACTTTACTCCTGATCTTAGAGGAAAAACTTTCAACTTTTCATCACTGAGTCTGATGTTACCTGTAGGTTTGTCATATATAACCTTTATTACTTTGAGGCACAGTACACTTTTTTAGACTTTTTATCACAAATTAATGTAGAATTTTGCCAAATGCATTTATTAACATAACTATAATTTTGTATCCTTCATTCTGTCAATGTGGTTTATCACATAAACTTGCAGATGTTGTCATCTTTGCATCCCTGAAATAAATTTTGACTTGATCATTCCATATGGTCCTTTTGATGTATTGATGGATTCAATGTGCTAATGTTTTGTTGATTAACAAATGTTAATCATGATAGTGGCCTATCATTTCCTTTTCTTGTGACATCCTTGTCTGGTTTTAGTATCAGGGTAATGCTGGCCTCATAAAACTAATTTGAAAATGTTCCATCCTCTTGTATTTTTACAATAATTTGAGAAGAATTGGTATTAATTCTTCCTTTAATGTTTGGTAGAATTTACCAGCGAAGCCATCTGATTTTAGACTTCTGTTTGTTGAGAGAATTTTGATTACTGATTCAAGCACCTTACTGACAATAGCTCTGTTCAGATATTCTATTTCTTCCTGATTCAGTCTTGGTAGGTGTATATTTCTGGGAATTTATCCATTTCTTCTAGATTATCAAACTTGTTGGTATATAACTGTTCACAGTAATCTCATATGATCCTCTGCATTTCTGTGGTATAAGTTGTAATGTCTCCTCTTTCATTTCTTTGTGAGTCTACCTGAAGTTCTGTCAATCTTACTTATCTTTTCAAAGAACCAGCTTTTAGTTTCATTGATCTTTTCTATTGTCTTTTAGTCTCTATTTCATTTATTTCTGTCTGATTTTGTTATTTCCTTTCTTCTACTAAGTTTGGGCTTCATTTGTTCTTTTCTTGTTCCTTGAGGTATAAAGTTAGATTGTTAATATTTGAGATTTTTCTTGTTTCTTTATGTAGGCATCATCACTATGAACTTCTCTCTTAAAATTGCCATTGTTGTGTCCCATAAGTTTTGGTATATTGTATTTCCATTTGCATTCGTCTCAAGGTATTTTTTTTTCTCTTTCACCCACTGATTATTTAGTGAGATGTTGTTTAATCTCCATATATTTGTAAATTTTCCACTTTTCTTCTTGTAATTGATTTCTAGTTTTATACCATTGTAAAATATACTTGGTATGATTTCCATCTTCTTCCTAAATTTATTAAGATTTGTTTTGTGGCCCAACATATGGTATATCCTGGAGAATATTTCATGTGCACTAGAGAAGAATGTGTATTCTGTTCCTTTTGGATGAAATATTCTGTATTTATATGTTAAGTCCATCTGGTCTAATGTGCCAATTCAGGCTAATATTTCTTTATTGATTTTCAGTTTGGATGATCTATGTCTTGCCATTGATGTAATTGGATTTAATTGTAATTAAAGTCCCTTACTATTATTACATTGCTATTTATTCCTTTAGGTCTGTTAATATTTGCTTTATATATTTAAGTGTCCCTTTATGGGTGGCTAAATATTTAGAAATGTTATATCCTCTTGTTGGATTGATGGCTTTATCATTATGTAATGTCTTTCTTGTACGCTTAGTACAGTCTTTGTTTTAAAATCTATTTTGTGTGATATAATAGCTAGCCCAGCTTTCTATTGGTTTCCATTTGCAAGGAATATCTTTCCATCTCTTCACTTTCAGTCTCTGTGTGTCTTATATCTGAAGTGACTCTTTGGTAGGCAACACATAGATGGATTATTTTTCTTTTATCCATTCAGTCACTCTATGACTTTCAGTTAGAGAATTTGGTTCATTTAGATTTAAAGCAGTTATTGATAGGGGTCTACATATTGCTATTTTGTTCATTGTTTTCTAGGTGTTTTATTCCTTTCTTCTTCTCTTGAACTTCTCCTTTGTGGTTTCATGACTTTCTTTATTAGTATGCTTAGATTCCTTTCTCTCTGTTTAGAGTTTGTAGCAGGACAGAGTAGCATTTGGGATCAAATCCTTTGACATGGAGATCAAGCAAAGGAATAACTCGTGAAGGAGACTAAGAGACAGCCAAAGGTAAGAGGACTTTTAGGAGTGTATTGTCCTACAGGTGCAGAGAAAAAAGTATTTCATGAGACTGAAGGAACTGCTAAGAAGGCAAGTAAGATGATGACTAAAAAAATGAGCAGTAAATCCAGCACCAAGGAATTGGGTTATTGGAGGTCATATTTGAGTTATTGGAGTTATATTTCATATATTAGAGATCATATTTTATATTAGAGTTATATTTCAGAATTCTATCTCAGAATCCTATCTCTGAAGAATCCTATCCTTCAGATTTTGGTCACCTGGGTCTAGGGCTCCTAGGCTGCTGCTTCATGAATTAGGAAAAATACCCTTGCTTCCTTTTACATTACATGTCATTACATGTGATATGTGGGTAACAAAATGATACTACTTTGTGTTACTGTGCTACTAGTATCTTGCAATCTTACAGAAATTCAGCAAAATTGTTCTCCCCCGCTCCTTGAAAAGCCTTCATTTTCTAAGGCTCTGTCTCAAGTTCCGAAGGAAGTGAAGGGAAAGAGAGGTAAAGACATAGGAAAAAGGAATGACTACTAATCCCAAAATTATCCCTTCTCTCTCCTATAGACTCTACCTCTGAACAAGTGTGTGTATTTCATGTGGTCCAAAATCTCTTCTAGTGGACTGGTGGCAGAACCACTCCTTCTTTTTTTTCTTTTTCTTTTGTCCTCAACACTGATAAATCCTTGTACTAAACATAATGAAGCTGTCAAAATGAGGACCCTGCTAGATACAATTGAGATGTTTTCTTTCCAAAAGAGATACCTTACTGAGCCTTCAGAGAGACAACTTATTTATTATCTTGGCATGTGACTCTTGCAATGTCTGAAAATCTACTGCACATTGTTTTTTTTTTTTAGAGAAACAAAACAAAATTCAGTAAGATCAGTCCCAGTATCTATCCCTGGGACCTGAACTGTTCTTTTTATTTCTCAGAAATAACTAATTAAGCCTACCCCTTGCTCTCTCACTTAGATCTGTATTCATGGTGTTTTCCTCAAATTAAAGCTTCAATGTTATGTAAATATTGACCCAAGATTTAGAAATATTGTTTAGAAGAACTAAATTGCAAGGCAGGCTGATACAGAAGAGATCTAGAAATGCATTCTATATAGTGAGGCAAACCTATATAGTAGAAAAAGTACTACTGATATTCAGATTAACAAATGAGTATTCATCAGCTTCCACAATCTGGCTCTTGAACTTGGTCAAGCTTATAGGAATATTGCATAGATAAAATGTATATGAAGTTATTTAGCTTGGTGATCAGCACATAGTGGGAACTCGATAAATATTTGTTTCATTTTATTTCTTAACATTAGTTTTCTAATTTTCATCCATTTAACAAATATTTCTGAGAATCTACAAAGTGACACATACTCTGCCAAGCATTATGTGTACACCGATGAAATATAGACAGAGACAGTGCTTGTTGTCAGGGAAGTTACCAGGTATGTGTATAAAGTGAAGACAATATTCAGCTCACTAGAAGATCAGGTGGTCACATGAGATAATAATTGAAAATGCCTTATTGACTCAAAAGACCTATGCTGGTTCATTTTCATACTTCTAATTACAAAATAACTGTGTTTTGATTCCTGATACAGAAATACAGAGAAAAGTAGGAAGGCAGAATTCTAATACATATCTCAACTTTTGTGTGAGCATAAGAAAGTTCCTTAAAGCATTACACTATGTTTATTTGGCATGAGGGCTGTATAAATGCCAGAGGGCTAAGTGTTTTTGCTGAGAATGTCAGTGAAAATCTAGATAAGGAATAGATCTTTAGATTTCTGACATAAAGTAGAAGCAAAGGCAAATAGACATGGCGAAAGAGAAAGAATTTTGGGGTCCTGGAACACCCACAGGTGGTAGGAGGAAACTCTGAAAAGCCTGAATTAGTCCTTGCACTTTTCTAGACCAAGAATCTAGCCTGAGAGACAAGTGGAGAAAAGACACGGTATGACTATAAGTTGGATTCTCTGAGGCATTTATAAATGCAGAAAGTATGCATGTTGATATTTGTCAGTCCACATACACCCTGATTGGCCAATCACTGTCATTAGAGTGTCTTTAAGAATGGGAGAGAGAGGGGGCGCCTGGGTGGCTCAGTGGGTTAAAGCCTCTGCCTTCGGCTCAGGTCATGATCCCAGGGTCCTGGGATCGAGCCCCGCATCTGGCTCTCTGCTCAGCGGGGAGCCTGCTTCCCTTCCTCTCTCTCTCTCTGCCCACCTCTCTGCCTGCTTGTGATCTCTGCCTGTCAAATAAATAAATAAAATCTTAAAAAAAAAAAAAAAAAGAATGGGAGAGAGAGGATATGATTCTTTTCTAATTTCCCTAACATCTACTTACATTTCTGAAAGAGAAAATGATTAATTTCACTTAATTTTTTAAAATTGCTGTTGTTGAAGATGATGACTTTATTAAATAATTTTTAATAATTTTAATAAATTTACATTATTATATTTATATATTATATACTTTAATAATTTTGAAATATTATATGCTCATTGTTCAGAAGAAATTTTTTTGATAGCTTCTAGACATGGGAGACTCCAGTAGCTTCCTCAAATAAAAGACGTGAGTTAAATTGCTTTACATTACAGAGGCAGGTCATATTTGATTTGAAGAGGAAAATTCTGGAGTGAAAGTAGAACCAGAAAGTGCGAACTTTGTTCGGGAAAAGAAAAAGATGTTTCCTATTGCAATGTGGTCTGAGAGGGTCGGGGACATAAAATGTTGAGGATTTGTGTGAGTGTGCAATTTTGCATTGCTGTACAATGTGATTTCTTACAAATTTGCAGCAAAGACTTTATCGCCTGCTGGGTTTGGTTTCTTGTAGAAACAAGTGAAGTTACAGAGTTCTGCCTTCTGGTTGCTAGTTGCTGTAGGGTCAAAACACATCCCACCCATGCAGCCATAGGAAGAAGCTCTTGGCTGATGCTGGGTTATGTATGTGTATACATGTTTTAGTTGTATTTCAACCCTGGTACGCAAACAATTAGACTGCTTTTCAGAATTAGTACAAATCAATTAATTTCTTTTTGTAGTAGTGCAAGGTTTGCTCATAAATCAGAATATTAAAACTTCCAGTGTATATATGGTTACAATTATTAATTGCTTTTATAAATACAAAAATTAGGCAATATTGGTAGAAAAAATATTAGACTTCAGGGAAAAGGGAAAAAGGAATGGATCAACCACAGAAATGTTCATGATCAGAAAACTGCACGAGGAATTAAGAAAAAAGTCTCAGAACACCTTGCAGGAATGAATTTTACCATTTTTCAGTTGAGCCTTGAACAAGTAAGAGAAGAGTGGGAAGAAATCTGGAAACAGAGTTCAAACAATGAGGAATCAGAGAAGAATGGGGGATAAAATATGAATGGATTTTTTTTCCTTAGGTTTTAAAGAATGGGGTGGGTATGCAAGGACCAATTGTGAGTCCAAGTTGCAAGCAGCCTGATAAGAGGGATGGGACTCTGTGAAGGAAGGATCACTGTGATAGAGTGAGTAAATGAAATATAACTTATTAATGTGAAATAAAAATTGTCTGAGTCTTATTTGAAGCAGAAACTTTTTGCCCAATGAAAAGGAAGAACTTAGTATTCCTAAAAAAATGCTTTAGTGGTTTTCTGATAAAATTTCATGGGATTTGGACTTGGGGAAACTCACCCTTGTTGACTGGCACCCATAAGCCAAGAGCTGAGTCATTTTAAGCTGTTCTTTTTCTTTTGTAGCTAATCTAACAATGATTAGTTAACATTCTCTTTCCATAATGTTCCTAATCAGAGTAAATGGTTGAACGGAACTCCTAGAGGCTTTCTTTCTTGCAATATTATACTAAAACTTTGATTCATAAATAGTGTGCAGTTTTTCTTTACAATTAGAATCATTTAATAAACACAACTGCTGTATCATCCCAGAAGCCAGGAGGCTAGTGTTATTCTAGTTCGGCTCATCAAAAAGAAAACAACTCCAAAATGAATGAATCCAAGAGTCATCACCATTGTTGTGCTATCTGTCCCTGAAATATTTCTTTCTTTTTTTTTTTTTAAGATTTTATTTTTAAGTAATCTCTTCACCCAATATGGGGCTCAAACACACAACCCCAAGATCAAGAGTAGCATGCTCCACCAGCTAAGCCAGTCAGGTGCTCCTGCCCCTGAAAAATTTCTGTGGCACCCCAGTAGACACTGTGTGTTTAGTAGGCACTGTGTTGTGTTGCTCGGAGTCTTTGTCAGAATGGGAGGACCTGTGTTCCTAGCTTCTGAGGTTCACCAGCTGCTTTCAGAAACTGTCTTAGGCTACAGAAACTGTCTTCGGCTAAAGAGAATTCCTTTCTCTAAGGTCACCCTCCTCACCATCCTGAGGGCAGTCCATAGCAATGGCTCATTGCTATTGTGCTCTAAAGATCTAAATCTTCACCTTGGGACAAATTCTGAAGTGCCATCCGAGTTCTAGATACCCTTAGGGCCTGAGTCTTGTTGAAATTGCATCCCAGCCCAAACTCTCCCTCTATCTATGTGTTTGCTTCACTCTCCCACCCCTGGTGCTGATTCTGAGAGTCTGCCCTAATAATAAATTCCTGCACTGGTCTCTCTGAGTCTGTTTCCCAGGACCGCTCTTGTAAGGGCCAGAAATAGCAGAACCTGGTAGGAGAGAGGTGGTATGGGTAGATTTTATTTTGGACCAGGATACTTTATTACTTCTCCAAGACCCACCCTAACTTGATAAAAAAAAAAAAAGGTTTTGACTATAAAACTTTCCTTTAGTGAACAGAGCTCTGCTGTAGCTGGGGAGTGAGGGTAGGGGGAAAGGTTCTTATATAAAGGAATGCTCAGAGAGATCCTTGTACTTTCTGTCCTCAGAAGTCCAGTTTCAAGGCCTAAGTGGGAAATGAAATGTTGGAAAAGCCAGTAAGTGAGTCAGAGACAAAGAGAATAAATCTCAAATACTGGCATAAAAGTAGGGTCAGATCGTGAGAATGAACTAAGGTTTAACATGGGATTGTGAATTTGTAAGCCAGAGTATTCAAAACTCAAGTGTGTATAAGGAATGCCAAGACTATTAAACAAGAAATGACGAAACTATTTAATCTATTCCTTGCCTCTTGGAGATAATCAGAGCCATCTGTTCCACCATTTTTAAAGCCGCTTCAAAATAATTACATTCCTGTCTTACCTAAAATTGTACTTTATAAAAAAGAGATTTAAGGGACGCCTGGGTGGCTCAGTTGGTTAAGCGGCTGCCTTCGGCTCAGGTCAGGATCCCAGCGTCCTGGGATCGAGTCCCACATCGGGCTCCTTGCTCGGCGGAGAGCCTGCTTCTCCCTCTGCCTCTGCCTACCACCCTGTCTGCCTGTGCTCGCTCGCTCTCTCTCTCTCTAACAAATAAATAAATTTTTAAAAAAAGAGAGAGATTTAAATGTAACAATACTCTCTATCGTTGGGTCACTCTGTTTCCTCAACAGCATTTTATTTAGTAAGCATCTTTGCCTGCCATGTCCATATGTGTAAACTGAGTGCTAGGTTAATATTATAAACTGGCTTTTCGGGAGAAGGGAAAACTAAAGGGAAAGTAAGTACCATTGTTTAAATTGTAAAGAAAGCCAGACTAAGAGGAAGTAATAGTAACTTAAGATATTTGTAGTCAGGTTCAGGGCTGGTATCTAAGATGCCTCACTATTTACAATGTGACAACTGAAAAATAACTTTCAGGCTTATAGCACTCTCAGGTCTCAGTGTAGACCATTACTGCCATCTCAGCTACAATGGGGATAGTCACCTTAAGGAAACAAGAAAGTGGCATCTTTTATATTTTAATTAGGCAAAAGTAGCATATCAACAAGCTAACCCCTCAGCTGGGCTGAATTTTTCTGGTTAACTCATTTCTACTTAAACTCTATGTCAGTGGAGCAGAGATGCTCAAATGTGAAAAAGGAGAAACTCCAGGCATTTCTATTTTCATATATTTACTCCTCGCAACTTAATCCTCATAACCTTATAGGGAAGGTAGTCTTATATCATTTTACAAATGGGAAAACTGAGAATAGCTTCCAAGTTAGACAAGGGCTGCAGCAGGCCAAGGTACAAAGCAGAGGCCCATTTGTTGCCAGGGAGTATCTTGGTTATGTGCAGTTCAAGGTAAAAACGGGATCCATAAAAATGGATAAGAATAGTTAAGAATGGTAAGAATAAGATAGGTAAGAATGACTGAACAGAAATGGTAAAGGGTTAGTGAAAGAAGGCTCTAAAAGAAGGCAAGATGATACAGTGACAAGAGGGGCAACTTCTCAGTGGAATCAAGGAGCAGACTAATCAGGGGTGCTCTGAAACTCTTTGAGTCTTGTCTTTCTGTTATGGAAAAGGAAGTAATACCTAGATCCAAGATTGGCTTTGAAGATTAGGTAAGACAATATATGTAAGACATGAAGCAGTACCTGGCACTTGGCAAGTCCTCTCAATCTGTGTTCTTTCTTCTTTCCTTATCTTTCCTTCCTCTGCTTCACAGCTGTGCCCAGAGGTGGTCTTAATTCTACAGAAGGGGATAAGAAATCAGAGTCAAGACAGAGCTCATGAAGAAGGGGGAAAAGAAAACCACAGTCATTATTTAATTACAGATATAACTTAAAACCCAACCTATGTTTTATGTCAAAAGTTGATAGGACCTTTCAGGTTTGAGTAATTAAATCTGATTTTAGGAACTTCCTGATATTGGGGAAAAAATATGGAACTCCTTGATATTGGGGGAAAAATATGTGGAGTCCACTTTGACATTTTCACAGGGGTACTTTCAAATATTTCCCAACAGCTGAAGCCAGAATGTAATCTACTCTTTCTCCAGCACTTATTTGCCTCCTAGGAATTCACAAAATTAAAGCCATATGAGCGCACATGTTTGTGATCTCCCCGTTGCCACTCCACAGTTTCATGTGGACTGGCTTCTTTTTGTTCTCCTTTCTGGTGTCAATCCTTTTTGTTCTCTTAGTCCCAGCTCTTTGAAGGAAGGGTCATCAAATTCATTTTTATAGCTCCAGCAGGCCAACTACAGTGCCATGGATAACATTTGCACTTAACAAAATGTTGTTGACTAAGTAGGTGGATTTGGAGGTCTCAATCCAGTGTAGTAGTATTATCAAAGTCAGAGTGGGAGAATTGGGACATACATGTTAAAATGCAGAGGGCTATATCAGAGTTCAAGTTCTGGAGACTTCTAAACATGCTCTTTAAAATGAAAAGACACAAAGGAAATTGGGCAATAATTCGAGATTAGATTAGAAAGAGAACAGAGAAAGAGGATGGCAGCTCTGACCACCTGGCAGATGAGGGTCAATGGGGCAGGTAGGGGAAACTTTGGAGGATAACCCATCATCTGAATTTTCATGGCTTTTACTTTAGAGAATCAACTGTATCACCTTCTCCCTTTACTCTCTCTGATTTCACTTCTGTTTTTGGTTGTAATTCTCTCTCCATGTATTTCACAATCAATATTTTCTGGAAAAAGATGACTAGGCCAGATGTTATCTGTATTGAACATACTTCCACATCTGTACACCTCAAAGTTTAAGGGCCACCCCATGACTCTTTTAGATCTGTTAACCCTGGTCTAATTAGTACGGCCAAGGTACACAAGACACTAACATTGGTAACCAATGTTGAAGGAACAGTTTGTGGCTCGTTTCTGAAGGAGACTGCTGAGCAGTCAGAATTTTACACTTGCTCTCTTGTATACTTTATGAATGCCTGTGTTGGAATTAAGTTGGAATTGCCAGATTTAGTAATAAAAATATAAATATAAATTTATAAAACATAAATTTGAATTTCATATAAACAACAAATACTAAATGTAGTATTTGGGATATACTTAAATGTGCTAAGATGGCTGCTTGGGCTTCACATATAGAGGGAAGGAGAGAAACAAAACTGTTCATTCCTGTTAAGGGCACTTTTCTGAACAAATACCTTAAACTTAGCTTACTGGTGAGACTTTGGTCACATGGTCACATCTAACTGCTGAGAAAGCAGTCTTTGCAATGGACAGTCACATGCTCGGTTAAAAATCAAAGACTATTACTAAGAAGCAAGGGGAAAGTCAATACAGAAGACCAACTAGTCATCTCTGTCAGAAAAGTGATGGGAATAAAGGTATGTTTCAGAGGTAAAATAAACTGAACTAGATTGTATATGATGATGCTGATGCTGGGTTATGAAAGCAAAATAATAAAGTCTTTCAATTTTATTTCAACCAGGTCAGTTTACAGAATGGAGCTCCCTTTTAAAATAAATGGAAAATATAAGAGAAACATACATTCAAAACTTAAGTGAACACCGTAAAACGTTCAAAGGAAAATACTGTACAGATACTATAGGAATATGACACAGTGGCTAACCAAATCTAGTAGATGACAGTGTGGCTGTCCTTCTTCTACTTTCCTAAGAGAGTGTGATTAACTGCAGGTGCTTGCTATTATTGTTAGGAAATAAAATGTTTAGCATGGTACCTGGTACATAGTAAATGTTCAATAGATTGATTAATGTTTAATATTTTTACCTATACTTCCAAACAGAAGAGTCACCCAGGAAATCAAATGGAAAATAAAAGAAAAATTTGGGGATGCTGTGAAAAGTAGTGAGAGGGGCTTTCTGCAGTGGTTATAGAAATGTACAGCATGGATATCATCCTGTAAGCTGGCTCTGCTGGCCAGGCAGTGACAGAAACCAATTTGTTTTCCCTTGGAGGAGACAGAGTAACTGTTGTTTCACTGTATCCTTTTGGATTTCCTGGAAATTTGAACTTAGGACAGGAGGAAGGAGAGGCAATAGAAAGACCCTAGAATAAAAGTCAAAGATACTACGCATAAGCATTGGTGTTATGGCTAGCCCAGCCATTTACAGCTTTAGGGCCAAGGACAGCAATGCAGTAGTAATTTATTAATGGAGCATTAAGAGCCAGGCACATGCAAAATACTTAGATTTATGTTATCTCAACTCCAGAGTGGGGATTCAAGGGGAGTGGTTTAGAGAGTGGGTGCAGACAAGGCTGTCTGAAAGATGGTTCCCACCTTCTACAGCCAGACAGACAGACTTAGGTAGAAATAACTCAGATATGGCAGAAAAATGTGATGGGGTGAAAAGTTGAGAGAGTGTTAAAGTATGGAGGATGAAGAGCTTAATTACAAAAGAACAGTTGGGGTAATTTCTAGAAGGAAGTGAGATTTGAGTTGGACCTTGAGAGGTAGGTGGCATTTTAGTATTTAGGGGAGAGAGGAAAACTTTTCAGGCAGAGTGAATATCGTAAGCACAGGTGTGAAAGGGCAGACTGTGAGGGACACCATGGCTCAAGAATTAGGGTATACGTACTATACTAGCTGTGGGAGTTACACAGCGGAGACAAACTGCAGAGGGCTTCTCATTGCAAATCGAAGATTTGAGTTTGTCACAAAGGCATTAAGAGTTCTGGACAGAGTAAAAACAGAGCAAGTCTGTTTTGTAGGGATGTGTAATGGGGAGAATGGGCCGGAAAGGTCAAAGACCTGAGATCAGTCCACAGGCTGCTGTGATAGTCCAGAGAACTGTGGAAATAAAAACTTACATAAAGTAGAAAACACAGTAGTCTCAGACTAGTCTGGCAAGAATGGTTATTAGTTACTTATCTACAAGCAACGAGGGTAAATTACTTAATCAGAGTATCATTATATGTTCTCTAAAATACTGCTCCAAATTACATCACAAGTTTGCTGTGGAAAGTAAATAAACGTGTGAAGTCCCTGGTGAACGGGCCTTACTCCAGCAAAAATATTTTCAAAGTTTCTCCCTTATCCTTTGTAAGAACAACCTGTGGGGCTTGTACCACTTCTATTTCGGCCCTTAGCGTTGTTCTGCAATAGACTGGTCTTTCTTCTCTCCTCCTGGACTGTGTGCCTCACCGCCCTGGTCTCCACTCCTGGCCTCTCTCGGGCAAGCCCCCGCACACAGTAGGCTCTCAGAAAAAGCGTGTGAGCAAACAGGATGTGCAGGGCGAAAGAGGCGGCCCGGACCAGGCTGGAAGCAGCGCACATCCCAGGTTGTCTGCCGCTCGCCCGGTTCTCTGTTCTCTGGGTCGCGCCTAAGAGATCAGGGTGCCACTGAGCACTGGGCACAGTCCCGACGCTGTTCAAGGAGCGGGGGGTCCTCCTCCTGAGGGGCGCGGGCTAGGGGATGAGGAACCCAAGCGACTCACTTCCAAAAGCGAACAGAAATCTCCCTCCTCCCGGCCTCCAGAGGTTCGTCGTCAGGAAATCCTAACCCCTTCCCCCTCTTCTCTGGCCCTCCTTCCGGCCCCTGGGAACCCGGGCGCCGTTTTCCAGAAGCCTCCTGGCCGGAGGCGGTCGCCGAGCGGGGCGGTGCGCGTGGGTGGGGGCTGGGCCGGGGGAGGAGAGTGCAAGAACTTTGAGAGTCAGCCTCGGGGGCCCGCGGTGACATTCCCGGAGGCGCCGCGAGCAGGCCCGCCTCTGGCGCCCGGACGGGGAAAGAGCCGCCGACAGACGCCGCGGGAAGCCGTAGTGTCGCCGCCCCGAGAGAGACCCCTGGCAGTCCGCGGCAGCCGCGCGGGAACCAGACGGCGGAAGACCCGTCCGCGGGCATGGCCCTCTTCTTGCCGGAGCTATTGCTGCCGCAGCTACTCAGCTTCCCGGGCCTGGCCCTCGTAGCGGCCCTGCTGCTCGTGGTCCTGTGCTTGCGCGTCCGGCGCACCAGGTAAGCGCCCCTGCGGCCTCACCGCGCAGCTCCGCGGCCCGGGCCACGCATGCGCCCTGGGCCCCGCGGACCGTACGCGACAGGGACAGCGGAGGGAGTACTCCCTCTCCCCACTCCTTGTGATTTCAAGTGCGGAAAGTCAGAACTTGCTGCGGGGCAGCGGCGTCTTGGGGGACTGTGTGTAATCACAAAGGCTGCTTCTGCGTCTTCCCCATACATACGCATACATATTAAAGCGTTGGGACCGAATTCGATTTGCTGCTCCAGTATAGGTTGTATGTAATAAGCCCCAGGTTTGCATTATTCATAATGCATCACTCACGGCTTCCGAACAGACACATTTTGGGGCCGAGTTAACAATGAGTTGATGTTTTATGGCCTAGAATTTGTAGAGCATTTCGAGCGGGAATTTTCTTACATTTCCTTCAGATAAAAGTGAAATGTTTCAGGAGAATGGCAGTGTACTGTATGAACAATAACTCTGGGTGCTTCTCTGTGCCTCAGTTTACTTCACTGTACCTCATGTGGAAAAATGCAATAATAATACCTCCTGGGCATTTGGTGACTACTAAATGAGTTTATAGTGTGTATTTTGTGCATTTACTGTATTATTTTTATTAGGACAAAACTAATAACAACACAACGCAAGAAGTGTGTCACTTCTTTATCTGATTTGAAAATGTGGAAGTAAAAACGAATATTCCAAATAGAAGCATTCACTCGAAATCACTATATTTTCTGTTTGAGGTTAGATCTGTTTGCTTAGGTATATATACACAAAGATAAGTTTATATGTATATATGTGTATGACACAGGTTGTTTCTCAAAGGTTTGGGGAAAATGGCATATTCAAATATCTGGGGATGTTTCTAGAATGTTCATGGATTAATACTCTAGAAGGGAGTATTGCTCTTCTTCCCCATGCAGATTTTCAGTGATTTTACTGGTATGTGCCATGCCCTCTCTCAGGTTGCCTTTTCCGATGGCTGTGCTCTTGCTTAGAGCCCAACGTGGGAATTTAGGACACTCTAATTTCAGTGTTACTCTAATCTATGTAGGTTCCATATTCCACAGTGTCTATCCCTCAGCCAAGGCCACATTTAAAATAAAACCAATAAATTCAAGATACGATTTGAGTGGTGCTAGGAAACTCAGTTCCTTTCCAGCAAGTCATTAATCATATACATATATTTTTTAAAATGACCCCCCCTTTTTTTTTACCAATAATTGACTTAAATATAGATACTTTCTAAATTGTTATAAAGACAACATGTAAAAACGGTCTAGTTAGCAAGGCCAACATGTCTCTATTATTCTTTCCCTACCTCCCATTCCCTGCAAAAATGACAAAAGTTAGTCCCAGAACAATATAAAATAAATATAAAATGGTTAAATTTTTCTAAATAAATGAAATACAGAGTGGAACTAAGGGAGAATCCATTTTCTTATTTCTTCCGGTTTCTAAAGACCACCGGAATTCAATTTTTTTTCATACTCTAATGCTCCTGCCTCTGACTTATAAGAACCCTTGTGATTATGTTGAACGCACCCAGATAATCTAGGATAATCTTCCCATCTCAAGGTCCTTAATTTAGTCACATCTGCAAAGCCCTTTTTGTAATGTAGGGTAACATAGTCATAGGTTTGGGGGATTACGACATGGACATCATTGGGAAACATCATTCTTCCTACCACAATGCTCCCTCTAACCTCCAAAGATTTATGTTCATCTTACATGCAAAATATACCACCCTGTCCCAACAGTTACAAAAACCTCAACCTATCACAGTATCAGCACAAGGTCCAAGATCTCATATAAATCTCATTCAGCCTCCAAGTCCCAAATCTCACCATTTAAATCATGTAAATTAGTGTGGGGATCTCGATATGATCCATTTGGGGACAAAAATTCCCAAGAACATCGTGGGTCCTTCATGTACGTGACAGGGATTGACTCCATCAGTAAGAGGCTCCTCCACAGATTTTTCTTGGATCATTCCATTTACATTCCTGGCTTCTTCTGACATTGCTGAGGGGAAACAGTCACATGCCTCATCTTTTCGATGATTGACTAATACTCTACATGTGAATGAGTATGTATGATTAAATTGTCAAGAGTTCAAAATAGCCAATGTGAAACCAATGAATCACTGAAGTAGGAATTATGTAGAAATTATTGTGCACACACCAAAAAGACAGTTTGCAAACTGGAAGTGCTCAAACTGGAACATGGAATGAGACTCAGGGGTATATTTTTATAAAGCAACTTGTATAATGAGAGAGTAGTGACTGTTTATTCTTCACAGCAATGGGTTTTATTATTACAGCTTTCAGTGGTTACCTCATATAAACCTTGGGAAACAGTTTAAGTTTTGCTTATCATTTCCAGAGGCACAGGCAAGAAATAATCCAGATCAAGTTATTCTTGCAAAATAAGCTAAATTAAGCCTTGCCTGAATGACTAAACTGGTTCTGTCTGCTGAGGGAAGCTTCAGGACTCGTCTCCATCTCCTTTGATTTTAACCGAATACTCCAACCTGTTGATTTTTTCCAGGCACTAGCAAAATGTGTCCAGCCACATCCTTGGCTTTCTCTCCAGAGCACTCCTCCTTGATAGTGTCCTAGTTTGCAGTCTGGATAGGCTAAGAATTTCCCAAAGCATCAGTTCCTGGTCCCTCTGTGCCCAAGAATTCTACCCTTCTTCTGCATCTTCCCTCTCACATTTTGCTGTAAGCAGCAGGACAAACAAGGCTACCCCTTCAGCACATTGCTTCAAAATCTCTTCAGCTAAATATCCAAGTTCATCCTGTACAAATTCTGCTTTCCATGTAACTGCAGGACACAATGTAGCTGAGCTTTCTGCAACCCTAAGATTCCCTTTTGTCCAGTTTACAATGGCATATTCCTCCTTTCATCTGAGCCCTCACCAGCAGTGCCTTTGATGTTAATATTTTTATTTATGGACTATTTAGGATGCTGTAAATTTTCTTTAAGATTATATATATATATATATATGTGTGTGTGTGTGTGTGTGTGTGTGTGTGTGTGTATCTCCCATGATCCTCACTTTCTTCTGGGTCCTCATCAGGGAGCTGTTAACATCTATATTTCTACTCATCTATTCAAGGCAATCTGGATTCTTTTTCTATTGTTTTTCTCAAAATTCTTCCAGCCTCTGCCTATTGCCCAATCAAAGTCATGTCTACATTTTTAGCTATTTGTCACAGCAGTGTGCCATTTCCAGGGACCAAAATCACACTAGTTTCCTATTGCTGCTATACTAGATTTTCCCAAATTTTGTTCTGGAGGTCAGAGTCTTCCTGGACTAACATTAAAGTTTTGGCTGAGCTGAGACCCTTCCGAAGGTGCTGGTGGGGAACAGTAGGTTCTGAGAACAACTAAACTTGCACTGTGTAAGTTTTCAACTAGAGAAACGCCTCAAAAATTGAGCCCAGAATAGGTTGCCTCACCAAAAGATATTTTCCAGACTACCTCAGAGAGAATCCCCTTCTTCAGCAGTAGATTCAAAGGGACCATGAATTCTGTGACCCCTGACTGTGCCTAACTTGTCTGAGTCATTTTCCTTAACTCAAAAATGGAAACAACAGCTGTCACACTAGGTAGATGTGAGAAGCAAAGTGCATGAGACATATGAATGCATTTTGTAAAGTATGCTATCACTTCAAAGACAATTGGCTTGTACCATTATGTTTCTTTGTCACTTCCCAGAAACGCTTTTACCTAGTTGCTGTTTAGGAGAAAAAAATGGGGCAATTTTCCTTCCTTCTCTCCTTCCTCTCCCCCAACACACATATCCCCATGCCCCCCAAATGCTGTAATTGGTAAGAAATACGATTTAAATGCTGTTAAGATGAGTCAAAGTAAAAATTCAGTGATTTTTTTTCAAGTTATAAGATGGCAAGGTTATGTAGATAATGAGTTATTTTGAAATGTTGATTTGTTGACATGACTGTATCACATAAGTCAATTATTTCCTCTTTCTAATTGATTAGTTACTCCCAAACTAGACATATGGTGCGCTAGATCCCTCACACTATTACCACTGCCTAGACAATGAGAAGAGCTAGGTTGCAGTCATTAGTGGATTTTTTCTTGTTTCTTCCTCTTTGTTCATGACAAAATATAGGAAAAGGATGTGGGCAGCTGAAAGCAAGTAATTTTCTGCTCAAGATTGTGCTGAATTTCACAGGTGGATTTTTATGTTTTTACATAGGAGGTGCTATAGAGAGCTCCAGGCACATTTGTGGCAACAAGTAATCAGTTATGCATGGTGCTTTCCCTTATTAAACTGCGGTGTTTGGATTGGTCTTGTTACCATTTGAGACCAATTTCAGGTGTGCTTTGCTGTTTTAATTTGTAACTTAAAAAAAAGAAAAAGAAGGTCCTGAAGGTAGAGAATCTTCCTGTTGTGTAATTATAGGAACGTGTGAGCTCTGAAAACCCTTCACTGTTTATTTGTGTGCCCTTCAAAGTGACCATTTAATACATTGTTGATTAGGTCAACATTAAGGATTGCTAAATGCTGTAATCATATTTGCGGATAAATCCCGGCTATCCTTTAGAAGATATTATGTGTTTACATAAGAGAAATCAATTCAGAAGTTATAGTAGATGGGCGTAAATTGGATACCTCTGTAAGAATAAAATCTTGGAGTGCTTACCTTAGAAATGGAGGATTAGTTATGTATCTAAAGTCATCCATGACTTAGTGTTCCCTAATGAGGGGACCTTCTTGTAGAGGGCAGTATAGTATAAGGCAGAGAGCAAGGCTATGAAGTCAAATGGACCTGGACCCAACATCCAGCTCTATACAACACTATCTAACACTATCATGCTGATTTTTGAGAGGAAGGTAAGGGAAGACAGAAAAGAACAATGTGGAGGCCCTACTTTATGCCATGCTTTGTGCTGAGATGTTTTGCATATGTTATCTCATTTAATCTTTACTGTGGTTCATGAGATAATTGTTACTAAACTATTTTTCAGAAGAGACTAACACAATAAGAGATTAGCTCATTTGCTATGGTTGCAGATTTCCCCAGAAGTAGAGCTGGGTTTTTGATTCCAGTTCCCTTATAGCTATGGTAGACAGAATAAAGCCCCCTCAGCCTCAAAGTTGTTCTCACCTTCATTCCTAGAACCTATGAATATGTTAGGATACTTGGCAAAGGGAAGATTAAGGTTGCAGATGAAATGAAGGTTATTAATCAGCTAACCTTAAAAGGAAGGATTATCCCAAACATTTGGGTGGGCCCAGTGTAATCACAAATTAACACTGGAAGAAGAAGGTAGGAGAGGAAGTCTACCAACCATGGGTGGCTTTGAAGATGGATTAAGGAGTCTAAGAGACAAAGAACGTGCAGGCAGCCTCTTGAAGCTGGAAAGACAAGGTTTCCCCTCTAGAGCCTTCAGAAAAGAACCTAGCCCTACTAACATCTTGATTTAGTCCGAGACCCACTTTGTACTTCTGGGCTATAGAGCTGTAAGATAATACATTTATATTGTGTAAGCCACAAATTTGTGGTAATTTGTTACAGTAGCCACAGAAAACTAAGGCAGTAGCCATATATGCCATGGCCTTGGCCTTAAACTACATTGCCTTTTTTTTTTTTAAGATTTTATTTTATTTGACAGAGAGAGTCACAGGGAGAGAGAGAGTGAGAGAGAGACAGAGAGAAAACACAAGCAGGGGGAGTGAGGGAGGGAGAAACAGGTTTCCCGCCGCAAGGAGCCTGATGAGGGGCTCCATGCAGGGCTCAATGCGGGGCTCAATGCAGGGGCCAGGGCTCCATGCAGGGCTCGATTCCAGGACCCTGGGATCATGACCTGAGCCGAATGCAGAGGCTTTAACCCACTGAGCCACCCAGGCGCCCCCAGATTTCTTATTTCCCAGACTTGGTGCATCCTTACATCCTGCTGCCCACATCCTGGAAAAGCAGGAGAGGACTCTGAAGATTTGAGGAGTCCTAGGGGGGATGAGATGTTGCACTTCACTGACTTCCCAAAAGTAGTAGAGCAGAGAGAACCATCAGCTGTAGAGGAAAGATTAACAGCCTCTTGTAGGAGAATATTTTTGTATTTTATCCAGAGTAAAATCCCACTGAAACTACTTCAGGTTACTCTTCTGTGAAAGGTAAAGGACAAAATTATAGAAAGCTACTTTGCTGAATAAGAGAAGGTGACATCTATTATATCGTGCATTTTTATAGCCAGAGTGCTCATTTTTATGGCTTTGGCATTTTTTTCAACACAGAAGTATTTGGGATGGGATTTTTTTTTTTCCTCTATAGGAAAGTGGAAAGGATTAATTAAGTCTATAATTGCTTAATTCAGAAATTAATAGAAATTTTAATAAAAGTGCAACCATAACAGGATTTAAATCCTTTGTCATCTCTCCTCATAACTTTATCCTAAAGAGTTGATGATAATGAAGAAGAAACTTCAGATGCCTTATTTTACTGACTAGTTTCTCAGTGAATATTTGTCATAAGAAATGAAGGATGAATGCATGAATGGACAGTTCAGTGTGGTAATTCTCTACTTCTAATATGGATATTTTAGAGTTGTAGATATTGATATTAAAGTATACAAACTGCGTATAAAAATGTACATCAAATGTCATACATAACACGTTTTCTGCAGCTTAATTAGAAAGTGAAGATGTCATAAGCAAGTGCTTACCTATCAGGAATATTTATAAATGGAGATCTTATCAGTGCAATGTTATTCTTTAGTGTAAACCTAACGGAAAATGTAGTGATTAGAGTGCACTCAATTTCTAAGATTCCTGCTTTTTCAAATTCAGAGTTTAAATGGGTACTGTTAACTTTCCATTTTAGGTACTGGGTTTTATAACTGTGCTTATGATTCCCTTCCCTGGCATAGATGGACAATGTACTTTATTTAATAGATGAGTGTTCCTTTGGGAAAGGGCTGAGCCTGGTTTGGTTAATCACATAAAATCACACACATTTTGGTCCTCAATACACTTAAATAATGGTAGGATGATTACTCAGAAACTATTAGAGACACCATGTTTTCTGCTTGAAAATCAAAATCGTGCTGGTGAAAACATTGCTTTGTATTAGCTGTACCTTGGAACTATGTACATCCAAATCACTTTATCTCAGGAAAACAAGTAGCTTCCTGCTCAGTCACGTCTGGTGGGGATTTAGTGTCATGATATTGTATTTTGGCGGTGGTGTCTTTTTGGGGCAGGATGTGAGGGTACTAATGTCTTTGGGTGATGGACAGTTAACCACTTTACGGGTAGCTACTCCAGTATTGTTATTCTTACATATTTTTGTGTATTGAGTATTATAATACTAGAAAATTATTTCTGGCTTGTTATAATAACAGCCAACACTTTTGAGCACTTCCTATGTGCCTACTGGACATAGAGACAAGTATTTTATATTCATTATTTTGTTAAATTTATTGATTCTTCCCTCACAATAACTTTTCTCATTTTATAGAGGTAAGAAGTAAGTCTCATTTAAATAATGTTCCCAAAATCATATAACCAGAATGAAGTGCGGGTGTACTCAGATTCAGACCCACTGTGTTTGACTTCCAAGTCCAAAAATTTAACACTTTAAATTTATCTTTTTCTCTTATTCTTTTTAAATCTTTGCAATAATGTTCTGACATATACATTTACCCTTTACTGAAAACTAAAATATTACGATGTGATACAACTTTTAAACATTACTAGTAGAAATTTAATTAAGACAGGAATATATATGTTAGGACTTTAAAATAAGAATGTGTTAAAAATCTAAGAAAAGCAGATAATAATAGTCTGTTGTATCTCTCTTGCACTAGATTGTGTGAAAGTCACATTTGATGGACAATATGAGAAAATATATCTTTTTCCTTATCTTATATACTGGCTTTTGCACCCTTTCATTTAATAACTCAGCAGAGGATTTGAGAGTCCATGTTAAGTCCATGTTAAGATACAATGGAGAATAGGACAAATGACATAGGACCTGCCCTTTTTTTCTTCCTCTGGACATACACAAATCTGCACATACTTAATGTATAGAATTTGATGAGTTTGTAGATAAATATACATCCATGAAACTGTCATAAACATATCCATCACATGCAAGTTTCCTCCCATGTTTATATATGGTGATGATGATGATGAGATAAGAGCATTTGAAAAAATATTTATTGTCTTAGCAAATTTTAAGTGTACGATATAGTATTATTAACTATAGACACTATGATATACAGATCTCTAGGACTTATTTATCCTGTATAACTAAAACTTCATGCCCTTTGACTAATACTTCTGTTTCCTCCTCCCCACTGGCCCCTGTTAATGTTCATTCATTCTACTCTCTTCTTCTATGAGTTAGACTATTTTAGATTCCTTATGTAAGTGATATCATGTAGTATTTGTCCTACATCTGGCTTATTTTACTTAGCATAATGCCTTTCAGGTTCATCCAAGTTATCACGAATGGTGGGATTTCCTACCTTTTTAAGGGTTAATAATATTTCATTGTATGTATAGACCACATTTTCTTTATCCATTTATCTGTAGATGGATACTTAGATTGCTTCCATATCTTGGCTATAGTAAATAATGCTTTAATGAAAAATGGGAGTGCAGATCACAGGATCCTGATTTTAATTCTTTTTTAATATATACCCAGAAGTGTGATTACTGAATTATTCAGTAGTTCCATTTTTAATTTTGAAGAAATTCCATACTGCTTTCCAGAATAGCTGCACCAGCATTCCTAACAATGGTGTACAAGGGTTCCATTTTATCTACATATTTGCCAACTCTTGTTATCCTTTTATTTTTTTAAGATTTATTTATTTATTTGAGAGAGAGAGAGAGAGAGAGAGACAAAGAGGGTATATTACACAAGTTGGCGGGAGGGCGAAGAGAAGAGGAGAGAGGGAATCTCAAGCAGACGCCCTGCAGAGTACAGAGCCCAGCGCAGGGCTCGATCCCATGGCCCTGAGATCATGACCTGAGCCTAAATTAAGAGTCAAATGCTTAATCATCTGAACCAGCCAGGTGCCCCTTGGTTCTTTGATAATAGCCATCCTGGCGAGCTATCATTGTGGTTTTGATTTCCATTTCCATGATGATTAGTGTTGTTGAATATCTTTTCATATACCTGTTGACCATTAATATGTCTTCTTTAGAAAAATCTGTTTAGTTCCTTTGTCCATTTTTAATGTTTGTTTTGCATTTGAGTTGTAGGCATTCCCTATAGATTTTGGAGATGAATGCTTCATCAGATATATGGTTTGTAAATATTTTCTCCCATTCTGTAGGTTGCTTTTTCATTTTATTGATTGTTTCGTTTGCTGTGCAGAAGCTTTTTAGTTAGGTGTAGTCCCACTTGTTTATTGTTGCTTTTGTTTCCTGTGCTTTGGGTGTCATGTCCAAGAAATCATGGTCAAGAAGCTTTTCCTCTGTTTTCTACAAGAGCATGCCTCTTGACCACAAAGAAAGTAAGCAGGCTGAGAGTCATCCCTTAATCTTTCTGAAAACTTGTAAATCTGATTCAAGATCACTGTTTTCAAAGGGAAAACAGTGTTGAAGCAAGCTGGAATCAAAGGGGAAGGCTATTTCACCCTCCAGGAGTCAACTGAAGACAGTTGGGTGTGTTTCCCATTTTAACCCTCCTCAGAAGTGGGTTCCCCAGGCTGTTGAACGTGTCATTGCTGCAGTTATTATTGCACTTATAGAAGCAGCATTAAATATTGTGTGAGGAAGTGTTACAGACAGTTCAAATATTACTCGATGTCGCAAAGTGTAGTGGTTCTTGATATGTCTCTTGAATGCTTTCGGGCCTATAGTGAACGTTCAATCTTGCTTTGGATTTTGAACGGCCGTTTTCTCCTGGACAAAGAATCTCAGTACTATATGCAGAATGAGTAACTTTGCCCTTATATTTCTTTGCAGGCATACATGCAAATTCTTTCACTATACATTCAGTGTGTGTGTGTGTGTGAATATATAAATGTATAAATATATGTGTGTATATATGTGTATATATTTCAAACTAGTTCTACCCTTTTTGCTTGTCAGTGTGTTGTGCCATATGGTATCGAGCATCATGCCAAAAGATAAAAATATTTCTAGAACATATGAAATCACCAGTCAACTGAAGAAGGGTAAAGACTTTTGACCACAGCATTTGTGACTCTGATGCATTTGTGGGCAATAGTACGTAGCTTCATACCCCAATTCTAAAAACAGGACATATTTCGAAGTTAAAATGGCACTTACTTTTTAAGGGAAGGAATCCAAAGGCAAAGGCTTCGAAAATTTTATTTTTCTAAAGGAATTGATTCAAATCAGTGTTTTCTTTCTAAACTGAAATTCTCCATATTTATTTATAGAACTTTCCCCCTCTTATTTTAATCTCTAGAGTTACCACACAGAGAGGCCTTGGAGATGGAACCCACTCACGGCAGGTGGATTGAGTCTTCTGGCTGTGGATAACATGGCCACTGCGCAGTTTTTCTAACTTATTCCATAGACAGGATGTTTTAACCAAAAAAAGAAAGGTACAGGAAATCAAATCCCGTAGCATTCTTAGGGCCCATGGAGTAAAGCTATAATAACAATGTGATTTCAGAGTTATTTACTCTCTAACAATAAGCAATAAGCATAAGCAATCTGGGCTATAATGTGCGGTACTGTGCTACTCAGATTTTACTCATTTTAGGTCTCAAGTAGACCTAGATTTCTTTGTGCCACATTGAATATTGTTTTCAACCACTCAACTGATAAAAACGAGGGAAAAACAGTTCAGTAGTTTATTTCCTAGCTAAGGATTGAGTGTATTTTTTTTTTTAACCAGAGAGGTACAATATTATGTAAAAAAGAGTAAGTGCCATTGCCATGACATTTGTGGGTAACAGTTCTGTAACTAGTACTTATGTTCTTTGACAAAGATCCAGTCCCAACTCTTCATCTCTTCACTAATTGATTCTTTTTCTTTTGTATTTATTCATCTTCCCTAATCGTCTTTTTTTCTTTTTCTTTTTCTTTTTTTTACAAAATGGCCCTACATGGGGGGCTTGGATTTTATGGGATGGATCTAACAAGAATAGTCTTGTTAGTGGTCATCTTAGCAAGGCTCCTTCTCATTTTATGATTTATGTTTGAACCCAGCTATATTGCGATATACTTCTTAGGCAGTGGTTGCTTTACCGCTTCGTTCTTGTGCTTTTCCCTTTGTTCACTGGACATCTACTATAGAAAGTTTCTTTAGTTCCAAATATAAGTTAATGAAGTTGAGGAGTTAGGTTAAAATGTTCTTAATTACACTACATTGGAAGATACATGCAAATTATGCTCCACTTTATAAGCAACTGTAATATTTTTAAAGGGCTAGTCTTTCCTTTTTTAGGAGCTAAAGTGACTGATTCATGTCAGTTTCCTCAATCTGCTTTAGTGGGACTAAGATAACTCAGTCCCTCTTTGAAACTCTGTATTTGTACTCTTTTAAAACAGTCATGTTTGAGAAGAAATGCTGGCCAAATAGAACCAAAAACTGAAATAGTGTCTATTTTTGGACTTTAAAAATTGTTCATGTCTTAGAAAAAGGAACACATAACCAAAGATTCTCAAGCACTGTTTATATGATAGGGTAAGAGGGCCTTTAGGTATTTTAGGATAACTCAGATTTGTAGGACGTCTCATGATCTGTGTAGCAAATTTAGAATAATGCTAAGTTAATCATTTAAAATTGATCATTATTTGTCAACAGCTTTGAACAATGACAGTTTTATTAACATAATTATGATATACACAGATTTATTTTCAAATCCCCCTCCTTATTTATAATTTGTTATCACTAGAAGGAAAAACAGGGAAGAGACATATAGGGACATTGTTTCTGTCTGTCACAGGTTGACTTTAGAAAAATGACTAGAATTTCAGGTACCTCTAGGGCTTACTTTTCACAGGTCTCTGAAGCCTTGGTAAGATCAAGTAAAGAAGAATCCACAGTAGTAAGGGCTTTTCTTCTCCAGTTACTGTCTCCAGGCTGTCACTGAAATGCTGCAGTTACAAACAGATTCAGAAAATAACTTAGAAAATTCATTTTTACTAGAAGAGAACAACTAAGATCATGATATTTGTGAAATCAGAAAAAATGGAATTCCCACAGGAGAGGAAATGGCATGATAATATTTCTCACTCTCTCTGAGCCTCAGTTTTCTCATGTAAATAAGGAAGTCAGACTAGATAATCGCTTTGGAAATAATTTGATTCTGTAGGAAATAGGGACACTGCCATTCCCAAATTAACCCCTCAAACTACACACATTTCAGCTATACAGAATGTACGTGTCTTCAAGTACAGTATGTCTTCTTCTAACTTCATTGCAATACCCTTTTTTCTGCCCTTTTAGATCCAGCATAAAAGCTGCACCTTTCTGGAGCTTTTCCATCTCTTTCCCAGGCAAAGTTTACCATCTCCTCCTCCAGCCTCACACCTCAGAATTCACATCACGATATATTGTAATTATTAGTCGATATGCATTGCTCCCTGGTAGTGTGTCAGCACCTAGCATGAGAATCAGAGCCTGCTTTTTATTCAACTCTATGTCCTCAGTACCTAGAAATGAATGCCTGGCGTATTGTAGGCAGTCAATAAGTAATACATTAATAATTTAAAAAGAAATGTCTTTAAATAGAACTAATGCTCATCATCATATGGACAATAAAGCCTGTGGGCAATTTTCTTTTTAGGCAAAAAAATGCTGTGAAACCTGACATACACAGTTGGACTACACAGAATATGACTCATAGCTCCATGTGAGTTAGAGTTAAGCCACTTATTGGGAATTACTCTTAGGCGACCTGTAAACTACAAGAGAAATTTAAAGGCCACACATGTAATAATTATAAGACCCTGAATCCCGTAGTGAGTTCAGGGCCATGAGAAACGTCTCATTCCTGAAGACTGAGAGCAACGCTCCTTTTTGAGAATTAGAGAAAAGAATTGTTTGAATGGGATTGGGTGAGGACATTTGGAAATCTAAGCATGTTCCGAGAACTCAGATCAGAGACAAGAAGGCCATTTCAAAAAACAAATCAGATGAAACTCTCAGTACAAAAGTGAAATAGAAGAGGGTGAGGTATTCGACCACTCATGTTTATTCAGAATATTTCAGGTGGCAATATGGCAGTACTGTTTAAGAGTAAGAGCTTTACAACCAGAGAGATGGGGGAGTTTGAATGCTGGCTCTGCTATTTATCTGAGGTGAGACTTTCCACAAGTTAGTGGAGGGTTAGAAATAGTTTTTGAGGCAGATGGATGAATGTGAAAAGGTTTCTTTGCTCAGACCCTTGAAGGAAAGAAGGTATGCACTATTCAGTGAATAATTATTGAACTCCTACAATATGGAAAACACTGAGGTGAGTAGAAAGCAGAATAAAATACCATTTCTCATTCCAAGGAGTTTATAACTAAATCAAGAAGATATGTACAAATAGGTCCCAATCCCAATCTTCAGTGTTCACATTTCCTCCCTCTGTTATTGCTTAACACCTATATTGGTCCATGTTTACCTACTTGGTTTCTTTCACATGATTCCAGAAGGCTGTGACTTACACTGGGAGGAGAAGTTGAGGCTGCTGGTGTCAACTGCTACTACTGATATGAATTTCCCAACAATCATAAAGGCAAAAGAAATGGTTCCACCTCAATCCCTATCTCTTAAATCCATTAGTTTTCCCTTTTGTATGTTCTTTGTATGTTCTTTTCGATGAGGTAGAAGAAAACCCTGAGAGTGGGGTGTCCAAGTGAAGAAATCAAGTTAAGGAAAAGAGACTGATGATCTGTACTGAATGTTGCTGACAAGTCAGGTGAGATGAGGACCAAAAACAAATATTTACTGGTTATGTGTAGAGATAAAAGTCAGTTTCTCTCCTCAAGGAACCCAAAATCTATAAAGACATAAATAATCAAGCAATTCCATCATGCCGTATAATAGATAATGAGGATAGAGATAAAGCACAGAAAAATAAGTGTTGGTGGGGGGGCTAAATTAAAGAAATTCTTAGCAGTAGGAACTACTGAGACTTGGTGTTGGAGTACATGTAAATGGAAGGAAGGGGAAGGGAAGGGTGCAAGGATGACTCTTTGGCTTCTGGTCTAAGTGACTGGAACTGGGTCATTCGATAAGACAGAGACTGTTTAGGAGGATTAGGTTTGGGGCTAAGAGGATGAGTCCACTTTTTGGATGTATTGAATATGCAGTGTCTGTGGGATTCCCCGCCGTAGAATTATCTTTACATAATTATCTTTGCAATTGTATGCATAGACATTATTTTTCCTTCAATTCTACCTTCATGGTTTTTATTAGGAAAAGGGCAAGAGTGATGGGTAGGTTCCTAGAAATAAGTTGAGGTAACTGCCAACTCAGGACAATTCTCATAGATGTCACATTTTCACCAACATCTTATGTTATATATAAATGTTATCTGCCATCCTTTCACAAGATATGTCTTCTGGGCCAAAGTAATTGGTTAAAGGACAGTCATATGACCCGAGTCTTCCACTTGAATTTTTCAAACTGCAGTTGACAGGAAAGATCCTATTCATCCTTGGTTCTAGAGTTACAAGGATGTGAGCCTGGAAATGGCTAGCAACCATTTGTCCTATCTTGGGACAAGGAAGCAGGTCTACATTAGAGAAAACTTACCTAATAAACAACAACAAAAACATCAGAGAGGATAGCTGACCATCATCCTTCTTCATTCATTCAACAATTATTTCTTGAGTGTCATATATGTGCCAGCCATTATTTTAGAAACACCAGTGAACAAAACAAACACACACACACACACACACACACACACACACACACACAAACTGCACTTGTGGAACCCAGAGAGAGACACTAAATACAAACACAATAAATAAGTAAATTATATACCATGTGAATACATGCTATGGAGAAAGTAGAGCAGAATAAGAGGGATCTGGAAGTGGGACTGGCTATAGTAGGGTCATAAGTTTAGCCATCATTGAGGAGGTAATATTTGAGCAAAGAATTGAAAGAATCAAGGAGGAGGAAACTGAATGTCAGTGGAAAGAGTGTTCCAGTGTAAGAATGGAAAGGTGAGGGGTGCCTGGTGTCTCTGGGGTGTGGTGAGCTGGTCAGCATTGTGGGAAATAAGTAACAATGCTTAATGTTGTTGAAAATCAGGTCAGAGGAGTAGCAAGTAGTCAGATTGTGAAGGGCCTTCAAGACCATTGTAAGGCTTTGGCTTTATTTCCTAGGGAAATGAGGAGCCATTGAAGTATTGGGAAGAGTGGAAACAGGTAGTCTGATTCATGATTTAAAATGATCATTCTGCCTGCATCAAAGAGAGCCTGGTGGAAGCCAGATACCAATGGGAGGTTAAGAAATGATTGTGACATGGGTCTGACAGGGTTTTGGCAGTAGAAGTGGTGAAGATAGTCAGAAGCTGATTATATTTTGAAGGTAGAGTTGTCAGGATTTCCTGGAAGAGAGATTTGTTGACAACTGAAGGAAGGAATTGCCATGAGTTCATGTAGAGAATTGCAGATTGGGAACATTTGGGAGGGAAGATCAATGGCTCAGCTTTGGACAGTTAAGTGAATGTGCCCTGTGGGCAGTTGGATATTTGAGTGTCAAACTCAGAAGAGAAGTCTGGGATAGAGATATAAATTTGTGGGTCATTGGAATATAGATAGAGAAGTAAGACAATAAGAGAATAAGAGTATTTGAGAGTAAAGTGTAGGTGTGAAAGAGCAGAAGGACCAAGGGCTGAGCCTTGGCTACTCCCACATTCAGAATTTAGGCAAAAGAGGACTGGCAATGGGCAGTCAGTGAGGTAGAAGAAAACCCTGAGAATGTGGTGCCCAAGTGAAGAAATCATGTCAGGGAAGAGAGACTGATGATCTGTACTGAGTGTTGCTGACAAGTCAAGTGAGATGAGGACCAAGAAATGACTCTTGAATTTAGCAAGATAGAGACCATTGTTGATCTCAACAAGATAAGCTTCTGTGGAGTGGCAGAGCTGAAAATCTGTTTGGGGGAGGCTTGATGGAAAAAGGCAGGAATGAAATGGAAGGCAGTGGCTACAGATAAATCAACAAGGATTTGTTTAAAAAGTTTTGTTGCAGAGGGAATCAGAGAAATGGGGGCAGTAGCTGGTTGGGGACATTTAATTAAGAAAAGGTTCTATTTTTAAGTTAAATATATATAAGAGGAATGACAGCATGTTTGACTGCAAATGGTAAGGGTCCTATAGAAAGAAAAAAATGGTGATGATATACACCAGAAAGGTAAGAATTTCCAAACAGAATTTCTTGCGTTAATGAGAGGCATTGTATATTAGTCAGGGTTCTCCTGAGAATCAGACAGATAAGGGATGTGTGTGTGTGTGTATATATAATATATATTTATATTATAGAGAATTGGGTCACATGATTATGGCAGTTGGCAAGTCCAAAATTAACAGAGTGGGCCATCAGGCTGAAGAGCCAGCAAAGAGCCAGTGTTGCAGTTCAAGTCCAGAGGCCATCTGCTGTGGAATCCCTTTTTGCTTGGAGAAGTCAGCCTCTTTGTTCTATTCAGGCCTTTAACTGATTGAATAAGGCTGACCAACATTATGGAGAACAATCTGATTTATTGAGCGTCTACCAATTTAAATGTTAATCTGATCCAAAAACACCTTCACAGAAATAGCCAGAATAATGTTTGACCACATATCTGGGCACCAAGGCCCAAACAGGTTGACATCAAATTAACCATCCCAGGCAGGATCTCATATGCAAGAGGAGGGTTGGTTTAGATAGGGGCCTGGATTGTTCCTTCATGAACAAGGTAGGAAGGCAGAGCATGGGTATGCAATGCTGGTTGGTGGGTGGATATGGTGCTGAGAGCCTGCAAAAGTTGTCTTCAGATTGCTTCAGTTCTCATGTAAAGTAGGAAGCAAGGTCATTGGATGAGAGTAAAATGGGGGACAAGGTGTTAGAAATTTGAGGAACAAAGGAAAGGGAAAGTATGATTTAGTTGACCAGCAACATGGGAGAGTGAATGGAGTAGAGAAATGTGACACGATTGCTAGACCGAATTCAGAGCCACTTGAGATTTGGGGTCACTGATTTAAGGTGAGACCTGACAGAAGGGTTATGTTCTTCTTGGCCATATTCACTGCACAGGCTAGGTGAGAAGCAGAGCTTCAAACTAGTGGAGTTATGGCCTTGCCTGTGAGTTGCCTGTCCTGTGAGAAACACAGTAGTTAAAGGAGTAGGCCAGGGAGTGATTGAGATGACTGACCATAGAATTTAAACTAGAAAACAGGTCCAGGAGGGCATCAAGTGGGAGAGGAACTCAAAAAGGTGGATATTCTGAGGTCATCAAGTCCCTGGTGCCTCTCAGTCTTGGGGCCAGTTTTACTCCTGACTTCAGTTATGTGAGCAGATATTCTTTTGAGCCTAAGTAGATTGGGTTTCTGTCACTTGAAACTGAAAAAATTCTGCTAGGCTGGGTAAAAAATATAAGAAAAAAAAGGGGGGTGGGGAAGGACCTACCTGACAAAACTTCTATCTCTAAACATGTGGTTCTTAGCTCTCACAGTGTATCAGAGTTAAAGGGCATTGACTAAAAAAAAATAAGAATAATGAAATAAAAGATGCTCAGATCCCACTCCTGAGATTCTGATGCAGTTGGTAAGGACTGAAGAAATTGTTTTAAAAACTCCCCACATAAACGATTATTCACCCTGGATTCAGAGTGATAGTTCTGAATCCTCTCAACTAAGGTCTTTAGTGACAGCTTCAAATTATTTAGATGCTGCAAATTAATCTTTGAATTAAATGATCGATTAATTTTTTGGATTATCTCTGCTTGCTACTGGGAGATTTATGGGGGAAGGAAAAGGTGTTCAGATTTCCCCTGGATAGTTTTTATAACTCTAGTGACCAGCCGCATGTGAAGCCTAAGGAGGCCAGCAATGGACTGTGGGTTCATCCACAGCATACGTGTGGCCCTGCTGTGCCAGGCAGCCTGGGAACAGAGGCATGGCTGTGATCTCCAGGAGCTCGCTGGGGGGTTTTATTTGTGTTATTGTTTGTTTAATGTTTATTATGGGGAGTATATTGGTTTTGCATTTATGGTTCGGTAGTTTTATTCTTTATGGTAGATGAACACTTCATTGCAAATTAAGCCTCCTTAAATAATCAGTGTGTGAAGTACGCATGCCCCTTATAATAGGCATTTATAGCTGGGCGGTACAGTATCCTAGAAAGGGCTTTGGTCTATGTGTCCAGACTCAAGCTGTGCTTGAATTGCATTCCTACCCCATCCCAGCTCTGAAATTCAGGGCAAATTTCTTCTCTTCTTTGTGCCTTAGGATCCCAACCTGTGAAATGAAGGGCTTGCACTGGAGATCTTAGATCCATTTCAGCCATAAAACATTATGACTTAAGCCGTAGTTTCATTTTTCCCCCAAATTATTTTAGGGACACTTTTGAGAGAAAATGAATTTTTTTGGCTTTATGACACCCTGTTAGTCTCACATCTGGTTGATGCATCATTGCTTATTATTGGAATAATGCATGGTGCCTATGGAAAACATGAATCAAAGTCTGCTCTCCAGTATGGCTTTTAGGGATGCATTGTGGTGAAAGGTGAGGAGGTCTGTTTACAAAACAATTGCATAGGGAGAATACTAAGCAATAGAGATGAGGTAAAGAAGAATGGTGGGAACACTGGTTCTCACTGGGCATCAGACAGGAAGGGGAGAGAGCTGTTCCCATGTTGTTCTGGGAGGACTTCAGCAAAGAGCATTGGCAGTTTTCTGGGAGAAGAGGACTGTCTCTTGTTTGGTTGGCTGGGATAGTGGAATGAGGGTGGAGGCATGGGCCAAGGATGGGGAGGGAGCTGGGGGGAAGCTAAGGTTCTATTTGGAAGATGGAGGGAGCAATCAATTTCCTTTGGAGAAGCAGAAGAAAAGACTTGCGTTACAGAAAGGTAGTTGTTGAACTGAATACCAGCAGTTGACACTGCTATGAAATGGAACAGATAGAGCACATTCAAGTATTAATATTTAATCTTTTTATTGAAGGTTGAACAATTAAAGTATAGAATGGGGACTTAGAAGGAGGTAAAAAGTCCTTGGAAAAGAGGAATACAAAATGAGTCTGTACATCCTGGGATGACACAGAGAGGAATAGTGTTAAGGTAGTTTTGGGCTCTCTACTTTCATATACTTTATAAACTTTTAATCTAACATTGATGTGCCCAAGAACATGCTTGGATGCCAAAGAGACTCTCCTATTTCCTCTTTTAAGATCTTCCAGCTCTAGGGGCACCTGGGTGGCTCAGTGGGTTAAGCCTCTGCCTTTGGCTCAGGTTATGATCTCAGGGTGGGATGGAGCCCCATGTCCAACTCTTTGCTCAGCAGGAAGCCTGCTTCCCCCTCCCTCTCTGCCTACTTGTGATCTCTCTCTCTGTGTCAAATAAATAAAATCTTGAGAAAAAAAAAAAGATCTTCCAGCTCTTATTGAATCTGACCATTTTCTCAAGGTTTAAAAATCCCATGGGTGGGGGAAAAAAGTGGAGATTCAAAATGTTTGTGTTTGTCAAGACTCCTTTAATTAGGGCACGGCTCCATCCTTCCCATGCATTTCATTAAAGGATTAGATTCCAATAAATTTTGCTTTTTAGGTTGAATAAGAATGTGTCAAAATGTGTAATGCATTTAATTTGTTTTGTTCAATTGTGTGCTGCTAATGATTGAAATACTTTAATGATAATTTAACCCAGAAGAACATTTTTAACAGAGTATGATGCCCATGAGCTTTAAAAACAATATTTTAATTTTTAATACACATATTTTTTTGCAGAGATGTATAATGGGGTCATCTTAAAAAAAAAAAAAAGCTGGTGTGTAGCAAATAATCCTGTGCAACTGATCTTATATAGTTTGTAGGCTGTTCTGGAAAATCTTATCAGGAATTGGAACCGCTCAAAGGGAGCTTTTGATTTGATTTGTTTTTTCGAATGGCCAAGTGAGGCATCTGGTTATGCCTAAAATCAGACAAACCTTTGAATTCAAATATAGCCAGCTATCAACTATGTAATCTTAGATAAACTTCTTAACTTCTCTGGACCTCAGTTTTCTCCTAAGTAAATTGGTGATATAAGACATATCTCATAGCTTTGATTTGAAGAGTAAATGAGGTATTGATATGAAGGGCTCAGGTACACGGAAAGCTCTCTGCCAATGGTCTCTCTCTCCTCTCATTCTCGTTATAAATTAAAAAAAAAAAAAGCTCAAGTTGATTGTAGATCAATCAGTAAGTTAAATACAGCTTTAAAAAGGAACTTCATGGGTGTGTGGAATCTGCTTCAGATTCTCTCTCCCTCTCCCTGTCCCCTCCCATTCATGCTCTCTCTCTCAAATAAATAAATAATTTTTTTTTAAAAAGTAACTTCACTTGAAAAATCATCATAAAAGAAGTTGAGTGAATTAGTTTAAAAAGAAAAACTAATATTGGAAAGACATCAAAATGAGCAGACTACAGAAGAATTGCTCCTTGATATATAAATAATACCTGTTAGTTCACCTTTTCCTTTAGATTTTTGTACATTATTCATGTCTGTCTATCTACCTACCTACCTATTTATTAATGTAAGAAACATCTGAAAAACACTTGTTATTCACCAGTAGTTTATAATCATGAATAATAAAATAGGGAGGGAAAATGTTTTGGAGGGAAGAATACTACAGAGTCTTTTAGTTAATTTTGGTTTATAAGATTAATGCATACAGCAATTATCTGCAAGCTGATTAGAGGTATTTGAACTCTTAAATGAATAATGGCCACCCAAAATGGTTTCTTCTCAAAACAGATATGAACTATTAAAATGTATCCTTTTAATACTGTGCAGACTTGCACTGTAGCAAGCCGTTCGTTGGTAGCCCTGATCACTGAGTGAATCAGGGTGAATTATGAAAACTTAGTGAAATAGTCTATTTTCTTACCTATTTGTATTATCCTCTGAAACTAATTCCACCCAATTGCCAGTCGTTTGGTTAATAGAAGTAAAATTGATCATTAAACTTGTAAGTGAAGAAGAGTCAAAAAGGAAATTCAGTACTATCACTCATGAACAGGTAGGTTTATTCTCACATATCAAAGTAATTTTAATACATCCCCTGTGACCATTTTCAGGACTTATGCATAGCTTGTACTTATATATGTAGCTTTACAAATAATTCTCTTAGATAAGATAAAATTGCAACTATAATATTCTTATTGATGCACTAAAAAAATCTACCATAGTAGGTTTTTGAGCTGTAATTAGGATAACTACCATACTGTGTGACTCTCCATAAGCTGAATGTGTATGTTCTGTGCTATCATTTATAACAGTTTTTGCAAACTAAAGAAATTTTCACATTTGAAAATTTGGAAAGCAGTTTCAGAATCTCAACTTTGGAACATGCCTGTCTTTCTCATTTCCTGCCTCCCTCATAATCCCTGCATTTCTCTTCGCCACGGAATATGCATAGGAGCGAATGGTTTGAAGACAGTACTGTACACAGTTCACACAAGGTCTTGTTAAGAAGATGGGACTGCATCTTCAACCATATGGAGTGCTGAAATTTTTGGGAACAAACCAAAATGGTAATCTGAAGTCTTATTTAGGAAACAAAACTTGTGTGACTAGAAATAGACCAACTCCTAAATATATTCTGGTTTATGTGCATTCTGGTATAAACCACATGTCACTAAGTAGGGTTTTAGGGGGTCAGTAGAGGGCAGGCATACTTTTTACCTAAGGAATCTATACACCAGTCCAGAAACTGGTTATATTCTTTTCTAGTTTGATAATTTCAAGTCTTCTCTACCCTACTGACAAATCTATACTTTACATACAGATTTTTTAATATTGTCAATCCCTTTGAGGAAATGAGTGTTCATTTTAAGACAATTTTGATTATGAATTATGACTTTGAAAATCTTATTTCTACATTTCAGTTTTTAAATTATCATATAAAATATTATCTGAAATATTGGTTTTCTCTTGGGCTTAAACAACTGAAAATAAAATTGAAGATTCCTATTAGAATTTTTATTTTTTTCTCCAAATGTTATCTGTGATACGCAGTTATGATAAAGTGGGTTCAAATTGCTAGACTTTGAAGCATTGATATCTTTCTCACTAATTAGCTCCTTTATCTTAATCCAAATGATTTAACTACTGTGAACTTCAGTGTCCTTGTTCATAAAATTAAAAAAAAAAATTCATGATCCAAGATCCATTCCAGATCTGAGTTTCCATTTTCATAGAAGTCTAACTTCCCAAAATCATAGTGTGATCATTTTCATATTTTTTCTTATAAATCATTTACCTGTCAGATTCTCTGTTTGCTGGTTCTCATAATTACACATATGGCTATATTCTTTGTTGTTGGCTGTCCTTTTGATGCTCTGGTATATTTCTTGTGCTGTTAGTAGAAGGGAACCCATTAGAATTTATTGTTGTGAAATAAGTATAGATATTTAGAGATGTAAGTGATTACCAACAAATTAAGCCCATCCATTAAAAATTGAGGAAAGTCCTGGCAGAATTATGAAAGGACTTGATTCTGGTTTAGAGGATGGATCTATGAACTCAGACTCACAGACTGATGACCTTTCACAGTTCAATGGGTCTACCCCCTGTTAGCTCTCAGCCCTAATGTTTCTACTCTGATGTAATTACTGGTTGGTGACATTTATGAATAAATCTTTGGTTCTGGTGAGCTACAATTGTTCCAGTCTCTATATCCAGGGCTCCAGCTCCTCCCTCCATCACTGGATTCAGAGCTGACAGGCGAAGAAAGCTACCCTAAGAATTATTTAACTTCTTTCTTCTCCACCTTCCTGCAGTACAACAGGACCCCAGGATGCTTGGTGAACTCCTCGGACCGCCTTTGTTTATTAACAGACTCTGCCTTGGGCTTGTCATCCTGTAGATGGTGGTTGGGATTGTCTGATGTCCCAGATGGGAGGCAGCATAGTGTGATAGAAGGAGAAGGGACTGAGGGCTTTCCCTTTAATTAGGTAGGTGATTTGGCCCCACTATTTTAAAAGGTAGGTTTTATTATTATTCGGATATAGTGAATAATACCACAACTCTGGGGCAGGTTGGGTGGGGGGCGGCGGGGGAAGTACCAGGGCTGGTCAAGTGGCAGAGAAAGCCAGAGATAAACATGGGAAGAAGCAGGGGAGGCAGGATAAGCAGGTTTAGGATTGGCTAGTTTGAATGATTTGAGTACGCTCTGAGGCATAGGAGCTATCCCTAGTTTTCTGGTACCTGGCCCTGGGATGATTAGGGCAGGGGTGTTGTCACCTAGATTGTGAGAGCCCAAGGTCAGGGAGATGGTGGGGACTATAGGCTCTGGATCCGTTGGTTTGCATATGAAAGGTATGCTAGCAGGTAAGTAATTTATTATCATTAGGAATTGGCTAGCCATGGAAGAAACAGTCCCTTCAGTATCTGCAAGGACCCAGTATGTCGAAGTATCAAAATATGGAGTAAAGAGTTATGCTTAATATACTTACAAACCTTAGAATTTTTCATTTGAGATAATATAGATAATTATGTTATTATTAATTTGACATTAGTAATAATCTTAATACTATGACTAAAAACTATTAAGGTCCATTCGTTATCTCATTTGCCCCTCACCACAATGAGGAATGAGGTATGAACTATGTCCTTTAATTAAATGTAAAATATAATGGTAGGAGTTTACTGGCCAGTTTTACCCAATAAATAATTGTGTCTGCTCTTCACCTGTTGATTGCATTTACAAATAAAAGAAAGGGGAAGGGCGCCTGGGTGGCTCAGTTGGTTAAGCCTCTGACTTCAGCTCAGGTCATGATCTTGGGGTCCTGTGATGGAGTTCCTCTGACAACCCCCCCATGAGGAGTCCCCCCGGTGGAGCCCTCTCCCCCTACCCCATGAAACCCCTGCCTCCCTCCCACATCCAGCCCCCTCGCCCAGTCCCTAAGTGGAGTCCCTTTGTGGAGCCCCTCACTCAGCAGGGAGTCTGTCCCTCTCCTTCTTCCTCTGCCCTCCCCCCGCTTGTGTTCTCTCCCTCTTTCTCTCATATAAATAAATAAAGTCTTTTAAGAAAAAGGAGAACAGAATTATATTTATTGACTATCTCCTATGTGTCAAATATCTTGTTAGGTGCTTTAGCATGTTATATTATTAACTATTAAATAATTTTAAAATATTTAAATAATATTAAATATGCTTCATAACAATGTGGAACAGAAACTATTATGCCTGTTGCATAGATGAGAAAAATGAGGTTCATAAAAGTTAGGAAAGTTGTTCCAAGATTACATGCCTAATAAATGGCAGAACTGCGATTTGAACCAGCGGGGTCTCTTGGACCCAAGGCAGCAGCAAATCTCAATTCAAGCATCAACTTCAGTTAGTTGACAGTGTTGTCTGAAGCAGCATAGAAAAGGATTCTGGGGCTGTGTCTAGGCTCACTGGAAAAGAATGTCACCATTAGTTAGTGACCTTTGTCACAGGAGCCAGGGGAGAGAGACAGCACCCAGACATCTATTTCTCATCCTTGAAGTAGACTCTCTTTACTGTCCCTTCCATGCCACAGACCTATTATTCTAGGTTAGCTCTCAGAGTAGGTAGTATCTTAGTCTGCATTTCCCTGAGAGCAGAGCATGAGACAGTGAGGCTTGTGTGCACATAGTTTCATTGAGAATGTGACCCAGGGAGTGGTTGTGTCATGGAGGAGACCACCACTTGTGCTCCATCTAGTCTGACCTCCTGAGAAGCTGCACGAAATGTATTTGAGAACGATCTGTATGGGAGGATCACAGGAGCAAGAAGTATATATGCATATATTGCTGCACCCTATTGCACTAGGGCTGTTCAACGAGTGTTAACCCCTCTATACTGCTGGGTGGCACACATGTGAGTGTTTGGGAAGGTTTTGGTGTGGCCTGTGCCTGTAGTATCAGTGGAATCAGGGGTAGAAAGCAAGCAATGGGCATTGCAGGTCAGGACCCTGCAAATCCATGACCTTGGAAGAGCTATATTTATGCTAAGAGAGTGCTGACATTTAGTCTTAAGTACTTCCTGAACTTTCCCTCTCTCTATCCTATTCCAACTAATAGAAAATTGAGCTCATGAATATCAGTCTGTTTAGAAAAGAGTAAGGACATGGTGCATTGAGTAATCCTATCTTATTTTTGTATCTATTATGTGCCAATCTCTGCGCTAGACTCTGTAAGCCCACAGTCTCACTCATCCTAACCACACTGTTGTGAAGCAGCGATTCTGCCCTGCCTGGCTCATAGGAAACAGTAGAGGAGCCCAGCTGAATTGCGCAAGGCCACCCCCACTGGAGCTCGGGCTGAAATTCAGACAGGCCTCCAACTGATTCCTATGCCCACATTTATTTCACTCTCTAGGTGTCCTGGTAGGGAAGGCCTTGGCTTTTGTTTGGCCAGTGCTTGAGCAGTCACCGTGGGACTCTACAAAATGAACTCATTTCGGAGACTCAGGCTTGTCAGCATTTTGCAAATGAGTCAACTGGAGACCTGGCCTGTCTCCATGATAAGTGCTGGAAATCCCCACCACATCTCTGACTCAGAGATAGGTTTCCTTAGCCCGTGAATCCTTCAACCGCCTGGGTAAGCACAAAATGAAGTTGAAAGTTCCTAGAAACTGCACCTTTTTTCCCCAGAAGTTCTGTAAGGCCACATTTTCTCTAGAACCGAGAAACATAACAATGAAACAGCACATCAGAAGTTACAAAGAAAATGAGCATCAACCTCTCTATATCTGCGTTTTCTCTTTTATGAAGTAAAGGTGTGGATTTCGTGATCCCTAAGGTTCCATCCAAGCTAAATTTTATGAGGCTGAAGCTATACTGAACCAGATTCCAAGGAGTGGGGCTGCTACATTTCTCTTCCCTTGGTATTTAGCACAGAACAGATTCTGAACCTCAGTTTGCCAGACACAGTGGAGTGCAAAACTGACAGTTCCCCTTTCTGCCTTCCTTTTCTCCACTCCTTGATAGTTCTTCATCCTATCCTTGCATCTACAAATTCTTCCAACACAAACCCTGTGCTAAAAAAAAATGGTTGAAACTTAGTGTGAAGGATCTCAAATCTGTATTCTCTTCCTCGGGTGTATTTGCATACTGAGATTTGTATCTAATTGTGAAATTAAAAGATGCTCCTCCCCCACATTAAAAAAAATTCACACATCAGCCGATTTCATTTTTTTTGAGGGACAGGGCTTTTCTGAGGCTCTAAAGTCATTGGACATAAAACTCAAATTGCCGGGGCGCCTGTGTGGCTCAGGGGGTTAAGCCTCTGCCTTCAGCTCTCTGCTCAGCAGGGAGCCTGCTTCCCCCCTCTCTCTCTCTGCCTGCCTCTCTGCCTACTTGTGATCTCTGTCAAATAAATAAATAAAATTTAAAACAAAACAAAACAAAACAAAAACAAACAAACAAAAAACTCAAATTGCCCATTTGACTCCCATCACAGACTTGGAAAGACTAAGGATCTAGAGTGGGGGATGAGGAGGAAAAGGAGTGAGGAGTGGGACATGAAATGACCACTGCCACAATATAGAAAACAGACTCTCCTTTCCTTGTTGTATGCTGCAAACCCACCAGGTATAAAGCATGCAAGGTAGGGCAATGGTGTGACTTTTCAAAGCAGAGGCCAGCATACTGTGGTCCAAATCCAGCCCAATCCCTGTGCCTCCTTTTGTATAGGGTGCGAGCTAGGACTGGTTTTTACAGGTGAATATTCACAACTGATAGGATGATTGAGAACACTCATTTTGAGCTTGAAGTAAATGAAATGTTAACCCCCTCAAAAGAATTCCATTCCTTTGGGGAGGGTATGTGCTATGGTGAGTGTTGTGAATGTGTAAACCTGGCGATTCACAGACCTATACCCCTGGGGCTAATAATACATTATATGTGAATAAAAAATAAAAAAATTAATAAAGAATTCCATTCTTTTTATTAATAGGCCTATAGTATTAAAAATTGTACTCAATTTTTATGTTTTAAATTTCATCAATGAGAAATATGAGGAAATTTTGACTCCCTCTTGTTATGTAAGTACCTATATAATTGATTTGACTCTTAAGCCACAATGCTTGAAATACTCATTATCCAGCTCTTTACAGAAAAAAAAAAAAATGTGCCAGCCCTCTGTCCAGAGGAAAAGAAACCAGGCAGTAGGAGAAGAAAAGGGTGATGGGCGAAGTTACAGGGAACGGAGGCAGATGAAATGATGTTACAAATAAAGTGGAGGAAGTGGAATGTTCTTTCTCTACTCATGTGAAGCACTTACATAGAATCTTGAAGGACTGGCTGGTTGTCTTCTCCCTACCCCAGCGAAAAATTACCTTTTCTGTGAAAACACCCATGAACACACCTGCAGCTGGCCTACTATGAGGGAAAAGTGACCCTAAGCCGAAATCTTAGCTCTGTGATGAACTCATCATGGGATTTGGGGGAGATATTTCCCCTCTGGCCTCACCACAATTCCCTAAAGTTGCCGGCAGACCTTGCAATCATCAAAGCCAGTGGGTTTTCCCACTTCCCAATCTTAAAATCTCATCTCTGAGGCTTCTGTCATAATCCTTTACTCTTGTTCTCTACTTGGCCCAGACTTGTCCTCAGAGCCCTGCCCTCCTTTCCCCACGCTTTTCCTCAGAGAGCTCAAGCCTTCTCTAATGTGATTACATCACTCCTTTTCATAGGAAGGGTTAGACAGCTGTCTGTGGTAAAGGAGGCATTTACATCTGTACCTCCATCCCCACGAACCCTAACAGGTGCATGCTCTTGCCAGGCCTTCTTCCTGCCACACTTAAGCCTTTCTAAATGGCCTTGGAATCCCAAGGCTCATGTCTTTATCCATCCAGATCCTCAGCCTGCTTTCTTCTCTCGCCTGTGCTAGACCAACTTCTAGCCTTCAGGTCCTGTGTCTGCCTCAACCCTTGCCTGTAAGGGATGTTATGTTGAGCATTTAAATATCATTTTAAATTCAATGTATCAGGTTGTCTTTTTGAGCCCTTCCAGTTACTGTCAGGGCAATCCCAACTCCCGGAGTAAGATGTTCTCAGATATAGAGACTTTGCATATCTCAAAAATCAGGTCGATCAACATAAACCATCAAGTATGCACAAATATTCCAATACTAAAAAAGAGATACTGCACTTTTTAGACAGGCTTTTAAAAACTCAATCACATCTTGTGTGCTACCCCTCTGCCTCAGACCCTCGGTGGTCTCCTGCTCCTGAGAAGGGAGTGCACTTTCTGGCCTGGTGGCAGGGGCGGGGCTGGCAGAAGCTCCTCCTGCCTCCTGCCCTACCCTTCCCTGCCTTGCACAGGGCACCAGCCACACTGGCCTCCTTGTTCCTTGATGTGTCAGGCTGTTTCCCCTTTGCACTCCTGCTCCTTTGACTACAGCTGTGCCCCTATGTTCCCGTGATAGGTTTGAGACTCATCCAAAGCACAACTCAAATGTCATCTCCCCAGAAAGGCTTTTTCTTAACCACCCTCTCTAAGAGCTATCCTCTCATTTTGTCATATGAATCCATTTCATCTTCTTTATAAATTTATTACAACCTGCAACTTTCTGGCTCAGGTGTTTGTAGACCTATTCTTATCTATTTGCAACATCCAGAATGTAAGCGTTGTGAGAAGAGAATTCTTGTCTCTTTTGCCATTACAAGGCCCCTCTGTTGTCCTGGTATATATTCATTTCTTTAAGATAAATGAGCAAAAGTCAGTCTGAAGGATCTGATTCAGGGGCGCCTGGGTGGCTCAGTCGGTTAAGCGTCAAACTCTTGATTTGGGCTCAGATCATGATCTCAGGGTATGGGATTGAGCCCTGCATCGAGGTTCCCACTCAGCAGCAAGTCTGCTTCAGGGTTCTCTCCCTCTCCCTCTGCCCCTCCCTCTGCTTGCGCGTTCTCTCTCTCTCTCTCTCTCTGTTAAATAAATAATAGATCTTTTTTTTTTTTTTTTAAAGGAAAGGTCTGATTTGTTCTCTGTAGGGAAAGGGTTACTTTTCCTCAAAGTGAATGTTAATCTTTGGTGTGACAGGGTTACATGTTTTGGTTTCAAAGAAATTCTGTGTATGCTTGGCAGATATATGGAAAGGAACCAGGTATGTTTGCAAAGCAATGGGAGCTGATGCAATGCTAAATATTTATATGATGCTTCATATTTTAACAAAGCAAAAAAATATTTTGTAGCCTATCAGTAAATTAAAATCAAGAACAGCCAAAGATAGTTTTGGCATTGTTTTTGTTTTGAAAAATTGTTATAAAATTTTCATGAGAAATTCCCGTCAGTCTTTCCAAATCTGAGTCCATCATCTTCATTTTTAAAAAAGCGTTAGCCATTTAAAGAAGAACCATTGAATTCTGGTACATTCTAAGAAAAAGTCTTCTCTTTAAATCTTCAGTGGAAAATAATATTTCAAACACTGGGATGATCTTAGAAGTTTGTATTTGACCTTTACTTTTTGTACACTCTGTTAACTTTTCCAGATTGTTAATCCTGTGTATATATGGGAGGGAGGGGTTCTCTCAAATTTCTTCTCACTCTTTTAACATATAATAGGAGTAGTATATGCATAGTGAATTTACCAAAGCTCTCATAATCCCTGACTAGAAAACCTAAATGAAGATATTCAACAAGAAGATATTAATAGGTACCATTAAAGTATAGAAACTTCTCAGATTTTACTTCATCATACATTGCAAGAGAAATGGTAACAAAAAATATATATGTATAATGTTTATATATAATATATATAAATAATATATATATTATTTTATTATATATACCATATGTTATAATAATATATATAAATATAATATATATAATGTTTATATATAGGGTCAAAGTTTCAGATATATAATGTGAAAATATATATAGGCTTACATATATAGAAAAAGACATAAGGTTTTGCAGTTTTACTTCAAATACTGTAGTGTATAATTTCACACAGAGAATACTGGAAAAAAAATATTCTATCCTGAGTCCCATTCTGTATCCCTTACCACCTACCTCAGCTCTACATAATATCCCATATGTCTTTCCTCATTACTAGCATATTTTAAAGTCATTAGAACTCTGTGGGTGGCAGAGATAACATTGGAGAACAGCTCATAATTAATATAAACCTCTTGAGGGAACTTTAGAATTTATCTTAGTATATACATGTACATATACATATGCATACACACACACACAAACACATCCAATACACTATTTTAACAGAAAGTTGGACATGACGTTTAGTTATGAAAATGTATTTCAAAGTATGTAGTCCTGCCTGTAAGTAAATTTCCTTTACATAATTTTTACATAATCTCAGCTATGTACCAATCATGATCTAGCTAGAACTCTGATTTGCTTACAGGACCTGGAACCTCACACTATAGATTTGTTTCTGGTATACATCATGGATCAGGTAGTGGCATCTGCTGGCAATGAGTGATATTGCTTTCTAATTCTATAGGTGGCCTGGCTTTTCATCACAGTACGTCCCTGGAAAGCAGATCATAGTGTTGTTATTTAAGAACCAACATATACATAAAAAGATAAATAACAAAACAGAGTGGTGATGATCATTTACATTTTGACTGGTATGTGACATGTGGAAGGAAGGAAATGAACTTTTATTGTGAATTTACTGTGTGTCTTTGTGATGGTGTCTTCCTTCCCTTGCTAGCAGAGGTAAAAGATCAGAGAGGTTAAGAAACACTCCCAGGTTCACGGGCTAGGGAAGACATGTGCTGTGGTCAATAGTTAGGATGTCCTAGTTTCTGAGGCAAGAAAGGAAAGGCTGTTCAGACCCAGATATGGGTAGCCATGAACACCATCACATAGCATCATTTGTAGTGTATGCTGCCTCAGTTTTGTTTTTTCTTTTAAGATTGTATTTGTTTATTTGACAGAGAGAGAGAGATCACAAGTAGGAAGGCAGAGAGGGGGGAGAAGCAGGCTACCCGCTGAGCAGAGAGCTGGACTCGGGGCTCGATCCCAGGACCCTGAGATCATGACCTAGGCTGAAGGCAGAGGCTTAACCCCCTGAGCCACCCAGGCGCCCCTGCTTCGGTTTTTCTGAAGGCCAACTTTTCCATATGCATTGAAAGCCTTAAAAACATGCACATTTGACTAAACAGTTCTTAATCCAGTAATTTATCCCCAGGAAGTAATCATTCAAGTGCTTAAATATTTATCAATATATATGGTTATTGCATCTATATGTATGCATACGATATATTATAGCATTTACTGTAATAGTGAAAGATAAATGATCTAAATATAACTAATAACAAAGGGTTGTCAACATAGATTATAGTATATCCCTAAAAGGAATGATATTCATTTGTGAAAAATATGTTGTATAGGAATATTTGGTGACACGAAAAAAATGTTTATTCCGTGTCATTAAGTAAAAAAACCATGATGTTGTATGATGCCATTTTTCAAGTAAAACTCCATATATGTACATAAGAGTTGTGTGGGTTTGCAGGTGATATACCCAAATGCCAACAGTGGTTTTCTCTGTTATCTCTGGAAGATAAGATGACAGAACATGTTTGCTTTCATCCTTTCCTTATCTTTATTTTATAAAATTTCTACAGTGAGAACACATCACTTTTAAAATTTTAAGAAAAGAAATAAGAATGTGGTCACAGGAATCAACCACGGGATCTAGAATACAGAGAGATTCCATGAGGGCAGAATCAGGGCAGGGGCGGGGAATGAACCTCTGTAGCGAGAAGTTAATGGGAAGTTGATGTTCAACAGCAGAAAAATCCGGTGTTGGCATAAGGATGGTATCTTAACATCAAGGGCAGGGCAGGGTACCTCTAGGGATGCACAGTTAGCATCAGAGATGTTTAAATGGCAGCCATGGTCCCTGGAGAGTAGCCCTAGGATATGAATCCCAGCCCCAGTTTTGTTCTAGAGAAACTGGGAGACCACAGGGAGAGCAAAAGTTAGGACTTAAGGTTGGCTCTGGGAAGTGGATGTAAAAGCCAAGATGGAGGGAGAAGCAAGCCCAACTCAGTATTAGCTACTGAACAACTGTCCCAGGACTCCTTACATTTCCCCTTGGTAATGCTCCAGAAGAACTTTGTTCCCTCTCTTGCCCTCACACTGAGTATTTAGAGAATCATTTGTCTGCAGAGAAATGAAGCATAATATCTAGTGTACTAAAGGTGGCTCAAGGCTATTAATGTACTTGGAATGAGTTGGGAAACATACAAATAAAACTAAACCAACAGATGGAGCCAGTATCTTTTTTTCCCCACTTAATTTTTCCCTGGGAAGCAAAGGTGATTAAATTCATTCCTTTGACTTCAGACATGCCCTTAGATTGGGATCATTTGCAACATCTACATTTTTTAAACCTTGGAAAAGATTTCAGTTATAAGCTTCCAGAGAGAAAGAGATTATTCGAATCGGGTCAATAGATCTAGATCCTTCTGTGCTGCCATGCCTGACCGAGAAAGTCACCTCGAGTTTTTAGATCTCAGTTCCATCATCTGCAGAATGAGATAAAGTGAGATAAAGGTGGAGGATCCTTTCAGCCCTGAAACTCCAGGACTCTCTGGACCTGAAGAGCAGGACTCTCTGCTCTCACTTTCATATCCATATCTTCTGTCATATCTACCCACCCCAGCCCTAAAATAGAAGAGCCACAAAAGGGACAATCAATCACAGAAAGTCAGACTGAAGGGAGAGCTGGCTCTTTTCTCTTTTTTCCTGGAATATCCTTAAAGACTGACTGCAGGGCTAAATACCTAGGAGCATTTTAGCATTTGTTTATTCACCTACTCATTCATTCAAGAAACAGCACCCAGTCTTGTCCCAGATATTGTGCTTGGTCTTAGATAAACAGAATTGAAGAGGATAGGTAGTTCTCCTGCTGTCAAGAAACTTTCTATGCAGTGGAGGATTTTCAGTTCTCCTACTGTCTGTTCCCCTAGAGATTTTGGACTTTCTCCCTCTTCTCCTCCCACTTTCACCCACTTTGCTTTTAGTAAGAGATACTATGATGAAAGTTGATATGGCTAGTATGGAGGTAGAAAAATATGGAAAACCACTGACCTGGTGCAGGAGACAGACTTACAAATTGCCATCGTACAGTCTATAACAGGGTAATGCTCTTTGGTCATGGAAACAGCCACATGAACATGCCTGACGCCATGTTTTCTGCCCCCCTTTCAAGAGTTTCTTACGTAGCCAGATTCAGGGCTCAATTAACAAGTATTGCTCTGAAGTCCATCTATTTCTTTCTGTCCTCAGTGCTTCTCTCTTAATCCAGTTTTCCATCATCATTTACCTAGATTAGCATCTCCTGTGTCATCTCCCTGCCCCCTTCAAATCTGTTTTCCATCTCACAGCCAGAGTGATCTTTCTGAAGCATAAATTTGATGTCTCTCTCCTGCCACTAAAGACTTAAAGTCTAAACCCTTAGTGCAAGTTAGGTTAACCTTCTCTTTGCATTTATCTCTGTGTATCATTTAGTATTGCTATATAGCTGTCTTTCTCCTAGACTACTACAGAAAGCTCTCTAAAGATCGAGACTAGTTTATTTATCAGGAGATGAATAATCCTAGTACTATGTCTCTGGTACAGAGTTAGTGCTTAACAACATTTGTGAGATGAATGTAGGATGTCAGTTTGGAGGTCATATTTAGTTGAAGTCATGGGCAAAAATAAAATCTGGATATAGGAAGAACTCAGTTAGGATTTTGCTGAAGGAGAATAGATAAATAATGAAGATTGGTAAACTAAGAACATAGACAGTAGAACCCTGAAGACCACTAGCATTTTACTGGGTAGTGGAGGAAGGTAAATCTGTGAGAGTGACTGAAAAGACAGGGGGAAAGCAAGGAGAGAATGGAAGAGGGGTACCGAGAAGCAGAGGATCTCAGTAGATGCTTCTTTGTATCTCCAGGCGCAGCACAGGGGCAGGTAAATGAATGAGAGGAATGAATGGTGGTCTCAGATTCCGATTCTGCAGCAGAGCTGAATAGCACAGCCACTGAGAGGTGTTCATGGGATTTGTCAGTTAAGGGATCTTTGGTAATCACATGGATAATTACAACTTCAGGGGAGCATTTGATGCAGAGGTCTGGGGAGGGACTGAACACCATGAAGAAAAGCTGAAGAGTCTCGATCATGCTTTGAAGGAAATGGAGGGAAGCACCCTGTGCAATCACAGAAACGTGAGTCTAGAGGAATGGGGAGTTTCTGTTTGTTTGTGTTGAAAGGTGGGACATCTGTGATGATATATGCACACAGCAAGGGAGAGAGGTTGAAGTGGGGACTGCCTTAGCAATGGCTGTGCTCGGGAGGTCAGAGAAACATCTCATAGTCCCCAGAAGGGGAGTTTTGGTGCGAAGGGATAAGCACAGATCCCAAAGTTGTAAAGGTGCTGCTGCTTCCAGACCAAAGCACAGAGGGTCACAGACCAGGCCAAGACCTTAATTTTTCCGTTTCAAGTGCTCAGCTTTGCCCACTGATACTTCCTTCCGCTGTGTATTTCCTTTTTTCTCTAGTAATGACAATGATCATGGTGGTGATAATGATAGTAATCATAAGCCAGGTACTGTCAAGTGCTTTTATAAGAAACATCTAATTTAATCCACCTCATAACTCAATGATAAAGATAAAATTATTATCCCCATTTTACAGATAAGGAAAATTAGTTGAGTAATTGGGTATTTTCTAGGAATTTGTAAAAGTCAGTGACAAAACAGAATTATTTATAGAAATGTGTTTTGTACTCAAAGTTTAGGAATAAAATCTTTCATAAAGTGAGAGTATATACAGTGTTATATATAACACTGTTATATATAATATATATATTATATATATATTTTATATATATATATACATTCCACAAAAGGCTGTTGGTGACAAGAGTGTGTCAAAATGTCCTTTTAATCTCTTTTGTGTCCTTAGAGAGTTATGACAAACAAACGGTATTTAGAAAAAAAAATATAGCATTAGGATAGATAGGTATCTTTTCCAATATTTTATATCTTAGGTAATGAAAAAACTTGATTTTAAATTGTTTAATATCCTGTTTCTAGTAATTTATTTTTGAAATTAAAATATTTCTTCTGGCCGATGGGAAAAAATTGATTACTCTAAAGTAGTATTGGGATGATAACTCACATATAAAACATAGATATTTTTTCTTTTAAAGCACCAAAAATTGAATGAATTTAGGATCAGTCCTTGTGTCTTCACAGCCATTGCAACCAACTGAATGCAAAATATATTTTAATATATTTTATAAATGAATGATAGTAACACGGAAGAATTACAGGGTTTCTTGCATTATTCTCTCTGCAGTTCTCAGAACTATTTTGTGTGTATGTGATAAAACAAATCCAGGGGGGAAAAATGCATTGCTTTTAAAGTAATCTTAAAGACCTGCCTTTAAATAGACAACAGCAGCTAGGAGATCAACGCTGGGAGATCCTTAGCTGCATTATTAATCTACCTTTTTGTGTTGCAGAATTACTGCACATAACATACATGAGGGTCTACACGGCAGTTTTAACAAAAGATCTTGACTGTACTGACTTAAGAAAAGGTTTTTATTCTCACCTCTTACATACCTACTTCTTCCTTTTTAATTCAACTTCGATTTAGTAAGAGAATTTAAATATATTTGAAAATTTTCATGGAGACAAATACTCTTTAATATGAAATAGATTAAAAAACATGCGTTGAATGGTTGACTCAGGGGCTTTCACTAAACTGGCCATGAATGCTGAAACCATCTGTTTTTCTGGACGTTGTCAGGGTGAGTGTGGCAGAGGCAGCTGTTTGAAAAGGGACGCTTTGGATGATGAACCAGCCCATTGTTTCTAAGCAATTCACTTGCATTCAGAGGCTCTACCCAAGCGTACTATAGAGCAATCAAAATCAAACTATTGTTTGTACCAATCATATTGATCTGAAAAGAACGTGGTGGGATGACCCCATTATAGATGCAAATAGTTGTTCTGAGCAGCTGTATGCTGGCCAATATGTACCTCAGTAGGAAACAGGCTTGGAAGCTAGAGGGCTCTCTGCACCCTACTGGGGGAGGAAAAAAGATTATACCAGATTGAACTGCAATTTAAGGGGAGTGAGGGGAATGAAGGCACAGGTCTGTTGGTATTAGTGGTAATTTTCTCTCATACACAAAAAAATTGTCAACATTAACTCTATGTTGGTGAAGCAATTTTTATATTAAAGCTTTCTGCAAACTAGAAATCTAGAATCTCCATAAAATTAGATAATGACTTAAAACTATAGTAGAAGAAGTGATTTGCTTTGGTTGCAAAGGTCAAGTCCGGACTAGCTCTGCAAATTAGAAAATGCACAATCTTGCCCTGTCTGGAATTATTCATACACTGTTTAAAGTTTTATAATTTATTTACACCTCAGAAAAATGTAGAAACAATCTTGATATTGCAATATTTGCATGAATATTAAAAAGGACATTTTTGTCTGCAGAGAGCAAATGGAAGCACACAAAATGAAAATTATACTGTTTCACTTTTTTTTTTAAGTAAGCTGAACACTATCTTTTATCCATTAACATTTAAGCTTTTTGGTTGTCCTTGTCACTTCATTGCATGCATGCTAATATCTTCTCATATAAAATTTAATCTGTTGAACTAAATGAAGGAATTAGTATCTCAAAGACATCTTTCATTAAGCAATTAACGAATCTCTCCAACAAATCTACAAAAGCATATGTGTTTATATTTAATAATTATTTGTATGATCAGCCAGTTATAACACATGCATACATTTCATTTTAGTCATGATATTTATTGCTACACCTAAACTTATTACCATTGTACTATAGAGTCCTGCTTAAAAATGTGGTCAACGCTGGTTATTTCTTAAAGAAGATACACATTTATAGTTTATTGACTTTCGAAAATCCTCTGTGGTTCAAAATAGAGCAACGGCCGTTCCTCCAAGCAGAACTATTTGGCTGTGCATGAATTTTTACTTTATATTTCAGTGAAAGCCAGAAATAACAGGGTAAAGTTAAGATAATTTGGAGATCTGTGGAATATGTTTAAAGGAGGTTTCAATATCATATGCACTGACCAATCTTTACTGTCAAATATAGAGGCCATGATAAGACTTTAATTTGAGTCTTTCTTAAGAAAATAAAAGAAACTATCTTATTTGAATTATACACAATTTTCATTGCTTAAATAAAATCACCTCTGAGCAGTACTTTAATTAGGAGCCTACCCTGCTTCTTCCTGAATATATTCAGTTGTCTTGGTGTCACTATGAGTTTGGCATGGGGTAGAGGCTATGGGACATTCTTTCATGGTAAATTCAATCCATCATTAGGTTGGTAGGCCTATGTAATGTGAAAGAAAAATACTAAAAGCTATTTTTCAATTAAATATCAGATTTTTACTTGAATTGACTTAAATGTGTGGATGGAGTGGCTCTGATTAAACTCCCTTGGTTCAGACTTCTCAAGTGTTTTATGTGTATAGCCTATAGACATGGTATTTCAATATTCTATCACTCAGTTGATTATGTTTTCCCTCTACTTTTGGGAGAATGAGACCAATTACAATTTTTTAAGTCAATAAAAAAGATTTATTCCAAAAACCAATTCCCAGGTTATATTCCTAGTCTTAGTAAATATTTGGCCAAATTTCCCATGGCTATGTGTAGAAATAACTGTAGCTGTGGTAAGTAATATTTTGAATGATGACCAGAGGTCCATAATGACATGCCAGCCACCAAAGAATGATTAGATAATGTTCATAATACTGTATTTAACAATAGTTACTTATTATTGGATTTTACTGTGTAGCCATGAGAAAATTCAGTTTCTTTATTTATATGGAAAGAAACTATGTACTACTCTAAACTGATAAGATGGAAAATATATCAGTATGTGTTATGGGCTGAATTGTACTCCCTCCCCACATTCATATCTTGAAGCCCTAACACCAAGTACATCAGAGTGTGGTATTTGAAGATACAACCTTTCAAGAGGTAATAAAGGTTAGAAGAGATCATGTGAGTGGGCCCTAAATTTGATCTGAGTGGTGTCCTCATAAGAAAAGGAGTTTGGACACACAAAGAGATGCCAAAGGGATGTCTATGTACAGAATGAAAACCAACTGATGGCATAGGGGGGAGACAACCATCTGCAAGCCGAGGAGAGAGGCCTCAGAAGAAACCAAACCTGCCAACACCTTTAAAGGTAGGTTTTTGTTTTTAGTCTAGATAAGGAAGCAGAGGCTAAGGGGGGTTCATATTGGCCAAGGGTTCTGCAGGGAATAACTGGGAAACTTCATTTTGAACCCATGTTTTTGTGTCTCCAAAGCCTTTCTCTTGACCACTGCCCTCTGTCTCAAGACAGTGAAGAAATGTATCAATGCCATTGAGAAAGAATATCAGCAATACATGTGGAACTATAAGTGTTTCTCTATTTTTAATCCTTATTAATAAAGCATCTAGTTAACAAGAATGGTTGTATTTACCTTACCAAGATTTTTGTTAATACAGATCAATATTACACATTAAATATTTCACCTTTGGTAACTCTATTTGTTAGTGAATTCATTGGGAAAAAAAAAAAACAAAAAAACTCGAATTGTATTGATTCTGTAGTATGTAATCTTAACAAGACAAATTCCTCCAGAAAGTGCTAACAGGAAGGGTTCGGCTCAGGTCATGATCCCAGAGTCCTGGGACCGGGTCCCACATCGGGCTTCCTGCTCAGTGGGGAGCCTGCTTATTCCTCTGCCTGCCACTCCCCCTGCTTGTGCTCTCTCTCTCTCTCTTTCTCTCTGACAAATAAATAAATAAAATCTTTTTTAAAAAAGTTTATAAGAAAAATGTGTTAGAGATAGAATGTTGTAAAATAAGTAATTTAGGAAATTAGTAATAGTTGTTTTTTTCTTAAATGTACTAAATGTGTTCTTAGGGAAGTTCAACTTCTTTATAGAGAATGAAACAATTTACTACTCCAAGCTAATAAAATGAAAAGTGTGTTAGTATGTGAAGCTCATGTCATTTACTCCATTTTTTTTTTTTTTTTTAATTTGGCTGAACTGTATGATTCAGGGACTGGTTAGAAGTTGAAGCCAAGGAAACAATAAAGTAAGATACTTGATATTTGCTCATATCCTGGGGCTAAGATTAGAGAGGGCTATATTTTATCAAAAAAGCTATGGACATAATGATACATTTTCTTTTTGTCTTCTGTCCTATCATCCCCTGATATCTTAAATACTTGTCAAGAAGAAAAACATTAAGGAAAACTCACAGACTTGCTTTTTACTCTTTAACCATGTAAAGCATGCTTACTTTAAAGTTGTCCAAATGTAATCTATTAAATTAAAGGTTTGAGATTGATCAAGGAAATAAGAAAGGCTACTTCATGCACTCATCCACAAGGAGAACATTACAAATAATAGTGACAACTTTTTTTTGGAAGAGAGAAAGAGAGCTCCCATGTGCATGGTGGGTGGGGAGGGGCAGCAGGAGAGGGAGAGAGAGAATCTTGAGTAGGCTCCATGTTCAGCCCATAGCCTGACTAATGACCCTGAGGTCATGACCTGAGCTGAAATGAAGACTTGGACACTTAACTGACTGAGCCACCCAGGCACCCCAATACTGACAAGTTTCTAAAACAGATATCCAAAATTGGATTTCCTCTTCTGTTCCCGTGGAATTCTTATCTCCTTGATCATGGGTTGGTGGTTGGCTTTTCTGAAATAGTCTGTTTCTGGACTAAGAGAAGTTCCAGAAATCCAACCCAATACTCTGTAGTATATTATGCCTATTTTCTAGGCTATTTGAACTTGGAAGCTAGAACCTATATCCTAATAATTGATATGTCAATAGTTAAGAGTATCTCATACTTTCTGTCACGGTTCAGAGTCGGCCCCTGTTGAAGACACAATTTCTAGTCTGGAGTTTATAGCAGAGCCTTCAGACACACATGAGAAGAAACTGGAAACCACTTGCTACTGACAATTTCAAATGGCTGCATTAATGATTACCGTAACCAATATAACATTAGAAGGTAGGAGAGTAAAATTTTCTATTGAAGTATGAAACGTACCTGTTTTACAGGACGTGATTATGTTTTTCCTGGGGAAAAGAACAGTAGTAATGACACTGACAAATATATCCCTGAGATGTATTTATATTAAGAACATGTTGCCATATAACATTAACTTAGGGAAAGCTGTTTGTCCTTTGATTTGTCTGCTCTTTCCTGCAGCTCTTACACTGAATAGTGTTGAACCAAATAAGAAATACAGAGATGACTAAACAAATCTATTCTTTCTAGTATCTCTTTTTTTTTATAAAGTGAATAAACACATCTTTGTGATTTCCCAGGAGCCGTCTGAGAAACTTGTGAGATAGTTTAGGTATAAAAAATAACTTCAAAAAAGTTTTCTTTTTTGTTTTGTTTTGTTTTGTTTTGTTTTGTTGTTGTTAATGTAGGGTCTAATCTTGGGAAGGCAAAAATCAAGATTTGTTAGTGGAAATTTGGCCAGTTGCTTAAGAGAGGACCATAGATGCCTGGGGAGAAGGAATGGTCTAGGCTTGGCTACTTAATAATCAAAGTGGCAACATAAAATTTTTACATAAACATAAAATAAGGATAAAGAAGTATAATGAACCCTAGCATTCCTAGAAATGAGAAACACTTTTACTAATCAAAAATACTATAAAGTAAGTAAAAAGCATAGACAGTTATTCTGATGACATTAGAAGGATGCAAAGAAAAATAACCCTTTGATAAAGTATACTGACTTCTCCAAGACGAACTTGACATTTTAACAGAGAACAAAATTCTTATATTTTATTTTTCCACTAAAGTATTCGTGAGTTCTTTTTTCTCCTGAATAAACCCATCAAAACTGAGGAAGTTTTGCCAAAATTTTAATGTATTGCAGTGTTTTTCAGTCTTATTATTTGCAATAATTATAAACCAAGACCAATGACTTTTACAAAATTCCTACAGTTTTCTATATCCATTCAGATTATTTATTCACTATTTTCTTTTGTACTCTGGAAAAGCCAGAAACTTTACTTCAGGGAAAAACTATTCTTTTTCCTGTGATAAACAAAACATATCTCATTACCTTGCATAGGCGACCTATATCTCTGCTACTACCACTTCTAATATATATATTATGTTAATTATATTAATTATAACTTATGTGTTAATATACTAGCTATATTAATTCTAACCTATAATTAATATAACTGTGTTAACTATATTAATTATAACTTTCATCTAAAGTAACTTCTGTTTTTCAGAACGAACTATGAGGTAGATAATCATGAAAGATCTGTCTCATGCACACACTTTAACAGACCAGCAAAGTTCATGAGCATACATAATCTGACCCCCTGAGCCATGGATATTCATTTTATGCCTTCTTAAATTGGTAAATATCAATACATTCATTAATATAACCCAGAGGTGGGCACCTGGGTGGCTCAGTTGGTTAAGCATTCAGCTCTTAGTTTAGGCTCAGGTCATGATCTCAACATCCTGAGACAGAGCCCTGCACAGGGCTCTGCACTAAGCATGGAGTCTGCTTGTCCCTCTGCCTTCCCCTTTGCTCCTCCCCCTGCTCTCTCTCTAAAATAAATAAATAGAAATCTTTAATATAACCCAGAGGTAAAACCACTTCACAAATATAAAAGTAGGAAGCAAAAATATATAACTAAAACTATTAAAAGTTATGGTTCAGGGCATCTGGGTCACTCAGTTAAGTGTCTGCCTTTGGCTCAGGTCATGATCCCATGGTCCTGGGATCCAGCCCCGCATCAGGCTCCCAGCTTATCGGGATCCTGCTTCTCCTTCTCCCGCTGCCACTTCTACTTATGTTCTCGCTGTCTGTCTCTCAAAAAAATACAATCTTTAAGACAAAACAAAACTAATAGTTCAGTATTCTATTGTACTTAGAAATATTCAAGTATTTGAAGATTTTTTATTAACTCAAAGTAATATTTGTCCATAGTCTTAAAGTGAATTAAAGATATTGGAAATTAGATTTAAAATGACACAGTGCAGAGTATAATTTTTGTTGTTATAAAATATTTGCCAGAATTACAGTTCAGTTTAATTGAACACATAATTTTCTAGTTTTCATCATCATAGATCTTATATGGGAATAATGATAGCCTATCTGATAAGTCAATCAGTATTAGAAGTTTAGGGAATTTATATTAATTTGTCTTCATTGATATCTACAAAATAGTTTGATGGGATTTTAAATGGAATTGTGTTGAATCTATAGATCCAGTTGGAAAGAATTAAGGTCTTAATATTGAGTCTTCCAATCCATGAACATAGAATATCTCCCCATTTATTAAAATCTTTTAATTTTTTTTATCAGAGTTTTATTTTTGTGTATGTATAGATCTTGGGACATATTTTGTTAGATTTATACCTAAATATTTTATTTTTGCTATTTCTGCTAATGTAAATGGACTTGCGTTTTTCATTTTAAACTCCAGCTTTCATTGCTGATATATCAAAAACAATTTTCTTTTGCATATTAATTTTGTATCATGTAACCTTGCTATAATTATTAGTGCAAGGATTTTCATTTATTTGTTTGATTCTCTGGGATTTGGATATAAAAAATCATGTCTTCTACAAATAAAAAGTTTTATTTCTTCCTTTTTCTCTGACTCTTCCAATATGTATACTTCTTATTTTCTTTTATGATCTTCTTATGCTAGCTAAGATTTCCATTATCGTGTTATATGGAGTGGTAAGAGGGGACATCCTTTCCTTGTTCTCTATCTTAGGGGGAAAGTGTCCAATCCTTCACCATTAAGCATTGTGTTTTTTCTTTGTTCTTTAGCATGTTAAGGAAGATCCCTTTTATCCCTAGTTTCCTGAGAGTTTTTATCATGATGGTTGTTGGATTTTGTCAAATACTTTTCTTCATCATTTGATATTATCAACTAATCAGTTAATATTATGACTTTCTTTTTTAGCCTGTTGATGTAGTAGATTATATTAACTGATTTCCCAATGTTGAAGTAGACATGCAAACCTGAAATAAATCCTGTTTGATTATGGTGTATAATTCTATTTACACATTGTTAAATTTGATTTGCTAAGATTTCTTCTGAGGATTTTTGCATGTATGTTCATAAGACATATTGGTATATAGATTTATAGTCTCATAATATATTTATCTGCTTTTAGTATTAGAGTGAGACTGGCCTAGGATAAGTTAGGAAGTGTTCTGAAAGGTTTATAAAGAATCAGTATCATTTCTTCAAATGTTTGGAAGACTTCACCAATGAAATTATCTAGGCCATGATTTTTGGTTTAAAAAAAATGGTTATTAATTATTGATTGGATTTCATTAATAGATACAAGCCTATTCAAATCATCTATTTCTCCATGTATGAGTTTTGATAGTTTCTATCTTTTAAGGCATTGGTCCATTTCATTTAAGTTATCAAATCTGTGGGCACAGAGCTGTTCAGAACATTCCTATATTATCCTTTTACTATCCACAGGATCTCTAGTGACCCCTCTTTCATTTCTGATATTGGTAAATTATGTCTTCTTTCTCTCTCTCTTTTTTTTTTCTATTAGCCTGGATAGAGGCTTATCAATTTTATGGATATTTTCAATGTATCAGACTTTGGTTTAGTTGATTTTTTCTTTTTTCTTTTCCTATTTTTTTAATTTAATTCATTTCTGCATTATTTTTTAATGCTTGTTTTATGCTTAAATTTCTGCTCTTTCTTTGACTTAAGATAGAATGTTAGATTATTGATCTTTCTACCTTTATGACATGTACATTAAATGCTCTAAATTTCTCTCTAAGCATGACTTTTGCTGCATCCCACAAGTTTTGATTAATTGTATATTCATTTTTACTTAGTTCAAGATATTTGTACTTTATCTCAGGACTTCTTTGATCCATATATGTTATATATGACCCATATAGTACAGAAATGTATTTAATTCCCAAATGTGGGGACTTTCCAGATACCTTTCTGTTACTTCATTTCTAGTTTAATTCCCCTGTGGTCTGAGAACACAATTTATATGTTTCTTAATTTTTTGTTAAGTGTATTTCCTGGCCCTGATGTGATCTGTCTTGGCAAATATTCTGTTTAAGCATGAGAAGAATGCTTATTTTGTTCCTGTTCTTTCTCTGATGCTCTCTTTCTCTTTATGTAGAGCCAGGCTTTTGTCCTAGATCATTTTCCTTCTTCCTCAAGAAATTCTTGTAACATTTCTTGCAGGGCAGGTTGGCTGATGATGAATTCCCTCAGTTTTTGTTTCTCTGAGAAAATCTTTGTATCTTTTTTTACCATTGAAGGATAATTTTGGTGCATATGGAATTTTAACTTCTTTCTTTTTAAGATTTTATTTTTAAGTAACCTCAACTTAAACTTATAACTCTGAGATCAAGAGATCATGATCTAGTGACTGAGACAGCCAGGTGCTCCTTTGGAATTCTTATTTTTTTTTAAATTTAACACTAAATATTTCAATTCACTTTCTTCCTGCTTGAGCAAAGAGAAGTCTGCTGTAATTCTTACCCTTGTTCCTCTTTGAGAGTAAAAGGTTTTGTTTTTTCTTTTTTCTTTTCTTTTCTTTTTTTTTTTCTTTTCTCCCTTCTGATTTCTTTCAAGACTTTGTCTTTGGTTTTCTGTAGTTTGAATATGATATGCTTAGATATGGATTGTCAGGATAACTGCTTAATATTATGAGTTTCCTGCATATGTGGTTTGGTGTCTCTCATTAATTTTGAAAATTCTTAATCATCATTACATCAAATATTTTTCTGTCTTGTTCTCTTTTTCCCCCTGGTATTTCAGTTATGTATATGTTGCATATTTTGAAGTTGACCATAGTTTGTAGATACTCTATTATATGTATGGTTTGTGTTTTTTGTTTTTTGTTTTTTAATTCTTTTCCATTTCAGTTTGGTAAGTTCCACAGAACTACCTTTAAGCTCACTGATTCTTTGGCTGTGTCCAGTTTATAGATGGGCCCATCGAGAGCACTCTGTATCTCTGTTATGCTGTATTTTGATTTCTAGTATTTCCTTTTGATTCTTTCTTAGAGTTTTTATTTCTCTGTCTCTGTTATACATCTGTTCTTTCGTGTTATGTACTTTTTCCTTTAGAACCATGAATATGTCCATCACGGTTATTTTAAATTCCCTATCTTATAAAACCACAATTTGTGTTATATTGGAATATGGTTCTGGTGCTTGCCTTGTCTGTTCAGACTGTTTTTTTTCTCATTGATAATAAAGATCATTTTGCTCAGTTTCCACTTATATAGTTATTGTTAACGGTTCTGCACCGTGCAAAGTGAGGACTGCCTGTCTGTGTATGTGTATGTGTAAGTATTCTAGTCAAGTAATGAAGTACTTAGTGTAGGAAATCCTGGGTTAAGGTTTTCACTTTGCTTTGATAGAGCAGATCACATAAAACCATCTGAATATGTATCTTTAAATAAGCTGTTATCTTTTAGTTTCTCTTTGATTTGGTTGTGGAGCTTTCTTTCCTCAGTCTCAGATTGTTATTGAGTAGAATTCCTTCCATGAAATTTTCTTTCTTAACAGACCTTTTCTGTAATTGCATTATGAAGAACTGAGAAAATAGCAGAAATTCCCTTAACATCTTGAAACTGAATTTCAGTTGTTTTCCTGATTTTTTAGAAGCACATGATAATTCCTGTTTTGTTTTTCCCTGCAGTTTTTCTTAATGATAGTAATAATTTTAGTAATATTATCTAACACTGAACATTCGGTCTGTGTCAGCCTCTTTGCAAAGAACTTCATATGTATTATGAGAGAATATGATGCTTTTCTCCTACCCAACAGATATAGCAACTTAAAATTTGAATATATTCAGAAGAAAAAAATTTTTTACACATCAATATTATTGATGTAAATTATATCTTGGACTTTTTCCCAGCTGAGGCAAGGAGCTGACAGAGTGTGCAGAAGGATCTTTTTAAGACCCAGCCACTTTGGGTTCACTGCAGGACCACCTGGCTCTAATGACTGGAGACTTGCCCTTGGGAGAATGGATGCAGATTCTGGTCACTGAAAGCAATAAGGAGATTTAAAATTTGATTTTATGTTGCATTTAGTTACAACATACTTGGTAACTTGGTTGTATGATATGAAAACTTACACACAGCCCTAGTTAAGAAAAGGAACCAGCCTCCTGCCTGGAGATACTGGCAATGCATGATAATTATCCTCTCCAAATCCTCCCATAGAAAACTCAATGAGCTGTATTTACTTCTTTCTGGCATTATAAAAATTATGTATCCTTTTATGTGCAGAGACAGTTCCTTGGGGATGAAGAGTTATGCATGCTCATTAACAGAAGAATATGTACCACAGCAGGTATTGCATGCTAAACCCAGACTTATGACCCTATTGTCCATATGAGTGGCAAGCATAACTTCTCCATTGTGGTGGTGAATGAGAGGATGAAGAGATAATGATGATAATGAAAGAAGATAATTTAAATGTTCTTGCTCTGTACTTTGGTTGAATATTCAGATACATTTCTAATTACCCATGCTTCTTCAAAGGTTGGAATCCAAGTGTGATTAAAACATCACTCTTTTGCTTAATTTCCTATGTTTTGAAATGGAAGATACCTTTGGAATTCTGTCTTAAAATTGCCAAAGCACTTTGCCCCTGGCTGTGAACCTTTAGTATTGGTTTTAAATCTTGCACTTTAAAAAGATTGTTCCCATGGTCTTTCTAGACCAACCTTCCCTGATTCAATTGACAAGTATGTTAGCATAGTCTTTGCTTAAAGATTTCTACTTGGTCACCTGTTCCATAGAGTTCTTTTCAGTTTAGAAGAGTGAAGTAGTGGGACAGATGCAGTCACTTAGATGTTAGAATCTTCACGATAACTATTCTTTTCAAGAATTCAGGTTCTTCGTCTCATTTACTACTATGATCAATGTATACATTGTGTGAAGACCTGAGGCATGAGAATGATCACAAAAATTGGTTCGTTGGTGATATATATATTAAAAGATCTCAAGGGAACAGAAAATAATTTATGAAGAAAAAAATAATTTAAGGAAAGCAATGAATGCTCACAATTATGTCATTATGAGACAGGCAGTCATCAAAGAAAAATGATGAATTATTACACGTATTCTTCAAAAGAAATAAATGGCATGAAAATATAAGCTCCAAAATTAAGTCAAATAAATAACAAGAGACTTTGTAATAACCTATTTTATTAGATTGGGGTTTTTAGAAGCAGAACTTAGGAGAAGGAGCCTCCAGGGGAAACCTTAAGGGGAAAGGGAAAGCAAGACAGGGAAGGGAGGAAGCCAAGGAAGGGAGGGGGGATTCTCAGGCAGAATCTCCCAGACATTGGGCTTCAGCCTAATCCTGTGGAAGAACTTGGTAATATGAATTATATTTATATGTATTGAGGCTCATACTCCCTCACCATGTAGTCATAGAGTATGTGGTAAGGTCATAGACCTTCAAGCCCTTTTTGCTCTTCACTTGCAGCAAAGTAGCCTCAGCAGGATGGACGTTGTCTTCTGAAGAGTTGCAGGCCTGGCCATTAAAAACACTCGATTACCAATTCAGGGGTTAGGGTGCATGCAGAAATGGCAAAAAAGAAAGGGAGGAGGCTCAACATTGTCCGCTAAACAAATGATCCTAAATTATATAAGAATACTATGAAAAATAATGTATAAAAATTCAATGAGGATAATTCAAATCCATATAGTTTCTCAGATTAGAGAAAAATCATCAGATCAGCCTTATTAAGAATCCTTAATTTTGTTGCTTTGTTCTTAATCATATGAGAAACAAACCCTACTGTTTACTGAGCATCTACTGTAGGTCAGGAACTGTACCAGGCCCTGGAAGCACAGTAACTCTTTGATCCTCAGAGCAGTGAGTATGAATGTTATTTCCCTTATTTGGGGAGGACAGGGACTCTGCCAGATGCTGTGGTATGCCAGAAATGATTGTTGAATGAGCAAATGAACAAATAGGCCATATTGAATCAAACACAGCCTGGCTATATATTTTTATTCCATTTATCTCATTAAAGTATAGCTAGTATGTAAGTAATTCACTCAAGACACAAGTGTATCTCTGTCTGATTCTAAAGTCCCAGGTGTAATCTGTTCCTGTATACTGCCTTTGCAGAAGAAAACCGTTTTTAAATACTTTTAATCTCAATTTCCCAAATAATAATAAGCCCCCGGGGTTGTAGAGCATCACACGGTTCACACAGCCTTTCATTCATTATCCCATTCAGTCTTCCTTCTACCAGGGGGGAGAACACCCTCCTCCCAAGTCAGGCAGCTGATGTTCGGAGAGAATAGGTAACTTACTGAAGGTCACAGAGCCAGAAAACAGTGGGGCTAACGTCAAAGCCAGCTCTCCCGACACTGAGTCCAGTGCTCTTTCCAAAATAGGAAGTTGTTTTGATTATGTACTTTTTTTTTTAATGTTGTGAGTTTCCCCATGGAATTCAAAGTATTTTGCAAAACTTGTATCATTACAAGATCATTAGTCAATACATATTTTCTAAACTGGTTTCTATGAAGCTGCATTAAAATGAAGGACTTTCTGATGCCCCCCAAAGTACATATTCAGTCTCTATAGTTTCTTAGATACATGTAGCTTTATGGGGATGGCCTATGGTTGATTTTAAACCACTTCTGAAACAATTTTGCTAGTTTAAAGATGAAAAACTTAGGAAATAATGGAAACAATGAAGTTTTTTTTTTCTTTTAAAGATCAGAGGGCTGAAAGAAGGAGGTTTCTTACACTACAACTTGTTCCATAAGAGGGATATATTTTTCCTTTAGTTGCATCTCAAGAAGACAACACCTTAATTAAACTCCAGTGGGCCAGTTTAATTAAAAAATGTCAGTTAGAGCCTCATAAGGGGACCAGATACCCATGAAACACACCGTCTGCTTCCTTTGTGATTACTCAGAAACTCTGACCCCGTGGTGGGCAGAGTGCGTGAATTTGCTGCCGGAGGCAGAGCGGGCCCTCGGTTGGGTCAGTGAGCCAGGTCCGGACACTATAAAGAAGGGATACCACATAGCTCATTAGGACCCAGATTTCAGACATTTAGATACTTGTCTATCACTGTACCAAATTAAGAGATTCATAGCATATGTTCTTTTCTCATCACCAGGAAGATACAGAAGACGGTAGCCTCTTTCCCATCCCTATTCTACTTCTTTCCCTCCCTCCTTGCTTTCCTCTCTGACAGATCCTCCTGTCAGCAAGGAATCCTCCCTCCTCCCCAATCCCTGGGGTAACAATGTAGTGAGGGATTTCAGAATCACTGTGAATTGAGGGCCTACTGTGGTCATCCCCTCTTCTTGGGAGCTTCGAGTACATGATTTCGTTGAATGCCCACTTTATTATTACCCCCTTTACACAGATGTGGGAAATGGAGGAGAGTTCTCTGCATCTTACTTTTCCCTCGAGAATACATCATGGAAAAAATTTTTGGTCAATTGGTATAGCTCTAGCGCATTCTTTGAAAGGTATGTAATATTCCACAGTATGGACAGCTCATAATTTTTCTACTTCGGTTTCAGGGGGTTTTTTTGTTTGTTTTTGTTTTTGTTTGATTTTCTTTTTCCTTTTATTCTGTCCTAAGAAACAATTCTATTTTGATTACATATGACTTCATACTGATGCTCTTATTTCTATGGGATAGATTTCCAAGAGGTGAAGTTTTGGGGTTAAAGAGTATAGGCATTTTTTATTTTAATAGTTGTCTCCAGATTGCTCAAACAGTTCCTGGGACATGTGACTTGCCTTTTATCAAAATCCCATCAGACATGCATAAGAATGGATACTTGTGTTCCCAAGTATTTGACTTTCACAAACCCTGACTGTCCCTTCTCAAATATGTTATAAAGGTTTTCAGCTGGGGATTAGGTACAGATTGCAATCCACAGGATCAAGTTGAAAAAAAAACTGCCACAGATTGTATGTTTACTTGGTTACGCCCCTACTGAATTTCTGGGTTGGAACTCACAAAAGTTCTACAGATTTTACTTCCTGGGCGTTTGGATAGCAAATCGATTTGGGCATTTATTTATAGAAACTCCCTCTGTGAGGTATCACTATAGGACTATAGGATCGTAGGAATTTAGGGCTAGAACTGTTGTTACATTGACAGTTCCCCCATTTACTGTAGAGAATCTCTGGGACTCACATCTTGATGGGATGGGCCTTTGGAGCATGCTACAATGTTATCTCACTTAGCGCTTTGTTGAAAGCCTATTTCCAAAATGTTTTTCAAAATGTTCAAGTTTTTAAAAAGAATGAGACATTTATTTAAATTTACTTTAAAGACCACTGATTCAGGGCTAATGATTGTATAGTTTATTAATCAAATGTATTTAGCAGGAAAAAAAGCCAGCTCCAATTCACTTACAATTGAGATTTTACTCTATTTTAACGTTATTTTAATGAGCTACAGATTTGAATGTGGGCTTTGTTCATCTGTTGCTTCCGCTCAATTGCAGCTTCACCCTAAGAAGACACAAGACAGATTGATCAGGCTCCCAGTCATTGTGAGGCTTAAATGAAGTGAACAGGGCCTTATGTTTCTAAACCAAATGAGAGGATTAAGGCAAAAAGAAAAAGAAGGCAAAAAAAAAATTTTTTTAAAGCCCTCCCTCTCCCCCTCCCCAGAAAACACTATACTTCCTTTAAATCATCTGTTTGCTATTCTTGAAATTGCTACTACAGTATTCCAGTTTTCCTGGGAGAGCATCAGAAGATACCATAAAAATGAAAATTGCAAACATTCCAGACAATCTAGCATGAGTAGATATAAGGGGAAAGCCACTGTCCCATCTCATTTTGAGACACACTACAATTTCAAAGCAAAAGTAAAAACATTTTGGTTATGTTAGATTTTCTTTAGTAGATAATGTCCTATGTCCACATTTTAAAAAGCTATTTACCATCTAGTACTTTGTTAAAAGCTAGTCTACATTTATAGGATTTATCTAAATGAAAATAAAATTTGTTTGAATTAAAAATGATTTTTATGGAGAATATTTATACCCATATTTTCAACACTGGGTATGTTTTGGGGGAATTTTCCTGATGCGCCCTCTCAGATCTGACAAACACATACCGGCCAGGTTTGGGCTAATCTTGTTTTTAATTTGCAAAGGTGGCCTGGAGAAGCCATAGCTTCCAACATGCAGTTTTCCATTGTATTTATACACTAGCTATGCTTTTTTAAGATGAAAAAGGAACCTCACATTTAGAAAGCAGAACTTATAGAGTGGCCTTAAAACTGTGGGAAGCTTTATGACAGTTGTGGCCAACTGCATAAAACAAGAAATTAATCATAGTTTCTAAAATTCCATGATTTAACCTTCTGATAAGAAAGCATTATATTGTATTTCATTTTTAAGTTATGCATGGTTTATATTTAACATGAGTTTCATAAGTTAACTTTTTAGGTAAGAACAGCTTTTTTTTTTTTTTTAAAGAACAGCTTCTAATTAACAATAATCATATTTTTATGAACTAACATTCTTGGCAGAGTAATCCAGATTCTGAGGACTTATTTGAATAATATAATAAACAAAAACATTTGCAACAGATAATATAATGTAAACACGAAGTATTATTTTGTGTATTAGATACATTCAGGGACAATTGTAAGTAATATGTATTTTTTTAAAACTGCAGATTTCCTTAGGAGAGCTCACTGCTAAAGAATTCCTGTGGTTAATGCCTTGTATTACAAATATGAATCTTTTAATCATCCTTCACCTACATTTATATCCTGGTTTTGCTTAAAGTGAGATAGACCTATTTTAATTTTCCCTGAGAACTTGTTGCTTATTTTAATTTGTTTCTTTCATACTGATAATAGGATAAATGTGGTAAAAACAAAAACAATATAAAGTAAAATATAGAAAGTAAGTATTTAAAAAAGAGTGGAGAAACACTGTATCTGTGTGATTCTGGCTGAGCAGAGTCACAGAATGCACTTAGAGCTTCCTGGCAGGACAGATGTTTATCTTCAGCTAGTTGTGTAACTTGGTGAATAACAGAGTTGTTGGTAATTTCAATGAAGATAAATTTTGTTTCATTGTTTGTTAGTTAAAATTAATGCTGAAGTTTTAATACATCCTCTATTAAAAATAAAAACAACCACAGAACAAAAATTGGCAAGAAAGTTGAGATTGACTTTTTAGGCAAAGAACAAAGTAAGGGTCAAATGTCTTTCTATAATCTGTCATTTGTGATTGTGAGTGACTTTGTAATATTTTAGACTTTAATCTTCTGTTTTCCTTTTAATGATTTTTGTTTAAAGAAAAAATGCTTTGTTTATATACTTAATTTTGATAAACTTTTGCATAAAGACAACCTATTTGGAAGTAATTTACAAATAGACTAAATTCAAGATATGATTGAGAGGCTTTTAGCAAACTCCGTTGAAAAATTTTGCTGAAAAATTATGTAACACTTCTATTATACAGAGACCATTATGCTAGCTATTAATTATGATGAAATTTAAAATACATCTACATATAGTTTTGTAATGATATAATTTAAAGGAATATTTTCATCATAAGAGATTTATCTTTGTTTTACTAACATGTCTTTTACAATATGCATATGCCATATGTTTTGGCCTCAGACAAAGATGCATGAATTAAAATTATATAGTGACATACAACCAGTCTTAAGGTGCTTAATTTCCTTTTGATGGCATGTGTGTACAACCATTGTATAGATGTTTTTGCATTGCTTTGAGCATTAACATTTTCTCTGAATAGTCTGTGTATCTAAGTAACCATGATTGTGGTTCATTTCACTTAATGGTCATTCATATAAAATTAAAGCTTTGAGAATATTATTATTTGCTTCAGGTAATACCAGTTATATTACTCTTTTATAGGATGGCTGGTATTTTCACATAACAGATTTTCTCAGTCCCTTGACTTTTTTCATTTTATTGTGTTGTTCCTTTCACTGAAATACATTCATAATAAGTTCAAGGTGAAGTTTTCAGGGTCAAAGCTGAAAGTCAGTTTTCATGTAAACAATTGGCAACAGTCATCTTTGACACCATCCTTTTATTCATTCATTCAGCTTTGCATTCTGTTATGTAAATGATCATACCTGTATGTTTTTAAAAATCACTAATTTCTAATGGACATATTAAAAAATCTGTAGGTATTCAATGCTTTTCTACAAATAAATGTAAAATGGGTGTGTTGCACCTTGGATTAAAGGCCAGCAAGGCAGACAAAAGGGACACCATTGCAAATTAAACCATAAAAGTCTGAAGTATTATTAAGAGGTTCACAGATACTATGTTCCAATCAGGCTCAATAAGGGCTGAATTCCTATTATGTTTCTAAAGCTTCCAAAAAAAACATGGGAAGGGACCCAAAGTTAAAGTCATCAAATAGAAAGCACTTAGGCCAAGAGCACATGAATGTATGACTGCGTAATGGGCCTTTCATCTTTGAAATAAAAACAGTCCAGTTCAATTGGAACCAAAGTTTCCCCCTTTGAGAAAGTTTATTTTAATGAGTTTCCATTTTATGCGTGGGCTGCTCTTTAATCCAGGCTGTTCCATTGAAGTCTTCCCCAATGAAGACGCAAGACAGATTGTCCTAGCTTGCGGCTATTGTTAGGGGTTGATGAAGTGTATGGGCCCTTATGGTTGATAACAGAAGTAGATGGTCAAAGTCAATAAATAAAACTTTAACTCTGATTGTTGGGTACTTTATGCTGAAAAGGTTTTCATTAGCATGGATCTTTGGTTTTGAAGGACTTGTGAACCCAAAGGCAGCTTGTAGCTCTGTAGCACAAACTAAGTCACTTAGACGAGCAGCAATCTGTTCAAGCTGATCAACTCAGTTTGGATTTTAAAAATTCTAGACTTCTTGTTAGAAATCAGCACTGTTAATATCTTGACAGACAATGAACTTAACAGTATGGGAATCTGCTGCACTATTGATGTATCACAAAAGTGGTTTAAAGGGGTGGTAGTTTGTGCTTTGCTCCATGGGGTCTTAATAATGTAAGTTTTTGAATGAACAATTTAGTATATTTTAAGTGGTTGATATTTGAGTGTTGGGGGAGGAGGATATTTTATAAACAGTGTCAGTCACGGAACCATCTCAAGTGTCTCATATATGGGTTGCTCATCCAAACGGCAGTCATATGTTCTAAGTTCTTTTCCTTCTAAATCCCATTTAATACTAATTTTTTTGGCCAGTGGATATGTCAGTTGTGTGCCCATAACTGTCCTAAAACCAACCCATTTGCCATGAGTTGAAGTTCCTTAAACGTTTCCCTTATGACCTTGAAACTATACAATATTGACTTAGCACTTGAGAAGTACTCTATCCCATGAGTGCTTAAATTATGATTATTGTAGCTCAACCGATGGAACCTTGAAGACATTGAAGGTGTAAGCCGCCCATCGTTGCCTTGCAATTGGAATGTTAGGCCCTTGAGGAAATCTCTCTCACATTTACCTTTCCTGTTATCCTGTGGAAAATCCACCACCTCTGATATTTTTGAGGCAGAGATGCCAATGGCAGTCCTCTGCATCTGTCATTCTACAAGGAACCTTGTGTACCTGGAGTGGACCACTCTGCCCAGAGGAAGCACCATCAAACTGGACCCACCCCAAACAACTGCCCCTGACTAACCCCAGGCTTAGAGGTGAACATGACTGCATTATGGAAAAATAGAGGCAGAATCCTGGCATTGCAGCAGAATGGGATACTCTCTTTTCTTCTCTATTTTTATAGTAAAGTATAAGAGTAAATAAAGTGACTGGCAAGGATAACAATGAGAGATGTCAGAGCCCATGAAGAGATGAAAGAAGGTGGCTTAGGAAGCTTAGTGAGGAGAGGGCAGTGGCAGTGTTGTTTGCTTGTTTATATAAATTATCCAGTGAGTGTCCTTTTCTATCCACTTTCCCCTTTAAAGAATACAACATATAGTTTATAACCATGTTCACAGTTAGTGAATACCCACTCTCTCAATAAGATCACAATTTTACAGACCCTTAACATATTTCAATGGTATCAGACTTTTTTTGTGTATCCTCAAAATTTTCTAGCATTTTTCTCTTCCAGAAAAGAGTATTAAGATGCCCACTGTTTTTATATAATGGTCTTTAAAAGTAACAAAAATCTTAATTTCTATCAATTTTCCAGGTAGACGTCTTAGAAAGCAACAAAGATGCTTCCAGAATTCTAGCCTATAATTCATTGGTTAGAGGCCTTGGAAGCCTTCAGGGTCTCAGTTCTTTTACCAAAGTCCCCAACTCCTTTATTTGGTTTTTTAGTGGCTTGGATTCTCTAACAGGGAGCATGGGCACCTTTATTCATACATAGAGAGAAAGGAGTCTTCATCTTTCTCTAAGACATCCCTTCTCTGCATCATTAGATTAAATATTTGTTTAAAAATATGATTAAATGTTGAGTTTATGCTGTTGATTTTTTTAACCTTTAAAAATATCATCATCATTGTTTATAGCTATTTGTTCTGAGAGTAGAGTGATGGGGACATCAGTTTTCATATGGTATGTGACAGGGGATGCTGTCGAGTCCAGATCTGTCCATCACTGGGAAATGACCTTAGACTTCCTGATCAATTCTGACAAGTCACTGACAGTTTGCAGGGGAAGCACATATGTGACAAAGGACAAGCAGAGGCTACATGTGTCAGCAGGAACCCTGCGATTCTGAACAGGAGTCAAGTTGCTGACAATTCTGGTATTTGGATGCTCTTGGTTTTCTTTTTAAATATGGCTTCAGAAAATCGCAGGTGCCCATTCGTCCTGAGAGTTTTCCTGCTGATTTAGTCAATGGCCAAATGGCCACATTGATTTGGATGCTATCATGTTCTTGGTCTTTTTGCCAGTTTGTTTATAAATTTGCATACACTTATTGACTTAATTTTGTGTCCTGGGTGATAAGGGGTAAATTGATATTATTTATAAAGACCACAATTGAATCAAGCTATTTTAGAGTCACGTTTTGCATAAAAATGGACACTTCTCAATCAAGTGTGAGTCTTAAAGTGTCGATGTCTATCCTCTGCGCAGATGGAACAGAGGCTATATAGCATAGTGGATAAGAGCTTGGGTGTCTAAGCCAGACTTCATGAATTTGAGTCTTTAATCCACTTATGTTGAGCATACCACATGCTATGTGTGGGAGTCAGTTATCTTTATCTATAAAATGGAGATGACGAGCTCCTACCTTGGAAGTTTTTGAAACAGGTTCTGGCATATGGTAGGTGCCATGTAAGTGTTTGCAATTGTTAAATTATGTTGCTGAGCTTTTATATATCCAGTATGCAGTTCCTATCAGATAGAATCATTTAAAAAGGGAGGCTCCATGAGTATATAATTTTGATCAAATTTGCAAAAATTTGAGCCATTATTCTTTGAAAGTGTTCTTGCCTCCCCTTTTCTCTTCTCTCCTTGTAGAATTCTAATCACTCCTACTGCTGAGACTTTTCTATGTTGTCCCTCAGGTGATTACAATTTTTATTTCTTTTGTCTTTTCTCTGTTTTTCCTTTCTTTTGGATAGTTTCTATTGCCATATCTTCAGGTTGACTGATCTTTTTTTCTATAGTATCTAATGTGATTTGTTTTTTATCTCATCTAGTGTCTTTATTTTATTTTTCATTTCTAAAATTTCCTTTTTTGGATCTCTCTTTTTTCTTTATTCAAGTTCCTGTTTTCTTCTATGTTCTTGAAGAAATAGGATATGTTTATATTTACCATTTTTGTGTCCTGTCTGCTAATTTTATCCCCTTTCCCCTGTCTTTCATTTTTGGGGGCAGCTTTTATTGATTGATTTTTTAATTTTCCTGCTTCTTTGAATATGTGATAGCTTTTATTGCATACTGAACATTGAGGATTTTATTTTGGGGTGCTGAATTTTGTTGTATTTTTTCTAATAGGGTCAGGCTTTGTTCTGTAGTGCATGTAAGCTTCTTTGTATCTGTATAATTAATTCAAAGCTAGCTTTTAAACTTCATAAGGTTGGATCCCGAAACGGATCATTTGACAGGTCTCATAGGATATATTGTCAATTTTCATATGACGGTGCCACATATTAACTTATTAATCAGCATCTGTCCTTTCATCCAACTAATGTTTTATTGAGTTTCTCTGATATGGTAGAGTAAAGATGAATAAGGAATCCTCAAGGAACTTATAGTTTAGGAGAGAAGATCATTGATATGCCCTAATAGAATTATATGCAAAATGCTATAGAATCTGCTGGTATCTTACTTTTCCTATGTGTATATTTGATGTTCAACCAAAGTGTACTCTCTTATACTGAATTTTCTTTTCTCCTTGGTTATTCTATCTTGGCCTCACAATGTTTAAGAAGATTTCAGTATTATAAAACTGTGTGTATATATATATATGGAGAAAAAAAGATATCTCCTTTTATAAAAATTCAAACATTTATTCAACAAATATATCATGATTAGCTATAATGTGCCAGTTCACAGCTGGAGTGACAATCGTGAACAAAACAAAGTCCTTTCAAAATGCAAATTCAAAGTACACAAATCAAGTAGTGATAATATATACCATATTATGAAATTATGGCTCTGTATTTATCTTACTGCTTTGAAAGTGACATGATGATTCTAGCATTGAGTTAATAGTAGAAAAATTGCCCTTGGGCAGGCCAGCTTGTTCCCTGTTCTGAGCTCCAGATTATAAATGCTGCTGAAAATGGCTAGTTCCAGAGAAGTGTTTTAAAAAAGGATTGCTGATGTATCTATACTTTTGTCTGTGGGAGTGCTATTTTTGTGGATACAAATTGGATTCCTTTTTTTAGAGTTTTAGGGTATGAATTTCAAGAAGATTCTTAATTGCAAAAGGAAAGCCAGGCTAGGAGCTACTACTACAAATGTTACTACTACTGTTATTGCTGCTGCTGCTGCTCACTATCATTTCCAGAATTGTCAACATCTGCCAGTGCTCTGTGATGTTCTTTACTTAATCTCTTTCATCCTCAAAAGAATCCTATGAGATGTAGGATATTCACAGTACAGAAGAAAAAAGTGAGGATGGCCGTAGAATCATTTTTTAAAGCATTTATGAAAATGAGACATAGTCACTGTCCACCTTAAAAATAAAATACCCAGTTATTTTACGAGCAAAATGAGTTTCCTGGGAATAGCAGAGGAATTGCAATTCAGAACATGCAAGCAATGGCAAACCATAGGCAAGTCTGAAAAGACAAAGGGAAGAGCAGCTGTTAATAGGTTTTAGGAAGAAATTGGAGAGGATTGTTTCAAATAGTTCATTGGAGAAGAACAAGAGTTCGAGGTTGTGGCATTTCCCATTGGCTGCAGGCAGTGGTTAGTGTCTTGTTGCTGAGGCAGGGAGGGATCTTTCTTCTTTTTCTTAAAAGCAGATGAAATTCCTGTATGAAAAATGCCCTCTCTTTTCAAGGTAATTCTTATCTTCCTTCTTGCTGCTGGTTATGCAAGCAGCAGAGTGCTTATGTGTGAGAGCTCCCCCTTCAGGGTGTCCTGACTCCACTTTATTTATTTAATTTTTTTAAAAAAGATTTTATTTATTTATTTGACAGACAGAGATCTCAAGTAGGCAGAGAGGCAGACAGAGAGAGAGAGAGAGAGGAAGGGAAGCAGGCTCCCCACTGAGCAGAGAGCCTGATGTGGGGCTCAATCCCAGGACCCTGAGACCATGACCTGAGCTGAAGGCAGAGGTTTTAACCCACTGAGCCACCCAGGTGCCCCTTTAAATGAGGTTTCCTTTATTTAACAGTCATAAAGACAGAAATCACTTTAAATCTGCATTATTGAAAGTACCATAATAAGACTATGAGCACATGCAACATTGCATATTGAAAATTGCAATTAGCATTATTGATTTGATGACTGAGTAGATGGCTTTCTGAGGAAGCGTTCTTTGGAAGATTCAGATCAAATTCTACATTATTTTCTAGTAGGAAAGCATATTATAAGAATATTTGGGATATAAAATAGCCTTCACAGGAGTCCCTGTTTAGTATCTCTGCCTTAGCAAATGGCAGATGTTCCACTTAGCTAGCTTTCTGAAGAAGTAACTAAAAGTTGGGGGACGACAAGATTAGTATGGTCAATGGAGATGCAAACAGAGATTGTTTTCTGCAGACCTCGACTTCCCTCTCTTAGGCAGAAGCTCCTTCCAGAGAGTGACAGATGACAAGATCAACACCGGGCAGATGATCTTCCCTTGATAATGCACCCTCTGGTAGCAAGCACCCCATTTGCCCCTTCTTAGGGAGTGGAGATGGTGGTTTGCTCTACAGTAACTGGACCCAGAGTTGGTAGGGTTGCTGATCTGGAGAGACACCACTGGGTGTCCTTGGCATATGTGAAATCATTAATTTCCACTCAGCAGTGATGTGTATAAAACTAGAGAGCTGGTCTGCAGTGATTCTCCTATTCAAGATATTGTAGCGATCTCTTTACATATCTGTGCTGAGATGACAGAAAATATTACCAATATAGAGCTAAAGTTTATTATAGCTAAAGTTTCCTAGTACCTCTAGCAGTGTCTTTTTCTGGGGAATTAAACTCGAAAAGATTTGAAAATGGAGTTTTTTACTCTACCCCTCCACCCAGACCTACATCCCCTCTCTCTCTTCTGAAATTATGGAATGGAAACGGGCAGTCTTCAGTGTATTTATTGCTATATGTGCAGTTTGTTATGATGGGAGAGAAGGTATTTTGAAGCTGAGAAGTCATGTGACTTATTCTTTAAGATCTTGCTAAAGTTTTCCTGTTTTAGACTACAACAAAGAAGTTATTTCCTTTCAAAATTAGGTTGCTTGAATATTTTATATAATTTTAAATATTAAGCTTACCTTGAAAGTAAAATATTTTATGTTTTTATAAGGTGCTTTATGCTTCTATAGTTTATTTATATAAATGTGTAAATAAATATAAAATAAAAACATATTACCTATATTTTACAAGTTGCTCTGTATTTACATATCCATCTGCAACTCAACCAGTGATAACCCATGCATGAAATTCATTGCGTTCCTATTATGTGCCACATACTGTGGACCTACAGTGATACAGGAAACAATTTTCTGAGCCTTAATATGGAAAGTGTCCTGAGGTACAAAGTGCAGAATCAAAAATCCAAGATTGCTTCCAAGTGAGATTAGAGGAACAGGTAATGTAAGATTAGTTTAAGGGAGACAGTGCCTAACACAGTGCCTGGCATATAGGAACAGCGTACATAGAATTTGCTCCATGAATGAATGATGAATGAACAAATCAGAGAAAAGTGGCATTTGACCTTGCAAAATGAGTCAGCTGAACTCGAAACAATGCCAGGGCAAAGGCAATCATGTGAGCAAAGAAAGAGAAAATTCAAGGCAAATTTAGGGAATGGTAATCAGTGTGGTCTCACTGGACTTGAGGAATGAGTGATACATTTTAAAAGTCGGTTCGAGCCAGATAGTAGAGCCTCAGACTCCAGTTCAAAGATTCTGGCTTTTATCTGTACTGTGGGAAGCCTTTAAAAGTTGCAGAAAGAAGTGGTGACCTGGCAGATCTGTACCTTAAAAAGACTTGGCTGGAGACACTGTTTGGCCAGGAGGGATGGAGAGATTTGAGAATTGCTGGATTCTGAGCAGTTAGCTGGGTCTGAGACTAATGCGGTCAGTGAGATGGAATCTGCTGATTGTCTGCTGCTGGAACACCACCCTCAGAATGAACTGAGCCCCATTGTTGTTATCTGATAGCACTGTATTTGAGAAGGCCCACAGAAAAATGTCAACCAAATGCTGTGGCCTGGCACAATCGGTCATGAAATCTGACTTAAAATACATTGTTCCTGAATGGTGCAATATGAGGTGAAATAGCTCATGAAAAATAAAAACCAGCATAGGGAAACTAACTCAGAAATCAAATCCTTTGCTATCTATTGTGCTTACTTTTTAACAGTGTTAAGCGTTCCTGAGGGTGGTATTTTGTAAACTGATATTTTCTTTCTTCTTTGGAAAGGCCACACATTGTTTATACCATTTATCCTTTTCTTGTGCTTATAACGTAAATTAATGGTTCCGTGCAGACCAGCCATAAGCATTTTAATATCCTTAAGAATGACTTCATTCTTTGAAAAAATACACAAAATTATTAACGTATTAACTAGCCCAGTTTTTTATGACTGGCCTTATAAGTTCCAGAATTCTAACTTCTTAATAATTTTTATCATTATAGTAATATATTTACACATGTTCTGAGTAGTAATAAAGGTATAACTTGAGGACACACACACACACACACTCATACCATTAGTTTCATAGAGAGTAGTCACAAGTCAATGCACAGCACCTCTTTCTTTGCCCTCTATCCCATTTACTCAGAAACAACTGACAAATAAGACAGAAGATAGAGAGTTGGAAATAGAAATATCGAATTTATTCTTCATCAAATTGGTTGGAAAAATGAGGCTTGACGTGTGTAGCTACAAGGATTTGCTTATCTTTCTCTATTTTGACTCTTCTTCCCAACCCTTGTGATGGCACACCTAAGGAAATCATTGTGTCTTCAGAGCACACACACACTTTTACCAGGAGGATCACTGTCCCCCTTGGTCTGGAGCTTATAGGGAAGAAGAAAAGAATCCCCCACTGCTTCTACTTTTCCAAGATTAGCTCCGCCCATTGGAGTAACATGGACCAGTACCTGTCAGATCATTGTCACCCACAATTGAACAAGTTAGCATTCCTCCTTTGGCAAAGGAGGAGGTGACTACAGGATAGTCAAGAGAGCAGTTGTGTTAAGTAGGGGAAATTCCTCCACCTAGCTACACAAAATTAGTGGAAGGGACGTTGCTGTCTAATACACACACACACACACACAAACACACACACATACACATTCACAATATCTTCAGGCTTTATTTGGAAGAAAAGTTTTTGGAAATATTTTTGACTAGGATTTACTATGTGTGCTGTGATTTTAATAACTAACAGTTTTAGTGTTGAATATTTAATAGATCAGAATGCATATATTATTTTATACTTATGTACATCCAAGAATGAAAAATACATTTAGGTCATATTTTTTAAAATATTGGATTTTTAATAAAGCATTAATTCAGGAAAGTAACAAGTTAAATTTCAAGTCATTAAAATATTAAATATGGAAATTATGGTATTGTTTTAGAAATCCTAGTTTAGCTTATGATGATCAATAATCACAAAATACTTTAACTGTCCTAAGCTTTGCTTACACATCTTGTTTTTAGTTCTTCTTTTATTATCTTTCCTGGAAGCTCTTCATTTTTTAATTTATTATATGGTTTCTCTCCCGTCACCCTCTAGAATCTCTTCATTAGTCAGAATCAAATGTTTTTAAATGGAAGGAGATTGCACACAGTGGATAAAGCAACAAACCGAAATGTCTGGACTGCGTAGTAGTCCTGATATTGACATTAAAATTTAAAAAATGTTTTATTCATACCTTTGTAGTTTTTCATGGGAAACTTCGCTGCTTAAAGATTTCATGTCCAACAAAGTAGTGATAAATAAGTTTTACAAAATACAGGAGCACCTGGGTGGCTCAGTCGGTTTCAGCGTCTGACATTAATTTCTGCTCAGGTCATGATCTCAAGGTCCTAAGATGGAGCCCCACATGGGGCTCTGTGTTTAGAGGGGAGTCTGCTTCAGATTCTCTCTCTTCCTCTCCCTCTGCTCCTCCCCCTCTCTAAAACAATAAATAAATAAATCTTTTAAAAATAGGTTTTATAAAATGCAAATCACAGTGGGATGTTGGCTGTTGTAAGTAGAGGAAGGATATCTTGTTGAGTAGGGTGAACCGGTAGCCACAATGGGGGCAAAGTAGAAAGAAGATGGTATCGTTGTGCCACCAAACCCAGTAAATTTAAGAGAGTAAAGCTAAGATTTTATTCAAATCTTTATAATCCCATGTGAAATATATAGATTAGATAAAATTAACACTTAAGAATCAATACTGAGTGTAGATAAAATTTATACTCTGTTGTCCACATCTGCTACTTAATCCAGATGACTTGGTGTTGAGACAGACTAATGTACCCTCAGACAAGGAACAATTCCTTTGCCTCTTTCTGCCCATAGCCGGTGCTCCCAGATGCCATGGCATATACTTAGATATTTCAAAAGAAACAGCAGTGAACCTGAGGGGATTTGAATTATATAATTAGCCCATCTGACCCCAGCATAGTTCCCATCTCTCTCCCCTCGCCACCTCCTTGCCCATTCTATGACATTTCTATATATAGAAATATATCTATTTCCAGATATACTTTGGGAGTGAATTAAGAAAAATGGCTTCATTTCCTATGTGTATTTGCCAATAAAATCTGCTTCAGAAGTCCAGAGTTTATGATTGGTCAGAATAGAGAGAATTTTACATTTGATTTGGAATTTTTGGGAAAAAACAAGTTAGAGTCCAAGAAAATAGAAAAAAAATTAATATAATATTAATATTTTGGTGAAATGGTTTACTAGTATAGCTTGGGGATAACTGACTCTATCCAGTAGAACCCTGCCAAGTTAGTGACTCTTCATTTCAAATGGCAGTGAATTCCATTCCCAGTGATTAGCTTTTGATTGCCAGTCATGTTTGCAACTGAATCTATTGAGTTTTTAAATAGCTGTAGTCTGATTGGGCTTGCCCGGTCTCTGTTTACTCAAAAGAGAGATAGAGGTTACTCTTTGGTACCAAATAAACCTGCTTGGTTTACACTTTTGCCTAGAAAAGAACTTTTACCTGGAGATGACATTGGAAAGCTGATTGACTAGTTAGTTACCAGGGGAATGTGGCCTTGAATCAGAATAGATAATAGACTCTGGAATTTGGGAAATAATGTTGGCTTAGATATTCATTTTGTTGGCCTCTAGGGACCCTCAAAACTAAATGAAAATGAACTCCATTAAAGATGAAAGTATTATCTTAGTAGAACTCTCAGACTTTCATTTTCTCTCTTGCAGGCTTGTTTGGTACACACATATGTTGCAGAGCATATGCATTTTGAGTTATTCAGGTGTAGATTCTAAATGCATACTAATTTGTTATTGTTTAAAGCTGAATCATTCAGGGTTTCTAATACAAATTCTGATTCTGTGAGCTGCTGGATGGCATTAAGTAGATGAATTGCTCAATTCCATTTTTTATAGCATTTAAATACCTTCTTTAAGAAAACATTTCTCTGATAACAATCTTTGCTCTCATTTCTAGAGGGCTTGCCATGTGCCAATGAGGCATTACTGTCACTGTCTACTTTAGAGATGCAATTCAAAGCGTAGGACACAGGTATCATGTGAATAGCTGAGACAGGTGCCACCCAGGTCTTCTTTGAAAGCCTGTTTTTGGCAGTGATGCTGGACAGCCTCTCTTTCACGCAGTATCATTGTTTATTGGGGTTATTTTAATATTTTTAATAGGGAAAGAAATGGACCTAATTAAATCCAATTGATTAAGACTATTTTTTTTAAGATTTTATTTATTTATTTGAGAGAGAGATAGAGAGAGCACAAGCAGGTGGAGAGGCAGAGCCAGAGGGAGAGGGAGAAGCAGACTCCCCACTGAGCAGGGAGCCTGATGTGGGGCTCCATCCCAGGACCCTGGAGATCATGACCTGAGCCAAAGGCAGAGGCTTAACCATCTGAGCCCCCCAGGGGCCCCCAGAGCTATTTTTTTTTAAAATTATTATTATTTTTTTTTTCATGGAGCACTGGGTGTGGTGCATAGACAATGAATCTTGGGACACTGAAAAAAAAAATAGAGCTGTTATTTTAGGGCAAAAACTTGTTTCCATTATCCTGAAGCAACCAAAAAAATGTCTCCTTGTAACTTGCTTATCAGAAACCAAGTAAGTGAAGGAAACTTTCATGTTTGATAAACTTTTGACAACTATTTCTTTTCCATTAAAGTTGGGATCCTGAATACCAGAGTTAGAAATATGAGAAGTTTGTACTTAAATGCTAACAATTTCTCAATTAGTAATTGGGAAGAGTAATTGTTTTAAGAATTATCTTAAGCACATAAAGGGTCACCTAAATCAAATGTTTTTCCTTTCTACATACTTGTTATTAGCCCATTTTACTTGAGTCTCAGTCAATTTTACCAGGAACTCTAAACTTCAGCTTCACTTTTGCATTCTAAAATTTCCTAGAGTTAGGGTCCCATTTATAGATAAATAGGGTGTTCATTTGTTTCAAAGATAATTCTACTGAATATATTTTCAGAGAATTGTCAACATAAGCTTGAAATCTACCAGGATGTAGTTAGAGGAATTCTTAATACTGTTGTCTTTTTCTTAGCAAAGTATTTTCTAATAGATATTTAAGAAAAAGCAGTTCTTATGTAAATAAAAATTTAAGGTTGATTTTAGGCCTCCAGTGTTAACATAACCTGTTGGAGTTCAGAAGTATTTTTTTTTTTAATATCTTATTTATTGGGGGAGGGGAGCAGGAGGCTGGGGAGGGGCAGAGGGCAAACTAGAACCCCCTTCTGAGCAGGGAGTCTGACATGGGGCTCGATCCCAGGACCTTGGGATCATGACCTGAGCCAAAGGCAGACACTTAACCAACTGAGTCACCTGGGTGCCCCTGGAATGCAGAAGTCTTAAATATACAACACAATGTTAAATGCTCCAAATACCAAATTGCCATGTTTCTGAATTTTATTGTTCTTGCTGAATCACTGTATTATCTTGATACTTTCTAGCATTTTCAGTATAATTATTAAAACAGTTATAGTGGCTCTAAAGGAATGTAATTGGAAAAGAAAGATGGCCTGTACTGGATGAAATTCTTAATTAATCTTTCACTGTTAAATTGTTCAAAATTAATCAAGTATATTGCCTATAAGAAGGCAACTACACTTTACATACCTGAGTATTATCATCACCAAGCCATATATTAAAAGTTAATTTCTGATTTAAAAGTGTGCTTTAACTGCAAAACCATCAATCCTAAATAATTCCATTACCAAAAAAAAAAAATTTATAACACCAAAGAACATGAGACAGAGTAGTTTATGCTTATCGTTCTGAGGTTTCTTTTTGGTGTAAGTTTTGCAACATCAAATTAGGATATACATTTTTATAAAATAACTAACTTGATTTGAAGAATACCGTTCATTCATTCATTTCTTCAACACATATTCATTAGAGAAAGTGAGGTTTCGGGCATTGAGAATAATGACCATGAAATGCAATAGTAATTTCCTGGTATATAAGGAGAAAATAAACAACTTGAATTTTAATTATATTTGTAGATAAATATCCTTGGGGCTATTTGAGAAAATTATGGAAAGGTAGTCTTCCCCCCAACTTGTTTTTTGAATTATGAAGGTTATACTCGTCACTGGTTCTCAGTGCTTTTACCACTGTAATACACCAGGGTGACAAGCCGTTCCCTGCCCCAGACACACACAGCCCCTAGGACAGTGCTTCACAGCTGGAGGAGGAAGTCACTTGCCTTTTTGTTAGAGCTGGAGATAAGTGAAAGAGTCCCTTGGCTGTCTGCCCCATTCCTAGTTTGAGAATCACTGCTAGGTGTGAGCATTCTTGATTACTGAGCCTGGTGGCTCAGTCAGTTAAGCATCCGACTCTTGGTTTTGGCTCAGGTTTTGGTCTCAGGATTGTGAGATGGAGCCCCAAGTGGAGCCCCACATCCTTCATCCTCAGGCACTGTGGTCAACAGGGAGTCTGCTTATTCCCCTCCCTCCCCTTTTACCCCTCTTGACCTCACCCTTTCCCTCTGCCCCACCTGCCACCCATCCCCTGCACTTGCTCAGGTGCACGCTCGCTCGCGTGGGCGCTCGCGCGCTCTCTCTCTCTCTCTTGCTGTCTTCTTTCTCAAATAAATAAAATCATTTAAAAAGTTATTGAGCAGGCCACAGAGATAAATGCCCCAATAGATCCAATGCGAAGTCCTTATGGTCCTAATGCTGACAGTAGAAATAGTTAAGTTTAATTGATATTTTTCCCATGAAAGTCAACTATTTGTTCAATTTAATCCATTAACTTAACCAGATATTCTTGGGTCCCACACACATAATCAACATAAAATAAATACATTATTTGGTTGGATATTTTGTTAAGGTGTGATCGTAATCAGGGCCATTTTATGATAAACAGTAACAGATGCTCTTCAAAGCCAGAATAGCATGAAATACTAGATTTCATTACAGTATTTCAATACAAGAGTCAAGAGTCAAGTCGAAGGTGCTTTGATGCTAGAGTGCTCTTGATCTTTTCGAAGGTGTCAACAGCTGCCACCTGGCTGACAAAGACTATAAGAAGCTATTTCAAAGAAGTAAGATGTAAAAAAAAGTGCTGTGTTGTTATCAATGAAGTAGGGCAATACCTTTTCCTGAGAATTTTGTCTGTGTCTTGCCTTGCCTCTTCTTTAAAATAGCAGTGCTTCTCCGAGAATTAACATATTATTTCCCTAACAACTTAGTATGAGTCAGTTTGTTTGATGGCTCTCATTATTGACTAGGAATATAGAAAGAAAAACACAGGGAACGAAAGGATAACACTGAAAAAAACCTGAGCTATTTCTCTGGTTTGCCTAATCTCCTGTCAGGATTTCACTTACCACCTACAATATTAATTTTAGAAAACTAAGAAGCCAGCAAGCAAAAAGTTAAAGAATGAAGATGAGGTTCTTCTACAATTACAGTCACTTGTGTGATTTGACATGTGACATTGGATGATAATCAATTAAAATTCCTTTAAAATGACTTCTTTTAAGAAGGCCGACTATTGTGTTAATTATGAGTTCAAACTACCCCAGAGTTTCCAAAATACACATTCTTGCTATAAAAATAAGAAGACTAGATTAAAACAATCAAGCATGCCAATATGTTTTCCGAGTATTCATGTATTCTCTTCCCTTTCTGGATGACAGAGCTGTGGCTTTCTAACTCTTTGTCCTTAAGACAAGGGGTTTGTCCTGACGGCCTAGCGGCTACTCAGATTTTCCTCGTTTCCTTTGTATGGTCTTAAATATGATTTAGAGGTGTCATCAAATTGCATTTGCATTAAAGGAAAAAAAACAAACAAGCATGCAAGAGTTGGACGGTTTTATAAGAATAGTACAGTATCCCGGTGCAGAAGATTATTCTGTGCTTCTGTTACAGATTTGGGCAATTCATGCAAATCAAAATAATTTGTCTTAGAAATTAGAAGATAATTTTTCTCCTTTAGAATAAGGGCTGTCTTTTATTTTGCTCCAAAATACATTCTTACCTTATGTGTTGGAACAGAATAGAAACATGTGGAAAGACAGAATTCCGTATTGTCAAAAGAAATGGGAGACAAAGCCCCCAACCTTTTACTAAGCCCCTTTCAGCCCATCTCCAACATGGTGACATTGGTACAGACAGGGTTTGTCACCCATAAATTTACAGCTTATTCCCGTCTCTTCATAAATTGACTAATTTTTTTGAAAGAAAAAAATATATAGGTATATAAAATACCCAGTTACAGGTTGTGTTCTATTTAGCCCTTGATTGAAACGTATTGCTCCTCAGTATCTTTTAGCTATGAAAATTATAATATGGAACAGAGATTAGAATGAAATTATCATGGCTAGAAGGCATTTACTCAGTGGTGGCAGCCACATAAACCTGGGTCCTGAGAATGATGATAATACATTAGGTTCTGCATGCCCGATATTATTGCCGTACATTATGTATGTTTCATTTATACTATTTCGCACACACCAGCAACGCTGACAGATAGGTAATTACTCTCTGCGCCAATGAACAGTTATCAGCACCACCGCTGTTTATTGCTGGAATGAAGTGCGTTTGTCAGTCAAGGTCACTTGTTTGTGTGTCCTCTTTAATAGTTCCTTCACAGTTGTTGAACTTTGCACGCCGTTCCTATTGCAGGGTTCCTGGAGGTTACTTCATTGCATCATGCATTTCTCGTTGTTATCAAAGTCACTTGTATTTATCACTTTAATTGATAAACAACTAAGTTGCAGGAAGCAGAACTGAAGAGGTGGACGAGCATATTTTGCTAGTCAGCTGATCCCGCTAGGTATTCCGTAATGAATGCTCTGGAGAAGATGCTCTCAGCACGGACCCTCTTAGATGGTGATACGGCGTCAGCCTGAGCTCGTGAGATTTCATTTCATAACGTTAACCTTAATTTCAGCCGCTGATGGGTACTGACACAATTTCATAACTACTACACACTTCACATTTGTACCCTCTCGAAGTATTTTTTTGTTGCTCATTTTTTGGGCTGAGCAGAGGTTGTTTTCACGTTCCGTATACTTATAGAATGGGCTAAATCCATTTGGTTTGACTTCAAACCAGTCGTGTTTATTTTTTAGATATGTGCCATTAAGCCTCCCCTTCCCATAAAAAATGTTATCAGTCTAATGCTGGTTATCATCATCGCGTTAAAGCACCGGTCTTGTTCCAAAATGAACATTGTATGGTGCATTTTTGTGAGTAAAAATAAATTCAGTGCCATTGTGTCTTATCCTATGCAGCCTGTAATTTCATCTGTTATAAAATAAGGAAAATGGTTGATCTTTCTATTTTTGTTTGTTAGCCACCGTGCTTTATTAGAAATTGGAATAACCTCTAGGATATAATAATTTATCCAGTCAAGATAACTGGAGCTATTTCCTTAAGCCTGTGATCAGCTTGAGTTTGTGTGTTGGGAGATTTATACTGCCGTTGCTTATTACCAAAGAAACAGTTAAAAAGGATTTATGGTAGTGCATATTATGTGTGTGTCTGGAATTTTTGTGTATTTAACTTCTTTCCTTTCCCTACCTCTGTTTTTCCTCCCTTAACATGATTGTCAAATAGAGAGAATATCTATACCTACTATTAAATGCAAATTTTATTCAGGCATTTAAGCAGAATCACATTCATTCATTAAACTAAATGATTCTTTTATTTGAAAAAATATATCAGTGCATGGTAATATCACACCCTGTTTACAAGGGACTCTAGTTCTCCATCAGTGTAAAAGTTTACTATTTCATTATTAAAGGATTAAACTATGGCAAAAGGTGCCTGGTGACCGTGAATGTTTTAGTTAATTTGATTATAGCCATAAAAAAAGAATTTAATTCCATAGCAGCCACTGGGTCATATGCCTGGCAGTGTGGTTCCAATGCATCACGGTTCTGATCCTGTCCTGGGAGGGACTGAAAATTGCCATTTGGGCGAGGCGTGGAGGAAGAGATGAGCAATTCGGTTCACTCGTGAACCCAGGTTAACACCATGCCTCGACGTTTTCAAAATGCTTCCTTTTCTTAGTTCTTAGTTACCAGAGTGTTACAAAGAAAGGGTTTTGATCTCATGTAGATAGCATAGCATTAATTACCCTGACACTAATTAAACTGCATCAAACAAATACCACCGTGTTCCTCGGGGGGACAACAGAAGGCAGTTTAAAATAATTACTGGAGCTTCATGCATGTGTGAAGTTTTCATTACTCTTAGGACACAAGCAAAAGAGATTTGATAGCATTAAAATAGCCACCCTTTAGTGATTGCAACAACAACAAAAAAAGTGACTAAATTTTCCTTGGAGCATATTGATGTCTAAACACTAGTGGCTTCAATCCTTGAGAATGGTAACTTTTCCTTAAGAATTGCAAGTCTGTGAAGCAGGAACAGGTGTTCCAGTTCACATTCTGGTATGATTATGTATTAGCTTATGTTTGTCAGACCATTTCATTAACCACCCACTGCTATCACATATACATATACTTTGTTCTTTCTGAACCATGAAATGAAATGCATATATCTTCACTAATGCTTGCTATCAATGTAAATGAGAAAAAGAGGCTTATTACCAATCATGGCTGCTGCGAAGCCCACACCTCTGTACACTTACAGGTAATAAACATCTTTTCGTAAGTAGGACACAAGATATATTGAGTCCTGCCCATAATAAGAAATGGCGATCTTGTCCTACTTTTGTATTAATGGATGGTATTTCCCATACATATTTAGAACACAGTGCAATGGTACCGTTTCGAAGGAAGCTTCTTCTCTCAGTACTGGAAGTGGTCATTATTTTTTGAGATCTTTTGTCATCCTGGAGGTAAGCAAACCTTCCTGGTCACCAAGAATGGTTTTGGGGCTTTTTTTTTGGCAATTGGACAAGTGCACGGAGTCAGTGGCTACTATCAGAGAGATTGTAGATGATCTCTGAAAGGGAGCTATTAAGAAAGGCTGATGTGAAAATCCACTAAATCCTGGCTCCATGAAGTAGTGTAAGTGAACGACAGTATCATGGACAGTTACGGTGGTTGTAGAAGTTGCACGTTTGGTTCTTTCAGGCACGTGCGTGCCTGTGAGCATGGGTGTGCATGTGTGTGCATGCGTGTATCCCTGCACGTGTGCACATGCGTGTGTGCGTGTGTGTGTGTGTGTGTGTGTGTGTGTGTATGGTGGATTTCCCCTTCCTGTCTGCTCTGTATGTACACACACTGCATAGTCCATGGTCTTTACTGCACAAGGTCACTTATCCTGTTTGTTTCAGTGACATATGAGCAGTGGGAATCAAGTTGCCTGGGTTCTAACATCAGGTGCTAGCCACCCTCCCTAAAAGGTACTGGGAATTAAAACGAGAGAGTGGTCATTTCCAGATTGATGCGACTCATATTTCATTCGGTGAGTGACTCTTTGAATGTGATTATGGAGTGTTTCTGTGTATGCAGTACCGCATATTATAAGCCATTTATTTTTTACTTCCTCCTGAAAGCAATAATTTAAGGAAATTATGCATTATGAGGGTTTTCCAGTGATTTTTTAAAAATTAAAATAATACCAGATATTTTAGGAAACCTGTTTAAGAAAATAACACTGAATTAGTGTTTTATAATTGTCACACTAAGCAAAAAATGGATCAAAACTGATTGTAGAAGAATAAAATTTAATCCAGTTGTAGAAATTTGATGGGTCCAAAAAGTATGCAAAAAATATACTTTTGTTCCTTTATAAGCCAGATGGTTTGTCCTATTTTAAGCCAATAGTATCTTCATACATCTCTCTTGAATGTCATTGGTTTTAACTGGCAGACAGTGTCTACTATTAGAATTTTCCTTATTCCTGGATGATCTAAAGTATATTTTTGGAACATTTGGATGATCATACTGTACACCAAGAAATTTTTTTCATTACACTTAGCTCATACTCAAAAAAGTGTTTATATAATTAAAAAAAAAACCTCTAAAAATGAACAGTTCTTCTGACATGATGTTGACAGAAGTCACTTTGATATAGTTTAGAGTCATGAATTTTCTATCTGTTCCATTTTTCCTGGGGCTCCATCAACTCAGACATCCTGATCTGTCATTTTCCAACTCTTTGTGAAGGCCTTGACAGATAGAGGTTTTGACAAGTGCTGGACATCAGCAGCAATGCAGAATAAGCAGTGTATATTTCTCCAGGTAAAGTGACAAAATGTCTAAAAGCGTCAGAAGAACTGTGTGGCCTTCAATCATATCTAATATTGTAAAGTAAGCCTCTGTTTATGTTCTGTGTTTGAGCACTGGACAGTGGCTAAGATTTAAAATTATGTCGGAATCCAGGACCAGAGATCCCTTACCTTACTCACCAGTGTTTACAGTAGTAAGAACACTTCAGTCACTAGAAAAATTCTTTACATTCCCTTTAAGTGAATGTTGGGAATAATCACATAATGTGAAAGGAGTCTGGAAAATGGTAACATGTCATTATATATTCTTTTTTTTTTTTTTTTTTTTGGTGGCTGCTGCACTGATTTGAGTAATTTTGCTCAATTAAAAAATACTTTATCATTCTTCTCCCGAGTTGACAGTTCAGAGTTCAATTTAAGAGAACTTCCATCGAGCGCTAATTAGAACTATTGACAGGGCATTGACTTTTTAGACATGTCGGCATCTTTCTTCATTATATCCTCTATTAATGGCTATGTAATAAATGTAAACATTGTCCCGCATATCGAGTATGTTGTTCTTTTCGTATAATTATTTTGCGTCTGCATTCGCTCAAGAAACAGCTGTTGAAAGTTGAGCGGGATGCAAAATGGCACAGCCTGAAGATGTTCTTGTTCACGCAGCTAACTCCTTTTTGATGTGATACCTACTGGCAGGGTTGTGTGGTGAATTCAACTTCTTTGACAGCCATCAGCACTACTGACCAGTGGTTTTGGGTTTTCTAGTGATGGGAAAGAGTAAGAAAGGATTCCACGGTTTGGTTTTTTTTTCCCCCTGCTGCTGGATCTAAAGCTTCTGCCAACAACCATCTAAATCAACACCATGCCAATGTGCTCTGCCGACCGAAGGTCACCCCAACATCTGGCCCCACTGTCTGCTGCTTTCAGGTTTGTCACTGGGCAGCATCTGCTTATGGATTCTTTCTCAACCTCTCTTTGATCTCTCTGACAGTAAAAAGAAGCTTCTATCACCCATCATGTGTGAGGATTTAGAAAAGAAAAAAAAATTCAAAAGCGTGGAACTTTGGAAAACTGGTGGGATTTTATTGGTTTTTCAGCTGTCTTTATTTTTTAAGTTGGCCATTTTGTTTGACACGGACACATGGAGTGAGGTGATTCTACTCTTGGTTTTCAAAAATGCTGTCACAGTCAACAAGTCTAATATGTGAAGACATCTAGTCTAAACAAGCCCTGTTTTGTCCCTCTTGGTCAGCCTTTAAAGAGTAAAAAGTCAGTCGTGCAAGCTGGTTTTTGTTTTTGTATGCCATTTGTTTTGTATTAAGTCTGAAGAATCAATGTTGATATCTATTGCCAGCCTTTCTGACGTTTCTATCAGTGGTGAAGATTTCACACATTTTTAAAATCCACCATCTTGGGATGTAGAGGACAGTTTGGGGAATTCTATGTAATCTGTGGATAAGCATTGGCAGATGTGGTCCGTATTCACCCATCTGAAAAGTGAAGCCCAACTGAGTGTCGTCCTCCAGGCTAGGTAGCATGCTGTTTATGAAGGCGCGTATCTCCTGGGCAAGGCACTAAAACATCTCTATCCTCCTCTAGCTCAGTTCCTCTTTCCGTCCTTCAGCCCTTCACCCTCTAGATGGGCTCTTCTGGAAATCTCCAGATTTCCCGTCTGGAGTTCAAGTTCAGCAAATATGTAATGGATGTTTACTCTGCACCTGGCGCTATCCTAGGTGCTGGGCCCACGCAAGTGGACAAGACAGACACACTCCCTATTGTTTCATAGTTCACAGTTCGGATTGATAAGGGGGTCTTAGCGTTTTCAAGACATGAAAAATCTTAATGATTCAAAATGTGTTTGGCCTTCCCCAAGGATTGAAAATTCATTACTGTATTTTTAGGTCAGTATAATTATGAGCGTTCACAGCTATGTCTATGACAAGACTTTGATTCTCATCCAGATCAAACTCCAAAACTTTCAGAAGGCGTTATAATGCAGTCTTCTGCACCTAACAGAGAACCTGCCACTCAGTACACATTTGTGGGGATAATGGATGATTTTCTTCTATTTTCATTCATTCTTCCAAAAGAGATAGATGATTTCCTTCTGTTTCTTTCAGGAAACTAAAGCAATAAGTAAAATATCCCCCCCCCCTTTTTTTTCCTGTGTGATTTCACGTTGGGTAACTAAAACAAGAATTTGTTTTTACAGCATTTACCACAATTTTCGAAGCATTTTTACTAATTTGGCCTCATTTTTCTTCACAAAAATCACAGAAATTTACAAGAAACTCATAGTTAAGTTTCAAGTCCATGGCTAGGAAAGCATTGGAACTAGGAATCTGCATATATTATTGTTATTATTAATTAGTAATTTCTCATTTCCATTGCATAAAAGGAATTCCCTAGGAGTTTGTTCTGTCAGCCAACAAATGCTTCTGAATGTCCTCAAATAATCCATACAATGTAAAAAGATATGTCAGATGTCTAAAGGTATGAGCCTTTTTCATGTAGGAATCATTCCAAATACAGTATAGTCACAAGTCTGTGCTAAGATGCAAGCTTAAGGGAAGAATGCAACTCGGGGACTATTTCTCCTCAGTCATCTTAGTCCTAAAGAGCCTGAGAGAGAGTCAGGGGAGTCGGATTCTCGCTTTCTCTTCTCCTAACCAATTCAGGGACCTAGCACAAGTGATTTGAACTTTCTGGTTCTCATGTTTGGTTTTTTGGTTTTTTGGTTTTTTGGTTTGTTTTTTCATCTGTAAAACAAGGTTTCAGGATTAGATGGAAAAAATGATTTTTATCCAATTTTTTTTTTTTTTTTTTTACTTTGCAGGTTGTAGAATTACCACATGTGTTGTCTCCTTAATCCAGAACTTGTAGTTGTAACATTTTAGGAATCTGTCATTTCACCTTAAAGGATACATGTTTATTATGTTAAATAAAGCCTCATCACAGGCATCAGATTATAATGATTTGTTTAATGACCTGATACCTGCTGTGGAAATAATCTGTCTGTGGAAATACAGCCACCTAAATGGTAAGCACTAGTATTGGTAAAGAATAATCATGGTCCTATTAATAAACTTAATGAGTCTTCTTTGTTCTGAACATTTAATATTACAAATTGAGAAAACAAATTTCTGTCTAATCAAATATAAGAATTGTAACTAAATATGTACCATATACACTTAATTTAAGAATAAAATCCGCATTTTGCACTTTCTTTATGTATAATTACCTCATGTGAAGTACTCTAAAAAGAAATTGTACATCGAAGAAAATTATTTCTCTTTGAAAACAGCCAAATGACAAAAGATAAGCCTTTTTTGTTAATAAACCTGTGAATTTATATAAATATATAACTTTGGCCACTAGAGGGAGTCCGCATTGTCACGAAGCCCAAGAAACCTGGTTAACAGGAAACCCGGCTGTTTCAGAGTGTTGATAACACATCCATTGTCTGCCCACAAAATTAATGCATACAAAATATCATAGCAGTCAGACTTAATTTTATTGGATCTGTTATCTACCCTCCCCCCAAAAAAGGAATTTTCCATCATATTTTATTTCGTTATTTAAAAAAGGTACAACTTTCAAAAGGTGGTAATTTAAAATGCTTCCTCCAAATGACAGATTGAACAATCTGAAAGGTGAGGATTAAAAAGCACATATTCATGGTAACCTGATCACTCATTTTCTTAAGTTAGTTTGAGTACTGGGGAAAGAAGTAATCCGGAAATGAAAATCTACCCTTCCTCCCTCAGGTCCAGACAGCATAGGCAGCAGCTGTGCGGGCTTTTTTCATCCTGACCTGCTGATATACATCACCCCTAACCTGCAGGGACTTCCTTCTAGGGTGAGAGGGTAATTGTGTCTCATGTCCGGTCAGTCTTTAGCCCCTCTTCTGAGACCGCCAAACAAGTGGCTTCGTGCATGTATTTTCGAGGAGCCAGTTTATAAATGAGGAACTGAACGGAGACCACCTGCTCATTTCACCTCAGCTACCTAAGAGAAGAGGGAGGGCAGGGACAGCCGTTGCTTTTCCAGTGTGGCCAGTTTTAGTGAGTCGCACATCATTGAAGCGTTCAAGTTTTTAAAGGTTCAGGTTTCCAACAGGGCCCTTTGGGTTTATGCTTAAATATCTTACCTTATACCTGACTGACGTGTCATTTGGTCCATTTCTGGGTTGCTTGCTTCCCATTACCCTGGTGTACAGAAGTTATTCAAAGGATCGGACCACAAGGGAGAATCGAAAATGTAGGCGATCATCATGGATATGGACTCTGTTAACTTATGTTCTCAGAGTGAGATGTAGGTACCCTTCATCTCTAAGAAGTCATATATTCCTCCCACATGAAACCTGACTCAGGTGGGGTCAGCTAGCACCCTGGTCTGTCTGTGTGTGGTCTACGGTGATAGACCAGTTCTGTTATTCCTTTTCCAATTTGTTGTGGATCAATACTTCTGGAAAATACAATAAAAATAAATGACTAGAAAAGTGAAATAAAAAGCATCTGAGATACTACCTCCTTTTTATGATTATATTCAACAGACATAAAACTGCTCTGTGAAATTGCTGTAAGAGTTTCTGAACCCTTGCTCTCCTCTGTGTCTGATGGTGGACAGCATGGGGTGGCAAGTGGACACGGGTGGGCTCCATGGGATTCGCGGTGGCCGGGTGGTTTTTGTACTTCTCACTGCAGCTCCACACCTGCCTGCCCATCCATTCAGGAATCAGGCACTGCCTCTCCAACTGCTGCAGAACGGGAACAGAAATCCCTTTTTCTCCCCCCACTGGGGCAAGGGAAGAGCTGGGAAGGTCTTGCTTCTGAACCCAGCCAGCCGAATGCAGGGTGGGGGTAAATAGAAAGGGAATCTGTGTGAAAAATTAAAAAGAAGGGTTGATGGCAGTGCCAACTTAATGAAAATAAGGTTTCAAATGTTTGACCCTGAGCATATAATTAAAAGTTTGTTGCAGATGATATTTTCTAATCACCTCACATTACAAAAGGTTCAAAATTAAATTATTTTTGTCTTATGAATTTGGGCCAGGAATGAAGCAATTAAAGGGGGTCTTCATGTTCATGAAATATTCAGTAGGTAAAGAATCTGGACAGCTTAGTAAAATAATAGACTGAACACATTGCCTTATTTTTCTCTTTCTTTTTAGTTGCCCTTTTGAAATGGAGCTGATGATAATTTTGTCTCCCAAGCCTCAATGCATATTGAGGATAGATTAACTAAACAAACACACTGGTCTGGGAATCAAGAGACCCAGTTATCATCTTGTCACTACTTACTGGCCATCTGGCCTGCAGCAGATCACTTTAGACCTCAGTTTTCTCTTCTTAAGATGGGAAGACTATTACTTCTCTGTCTTGTGCACAAAGATTACTAGGAAGACCAGGCTAATTAGTTAGTGGGCTTTGGAGATCATCAGGCATGTTATACACACCTATATGTGTGCATATATGTGTATGTATACATGTATGTATATGCATGTGGCATTACTCTTCATTTTTCTTAATCAACCATTTGTTTTCTTGAAAACTCTTGTGTATAGCCTAACTTTATTTTTAACCCATTCCATGTATGTTTTGTGGTCCTTTCTCATCCTACCCAGGTCTACCCATGACTTTAAGCATAAACTTTTTTTAATTTTTGTTTTAAAAGGTAAGGGAAAGAATCATGTAAATATCATCTCCAAGATTAGACCCTCACTTGATCCGTGATGCTAAGCATTGCCATGGTGCTGAGTTTCTTGGACTGGATGAAAGGGCGTCCTGCACACACACACACACACACACACACACACACACACAAAACCCCAAGCCCTTGACACTCAGCTTTCTCTGGGCAGTCATGGTCAGGCCTTGGATTTCTGCATGATAATACTTTATCACCCTTGTTATGCTTCACAAATGGTCATAATGGGGCTTCCTTTGGGAGAACAGTGATTGCCAATGAGAACATAAACAAGATCATTGCCCTGAGAGCAAAGAAGCAGGTGGTCTCAAGTCCGTGACACTTGGCCGAACCTAGTCCTAACCAGCCTCTTTGACCCCTGTGGAGACAGGTCTGAACAATCTAAATCTGAACATGAATTCTGGGGCACCTGGGTGGCTCAGTCATTAAGCATCTACCTTCAGCTCTGGTCATAATCCTAGGGTCCTGGGACCGCATCCCACATTGGGCTTCCTGCACAGCGAGAATCCTTCTTCTCCCTCTCTCACGCCCCCTGCTTCTGTTCCCTCTCTCACTGTTTCGTTCTCTGTCAAATAAGTAAATAAAACCTTTAAAACTAAAACAAACAAACGTGAAGTTCTGGAAATGGAAAATAGAAAAGTACTTTTTCACGCTCGTATACTGGGTCTATGTTAGCCTCTAGAAGAGTTACTTATGACTCAAGAACAAATTGGAAGAACATGGAACTTCATCCATCCATCCATTCAAATATCTGCTGAGCATGAACCAGGGCCAGTGTCTGGTGCCGGGTAGACAGAGGCAATGAAAAAATAATCTGGGTCCTGCTCGTGAAAAACACAGATTTTTGTAATATCAGATGTGGCAATGGCAAACAAGGAGACTTGTTTTCCTTTTCTGATTTGAAGGTGTATGCAGTGTGACAAAGTCAGAGAAAGTTGCAAGAGACCAGCTTGAGTTTATTTCCACCCTTACACAATTACAGCTGTGTAATTTGCTTGGGCCACTGATCCAGTTTTATTCTCTCTGTTCAGTCCACTAAGACATTCTGCGAAATGTCTCTGCTCAGTTTCTATTGTTTATAAGGCTGAGCTAGCAACGTCAAGGGAAGCAGTTGACAGGCCCGAGTGAGGTCCTGGCCCTCTCCAGGATGGAGTTCTCTGTTCTGCAGTCCAAAGGCATGACTTTGTCAGTAATGAAGGATTAATCATCCTCTTGTGGGTTGATGTACACTTACTGTCTAACAAGAGACATGAGCAAATGAGAATGCCCGTTTGTTAATTTACAATTGGGATGGACCGTTTCTGAGACACAAATGCTTGTATATTATAATCAGGACAACTCCTCACTGATATCCAAGTACAGAAGGTCTCATTGGTCTTCCAGAGGCTGCTTCCTGAGAATGGAATCAGAAACAATGGCAGATAGTCTTGGGGCTATTTGGGACAGGCATCTCTTGTCAGTGTGTTGTGTATTCATTTCTGCAATTCTTTCTCTTTACTTCATCTGTAAATTCGTTTTTTGATCATGTTTTGCCTACAGAGGACACTTGGTTAATGCTGGCTGATTGCAATCCTTCGAGAATCTAGAATCTAGAAATCTGCACTCTGTATTTTCCAGGATAAACACATTTGAGTCATGTTAAAAAGCACAGCCCTTTGGGTGTTCGCAGTAACTCTTTGACAAGCCTGGTCAGTACTAAGAGTCATGAGTGGAGAAGGCACCGTGCTCTATGAGCCATGAGGCAAGAGCCTTGCTCAGGCTCCTCCCCTTAGTGCTAGAGTGGCTTAGCTCCTCAGCAGGGGTGGGAGGTTAGACTGGGTGGGCAGTAGGGACCTGTAATGTTCCAATGATCCCAGGCTGCTGGTGCTAGATACAGACTTGTTAACTCCTCAGGCTACAGTGAAGTGGAAAGTACTTTGGGTGCCATTACCATTTTGTTGAATGTACTCCTTGATACACCTACTATGTCTCAGGCACTTGGGAGTCAGTGGTGAACAGAGACAATACTATTGCATGTAGACTTGACAATGACTCTGGAGGCCATCCATGTCCCACCTCTAACCCTCATGATCACCCCATCCCCGTTGCCCTCACAACCGTATGTTTGTATTGGTGCCTGCTCATACGTGTGTTGGATACGCGTGCCAGTGGGATTCCTGTTTTCCTGGTGGTCTGTATCCTTCGACAGTGGACAGGGGTTAAAACAGGGAGAGTTGGGTATCCATTTGGTTTCTCTTGTCTTTTATTTCAGAGTTTTTGAGAGAGCTGATGAGCCATTTTCTGCTGTGGTCACTAAGCCAACTTAATTTCCCTAGACTTGATTACCTATTTAATGGTTGAATTTGTGTTGATAAATGAGGACATTTATAGTTTTTGGTAAAGAATACAATTTTGATAAATGTTTATGTCAATTTAGGCGTTTTGAAGCTGTTTAGAAGCTGTGAATATTGATGTAGGATGTTTAAATTATACTTAAGCTATTTATATGACTTCTCTCACTTTCATTGTTCAACTGCCCCCCACCCCCAGCCCTAAGCAGCATTTACCCCAGGAACTGCTGTATCCCAAAGCACTGAATTGTTATAAAACCAGCAGGGGGGATAGAGTGCTGAATTCCGGGCACTATGACACACGTGCAATCCCTTCATACCATGAGTATTCGGTTCCATTTCTTACTGGAAGGCATAAAACTAATTGCTATGTGCATTTTTAAACCACAAAAATGTCCTGGCAGAAAATGAATGCCTGGGGATATTTGTATCCACATCCCACAGCGGAGTGAGCAGGAGAAGTAGTTCCAGTGAAGGGAGAAGCATAAGTCTGCCTCGAAAAATCTCTTCAATTTCCAAAATTTATTTTACATATTCTCCTTCAAATAGAATAAGTTTCAAATATTTCTTCAACCACAGCTCAACAGATATATGTTATTGAAAATGCATGTTATCCCTTCAAACTTGAGAATGAATAATACATAAATTTTCTGTGCGTGTGTGTGTGTGTGTTTAACCAGCATTTTCTAAGCAGAAAAGGGGGATTGCAGGTTTCAAGGATCTTAGAGCTACTTGCCTTCAGTGTAGACTTACAAATAAGGGTAGCTCTCTATGCCTCAAAATATACAACATCTGGGTTTGCTCATCAGTTGTTGTTTTTTTTTTTTAAGATTTTATTTATTTATTTGACAGACAGAGATCACAAGTAGGCAGAGAAGCAGGCAGAGAGAGAGGAGGAAGCAGGCTCCCTGCTGAGCAGAGAGCCCCATATGGGGCTCGATATGGGGCTCGATCCCAGGACTCTGGGATCATAACCCGAGCCGAAGGCAGAGGCTTTAACCCACTGAGTCACCCAGGCGCCCCATGCTCATCAGTTTTTAAATAGAATGTTTTATCATCAATTTGGAAACGTGAATAGTTGGTTTTATTTTAAAGATTGTGTAGTGTTGGGATATTCTTTTCAGATTAGAGAAAAAAGAGTATTATATCAAGATGTATTTCTCCTTATTTATAAGGGGAAATATAGTAGGGGGTACACAGCTGCAATTTATTTGAGGCATTTTCCAAGAGTGGAGATGCCAGTTGAAACTCAGAATCAAATAACTTTTTGCTAGATTATTAACCAGTGAGGGGTTGTGTATAATCAATACAGACAATGGGCATTTTAACATTCATTAGTTTGATTAATAAATAATAGTGCAGAAGAGGAAATGTATTTTTCTTTTCATGATTTGGGGGATAATAATATCTCTAGATGTGTGTCTATAGTTGTCAGCATATAAGATAGGTCCTCCTGGTTTCTGCCAATAAATTAGTGGCTCTGTGTGTGGGTACACTGTGAGGAAATTCAATTGTTAATATACCCCTTCTCCTTTTTAAGGAAATCCTAGATGTAACATAGAATTTACCATTCAGGGGCGCCTGGGTGGCTCAGTGGGTTAAAGCGTCTGCCCTCGGCTCAGGTCATGAACCCAGGGTCCTGGGATTGAGCCCCGCTTCGGGCTCTCTGCTCGGCGGGGAGCCTGCTTCCTCCTCTCTCTCTCTCTCTATCTGCCTCTCCACTTACTTGTGATCTCCGTCTGTCAAATAAATAAATAAAAATAAAAATAAATTTTAAAAAAATTTACCATTCGGTTATGAGTATTTTGAATTTATATTAAGTTTTTACTTCATTATTTAAATATCAGGCTTTGGTAGGACATTGTAAATATAACTTTTGTTTTAAAGTTTGATGTTCATATATATCTTAAAGAATTTATCTCAAAAAGTATGCATTATATTTTGAAGTAAATAAGAACATCTTTAAAGGTTAAAAAGAGTAGATAGCTATTTTATAAAACCAGTTTAATACTAGGAAAGAAATGAAAGACTGTTTAAACTTAATGAAAAACATCTCAAGAATTTATTTTTATATCAAAAAGTGTTTAAGTCCCAGTGTCTAGAAACACAGAAGCCCAGAAACGTGTACTTCGTGAAAATTGAACTCATGAAAGCTTCCTGGGAGAGGTGCCTTTCAAAATGAAGTGTAATCTCCTCGTAGGTATGTCTGTCTGTCATTCAGTGTGTCCTTTTCTCATTCAGTGTATCCTCTACGATTTTCATTCAATGTCTAGCCCATAGTCTGTATGATTGCCTATCTATTGATAGGTGAATTTTTAAAATGTGGGGGAGGAAAGAAAGAAGGAAGAAGGGGCCGGGGAAATGGGAAGTTTTCACAAAGTGTTTTAAATGGCTTTTACCTATTCTCTGTAGCTAGCCCCCCCAGTCTCTAAAGCTTTGCCAGGGGGAGGTGACAAAGACAGAGGGGCTGCCACGGAAGTGTCACAGGCACCATGATCCAACTTGAATTTGGGGCTTCATGTACAGACATCTGTCTTATCACCCATGGCTCTCACAGAGTCAGGAACTAGGTTTTATGCTGATGACAGGAGCAGACAGCAGAGCGAACAGTGGTTGAGTATTACTCTTGGGTACTAAATGTATTTGCCTGAACTGTGATACGGGATGAGAGAACCCTGAACCCCCCGGGAGATGGCTGGGGAGGGAAACGTGACTGGCATGGTGTTACCTATGGTCCTTGAACAGTGTGTCCTGTCTCCCTTCCCAGCGCCTGAAGCAATTGTTAAGCCAAATGCCTCATACTGAAGAGAGTCTTGCAGATAACCTGAGGTAAATCCACTGGAGTGCGAGAAATATTTTATCTAGAGAAAAGACCTCTAATGAACAAGTGAGGCTTTTATTATTTATTACTCCTTTCACAATGTTCAAAGCTGGTGGAGTTATTTTCCCAGCTATACCAAGTAACACATACGTGGAAAATGCTTAGAGAAACTTTGAATTATCCAAGGAGTAATTTTTGAAAGAGGTTTACATTTCTTCTTTTTTTTTTAATTTACATTCTTGAGCATCTGTTGTATGCCACATACTTTCAGATGTTATTGAGTTTAGGTGGGGTTTTTTGCACTTATTTATTTTCTTAATTGAGATATAATTGACACTGTAAAATTCACCTTATAAAAATGTACAATTAATCATCTTTTAGTATATCAACAAGGATATACAACCATCACCACCATCTAATTCTGGAACATTTTCGTTAGCCCCCAAAGATACCCCATTAGTAGTCGTTCCCCATTTCTCCCCCTCCTCATGCCTAGGTAATCAGTAACCTATTTTCTAGCTCTATGGGCTTGCCTGTTCTGGATAATTCGTATCGGTTGAACCATACAACATGTGACCTTTTGTGTCTGGCCTCTTTCACTGAGCATAGCGTTTTCAAGGTCCATCCATGTTGTAGCGTGTCCTGAGCTTCATTCCTTTTTATGGCTCAAGAATATTCTGCCATGTAGCCATGTACCACACTTGTTTGTGCAAATGGATATTTGGATTTTGTCCACTTTTTGGTGATTAGGAATAATGTTGATATGAACATTTGTGTACAGGTTTGTGAATGGGTGTATATTTTCCTTTCTCTTGTGTACCTAGGAGTAGAATGGCTGGTCCGTATGATAGTTCTGTAGTTCTGTGTTTAACTTTTCATGTACTGTTTCTCGCAGTGGCTGTACCATTTTACAACCGTCAGGGTGTATGTGAAGGGGCATCTCACTGTGGTTTTGACTTTTCTCTGTTGCCAGAGATATCGGGCATTTTTTCATGTGCTGATTGGTTGTTTGTATATCATCAGAGATGGGAAAATGGAGAGGAGTAATTTTATTTAGTATTATTGTGCATTTCTGAATGATTCAGGAAACAAAAATTAAGGCAGACTTTCTTTTTTTTTTTTTTCAAGATTTTATTTATCTATTTGACAGACAGAGATCTCAAGTAGGCAGAGAGGCAGGTGGAGAGAGAGGGGGAAGCAGGCTCCCTGCTGAGCAGAGAGCCTGATGTGGGGCTCGATCCCAGGACGCCGGGATCATGACCTGAGCCAAAGGCAAAGACAACCCACTGAGCCACCCAGGTGCCCCAGACTTTTATTCTCTTCATCATCGAACATTTATTGATTACCTTCTATGTACCTACTGGCAATTGCCTGGTAAGATGGCATGCATACGTACTTTTGAGTGAAATCATCTCTGAACTCGGAAGAAATTTTTGAGTGCTAATTATGAGATCACGTATTTTTATTTTTATTTTTTTTTATTTTTATTTTTTTTTTTTTTTAAGATTTTATTTATTTATTTGACAGACAGATCACAAGTAGACAGAGAGGCAGGCAGAGAGAGAAGGGAGGACGCAGGCTCCCCGCTGAGCAGAGAGCCCGATGCGGGGCTCGATCCCAGGATGCCAGGATCATGACCTGAGCCGAAGGCAGTGGCTTTAACCCACTGAGCCACCCAGGCGCCCCTATTTTTATTTTTTTAAGATTTTATTTGTAAGTAATTTCTACACCCATCGTGAGGCTCGAGTTTACAACCCCGAGATTAAGAGTTTCACGCTCTTCTGACTGGGCCAGCCAGGTGCCCCACGTTTACATATTTTTAAAAGTAAACCTCTTTATTATGTCTGATTTCTATAATAATTTATATTTTTGCATTATTTCTGCTGCTTAGAAAATCTATTAATTTATTTAATTATTAGCAAGTCTGTATACCTGTATACAGTGATTAGTGTTTATATTAGGCATTGTTGTTAGCATGTTAAAAATATCAACTCATTTAGTCCTCACTACAACCAACAGTAAATATTACTATCATCCCCATTTTACAGATGAAGAGGCTGAGGCAAAAAGAGATCAAGTAACTTGCTCAACATTACACAGCTAGTAAGGCAGTGTGGCTCTGGAGCTATGCTCTGCTGTCCCTCTTAGGCTACATGGTCTCACTCATGCGGTATTTGGGATGAGGAATATATAGCCCAATCATGAATTTATTTAACAAGTATTTGTTGAATACCTATCCTCTGCTAGCCACATTCTAGGCACTGGGGAAGCACCAGTGAAGAATTTTAACAGAGCTCCTGTCCTTAAGGAGAGACTCTTCCAGCCCACAAGATAGACCATATCCTGTAACCAGAAAAACCTATTACCTATGAGGTGGTTTTTTTTTTTTAAGTAACACAAGGTAAGGGGAAGAGAGAGTGATGGGATGGTAAGAGGTGTAGTTAGGTAAAGAGTCAGGGGAAGCTTTTCTGAGTAAGTGGCATTTCAACAGCAAGGGGAAAGAAGAGAACCGCAAAGATGTCTAGAAGAGGAATAGCATTCCAGACTGAAGAAACTAGAAGTGTAGAGGTCCTGAGATCAGAGCTTCATTGGCAAGCTCCAGGAACAGAAAGGAAGGTGTTTTTAAGTCATCACTAGATTGATACTTGGAGGATAGGCTGTTGTGGGAGCAAGCATTAGACCAGGGACAGGATTTTTGCAATCGTGCAGGGAAGGGGTGATGCTGGTCTAGACTAGGATGGAACGCTACATGGATTTAGATAATATTTTGAAGTTAGGACCAAATGATTTGCTGATGTTATGTGAGGATTATGAGAAAAAGAGTCAAGGATTAAATCCAAATTTCCTTGATCTGAGCTACTGGGGTGAATAGGCCTGCCATTTGTCAAGTTATGGAACACTGAAGAAGAGCTGAAATCAGAAATGCGCAACTCGACTAATCGGTGTTGCTGCCAATAAAAATGATTGGTGCCTTTTGGTTAGTTCCCTAGTTTAAAAAATGTTTGCGTTGTCTTGCATTACAATGCTTCACAACCTGGCTCATCCCACCTTTGCTCTAGCTACATCTTCCACAATCTGCCACCCCCAATCCCAGACAACTCTATTCTGTTAATCTGGCAGCATTGAACTACTTCTGCCATCCCCTCTACTTGGCCCATAATTTCTTCCCCTTTATTCCCTAATGGAGGTTTACCCATCCTTAAATGCACAGTTTAGGTAGTATGTTTGGTGGAGTACTCCAAGAAGGACTTTCCTGGGCTTTCCTCTTAATACCTATATTATTCAGGGTTCTCCAAAGATACAGAATCATATATATGATTCTGTATATATATATATATGTGTGTGTCTGAGAGAGAGATTTTAAGGAATTGGCAATTGAGGGACTGGCAAGTCTGAAATCTGTAGGGTTGTAAGAGTTAATGTTGCAATTTTGAGTCCGAAATCCATAGCACAGGCCAATAAGCAGGAAATGCAGATAAGGTTCTATGGTCAGTCTTGAGGCAAAATTGTTTCTCCCTCAGGAAACCTGTTTTTAGCGTCAGCTCCTTCGCCTGATTAGATGATGCCCACCCACATTACAGAGGGTAATCTGCTTTACTTAGAGTCAGTTTATGAAACGTTAATCATATCCACAAATACCTTTACACCAAGCAACTGGGTACCTTTACCCAGCCAAGTTGGCACATAAAATTAACCATCAAAATGTTTTAATAATTTGCTTAGACTATGCTTCTATTTTGGCTATAACTCATCTCCCACAGTTACATACTGGACGGTTTTTCTGTTCCAAATGCATATTAGTTATCTATTGCTGTGTAATAAGTTACCCTGTGACCCCAACTTTAGCAGCTTAAAACAACGAACATTTATTATCTCACAGTTTCCAAGATTTGGCGGACAAGTGAGTAGCTTCGATAGCTAGTTTGGCTCAGGGTCACTTGTGATGTGGCAGTCGCAATATCAATGGAAGCTGTAGCCATCTCAGGATTTCACTGGGGTCGAAGGCCTTTGCATGCAGGCCTTTGCAAAACAGCAACTTGTTTCCCAGAAAAGTGGTCTGAAAAAGAGAGAACCCAGTACAGAAACCACAGTCTTTTATAACATACTCTTGGAAGTGACATAACTTCACTTCTGCTGAGTATCACAATGTCACACGAACCCATCCAGTCCTGTGGGAGGGTGTGAATACCAGGAGGTAGAGATCACTGGGGGCCATCTTGGAGGTTGTGTACCACAGGAGGAGCATCCCCCTCTTCTTAGCTTCTTCCCCCAGCTCACCAATTATGGTACATGGCACACAGAAGACACATACTCAGTGGATGTTTGTGGAATGAATAACTGACCAAAGGAGGAAACAAACCCAGGGAATGTGCAGTGGTGTTGAAATTCTGATGGCATTTTCCACTAAAAAATAATGGGCAAAAGGGAGGAGTAAGCATTCCTTTTCCTGTATTATTAGAAATGTTTGCATTGCTATGTTACTGTCTAATCATTTGTGTCTACAAATATTCTAAAACTCACATTAAAGATCAGAGTGACCCAGTCACTCTGCTTTTCTCTTAAACAGCGGAAATAATTTCCACTGAAAAAAAAAATTGGGATTTTTTTCTTGGATGGGTTGGACGTTGGGTGACATCTGGGTCAATAAAGAAGGTAGTTTTAGAATGGACAGGTAGAGTGGATCTGGGTGATACTGGTTTCAGCAGTACAAAACTTAAAGTGACAGAAGCACATTGGGTTCTGAGATCCTTATGCAAAATGCGATCACAAAGATGCTTCAGAAAATCTTCCTTTCTCACAAAGATAACATAGTGTTGTTAAATGTCGCTTCAAATTTTAATTTCAACTTTAAAAGTGAGGCAAAAGTGAAAGCATGTAATGGTCAGGATCCTCTGGATCTTTTTATTATTCTGTACTGAGCTTCATCAGAACCATATTTATGGCTAAAATTTTGGAAATTTGTGTCACTGGCAACTGTTACTGCCTTTCTTTATTTTGTTTTTAATTTTCCTAAGTCCTGTGAATTCCAAAGTCCTATGAATATTATTATGAATTCTTATAAATCATAGATATTTTTATTTTTGAAATGAAACTGTGCCTCAGGGCCGCAGGACACATAAATTTTAGTTTCACATTTGTAATTTAAATAAAGTAGAAACTTTGGGGCTTTTCTCCTCCAGTTGCAGACCTGAGTAGGGCAGAGACTGTCACTTTTCTCTCTGATAAGGAGAGTAGTTCAGCCCATCAGTGGGGAACAGCCATAAGGAACGTATCAGGAAAATGAGTGTATTTGAAAGGAAAGCTGAACTGATTAGAAAGAACACAGTAGCGTGTACAATATTGCAAAGAAAAATGAAGGTGTGATGCCAGAAAAAGCTTAAAAGAAAAAAGTCACAGAATGGCTGGAGGATGAAGAGCTGGTTTTCCTAACAAAGGATAATCTACTATACCTAAAAAAAAAGAAGAAGAAGAAGAAGAGGCAGAAAGAAAGAAAGAAGGGAGGGAAGGAAGGGAAAAAGAAAGGAAGAATGAATCAAGAGGGGATTTTCTTTTCTCTTTAAAGTAAAATAAAATAAAATAAAATTGTAAAATAAAGAAATCAGAAAGCAAGAAAAAAGTTGAAAAACTCATGACAATTTCTATTAAAAAGGATTTGAGCTCTCTCTGCTGGCATTCGCCCCATTGAACCTTTTGCCCAAAATGTCTTTTTTTTTTTTTAATGAATCATATTTAACTGATAGCTACAAAAATATCTTCAAAAGCAGGGGAATATTTTAAAGGTTGTTTTTATCTCCTTACATAACACAAATCTCAGGGAAGGGCTCTTGCTTAGTTTGTGGGGCTTAGAGAGAGGCCTGAGGCTATCAAAGCCAAAGCCAACAGGTTCGGCAAGTATTTACGGATTTAGGTCTTCCTTTTACAGAGGGCTTCTGCACTCACTGTCCCCTGCTCCTCAGCCTTAGTCCCCTGTCAGTGGAGTAGTGAGGACACAAACACCTGTCTATTGACTTTTGCAAGAAGTCCCTAAACTCTGTCAAAGTGGAGGCTGGGTTTGGCCACTGCTTAATCTTTCAAGCTGACGGTTGAATGTATGTGAATAAAGAGGCATTCTCTTCTGGCTATTGAATGAATGATTGTGGAGAAAGAGGCATTCTCATTTGGCTATCTTATTGAAGCAGAATTCCAACAAAAAGATTAGGAAAATTTTCTAGGTCTATGAATCATCAACTCTGTACTTTTCCTGCCCCCTAGAAACTCAAAACATAGAAGGACTGTCATAGTTAAGCAACCAAATACGTTCTTAGGAGTCTCCTCTGGCCCAGTTGCCATTATGCTGTCTTTCTTTTCAGAAACCAGTTCCACAATCTCTACTTCTCTCTCTTTCCCTGATGGTAGATAGATGATAGAGAGATAGATATATATAGACACACACACACACACACACACACACACACACACACACACACACACAATGTTCTTGCATATATACTGCATTGCTGTTTAACGAAAGTAGTTTCCTTAAGTTCTATAAGAGCTCTGATTTCTTGGGATAGGAAAGGCTAATATAGTCCTCCTCATACATGGGTAGGATCCTTCTAAAACATTAGCTCTTTTTGCACACTGGGTAGTCACTGTATATTCTCTGCCTCAGAGCAGTATTTTCCTCCTAATTGCTCTGTGGACAAAATAGTCACTAACAGTGGTTGTATAACCACATATTAACTATATACATTGTTTTGCTCTGCTCTGAATAATTTATACCCACTTGTTGGCTGGTCCAAAATATTCCAGAAAAAAAGGGCTCGTCTTGACTCAGCATGGGTGAGATGCCCACCCTGGACTAGTCAGCTGAAACCAGGACTGGGTCATCTTGCACATGGTGGCTCCCATGAGCTTGTGAAGGGGGTAGGGGGCGGGGGGTTACTGAATCCATGGGCATCCACTGCTACACAGAGCCAACATTTGGGTTGTAACTCATAAATTGATTTTGTTGTCACAGAAGGTTTTTTTTTTTTTTTAAATCGGGATAAGGTACCTTCTTTCCTTCAATGACTTTTCTAGGGTTAAAGAATCAATGCTACGTAAATCTAGCTAGACTAGTGACCTTGGGGACCTTTTAAGGTCCTGCAGGTGAAAGGCCAACGTCTGACTCTCAGGGGCTTAGGGCAAGGCAGCTGGTAGACTCCTAATCTTGGCGCAGGCAGGTAACAGGCTTAATGAAATGATAACTGCTCAAAAGCAACATATCCAAGCTCTGCTTCTTGGCAAGCAGAAGTCAGCCCTGGGCTTCATGTGAGGGAGTCCCGAGAATGATACGAAAGGCAAGGTTGGGCTGATAAGACTTTAAAAGCAAGACATACAGGTCAGAGTCTTAGTCCTCAGCATTTAGCAAAGAGGGTGAAATTATATAAACGACAAGAACTTGGAACTAGTGTGCCACACCAGAGCAAAAATAGGTAGAAAGAAGGATAGAAACAGAATTAGCTGAAATTATTTTATGGCTTAGCTACAAGAAATTCTTCCGGGGTTCTTTTAAACCTTGGGAAGGAACCATGACAAGCAATGAGCTAATTCTGACACCACAATAATAACAACAATAATAAGAGCAGCTAACATTATCAGACACTTTCTGCGTGCCAAAATGTATGCTAACTGCTCTGTAACAATGATCTCATTTGGCAGACCAGATTTTATATTTAGTTTATTTGAAAATGTAGACCCTGCGATACATTTCTGTGTAAAGAAATCAAAGAGTGTGGTTCCTTCTTATGCATTCCTTTCAGCGCATAACCTTTGGGAATATTTTGATGAATCCTTAATTTTCTGACATGCAATGATTTTAGATTAGATTTTTAATGTGATGGTGATAGAGGTTTTACGGCTTGTCCTCCTCAGTTGCTTGAGAACGTTCTGGTGAGCTGTTAGTCCCGTACTTGTATGTAATTGTCGTTTCTCTGGCAATTGGCTAATATAATCATCAGGAAATCATTGCTTTTTTAGCCTTTAAAAATGTGCTATTTACCTCATTTCTATGGCTTTTCTGTAAGAACTTTTAGTTCCTAGTTAGGTATTATTTAAACATAATTATTACTCTCTGACAGCTTACGTTCCAGCATATCATTTTGGTGAGCTTTAAAAGGTTTATTTTTTTTTTTTGCTTAGGATTTTTGATTGTCCAGAGAGCACACGAGACTGCTTTGTTCCGAATTTTAATGGCCAGTTAGGGTAGCAAGCGCCACTTTTTGTTTTGAATATATTTTGCCATGAGTGTATATTTTTTTTTCCTGTAACTCAAAATATTGTATGCGCATTAGGCTTGTAACAAGCTTAATTCAAATCGTACATGTAAATATATTTTGTCTAGTGGGCTTTTCTGTTAACATTCCTGAGTTTTTGTTTTAGCATCATAATGTGCTTCCTTTTACATTAGAACAAAAGCCCCCAAATGTCGGTTCATCAGCTGACAATACCAGTTTTGTCTCTTAATTAGAAAAGAGAATAAAGCTGTTTAGGGGTGTCAATAAAATGACAGATGCATCATTAGCAGACGGCTATGGTGGATCAGTTCTGTGCAAATACTTGGAATGGAATTAATAGGAATTTCTGCTAGCATATTTAAATCACAAGCTGGGGGAAGAAAGCAGTGTTTTAATGCAGTGAAGTAGTAAAAGAAAACGGGAGTGAACGGCCATTTAAGACTGAATGAAGAGTGTAAGGGAAATCAAGTTGCAATAGACAATAAATTACTGAGAATTTTATATATTATTAATATATCACAAATGAGCCATTATGGGTATTGTATGATTAATTCATTTAATAAATATTTATTGAGGGTCTACTACATGCCAGGTGGTAAATTTAATGAGAGAGTACAAGCCCCGAGTCCAAACCCAATGTGACTGTCCCTTGTAATTAGTAGGACAAAATTTCAGTTCAACTATAAATCTCTGAAGAGGGTCTTTGAAGTTTTTGCATTTGACGGTCTCCTACTGCATAAAACCCAGGTCACCCAGTGTGATTCAGAAGAGAATTCCATTTAGTTCCTATTTCCCGAATGGTTGGCAAGGTTGCTTTAGCAAGTAGGGACAGGTGCATATGGGTGTGTCCTGAGCAAGGTGTTAAATCATGTTATTTGGTGATCAAGAAGCACTTTACTGGGGTGCCTGGGTGGTTCAGTGGGTTAAGCATTTGCCTTCGGCTCAGGTCGTGATCTCAGGGTCCTGGGATCGAGCCCCGCATCGGGCTCTCTGCTCAGTAGGGAGCCTCCTTCTCCCTCTCTTTCTGCCTGCCTCCCTGCCTACTTGTGATCTCTCTCTCTCTCTCAAATAAAAAAATAAAATCTTAAAAAAAAAAAGGAAGCACTTTACTCCCAAGACTTACCACTGTGCGTATTCAATTGTTATATTCCCAGTACTTAAAATAGTGCCTCCAAAGAGTAAGCAACAGTACATATTTATTAATAAATGATTGAGAAAAGAATCCGTGTAAAACTGAAGGCAAGCAGTAGACTAACTGGATCAATTTGAAGAAAGATATGAATTATGCTGTAACACTTCATCTTGTTTGATATCTATTCAGGGCTTTTTCCCTCTGCCAACACTCAGAACACCTGAGTTATTTCATCTCTGTGATTGTCCCGGAGGGTTGGAAATGAAATGTACAGTCCCTGCCCTCCAGGAGCTCCCAGTTGAGCCTTCTTTTGGAGAGATTCTGGTCAAACTAGAGATCCTCCTTATGATGTATCACCCCATGAAGTAGAAGAATACGAAATCTCACAGACCTCTAAGGGACGGCCTTGGAGCTGTGCAAAAATCCCACTTCTTGGTAAATTTCTGCAGGAAAAATATATCCACCCTTAGTCAGGACCTACATACATACTATTGTGGGTGACCCTGAGATCACGCCTGGAAATTTCAAGTGTGTCCTCTCAGGAGCTGCCTGCCATGCTCTCTCACTTCTTGCCTCACACTCCCCATTTCAACCACCTTTGTTCTAGTGTTGTATCTAGTGTGTTGAACACCCAGAAGGGATTTTTAACACTCTTTTCTCTATATGACAGTACCATTTCATGATAAATGATAAAGAATCAGAAACTAGCCATTTTTAATATTTTAGTTTTTACATTAATAAAGAAATTTAACTTAATAAGTATTACTCAAAATCAGTAAAATACTTTATGTGTGAACTGAAATTTGCATTTTGCAAACAAAAATATTCATCTTGCAGTTTGTATTGTTTTATTGTTTAAGATTTTAAGCATAAATAAAAATTCCACAGGGTGGGATGTTTGGGTGGCTTAGCTGGCTAAGCTTCTGCCTTTGGCTTATTTCAGGTCATGATCCTGGTGTCTTGGGATGTCCACCCCCCCCCCCCCAGCTGCTGCTGTGTGTGCACATGCTCTCTCTCTCTCTCTCAGATAAATAAGTAAAAACCTTTTAAAAAATTCCAGAGTGTTACATAGAATGACAGAATTGTGACTGGTTCTCTTTCTTCATCATTACAATCATTGTACTATTATATTTATTTAGAATATACTATTTAAATAAAGGACTATGTGGAACCACCAAGGTTAGGAAATAATGAATTATAGTCAAAGTGAATTTATATACTTTCAAGCAGTTAAGAATTGTACTCTTGAATCTTTTTTTTTAAAGATTGTATATTGGGGCACCTTGGGTGGCTCAGTGGGTTAAAGCCTCTGCCTTCGGCTCAGGTCATGATCCCAGGGTCCTGGGATTGAACCCCGCTTCGGGCTCTCTGCTCAGCAGAGAGCCTGCTTCCCCCTCTCTCTCTGCCTGCCTCTCTGCCTACTTGTGACCACTGTCTAATCAAATAAATAAATACAATCTTAAAAAAAAAAAAAAAAAAGATTGTGTTTATTTATTTGACACAGAGAGAGAGAGAGGGAGCACAAGCCAGGGGAGATGGAGAGGGAGAACCAGTCTTCCTACCGAGCAGAGAGCCCAATGAGGGGCTCAATCCTAGGACCCTGGGATCATAAACTGAGCTGAAGGCAGACACTTAATGACTGAGACACTCAGGCACCCCAAGAATTGTACTCTTGAAATAAATGCATATAGCTGAGTCTGAGAGTATCAAGAGAGACAGCTGTATAACTGGTAGTTCTTCTAATTTAAATTCTTGCAGAATACCGTGTTCATAAAAGGAGATGTAAGAAAACAGCTAGTTTGTGTAAAGCCCAACAATTGCTTAGACCTTAGATCAATAAAAGGAGTACTTTATCACTAATATTGTTTAGAAGTGTTGGCACATGGTTGTAATAAAAAGCAGACCTACTTTTAATAGTTTCATCATTGTTTTTCATTTCTCCATGGAGTGACCACCTTATTGCCTATGCCCTGAGTGGACAGCTCCCACCATTCTGCCCTTGGTCTGCCATTGTAATTGATTATCTCCTCCACCTGTGGACCAAGGTTTACCTGAACCTAAACCTAGAGTTCTCCTCAAGCAGACCCTAGGAGTACTTGGTGGCCCTCACTCATGCTTCTGTCTAGATCCTGATCTGTGTGGGACCACTTGACTGCTCCCTGAGTATGAATCTCTGTTGTGACTCTACCTTGGTACAATTCCTTGACCTAATTGGCCTTGTAGACTTGGAAACTTGTCTGCCTGGACCTGCTGTGCTTACCTGCCCCTCTTTGCCTTTAACAACAGTCATCTTCTTCTCCTATGTTACTAATCAGCTCACCTCCGCCCTTTGCCTTTGTCCACATTCTGTCCCTGGTACATCTGCCTCCCTGGCTTGTTTGCTGGTCCAGCTTCATCACTTTACAACCTATTACCTTGGTTTTGGTGGTCAGCACTTAAGGAATAGCAAATTGATAAGTCAGAGTATGGTTGTATAGAATTCTTCCAGGTCTGCAGGTAAAGATGGGACACGGTATTGCTCTGACCAGAAGAGAGCATTGGCAAATGCCAACTGACTGAGGCAAAGGACAATGAAAGCAGCTGCCTGCCCGCTGTCTCCTGCTGCCCGTGTTTGCTGTTTCACTAAAGTGACCCAGTAAAGGTTTTTCAGGGTTTCCCTGGTTTTTCAAGTCTTTTCTCACTCTAGCGTATTTTTCACAGTGGCGCTGCAAGGATTTTTAAAATAATATCCTACCCCTGACGAAAAACCTTTAATGACTTTACCTTTCCAGTCTGATCCAGATCTTTCTAGCTGGTTTCCAAGCACTAGGGTGCCCCTCTCTACCCTAAACTTCACCCTCCACTGACCCCCAACCAGTTCCTGCCCCTAAGCTTGGTTTTTGTGGATTCCATCTCATTCCCTACTCCATCTGCTAAAATTTTGCTTAACCTCCAAGGCACCGGTGCCTTGTGACTCCACCTCCACCCCCTTCCTACCCTACACGGGCCCCTGCTGTCTTCTCCCTGCCCTGTGGCCCATCCGTGGACACCTCTGTAGAGCTATTACTACATCGTCGGATTTTTTGTAAACTTCCTCACTGGGCTTCAGATCCAGAGTCCCAGGAGAGGGACTGTGTTTTGTTCATTGTATATATGTTCAGTGTCTGGCACTATTGTTGGTGATATAATGTAGATGCCTTAATTTTTTAAATAATGGTTAAAGAATGAAAGTGATTTAAAAAAATGCTATAGTGACTTTGCGAAATACTGTTCTTACTTACTTATTTAGAGCTATGTTTGTCCAGAGTTTGGAGTGAAGATGGGGGCAACATGGTCCAAACTGCCAAGTTTAAAGAGATCAAAAATAATACAGACAAGGGGCACCTGGGTGGCTCAGTCGGTTAAGCCTCTGCCTCCAGCTCAGGCCATGATCCCAGGGTCCTGGGATCAAGCCCCACATCGTGTTCCCTCTTCAGTGGGGGGTCCGATTCTCCCTCTATCCCTCCCCCTCCCCCTCCCCCTGATCCTCTGCTTGCTCTCTCTCTCTCTCCCCCTTCTCCCCCCTCAAATAAATAAAAACAATCTTTTAAAAACAAAAAGAATACAGACAAGCAGCCCTATGAAACTCAGAGGACTGAAACTACCACTGTTGTACAGAATATCATCTAATATCTGCTATTCATGGTTAAGAACTCCAGTCATAAAAAAAAAAAACCTTTAAATTATGATCATTGTGTAATGATATCGAGTCAGGGAAATTTATAAGTTCTGCTATCCTGAACATTTTCTCATAGTTACAGCTATACAAAGCTGACTCATCAAAAATATTCCATTCCTCTAGGATCCAAAACAAAGGTACTGCTTTGTTTTCACCAATAGCACTTCAGGCATGCGTCGATTTTAATTGGTAGTGGGTCCACTCAGAGCTCAGCCACTATGAAAGATTCTTCCATTTACTACACAGCAGTACATACGTTGACTTGCTTAGTTTCTGCAGAGAAGGAAACACTCATCTTTGAAGGAAACACTTTATCTTTGCTTTTTTTTTTTCATATAATAAACGCAAGGTAAGGAAAAGAAGCTGAAACATCAATGCTGTCACTTATTACCACTGATTTTTTTTAAGTTATTACTTACTCATTCACACAGTCATTATTTCAACAAACATGTATTGAACACTTGCCATATGTCAGACACCTTGCCAGGCTCCAGACAAGCCAGATCCAACGAGGTCTAGGGTATATGGTGTTGATGGACAAGGAAGTCTCTCGTAGGATGCCATGGTCTGTGCCTATGACAAAGAGGGGCCCTCTCTGCTTGGGGAAAATAGGCTCTTTTGAAAATGGAAACACGAAAGCACACAAGAGAAAGATGGAAATGAATTTAAAATATCTGTCTCTGTCTGCATTATAGCTATAGTCAGTACTCAGCTGTTAAATCCAGCAAAAATTCCATTGCTTTAATTAATTTCTTTGTGCTGATTCTTCCTGGTAAGCCTTAATTTTAACAAAGTTAATTAGGTTGAAGATTAAAAATCCCATTAGTGTCGATCATTCACTTCTTGGCTCTGTCAACAAGGTGCTAAAACCTTGCTCAGTTTCGGAGGGGCAGAGGAGGGAAGGGGCAAAAAGCACAGAAGCCAGCCATTTGGCATTCTTCAAGACCAGATATTTCATGGTGCTTTTTTGAGGCTTTAAATTGATATCTGATACCAGTGTCATTTTAAAGCATATTTTTGTACTTTTCCAAGCATCGCTTATCTGAAATTCTTTAGACCCGTGCCTGTTTATTTTCTGAGTGGTCTATGGCAGTTGTATGTTTGCTGAGAAACTCTATCCCATCCCATACCCAGAACAACTCTGATCTAATTTGCGGATTTGCAGGGCATAGATTTTTAATCAAGGACCTATTTCTACTGTCACCTTGTCTGTCCATTTATTATGGTTAATGACTCAATGGCGGCTAATATCTCACCCAGAGCAGGAAAAAAACAAACAATCAATAAATTCATGAATTACGTACAAGTCATACTTCTGTTCAAAATTCTGGTTTGTTTGAGTTTTACTTTCTGCTTTGGCTCCCATACCCGACTTACAATGGTAAGAACTGCAGAAATGTAAACACATACTGTTAACATTCACTCCCAGGTGGTGGCTAAAATGCAAAGGCAGCAGCCACACAGGTTGAAGGGGGACCAGGAACAGAGCAAGGGAGCACAAGCTGTAGGCCTGAATATATGATCTCGTTCACAGTGGAAAGTTACTAGTGAGAAGGAACCCAGAGAGGGTGGAGGAGGTGGGAAGCCATCCAAATTTAGATAGGGACAGGGCAAGGGCATTCTACTTCCTGAACAGAGTTGAAAGCCATGGAAAATTTAATCTAAGGAGAAGATTTGAGAAACAAAGTAAACATTATCAAGAACATTATTCTCCAAGCAGATTCACCTAAAAATGAGGGACAATCAGAGCAAGGCAGAGCCCGTAAAATTTATCTGGGTCATGAGAGCCTGGAAAAGATAGGTAAGCTCCAAAAGACTAGAGCAAATGGGAGGACAAGTAGGTAGCTTGAACTTTCAGGGTGTGTGTTGTGTGTGTGTATGTGCACATGCATGCGTGTGTGTGTGTGTGTGTGTGTGTGTGTGTGTGTGTGTGTGTGTTTGGGTCAAAGGTCAAAAGGGGTGTGTAGTGATGCATTGAATGTTCTGCACATAGTGCATCTTCAGAAGTATTGTGTTCACACTGGAAAGCAGAACATCTGTCCTTGAGCTGCAGCCCATAAATCCCTACCACTGGCATCATTATTATGAAGCCAGCTCAAATCCGTGTGAATAGGTGTGACCATGACAGGCCCATGAGTGTAATGCAAAAACACAGAGTTTCATTTACAAGTGGTCTCTTGCTATAATATCATTGAAAACTAAGGCCTGGAGCAAGCTCTGGAGAGATGGTTTCCTGTCAAAAACCTACTGATAGACTTGGGTTGCTTCCACCTAGAGAAGTACCTATTCCTGGTGAAGCAAGATGGGATTTCTTCAGGGAAAATGTGTTTCCCTTTCGGCTTCGGGTTCATCATTTAAATAATGAAGATGAGAAACTGAGTTATTTCTGTGGTCCATTTTAATTCCAAAAGTCTGAGTCTTGGCTCTATGAATTTTTTTTTTATCTCTGCTTATCATTCCCTTTCCCCTCTTCTTTGCTGAAAAAAATCTCTTAATATCTCACCTATGAACCCCCCCCCCCAAAAAAAACATAGCCTGCTACTGAGTAAATGCTGTTCATGCCTGTTGGGCAGAGTATTCTGTCTGTTTTTCAGAGCTTAGGTGTTAATTAAGTCTTTAGCACCGCCTCTTATCTCTCCACACACTCCCTGTTCTGGTCAACCTCTACTGCCTTTGAGAGTCCGCTTGAAAATGTTCCAACGCACCTTCTCTGCTCAGAGCATCAGCCTTTGCTCATGCATTTCACATCACAGCTCAAAACACGAAGGGGAGAAGTCTTACTGACATCTTGCAAAGGGACAGACAGCACCATCCTAGCTTACTCAGTTAAACCCTCTCAGTAGGTGGAATCATTGTCTTAAGACACGGTTTCTCCCCTAGAAACTTTTTGAACATTTAAAGAAGCCAGCACCTTATCTTGATATAGATATATATGTATACACACACACACACACACACACACACACACACACACACATATATATATATTCATTCACTTAGCATATTCTTATGTGCCGAGAACATAATCTTCAAGTCTGCATTCCTTGAGAAGCAGATCTGGGTCTTGCTTTCCCATCTGAAATCATTGTCTGTCCAGATCTCCCCTAATTAATATGAGGTACAGCTCTGAGATGATAAAAACATCTCTTGGATTTAGATTTGAAGGAATCTCAACTTTCTCTCCGTCTGCCCCTCTCCCCTTATACATACACATACACACACACACACACACGTACACACAGACACACAAACCATTCGATAAAAATATAATAAAAAAAACTATAGTAAATGTGACTGGTTAGATAGTAGGCATCATGGACAAGAAGGATGGAATATGGGATTTGTTCTCCCTGATAAATAACCCATCAAGTCTTGTGGGTCTAGGGTGAATGCGTATTGGCATGCTTTGAAGGAAAGGAGGAGGAGAATGCGTTAAGAAGAGACAGAATAGGGTCTGCTTTGTACTTTGTCTACCAACTGTGTTATATCTATATTGTTTTCAAATTAGTGCAGGTAAAAGCCATTGCATACCCAGAATGACTTAATCAGTCACCTCCATTCATTAATCAAGTCAGAAACAAGAGCTTCTGGCTCCACGTTGATGTAATTTCAGCTTGGAGGAAAGACTTTCTTCTCATTAAGGTCTTAAACTTGGCTTGTTCCTTAGTTACCTAAAATTAGAATGGCCAATCTTCCATAAGTACATATTATTAATCTGCTCATTATTATTCAAAATAATTTATTGAGTGCATACTATGTAAATCACTTTATACAAGCTCTGTGAAAGGAACAAAAAAAGTAATGAGAATATCAACTCCTGTTTCAGTTTAAATGTCACTGCTTCAGGGAAGCCTTCCCAGGCCATGGGGTCCAAACGCAGCATTTCAGCCACTTGTAATCATACCTGTCTTGCTTTATTTTTTATGCAGTTTTGTCACTCACTCTTTTTCTTCCAATTAGTGATGTGTTTAAGTGGTTATTAGTTTTCCCCAAGAAGGATGTAAGTTCCATGATAACAGAATCTTGAATTTTGTTTAGTTCTTGTATTAATCTTCTCCAGAGAAACAGAACCAGTAGGATATATATGTATAGGTATATGTATGGGTATATGTATATGGTGCGTGTGTGTGTGTGTGTGTGTATGTATATGTAGACAATAGATACAAATAGATGCAATGTATTTATGATACTTACATAGGTGTGTATATATGTTATATTTTAAGGAATGGGCTCACAGGATTATAGGATGTGTCAAGTCTAAAATCAACTGGGCAAGATGGAGGGCTGGACACTTTCAGGCAGAGGCTGATACCATAGTCTTGAGGCAGAGTTTGTACTTTCTCAGGGAAAACTCAGTTTTGCTTTTTAGACCTTTCAACTGACTGGATAAGGCCGACTCCCATTGTTGGTGGTAATCTCCTTTACTTAAAGTCAACTGACTGTAGATATTCACCACATCTACAAAATATGTCTGTACCAACACCTAGATTAGTGTTTGATCCAGTAACTTGGTAAAAGTTGACACATAAGACTATGCATCACACCTCTATATCTCTACAGTTTAGTACAGTGCCTGGCACGTGGTGGGTAGTCAATAATATCCATTGACTACCTACTAATTAATTCATTCTATAGGCTTTACAAGATACCCTTTAAGATACAGCCCTGCCCTCCTGTACTTATGATCTAGATGGGAAGATACATCCCACGCAAGGATATTAAGCCACTGGCACGAGGCAGTGTGTGATTCAGAGCTAACATGAGTGATACTAACACCAATTAAAAAAAAAGAAAAGAAAAAAGACTAGGCATTGAGAGAAGGGAAGTTCCTTGTTAGCAGGAGGAATGTGAAAAGGACTGTTTGGTAGTCCATGTCAGGTTGTTATTTCATTGCCACTTTTCACTGTGTGACAATAACTAACAACCCAGTGGGGTGGCTTTCTCTTTGCCCTCTCTGGGTCTGTAGCTGTTTTCAATTCATCTCTGCAGGTGAGAATGACAATGAACTGTTTTCTTGAGGGGAGGGGCCTCTGTGGTTTGGTTCCTGTAGGATGAGTGGCCCTTCTGTCTCTTTTGAACTATCATCCTCTTGGATCTTGTGGGTCAGCTCTTAATTGGGTGGGTGAGGTGACTCATTCAAGCTATTTTGTACTTAGTGACTTCAGTGTTATACTTTACTGACTGTAATAAATGTCATTTTGTTAATTAGTTCAGGAATCTTTTTAACTTGAGGAAAATAGCGGAAAGTATTTTATGTATTCAGATCATCTTCTATAAAAGTTATCCTTCTTAAAAAGCTAGAAGACTGTATGTTATTCCACTTAGGTATGGTATTAAAAGGTAAATCTAAACATTTAAGTGGAAATGAATAGGGAAGCTGGTATAAGGTGAAGTGTGTTCATCCCTTTGCCTCTATTGCTGGCTGCTTCTGACTTCCAAGTGAGGGGATATGTGATGCGTGTACAAGATGAGAGGACCTCTGGGGTTATAAGGAAGCCATGTGGTACAGGGCAAGAGACCTAAGGTTCTCTGGGCTCTGGCACTGGGGTGTTGGCTTTGGCAAATCACATCGTCAGTGTGGGGACAAGTTCAAAATGGAAGCGTAATAGTCTTTAAACATTTTTAAGCCCTGAAACACTATTCACACAAAACCTTACATTTTTTTTTAAGATTTATTTTATTTGAGAGAGAGAGAGAGAGAGAGAGAGAGAGAGATAGCATGAGTGGGAGGGGCAGAGGAAGAGGGAGATATTATCTCAAGCAGACTCCACACTGAGCATGGAGCAGGCTTGGCCCGGGGCTTGATCTCACAAACCTGAGCCGAAACTAAGAGTCAGGTGCTTAACCGACTGGACCATCCAGGCACCCCACAAAATCTTACTATTTAAATTTTTTTTTAATTTTTTTTTACTATTTAATTTTAATTTGTGAAACAGAGAAAGCCAATGCTGGAAGTCAGAGTTGGAGGGGAGGTGTCTGGGTGTATGCGTGTGTTTGTGTGTATATGTATGTGTGTGTGTGACTGTGTGTGTGTGTGTGTGTGTGTGTGTTAGTGATTGAAGCCCACCAGCTGCAACCTTCATTCCCTGTCCCCCAAGGGACTCTAGAAAATCCCTAAGGCTTCAGAGTACAGTTTGCAAGCCATAAATTCAATGAAATGGAATGTTGCCTTTGCCTGCTTTGAAATTCTATGAAAAAAAAATGTGAATGACATAATTCATAAACAAGTTTTTATAAAGATGTGGGTTTTTTTTAATTATAATTATGTAAGAAATAGGAGGACATATCTTGTCACACAATATTGAATTGATACAGGAATATCTAGAGTAACCATGTGAAAAGCCCCTTCCCTTGGCTTCTCTTTCCTGCTTCCAGCCTTGCCCACCCCAGGCTCTGTTCGGAGTTTGGTTTGAAGCCTCCCAGATCTTTATTTTTGCATTTATCTTATTACTACATGAGGGAAGGAGGCATTTACATAAGTTGGATCGTATTAGACTTATTATTCTATAATTTACCTCTTTCACTCAACAGCATGTCTTAGAAGTTGTTCAGTATCTGTAATGTATACCTCATTCTTTCTAACCGGTGTGTGAGAGTCCCCACTCACCCCACGCTATCAACAGCCCTGGAAATGATCAATCCTTTAAATATTTCCTATCAGAAGAGCAAGCTTGAAATCTTCCTATTGTTTTATTTTCTCTAAATGCTCATTCATTTGAGCATTATATATTGGCAAGTTAGGTTTTCCATATCTGTGGTGTTGAAGGTTGTGCGTAAGGTCTAAAAAAAGATGTTAACCACGGAATCTGTTTAACAGAGGTTTTGACTGTTACGCTATTTGTCTCTCAAAAGAAATTGAGGCCCTACAACCTGTAAAGCAGTTTTCTTCTGGGATTCAAACATATTTTCATGGACTCAGAGTCATTAGTGGCCTTGGATAGAGAACATTTTATTAATTAGAAGAAACTCATTGTTCTCATGATGAAATTAAATTGAATTACTAAATGCAATAATTACCATCCCCACCTTGATTTAAAATGCCATGTCCAGCAATTTTAAAGTCCCAGTATTCTCTTTTCAACTCTTTTTGGCTCAGTTTACTTGTCAGTTTAATAGAGATTTTTAAAATAGAGATTTAATCGATATTTTTTTCTCCTTTAAAGGCAAAACCAAATATCAAGCTCCAACTTCTTATTTCATATACTAGTATATCAAGTAGTTGCCAAACCAATCCATCATAAGGGGACACAGATCTCTTAAGTAAGTGCCAGTAAAAAGGAATAGATTTAGTAAGATTAATAATCATTTTAATTTATAGCACTCTCTCTCCCAAAGATACTTGGAAGCTTTGTAAACATTTGAACCAAAATGTACTTTAAACCACTGGGAAACAGATATGTAAACTTGCTTAAAAAAATAAAATATGAGCCTCTTATAGTGGTCCTTCATATTCAGGGATGACACATTCATATTATATAGTTATCAGTTCAACAAGTTTTTACTGCATTTTATTTGTTCTCCCCGAAGCCTTATTTTTGATAGATGATGCCTAAGATATACTGGGAGCGTCCTTTCAATATCGTGTGACTGATGAAAGGCAAAACAAAACAATTTATCAAATCACACTGCATACATCCCTATAAATTTGGAGAGTGATGAATCTGGAGGCCCATAGAACTTGGCATGTCATGTATTCATCAAAGGTAAAGCCCCAAACATCTCAAATGCCCTGGTGACAGGAAGGCTGATCTCACTTGGGAGGAAAAAAGAAAGTAATTACTCTCTGAAACTGTTCCTATACTGTAAGAATTCTTTGGTAGATTGAGAGGTTATACAGTTTGAGTTCAGAGATGTACAGAGAATTCGATAGGAATATTTGAACAGGGGATGATGTCATCATATTCTTTTCTTATTTAGCACAGTTAAGTGGGTTTACAAAAACAGTCAAAAACACCTACTGGGTGCTCTGTCTAGTATTTATAGCTGCTGATAAAATTCCAAATAAAACACTTCCTTCAGTTTTCCCCCGTTCTGCTCCAAGAAACCAAAAGACAATTATTTCGCCCATCACAGATATTTTGCAAATATGGATAAGAAACATATTCACCTAACTTCATTCTCTAATGGCAAGGGCCCCACCTGATACCTAATTAGAAGTGAGTCTCATCTCTTGTAACTTGGTGAGTAGACTAATGAATTTTTGCAGTGTGCTTTAGTATAAAAGGATCAGATAATAATTATCTTCTATGTCTGCTTCAAGAGATCAGGATTTTTTAAATCACCAAGTCCTGAAACACAGTATTTCCTGAAAGCATCAGGAAAGTGATGGCTTTTTAGGATGCTCTGTGTTGATATTCTAAAAGTGATCTTCTCCAGCTCTTGGCCTGGCCCTCTTGTGCCAGGATGCTTTGACGAACCACACACTTTACTGTTACAAGGAGGTTAATATGGTGGCCCCTGAGGGAATGTGTAGTTCTGCCCAGTTTCAGATTACTTAGTTATTATGAGACCCTCACTTCAAAAGCCTTTGTTTGTTGTTTCTTTGTTTATTGTTTGTTTCAAGACTTTAATTCCACCAGCACAACTTAACACATAGTGATAGGGTTCCTCTTTACAGTGGGGGGTTTTTCCTTCTATTTTCCCCAGTCATTCAGAGCTTTCTACAGCCATGTCGAGAATAAATAGCTACATTTAATTAAAGAGAATATCTTCCAAATTTACCATAAGTTTTACTTTGGTGGATAGCCCCTGATCCCGTGAGGACCCTGGCTTCTGTAATATCCTGGTAACTTCGAAGTTGTTTGAGTGATGACAATAAAGGCAGTTGAGTGGAAATACCCTCTTATAGGATTGTAAACACATTAGAAGTAGAACAGATGAACATTTCAGGGTAGAGACGTTTTCACCTGAAATCCCAGGTTAAATAATAATACTAGCTTAAGAGGTGCCAGGGTGATAAACAGTTGGTTAAACATCTTCCCTCGGCTCAGGTCGTGATTCCAGGGTCCTGGGACCGAGCCCTGCATCCTACTTCTTGCTCAGCGGGGAGCCCGCTTCTCTTCTCTACCTGCTGCTCTGCCTACTTGTGCTCTCTCTCTGTGTCAAATAAATAAAATCTTAAAAAAAAATAATACCAGCTTAACACAACTTTTTTTAATAGCCAACAGTGTTTGTTACTTGGTAGTGTGAGCACTTTTTTGAAGGCAGATAATTAGTCTAACAAACTAACTAATCATGATGTTAAGTAACAGGAATCATCAACACTGTTGGAAGGGGGAAAATCCAAACAAACAGGTGGGTACTAGACTATTTTTCTTTTCAGTTCGATTCAGTTTTTCCCTTTTGGTAAGATCTTCTCATTCTCCTTTACCACAACAGCTGTAAGTTAGTGTCCTCAAAACTAACCATTCTGCAGAACACAAAACACACTCTCCTGTGTGGTCACTTAAAATTTTTCTCTTTCCATTTCCTCTTTTGAATTAGATCCTTTAAAATGCATTTGTGAGGGCACCTGGGTGGCTCAGTGGGTTAAAGCCTCTGCCTTCAGCTCAGGTCGTGATCCCAGGGTCCTGGGATCGAGCCCCACATCGGGCTCTCTGCTCAGCAGGGAGCCTGCTTCCCTCTCTCTCTCTCTGCCTGCCTCTCTGCCTACTTGTGATCTCTGTCAAATAAATAAATAATAAAAAAATGCATTTGTGATAACATGAAAATGTAGGATCGCCTGGCAGTGTAGAGTATATTTGCTTATTCCAAGCCCAGTTAAATTTAATGATGCAAACCCAAAACAATGTTTTAAAAAAATAGTAGGTATGTACATGTGTGTTTGGGTGTATGTATGATTATATTTATATAAGCCTGTTTCTTTTTCATAAAAGCTGATACCCTAAAAACAGTCTCTTTAATTATAGAGGTATAGAAAGAATAGTTATATCAGGTATAGAAAGAATCGTTAAAAAAAAAAAAGAGAGAGAGAGAGAGAACACCAGCTAATACAGGTTACTTTGGGTTTTACCTCTGAAGAGAAGTAATGGAACGAATTTTTGATACCCAAGATGTTGCTTGGTAATAACCATAATTATTTTCTAAATTGAGTCCTATGTTCTAGGCACCGTTCTTCAAATTCATTATCTCTTACTTAACCTAACAACCACCTTACCCTCGGCGGGGGAGGGTGTAGTTCCTTTTTACAGATGATTAAGGTGGAGTTTAAGGAAGCTGGGAAGGAGCATCTCCAGAGGAGATCTGGGGTTCACACCAGGGCCAGGTGACGCAAGCATTGGAGTTCTTTGCCCTGTGTCTCATTGCCTTGAGTTTCCACTGCTCACTCTCGAGGACCGATTTAGTTACTGGATGAAGACAACCTGCAAGTTCCCACGAGAGCTGGACCTCCTCATCGCCCAAATTCCTCTTGTCCGGTTCATCCTCCCCCTCAGGGTGCTCCAGCCCCATGTCATTGGTCCTGCCACTATTCCCATCTTTTTTCCACCCCAGGACAGAGGTTCACTTCCTGCTCACCCCAGCAGGACACTCGCCCCCAGCCCACCTTACTCACTTTCACATCTAGCCCCAGATGCCACCTGCTCCTCCCTGCCCTCTCCCGGCTACAATTACATCATTTGTTCCCATGACTCACTTTCACAGGACACTGTTCCTTTCTTTCCTCTAAGTCATAATAATATATTTGTAATTTATTTAAGTCATTTAATTTCTTTTCCCTCAGTAGACTGCAAACTCTGTAAGGGGACTTGGACTCACCTTTGCATCCATGACAAGGTCAGTGCCTGTCATGTGAGTGGGACTTACATATTTGTGCAACCCATGTACTCACCAGCTCTGACTTTTTAACTAGAGTAACTCATTTAAAGGACCATTTAGAGTAACTTTTGTGCCTTTAACTGATTACAGAACAAATATATCTTGATTATTAGAAATTTGGGAAACTCAGAAAAGCACAAAGAAGAAAATGAAAATTAATCATGGTCCCAATACGCAGAAATAATCAATTCATTTAACATTGTGGTATATATCCTTCAAGTCTTTTTTTTTTCTTTTTCTTTTCAAGTTAACTTAAATTCCAGTTAATTAACATACAGTGTAATATTAGCTTCAGCTGTAGAATTTAGTGATTTGTCACTTAATACAACACCCAGTGCTCATCATAACAAGTGCTCTCCTTAATCCCCATCACCCATTTAACCCATCCCTCACTCACCTCCCTTCCAGTAACCCTTTTTGTTCTCTATAGTTAAGAATCTGTTTTCTAGTTTGCCTCTCTCTTTTCCACCCCATGTTCATCTGTTTTGTTTCTTAAAAGTCTACATGTGAGTAAAATCATATAGTATTTGTCTCTTTCTGACGGACTTATTTTGCTTAGTATAATATAAAATAGCTCCAATCATGTTATCGCAAATGGCAAAATTTCATTCTTTTTTTTTTTTATGGCTGAGAAATAATGCACTGCATCTGTATTTACCACATCTTCTTTGTCAGTTCATCAGTTGATGGACATTTGGGCTCTTTCCATAGTTTGGCCATTGTTGATAATGCTGCTATCAACATCAGGGTGCATGTACCCCTTCGAATCAATATTTTTGTGCCCTTCTGGTACATACCTAGTACTGCAGTTGCTGGGTCATAGAGTAGTTCCATTTTTAACTTTTTAAGAACCCTCCATCCTGTTTTCCAGAGTGGCTGCACCAGTTTGCATTCCCACCAGCAGTGCAAAAGCGTTCCCCTGTCTTCCCATCCTTGCCAACACCTGTTATTTCCTGTGTAGTTGATGTCAACCATTCTGACCGGTATGAGGTGATATCTCATCAAATATTTTTTCTATTAGCGTACACTTTCAAAGTAAAACAAAGCATTAACATTTATTTGAAGAAAGAATGCCTCAGATTTTCAAATACTTAAAATGTATCTTCTATTTGTTAGTGAGAGCCAATATTTTAGGACTGGGCAGTCATTTTAAAAATTGAAGAAATTGTGTTCATTTTTTAAGTTTCTGTGAAGGTTGAAGCTGTTTGTGTAAGTTAAAACCATTTGCTCAAACTCGGTTTGCTTAGTTTACATAGCTTGTTAAATGTTGACATTCTCTTTTCTTAGTATGTCTTCCTCCAGCATTTCTGCCTTTTGGTGTAAAGTGTCCCCTCTTTCTTGAAGACTTTCCAGATCTCTAGGGAAGAACATGACCCTGATCTCCAAAACTTGAGAGTACTTGATACTCCATGTATCTCCCCCACAGTCATCTTATTTTATCCCCCCTTGACAATAAACTCTTAGGGGAGGGCAAAAGTCATAACTTTTCAACCAGCTATTGTACACAGAGCCTGCCACAGTACCTATAACACAGTAGGCCTTCCATAAATGTCTGCTGAATGAATAAATATTAATATGTGTCCCACTGACAGTAATGGACTAGCATCATTTTCATATATGACACATAGAAAATAATATATAAGTTGCCAGGGTCCAATTCACTGGCCAGCCAAGGTGATCCGGGTTCCTTTTTTTATGATGATGCCAACGTGATTGGCAGAGACAAAGTTTAATTCCATGCATAATCAAGCCAAATTGCAGTTGGCTTGTGTTCCTTTGGACAAACTAATTATGCCATTGTTCCGTCAGTATTTCAACTCTGTATTCTGTCTCAGTGTTTCTCATGCTTCAGTGCCTTTAAGACAGACAAGAATTTATAGATAAAGGACAGGTGCAACCAAGGTAACTCCCTCATGGAGATTACTGCTCAGCTCACAGCCTTGTCCTCATTACAGTCTCAAACATTTGCACATGTACCCCTTAAGTCTGCACTCATCGGTGAAGGGCCATGAAACTTGGGGGAAAAGGCATCAACTTAATTAAGTAACAATTCTGGGGTGTAGCATGTAGCATTCAGCCTGCAGGGTGAGAGCCCAAGTCCAGGAGTGTTTTGGCCCAGCCCCTCTCAAATGCCAGTTTCTTTGCGTGAAATATGGGACAAGTTTCTTATCTCTCCATGGCTTGGTTTCTCTCTCTGTAAAAAAAAAAAAAAAAAAAGGTAATGATAAAATCTGCTTCAGAGGGTGATTGTGAAGATTAAATGAGATAATCCTTTCAAAGCATTTAGCATTGTGTATGATATAAACAGGTTCTACAAATAATAGTTACTACTATTAAAATTGAGCCAGAAGCAGTAAGTGTGTGTGTGTGTGTGTGTGTGTGTGCACTTCCGCCCCCTCCTCCACGCATATACACACACATGCACACTCACACTCCACAGCTGACCTTAGGCAGGGACAGTGTATGTGATCTGAGACCCAGGAATGAGAAACAGTGCAAGCAGCCTTTTCCCTTCCCTGGCCTGGATGGATCCTGGAACTGCACAACTGCAGTCTGTATTTCCAGCCCTTCCGGAGCGGTCAGTGTGTCTGACCAGGGAGAGCAGTGGCAGGGACAGTACTGCTGGGAACCAGGGAGCATCGGACACCTTAGGAGGAAAGCCTCGGTTTCGGGAGGCAAAGCAGGAGGGAAGCATAGCGCCGCCAGTCAGAGTGGACAAAAATTCTTGGTCCTCGGGGCACCTGGGTGGCTCAGTGGGTTAAAGCCTCTGCCTTCGGCTCGGGTCATGATCTCAGGGTCCTGGGGTCGAGCCCCGTATCAGGCTCTCCGCTCGGCAGGGAGCCTGCTTCCCTTCCTCTCTCTCTGCCTGCCTCTCCGCCTACTTGTGATCTCTGCCTGTCAAAAAAAAAAAAAAAAAAAAAAAAAATTCTTGGTCCTCGGGATCTAGGGATGAAGCTCAGCTCAACCTGGTGTCTTGTAGTGAAATAATCACCGAAAAGGAAACATGTAGAACTTAGCAGAGAAAGGATGAAGAACACGGTTGTCCCTGCCCCTTCAGTCTATGAGACATGCCTTGGTGTTGTGCATAGCGTAGATGCCAGTTGACGCCGGACAGCTGAGAGAGCTGGAGAACCCAGGACGAGAGGGGTCGCTCTTGGAATTACCTGACACAAAGTTTCCTTTGTATTTGGAAATTTCAGGAGTTAGGAGGGCTCCTTGGCTATTTAACACATCTTTTAAAACATGGTTATTTAGATCAAGGAGGCCCTGTCCACAAAAGGAGAAGGCAAGTGAATCATGGCTAACCATATTTCAGGAGCTTTGAAGTCTGACTCAGAAATGACTGCTCTTGATTTAGCTCCTGCACGTTTCTGAGTGAAGCCCCCGTTTATTTAGTCATTCATTCATACAGCCATTTTTTTTTTCTTACTATTTAAGTGTCAAGCACTGTGCTGAAAGCTGGGAAAACAAAGATAAATATCAGACACATCAGTAGGCATTCAGGAATAATTAGTTGCACAAAATGAATCAATATATGATTCTCTATTAGTGTCTATTATAAATAAACATAACAAAATCAGGTCACATCCTCCTCACAACTATTTACAAAGTATCATTGAAAATAATCATCTTCCAGCAAGAAGAGGGTGGTGGAGGAAAATTTTTTAAAAAAGAAAAAGACCCAGAAGAAGCTGAGTCTTAAATGATATCAAAGAAGCTTGCCAGATGAACGAGAAAAATAAAGAAATTCTGGATATAGGAAAGAGAATGTTTCAGAAATTGCCTGTGTTCCAAAATTGCTTGAGTATAGGAGTAGAGTGGCAGGGAGAAGAAGGAAAAGGGGCAGATGGAGTGATCAGGTTGGTAGAGGTTAGGCCTTAAGAAAGGCATAGTGGCAGAGGGAGACTACAGAGCATCCTTAAATCTCATTTATGTCCATTAATAATTGCTTTGTGACTTTGGAGACCACCCCAAGGTTTCATTTCTTCATCTACTACAATGAAAAGCACAAGTCTCTTGCAAAGTTGAGATAAGGATCTGTAGCCATTTGGGACATGTAGAAAGTACTCAGTATGTGATTATGATCATTTTTCTTTAAATCCCATACTAAAGAATTTGCGCTTCATTTGTTGGTTCAGAAGAGCCAAGATTTCAATTGGTGAAGCGGCACTGTTTGCATTGATTTTCTGGGTGAACAGGAAGAATAGAATTGACTTTGAGAAGTTGCTCAACTTCTCTGAGTCTTTGCATCTGTAGAATGGACAGCAGTAGAATGTACCTTTTCACCTTATTATGAAGATTAAATAAGATCATAAACATCATTTAGCACTGTGCCTAACCCAACAATAATCTATCAGTATGTGTTAGTTATTGTTCTTCCTCTCTTGATAGGGGCGAATTGAAAGCAAAGAGACCAGCCAGCTGGGAGGTGATTGTTAGGGTCTAGTTGGAAAGCAGGATAGGACCATGCCTTATGAGATGGGCTGCAGAGCCAGATGTTAATTTAAGAATAAGAATCAACAAGCCTACAATTTGTTGAATGTGAAAGATAATCTCAGTGTTGGTATTCTTTCCCTCACAACATGCTTTTTTCTCTACAGAATAAAAACCTCTATAAATCACATCTATTTTTCTGAAGTATGCATTTCATATTAAAGGCATACATTTCCCAAACAGTCAGGTCCCCATTCCCTGAATGTCCCTACTAAGGAACCACTGCAGTTGAGTGTTGCAGCTTAAAGGAAGAGGTTGCTTTGAGTTCAACAAAATTGGAACAAGTACGGGAGACCACAGTTGGATTTAACAAATCAACAGAAGTCCAGCAGAAGCTGTGACTTCCAATCTGTACCAGATCTGCCCCCTTTACCCTGCATACAAATTTAAATATATTAAAAGGATTGTTAACAACATTGAACAGTTTAACAGAAACCAGCCTAAGCAATGAAACCATCTGGATATAGCTAGGATCAACTACTCTGGCTCCACTATAATAGAAAAATAATTTAAATTATCTCTAGTTCTCAAAAAGAAAGGGACAAAAAGTAAAAACTGGCTTCCTTGCGAACAAATGGCAGTAAGTCAGATCAGAGTTCTTGAGCGGGCAGAAACTATATCTCAAGAACACCAGCATGGCCTTAAAGGAAGACTTGGCTGTTGTCTTCCAACATTTACAAAGTCCCTTTTAATTCTTGGAAGAACTTTAATCTAGAAGAAACCTGCAACATTTGATCGAATCCCTCATGTTCAGGAAGGGCCACCCTCCTACTACTCAGACTCACAAGAATACGTGTGAATTTCATTCTCTATTTTGCCAGTAGCAGTTCCCATCAAGGCTTTGCCCTTCAAACTTACATAAGATCCTGCATATTGCCATGAAGGTCACCAGGTTTCATTCTCATTTACGTTGAAGAGCTGCAAATCATCATAAATCCTCTTTCACATCTGTAGTATTCCAAAGAGTTTCTCCTTGATTTTCTGAAAAATTTAAAGTGTTTTTTCAGCCTCTCAAAGATGAGCTTTGTGAGTTTTCTCGTTATTTTTCCAGATTAAACTCCTCCCTCATAGCAGCTCAAAGAACTAAAACGATCGTCTAGATTCTGGAGTATTGCTCGGTCAAGTGTAAGTGTCCACTCCTTGGTTCCTGAGTCCTTCTATTTAGCCTGGTATGATATTCACAGCCTCTTAACTGGAGGTCTCCTGGTAATCCTGGACTCCTGGGAGTTAGGTCTTTATATGTTCCCCTCCTCTTGAATGTGGCCTGGACTTAGTGGCTTGCTTCTAATAAATAGAATATAGTAGAAACAAGGAGATGAGACTTCTAGCATTTGGCTACAAAAAGATTAGCTTCCACTTGAGGCACTCACTCATTCACTCTTGCTCTATTGGGTCACTCCTTCGGGGGAAGCCAGCACCCGTGACACAAACCATCCTCAGGAGGGGCCCATGTAGCAAGGGACAAAGGCCTGCAATGGCCCTGTCCCAGGAAGCCTTCAGGTGAGACCACAGCCCCAGCCAACACTTGAGTACAATTTCACCAGAGACTTTGAGCCAGAGGCACCATAAACTTGGCCTTGATTCTAGACTCACAGAAATGGTGAAATAATAAATGTTTATTGTTTTAAGCCTCTCAGTTTGGGGGCAATTTGTTACACAGCAATGACAGTGAATACAAAGGCTAAGACCGTAGATTCTGGAAACATAATATATGCATGAAAATCTTGCCTGAATCATGCATTAATAAGTGGCCATGGGGTAGTTATTTAATTCTTGTAAGCCTCAGTTTTCTGATCAATAGAAAGGCTATTCTAATAATAACACCTTGTTCATAAGGATGGTTATTTGGGCATTAGTTAGGATAACATACAGAAGTGCTTGACAGAGTGCCTGGTTCATAGAAAGAACTCATTGAATGTTGTTTTATGTTTATTATTATATTTAATGATTATCACTTTTAGATACCAATTTTTGCTTAGGGCTCTGTTCTTTATCTTCCCATGAGCTATCTCTGGGTGGTTCTCTTATATTCCAGGACATTACTTCCCACTTAGGTACTTGTTACTACCAAGCCTCTGCATCTCCTACAAACTCATAGTGTACGTTTATTTCCTGTTGAGTAATTCTACTAAACTGTCCCACTCACAGGTGTTTCAGCTGAGAATTTCATCTGCTTTCCCTCCCTTCCTCAAACTAGCTGTGGCTGCTCTATTCTTATACTTGGGAGGAGTCATGATCTAAGACCCTTGTTCTGAGCATAAATAGCCAAGATTGTGACATTCCTTTAAAACAATCATTGCAAGCACACAGTACTCAATGTACAGAGATATTCATCATAATGTGCTAAAAATTAGGGACTAAGTATCCATCAATAGAAAATCAATTAAATTATGTTCATGAGTAATAATAATTAACATTTATTTAGTCCTTACTATGTGGTAGGCCCACTGCTAAGAACATTATATATATCATGTCAATTAAATCACAGCAACCCTGTTAAATATTCATTCAGTGGGATTCAATTCACACAGCCCATTTTAAAGGATGCTATAGGTATAGATTTACCCCATAGAAAGATATGAAATATTATAAAATGAGGAAAGAAGATTATGAAAGATACATATAATAGCACAATTTTAAGACACACATCTATGCATAGATGTGAACATATATAATAAATAACTTTCCATTACAGGCACTTTTCACAGTTTCAATATACATAAATTTTCAGTTACCATGATCTAGTGAAGTAACGCCAATCCCCCAACAGTGCAGTTCGAACGTTGCTTGCTATAGGATATTCCTGTGAAGAACAAAATACAGAGTTCATTTGTAGCTCTTTGATCATGGTCGGTGACCAGTCCAGTCACCCATGATCAGTTACTATGCATCAGCCATTCAGTTCACACAAGTGAATAGTTGTGTTGTCACCTTGTCTGCAAGGGAAAACTTGGATTCTTGAAAGAGAATTGACCAAGAAAAGTGAAAGTGCAGCAAAGAGACAAAAAGTGATAAAGCTTCAAGTGTGACATGAATATAATGTGAATGGACACAGAGAAGAAACGTCTGACCCTGGGAATGTCAGCACTGCCACCATCCAGAGGCTCCACGTGGCAGCAGAGGGACTCCGTGGAGGGGACTTACCAGCATAAAGGAGGAAAAGGGTTGTGATCAACAGATGATCTCCCAGGCGAAGTAACCAATAATCTACTACGAAGTAGTAGATAATCTACTACGAAGTAACAAATAATCTACTTCACGTGAAAGGAACTCTCAGGGGTATTCCAAGACTGAAAGCCCAGAGGATCTAATGTTTAGAGCTGAGCCAAAGGGAGAAAGGAATGTGACAATTGTCCAGGGCATAGAAAAGATGCTTACACCATATCCAAGGAATGTGATGAAAAGAAGAAAGCAACTGCTGGTCAAATGACTCTTTCTTTAAAAGAAAATTACTTTTCAGTGTTCTTAACGTTTTTTTTTTAATTTTATTTAAATTCAATTAGCCAATGTATAGTACATCATTTTTGGTGTCATGTTCAATGATTTGTTAGTTGTGTATAACACCCAATGCTCATCACATCATGTGCCCTCCTTAATGCAGTGCACTAGATAAATATCACTTTTACCATTTTTTTCATATTCCTGTGCATTTGTGGCCAAGACTAAGAGAGATCTTAATGCTTTGACAAAAACTTGTGAGGATCCTAATTATCCCCCGTGATAATGAAGATCACTTTACACAGTTTCATCTTACATAGTTTTATGGTCCTGTGCTTCTGTGAAGTGCAAAGGCTGTCTGTATATATTAGTAAAAAGGAAAGTTCTTAAGATATACATTAAGATGCTAATGATATTGTTTTGGAATGGTTGGGTTAGAGGTGACTTCTAGTTACCTCCGTTTTGTAATGTCTCTACAATGAGTATAGATTTCTAAAACCTGATAGAATTATTTAGGCAACTCTCCTTTAACATACATTTTGAGCCCCTATTTATTAAGGAATTTGGCAAGTGCTGGACATATAAGGAAGAAAAAGACATGGTCCTTCCCAAAAGAAGGTGATGGAGTAGCGCAGGTGTCTGTGACATCATGCAAAGTTTTCACAGTGCATACCAAGTATAATAGAGGCCTCAAAAAATAGCCTGAACACCAAAGAGAGAGCCCTGAAGTACAGAAGCTGGAGAGGGCATCAGGCTTTTAACCCTCCAACATTAAAGTTTTACTCCCAAGGAAAAATGGATGCTAATTGGCCACAGCATTTTGTACTGGAAATTACTAAAACCCATAGCCCACTTTCTAGAGAACCCATTTTTAGTTATAGGACTCACAAGTGAAAAAAGCCAAGTAACAATGTAGGGTAAAAGTCCACTGAATCTCCTGCCAAAAAATATTCAGATACTTGTTTTATCTGCTTCCTTCAGTCATTGAAGCGCAACCAAAAGGCATCTCATATTGATCTGGATTTGTTTTTGCTCTACACACTGCTTTTCATAAAAGCCAGACCTTTGTAATCAAAACTTTGAATAGCAAGGAGCACTGAAGCCATTTGGTCTGTTCAGGCCCCTGAGATGGGACGATCACAGATGCTCTACACCACTACGATGCAGCATCACTGTTTGTGGTTTGCCTTCAATTTTGAGAATTTTCAAATTAAAGTTTAATGCGTTCACGGTGGCTTAAAATTCAGTGATTTCCCCCATCTCAGTGCAGTTGGGAGATCACCTTATTATAAAACTGACATGTTAGGAATACTTCCTAACATCAATAAATGGAATTCAGAAAAACTTGTATAATTGGGCTCTTCTTCTTTTTTTTTTTTTTCCCCTGGTCTCTTCAGTGAATTTTTGTTGGTTAAAATGATTTTGTCCTTTATTTTGTGACATCCTTTAGAACACTTCTTCCTACCTCATATATTGAGATATGATGGTGAATGAGAAGTCTCACTGGTGTCCTGGCACATGAGACCTAGCTGCATTTCTGACCGGGGGGCTATTCCCAGAGTGCAGTGAGCCTACCAAGGTCAGGAGGCAATTGTGAGTGTGACATCAACATTGAATCTTTGTGTGAAAAAGTTAACCCCTTTGCAGTTTTCTTTAAATCTTATGAAGTCAAGGGCCAAGTATCCTCTGCCTGTAACACTGGCTAATCTTCCTTTTAGACCAAGAACAGATTCTGAGCTTGGAGCTTTCAACAGACTGGACTATCTAGCAAAAATTTAATAACAATGTTCTGTTTTTCTGTATGATGGTCATTTATTTATCTAAAAGAAATGAGCCCATTTAAAGAAAGATATGAAGCAAATAATATGAGCAGGTGTTTTGTGGATATGGCTAAAAATTTGCCAATAGTTTTTGAAGAACTAACATTTGGGAATATCAGTAATTTGGAAAAAGTATAAACTGGGTATCAAGAGGCCAAGATTTATATTTTGGGTCTTTGTAATTTTAGGATGGTTGCAGTCATAGCATATTTGTATCTCAATATTCTCATCAGTTAATTTTCAGGCCAAGTTATGTGTGATTCACGATCATAGCTATCATTGATAGAAACTTTCTTTTGAACTTGAGTGTTCTTAAATATTGTATATACTCCATTAAATCTTCACAACCACCCAATGAGGGAGGAGGTATTTTTAGCCTTACTTTGCAGAAAATGGAGCCAAGTTACAGAGAGATTTTGCTTCAAGAGTATCCACTGAGTGGGTGGAAACCAGGACTCAAATCCAGACAGGCTCCAGATCTTGTGCTCTTAGCCACCAAGATTACCATCCTAGGTTCTCTGGAACCATTGCAATATTTGTTTGTAATTCCAGAGTCTCATATGTTCGTCCACTTCCCCCAGATCATCTTTCAACCATATTGTCTTATTTTATGGGAATAACGCCAGCCTTAATCAGAGCCTTATGGGTCAAGCAGTGCAGCAGAGAAGCCTAGAAGAAAAAGATCTCTCAATCTGTGGCACAAAATGGAAATGTGAGCCACATCTTCCTAGTCCCGTGGGAAGGGAGAGAAACCATTTCAGAAGAACTGGGTAGGGACACCTGGGTGGCTCAGTGGGTTAAGCCTCTGCCTTCAGCTCAGGTCATGATCTCAGGGTCCTGGGATCAAGTCCCGCATCGGGCTCTCTGCTCGGCAGGGAGCCTGCTTCCTCCTCTCTCTCTCTCTCTGCTTGCCCCTCTGCCTACTTGTGATCTCTCTCTGTCAAAATAAATAAAATCTTTAAGAAGAACTGGGTAGCTTCAGAACATTAAAGAACCATTGCCAACCCTCTTAAGTGGTATTTACAGAGTACATTGTGGATGGTCTCGGGTACTTTTCTTTATCTCCCCCACCTTCCACCACCTCAAATCCACCTTTATATAATTTACAATCTATGAAATCAGAATCTGCAATTACATTGCATGCCCTTGTTGCAAACTGTAAAGATTCCTCAGGTCCTTGGCTTCCTCTGGGCCTAACCCCATAGTGCTCTATAGAGGAAACCCCCACTCTATTCTTTTTTAAAGATTTTATTTATTTATTCATAAGAGACAGAGAGACATGAGAGACACAGAGAGAGAGAGAGGCAGAGGCAGACAGAAAAGCAGGCTCCTTGCGGAGCAGGGAACTCTACGCGGGACTCAATCCCAGGATCCTGGGATCACGACCTGAGCCAAAGGCAGACGTTTAACAGACTGAGGCACCCAGGCACCCAACACTCTCTGTTTGAACTTGGATGAAAGGCCCAGTGAAGGCCAAACAGAACATTTTCTGTGGCTCTTAGTTTACATTTTGAAGTATAAGTGTCTCAGAAGATCCAAATTAAAAAAATAAATTTCAAAGCTGTTATAATTGCAAGTTGAAAAAATCTTTGCCAGGCTACGGTAGAAAATGATTTTACCTGTGGTATGAAGAATTAAGGATTTCTTTGTATGAGTGATCTACAGCTTTGTTTCTGGTTATTTTCAGAATAGTAAATATAGTAATATATTTACTATATAGTAAATATAGTAATATATTTACTATATAGTAAATATATTTTATTTATAATAATATATCTAGTTATACCTATTTGCTTCATTATATTAGGGACAAATACACAGTTTGCACAGTTTGAGTAAACTTACCTATATTGAATAGCCAAAATATTTCTTTCTTCTGGGAGTGGTAGTGTTAGAAGCTTCTGTTGATTTCTCTCCTGGTTTATTTTGAAATTAAATGCACTGTAATTTTACTTTAAATATATGTACAGATTTTAGAGCATGCAGGCATGGAAGGCTGTTGCTAATGCTTATTGGCATCAAGGTATCATTCGTATCATATTTTTAAATCTCAGATCACTTTGGAAGGCTGACAGTGGATGGCTTTTGAGCATGGAATCTACCAATCACTTGGACTCTACCATATCTTTATTCAGCAGAAATTGCAATTTGCATTTTGGAGAGTTAAATTTTGAGAAAAGTTGTCCAGTATTTTCTAGATCAAGCATAGGTGAAGTATTGTAACACCTCTCACTCAACTGCTTTTAACATTACCTTCTTGTGATATGGTTGTTATTATATCACAAGAAAAATAATTATTTCAGAGTTGCCAGGGACTAGCAAAGGCTAGAACAAAATAGGATGAATTATTAAGTATTCTAAGTTCCTACTTCACGGAAATACAGAGATAGTAATGAGAAAAGGGCCATCGAAACACCATTTAGCAAGCACAGAAGTTAAATAATGTGTTAATGATATGTGTTGAGAAAAAATGTGAGTACATCAAGATTGTGAATACATTCTGGGAGTTGCATGTTTATTTTGGGATTTGAGCATAATTTTACATGGCCAGGACAGGTACACTCAGCAAATATCATTGTATTTCTACTGAGTAAGTATTCCTTTGGTAAGGATATACGGACACCAGATATACAAGAAAGAGAACCAGATGTATGAACAAGGGTGTTAAATTCAACAGACAGTAATGATGAACAATGAATTATGGAAGCTTCTGAAAATCTGAAATCAAAATAAAAGGTGAGCTACAAATAGAATATGTAATCCGTAGTAACCCCTGTCATCACAGTCATTACAGACATCACTGTCATCACAATATTACAGTGTTTCTTAGTTATCTTTTATATGTAGCTAATACCTACCTCCATCAACACTGATTTCTTGCAGGGAAGATCCTGTGTCTCTGATCCTTCCTTGTGCCCTTGTCATGCAGAGTAGTGTCTGGCACAAATTGAGTGCAGGGTAATTGTTTGAATTAAGCAATTGATTGATCCATTGATTACTGGATGACCCAACTAGTTGAGATTGGTACAAGTAGCCAAAATTTATTTGAAATCATTGGCATCTAAAAGGAGCCATATGATCAGATAAGAGACATTTTCAGGACCTCCTGTGGTGGAGGTCAAATTAAGGTGGCAGAGTTTCAGGAACAGAAGTGTCCCTATTAATATAAAACAAATATATGTCCAACTGATTTATATGAAAATTGATAATTAAATGTATGTTGCAGCAATTCATTTTAAAATGTTGACTTTTTAAAAATCACCATCACTGATGTTGGGGAACAGTATATTCAAAAAAATCTTCCTGACAATTCTATGGTGACTCCAGGGTCAAGTACTATTGGATTAAAATTTGGGAAAAAAAAGATAACAGGAAGACACATTTAAGGATCATTCAACAAAGTAGACAATGGGTAGAAAGTAGGATAATGGGTTGTGACCCAATAATGGGACTTGAAATGGATTTAGTGGATTCCAGAAATCATTTAAAGATATAAATAGGAGAGAAAATAACAAAGTACATCACACATAACAAGAGTAAGTATTGTTTTGTGACTTTATAGATCTACATATCCATATATGTGTAAGTGTATATGCATATCATAGTGTACACGTTGGCTCAAAAGTCTTTGTAAAACATTGTTCTAGGATAATGGGAGTATATATCAACTTTTTATGATGCAGCATGAGAGCTGCAAGATACCATGAAGTCCATTAATAAGAACATTCTTTCTTTTTTTTTTTTTTTTAATTTAGCTGTTGTTTCAGTCATATTTGGCTAGGTTACACTACAGTGACAAATAGCTTAGTGGCTTACAACTGTAAGATATTATTTCTTGTTCAATCTTTGTGTTCATTGTGAGTCTTAGTCTTCATTCCATGTTCCAAATCTAAGGAGAATCTTGGTGTGAGATATTTTTAATCCTCTGTCAGTAGAATGAGAACATAGTGGAACCATATGATGGCTCATAAAGCTTCTCACTGGGAAGTGGCATGTGTCTCTTCTCACTGGGAAGTGGCATGTGTCTTCACTGGCCAAGGAAATCACATGCCTAAGCCTGGCATCAATAAGGCATCAATGAACAGTGCTCCTACAGGAAGGAACACTGGGTATTTTGAACACTACTGCAATTTATCATAGGCCTTAAGCAATTTCCTTAAAAATTTATGTTGAAGGGATATCATGTCCTCCTGTTCGTTTTTTGCTGGGGTTAACTGGGATTTTGGTAAGGATTAATTTGCCTAAGTCCTTTTGGGTAAATCCTGCTGGTTCTAATTAAAAACTTTAGTGCCACAAATCCTTTAGTCTCTGTCATTTTGTTACAAACAGTGGAGCCCTCTGAGTTGATGGTATTGAAGACAAAAACTTTCTGAGACTCACATGTCTTCATCTTTTCTTATGCTTCAGATGCCTAATGTTTGGCCTCGTATTATGCTTGGATCAATTGGAGATGATTTTAAAAAGCAGGCTTTAAACTAGACTAAGATTCAATTTAAGAAGTTTCTAGAGATACCTCTCGGAATCTGGAGCTGCAGAATAGGTACAGATAGATGATAGAATTTGAAACCCTTTAGCTACCAAACTCTGACTGGTACCAAGTGGCTCATTTTGTTTCCAGAGAATTAATGTTGTTTCCAAAAATTAGCTCTCATATGGCTCATTCAGGTAACCAGCGTTGAATATGGAAATTAGATTTTTGTTCATACAAGTTTATTACATTATAGTTTATGAATCATAGTGGCTATGTGCCAGACTCCCTTTCAAGCTAAGCAAGCTCTTCGCTATGTTATTCCAGCTGAGTCTTTTATTTGAAGTGTTTCTTCATCTTGGCTCATTTAGCCACAAACAGAAGTTGCCCTATGGGAGATAACATCTTACGTTTATTTACTTTATAGGATTATCACCTCTGGGCTCGTTGCAAGTGTAGAACATACTAGAAAAGAGAAAAATCTGATTTCAGAAAGTCAGGACTCCCTGAACCCTGATATGTGCCTATCTTCTTTGGATAGTGTGGTACAGAGAAAAATAAATCATTGGTTTGGGAGTCAGGAAACCTGGACTCTGATCTTTTTTTGTTGGTTTGTTGCTGTGTGACTGGGCAAGTTACTTTACTTCTCTGATTCTATTTTCTTATTTGTGAAACACTTGATGAGTCTCCCCAGACTCTTCCAGTTTCAAGACCCTGTTCTACTTAGGGAATTTTGTAGAAGTCATATAGATGGCTCAACAAAATCATTAAAGGAGATATTGGCATGGTACATTTTATTTACAGACTTGTCTGATAATTGAAAAAAATTTTAAAAAGATTTCATTTATTTATTTGAGAGAGAGAGAGAGAATGAGCATGAGTGAGGGGTCAGGGTGGGGGTAAGAGGGAGATAGAGAAGCAGACTCCCTGCTGATCAGAGAGCCTGATGTGGGGCTCGACTTGAGACTCAGTCCCAGGAGTCTGGGATCCTAACCTGAGCTGAAGACAGATGCGTAACCAATTGAGCCACCCAGCCAACCCAATAATTGAAATATTTAATTAATCATAGAAAATACCCCATTTTTTCCCCAGCAGGCTCATTGAGATATTTACATATCATGAAATTCATTCACTTTGATGAGTTTAGTAAATTGATACAGTTGTACAACAATCAATAAAATCCAGTTTAGAATATTTCCATCATCCAACAGGTTTCCTTATGGCTGTTTACATTTAATTTCTGCTCCTACCCTCAATCCCAAGGGAGAACTAATTTGCCTTCTGCCTCTATCTCTATCTTTTCTAGAAATTTCATACAACTAAATTATGTGCCTGGCTTCTTTCTCTTAGTATAATGCTTCTGAGGTTTATCGATATTATTGCATACATCAGTGCCTGTGCCTGTTCCTTTTTTATTGCTGAATAATATTCAATTCAATTCAATATTCAATTATATAGATATGCCACCTTTTGTTTATCTGCCCACTAATTCATAGACATGTGATTTTTTTCTAACTTTTGACTATTATGATTAGTGCACCTGTGAACATTCACATACAAGTCTGTGTGGACATATGTTTTATTTCTTTTGGGTAAAGAGATACCTAGAATTGGAATCACTGGGTTATACTGTTAGTGTACATTTAACTTTAAAAGAAATTGCTTGCCTCTTTTCCAAAGTGATTGTACTATTTCACATTCCCAGCAGCAGTGTTTGAGAGTTACAATTTCTCCTCATCTTTGCCAACACTGTCATTCTTTTTGATTTTTGCCATTTTAGTAAGTGAGTAGTAGTATCTTGTTGAGCATCTTTTCATGTGCTTACTGGCCATTTGTATATCTTCTTTGGTGAAATATTTATTCAGATTTCTTGCTCATTTTTTATTGGATTGTTTCCTTATTAAAGAATTATAAAACTTTTTAATATTATTATTTGTCCCTAAATTTTAAGGAACCCATTAATGTGTGTGTATGTGTGTATATATATACACACACACACATACATATATGTGTGCATTTATGTACTTATATAAAATAATGTGTATATATACATACTTATATACTTACATGAAATCCTTTGGAAATAGCAGAATGGAATTTTTAATTCTAGGAAAGAAGCAGAATAAATTTTAAATGGTCATTACCAATTATTAAATGACTATTTTGAGTAGTTACCTGTAAGCTGTCAAGATGGTAGAATGGTTATTTACCAATCAAATGGTGGCTTCTGTTTTTTTAGTTTGTACCCTATTTCTAGAGGAGAGAAAAAACACCTCCTCTAGATGCCTGAATCCCGTCAAAATTCACATATTTCTGAGGAGGGATGAAGAGGATCTGAGGAACTAGAAGGAAAGAGAGATGAGTCCTTGCTTTTTTAATGTTTTTTACTCTACTGAGAATTAAGACATCTGCCATATGAAGGGTAGTCTATGGAAAGAATTAATGTTATACTGACATTGACATCACTTTATTTAAGTCACAATTCAAAATATACTGTGCACGCGCACACACACACATTCACTTCTCCCATGAGAAAAAAGAATATATCTGTACTTCAGTTTCCTCTGTCAGTTCTCCTTAATCCCTCTAGCCCTAAAACAAGATAATATCACTTGAAAGAGTGTTGGATTAATTTTAGGAACAGTGAAATAATAAAATCCCTTACTCCACTCTGCAATTTTAACCGACAGACTCGCATAACTGTAGAACCCATCATCTGTCCCTCTTTTCTGACCTCTAATACCAGACGTTCATATTGTGATATCTTCCAACTCTTCTCACTACTGTAAAGAGAAATGATCTCTAAAGTTTTTATCTACAAACATGACTGCAAGTGACTTTGGCAGTAATCTCCAAAAAGCTGTAATTAAGACAAATTCAAAATTGGTTAATGTTAACTCTTCACAGGAAATGTATTTACATATAGTTATATATTATGTTCTATTCCCGGAGTCCCCAAAGCAAAATTAAAACTCATGAAAAGTTACAGCCTCATCCATTCAACTAGCAAAGATGGATAGCTCATTAAAATGACGAGGTCTCCTTCTAATCACAATATGGTAAAGTCCATCAGCCGCACCAACAGGCATAGCCTTGCTTTGAGATCTGAAAGAAAGCTAAGGATCATGAGACACTGAGGAAAGCTTCCATCATAAAAGAGAGAATGCATAACAACAACAACAACAATAACAAAACAAACAGGAAAAAAAAGGAGAGTTGGAGGAAACAGACAATTTGGGGAGAGAAAAAAAATTCCCCCTAATTATATTTATTAGTCTTAGAGGAATAGGAGAAGAAATTTCATTCATAAAACAAGAACAGAATTTAATTTGTATAATGTGTAATCAGAAAGCACAAAAGAACTCTGGGAAGTTAGAAATTTAAGAGTAAAAATAAAATAATCTGTGAAAGGGATTAAGTCAAGAAAGTCTATCATTAAATGGAGCAAAAGAAAAATTGATGGAAGATAGGAGAGGAGCTATATGAAAATTGAAAGACCATATGTCTGACCATATTGAGAAAGATTTTAGAGAGTACTGAAAGAGATTGATATGAATTAGTGATGGGTACACAGAAAACAAGACAAAGAAAAACAAAGCAACTGAGTACTACTTTAATAATGATTATGGTATAAATACTGAGAATTGATTTCACACAACAGTGGGAGGGTGCACATAAGAGAGGGTAGCATGAGCAATGGATGCTGCAAGCATTATATTTAAAATAAGCAAGAGGTTATCTTTAATTCCAGAATTTGCAAACCTTAGTGATTTCTGTGTATAAATATGATGCTGGGTCTTTTGTGTTCCATGTTGTAATATTAATGATGACAGATTTCCTGAGGTAGTCATACACTCCTCTTGTGCAGTGACCTAAAATCATAAGCCAAATTTAGGAACTAGTCTTTGGAAATGAGTAGTATTTTTCCTTTTGAAAGCCCTCTAATTCATGACAAAATCAAAACGTTGCCCTTCTCAGTGCCATGTGCTATGTTACAAATACAGAGATACTATTAGCTTTTGCTATGCTAATAGCTGACTCATCGTAAAATATGGTTATGCATTTTTGCATTCTGAAGCAGATGCAGCATATGGTCCTCAGGCTTTTTATTAGCTTCCCACCTCAGCAAACTGGAGCACCTTTACATTGCCTTTCCTATGGCCCTAATAAACCAGGCTTGGTTATTTGAATGTCATCCTTCGGAATTTGGAACTTTTGTTTCTTCATTGGCTTTGGTTGTTGAAATGTCACTTGATAACTTGACTGTGCATTTATGTGGGCAGTGATCTCTGTATTGTCATTACCAAAGCTTTCTGGTTTAGCCCTCTCATATAATTCAGTTTCCACAAAACTGTGGTTTCTAATTTTTGATTAAACATTTCAAAATCAAACAATTTAATCAAATGTAAGAAATGATGAGTTAATGGAATTGATATCTCTTCCATGAAGTCCAATCAAATCCCATCTGTAAAATAAATTAGCAACTGATCATCTCAGAAATTACAAATTCAGTTGCATGGTTTTCTATTTTAATTAAGGAGTTGAAATAACTTTCAATTATGAATCGATTTCCGTCTTTCAGAATTGTCTAGGCTGTTTAAACATTCTTGACTGGCTTTCTCCTAAAATACAGTGCTCTTCTGAGCCACTTTTCATCCTTTAAGATCATTTGCCCAGAGAATACAGAGCCCGAGAAGTTACAGTTACTTTTCCAGAGGGTAGATGGTTCTGGTGCCCCACCCCCTGACCAGCAAATCATATATTGCAGCCCTAAACTAATACCTAAATTAGGCAAGTAAAGGAAGTACGCAAGCCAACGAAAAATATTTTAAAAAGTTGGTCCTCAATCAAAAACTTTTAGGAAAGAGAAATTAGGAGAGAGCCACGATTAGATTTGTATTTTAGGTGATTTCAGGAAGTGATGTGGAGATCAATAATAATGCTAATAATAGGGCGCCTGGGTGGCTCAGTGGGTTAAGCCACTGCCTTCAGCTCAGGTCATGATCTCGGGGTCCTGGGATAGAGTCCCTCATCAAGCTCTCTGCTCAGCAGGGAGCCTGCTTCCCTCTCTCTCTCTGCCTGCCTCTCTGCCTACTTGTGATCTCTCTCTGTCAAATAAATAATAAATAAAATCTTTTTAAAATGCTAATAATAATAGTTATTAAGGTTCTGAGTGCTTCCTACGGGCAAGTTATTGCCTTCAGTTCTTTACATGCTTCAGCTTATTTTTACATGAAGAAAGTACAACAGTATATCCATTTTGCAGGTGAGAAACCAGAGGCACAGGTAGGTTAAGTAAATTGGCCAAAGTCATCAAACTGGTGGTAGCTAGTAGCCTGAGCCACGCAGTGTGGCAAGATCAGTCAGGAAGCTATTATAGTAGTGCCCATGAGAATGGATGAGGGCTTGAACTATGCCCTGCTAAACCCAGGGTCAGGTTCATAAAGAAATATCTTCGAGTGTGCAGTCATTGTGGGGTGTTTGAGACTCAGTTAAGTTCTAAATGGTAGTTGTTGTTGTTGTTTTTAAATATGTCTTGACATTATTTCACTGGTGCCAACCGGGGCATTCCTCCCAGATTTAAAAAAAAAAACTCAATCATAGACTTCTCTGAGTGAAATCCTACATGGATGTGGTTTGGCTTCTTATCCAAAGAAGCCCTTACAAATCACTCACTTGATCAAGGCATTAGTATAAATCTGCTAATGGAATTGAGTTTACAAGGCACATTCCACAGACAAAGCTTTGTTCGGATCACTCAGTCACATAGATGAACTGATAGCTAAAGGTTCAACTGAAATATGGCTTGAAAAGTTACTCTCAGGGTGTGAAGACGTAGCCATGTTCATATTGGTTTTGCTATGATTCCATGTCAATAATGGAGAAATTTGTGAACATTCAGCATTGCTTGCTTTTACATTGCCATTACATTTAATGCTTAGATCAAAAGTGCTTGAACAGTGATATCTTTGCTACCAGGAAAATTAAATCAAGTTATAAGTCAATTGCCATCCTGATAGAGCCAAAAACATTTCAAAAGTAAAGGCTTTATTTATGAACTGCGAAGTTAACAGAACTTTCTAAAGTGGTACAAAAGTTACCAAAGAGCAGAGGGTTGGATCACTGAAAAGTGGCATTTTTATCTAGGGATTTTTTATTTATTCTCTATGAGGCAGAGGTTGTATGAACACCAGATGCCAATCACACAGCACCAGTGGATTTGCAAGATTATAAGACTGGGGGAAAGTGAAGGTTAAGCACAGGGTACAATAGAGATTACTTATGGTAATGAATTATATAATTTTTCTAGACAGGGTTGGATTAATGTTCATCCTGGGAAGAGATTACAGTAGTTCTGATTCTTGCAGTAAACAAATATTAAGAAGATCATGTATGTTCGACATGCGAATCAGGAGTCCTAAAGAATATACACTTTATCATATACAAGGAGAAAAAATTAACCCACTCCCTAACTGGAGGCATGAGATGCCCTGGGGTTTTGTGAGGAGATGAGGGCAGTGTGCTCTGGGCCGCAAAGTTTCTTTGTCTGAGTGCAAGCGTGAAGAGATGATCAGGGAACCCAGTTGTCACAGTCCACTAGTTGCAACCCCATTTGTAAAGAGAACTCCTCCCCTTCCTGGCTGTCACAGAAATCAACTCTGCCTGCCTCATTAGTATGTCACCTGGCCCCTGGTGCAAGTAACAGGGTATCCCAGGTGGCGCTGCGTGTCCATATTTTGTGCAGTTACAGAGTCTGACCCCAGTGTCTGCTCTGTATTTTGAAGTGTGGGTAGGGGGGGTGTTGCTTGTCCTTATGGTTGATCTCAGGCTGTTTCTCTACTCACTCAATTAGGAATGTAGAGCTCATTTTTAGAATCAGTCTTCGATTCATTTGTGGAGTGTACTTTTTTTGCCATCAACTACTTTTTAGAAGATAGTACCTTCTGTATGGGGCTTTCATTTGAACATGAAAATAGCATTTTTTTTCCATTTAAAAAACATTTTTTATGAAACATTTTTTAATGAAAAAAAGGCATTTTTTTTCATTTAAAAAACAATATACTGAGCATCTCACATTGCTTCTGTGAGATTCTTCCCCAAACTATTACCACCTTGATCTGATCATGAGAAAACTGAGGGACATTCTACCAAATAAATGACAAATAGTCTTAAAAAAAAAGTGTGTTTGTGCCGTGCAAATTAGAAGATACCAGTTACCAATCCCCTGTAATCTCACCACCAAGAATAATGACCATTGACATCTTAAGGTATACCAGACATTTCTCTCTGTGTTTATATTACCTCCCATATATATATTTTTAGGAAGACAATATTATGCTATTGTGCCTATGGTTACTTAACTGCTTTATTCACTTAAAGATACACTGTGAACAAAGCTCTCTGAAAACTAAGTATTGACTGACTCTGTGAGTGCCATATGGTGGTCTATGGTGTCTCTGTCTATGGAAAAGGAGTCAAGACAGACAATCTCACAGCCTCACATCAGGTCATTGCTTCTACCCAACATCTTCACATTGGGAAGCCAGTGGGCACCATTAACTCAGTCCACCAGGGTCTTTTTACTCAAGAAGTGACTCCATGTAAGGTTTTAGTTACTCATCTTCAAGAGCCACATTCATCTGTGGAATTTTCATGATCTGCTCTAACATGCCTCTTGGTGAGATTGAGGATAAGAAATGTCTTGAGCAGGTTTTCGCACTATGGACAAGTAGAAGTGAATATGGTATATTTTGCTCAGTACTGTTTTCCCTGATCCTTTAAGCTGTCCATCAAAAGGCAGGGATCTGCTGACCAGAGTATTTAAGGTGACTCTTAGGCTCCATACATATTCCGTGAATTGTACTTCTGTCCCTGGAAAGAGTTTCAAGGCATGATAAGAAAACTACCACTCAAGGTATCCAACTTATTGCCAGAGAGGAACTCATTACTCTAGCCAAAGTTTGCGACCTTGATGTTGATTTCAATTTCCAATAGTTGGTTTTCTGTGTTTAGGTCTATAGAAAGTACACTTTTGGTGGTAATACTGAGCAGCAGACACTCTCTGGCAGAACTTGCCTGGTGCCTCTTTCTCTTTTCTGCTGTGATGATCCACTGGGTAATTGAATAGCTCTTCCCCACTAACATACTCCATGACAGGGTAGACTTTTCCTGTCTCCATCACTTCAAATAACTTCACAATTGTTTGGGTGACCCAAGGCCTTCATTATTTGGACTTTATAAGGTAGTTAATGGTATGAACTCCTTAATGGTTGTCATAACCATCACTTTCCCAATCAAGATGTGTTGGGCCAATCTCACCTTGGCAAATATATCCTTGCCAATGGTAGTTGCCAATAGAGTCTCTTCCTCAGCAGAGATGGCCAAGAGGCCTGGCAGCCTGTTGTTCTCACTCAGGAGGCAGCATGTCCCAACATCAGCTTGAAACTGGGAAAAGCTGGAGACAAACTTGATCCAGTTTCCTTCAAAAGAAAATCACTTTCAAGGCCAACTTGAAAAACAGATCTTTATGATGGAATTTACATAGTGCCAGACAAAAATAAAGGCAAACAAAACATTAGCAAACTAAATTTTTAAAATGCACAAAAAAAGAATAAAGAAAAATATTAACAACAGTTTCTTTTATTATTAAATTTTTTCACTTTTTCTTTAAAATGAAAAAAAAATACACAAAATAGACTAAAAACCCTACAGTGCCACGGAAGAAATGAACTTTGGTCAAATCCCAGGTCATTGAAAACCAGCCTCCTGAGCTAAAAGGTACAAAATCCTCAACCCTGCCAAGGTCTTAAATAGATGCTTGGGATTCATTAACAATGGCTCCTTATGAGATCATAGGATCTCATGTTGAGCCAACATTAATGCATTAATACTAACTAAAATCTTAGTTTTTACATCAGGGATCATTTTTGTGTTGTACATTATGTGGGTTTTGACAAATGTATAGTGACATAGATGCATCATTATAGTAACATACAAAATAGTTTCACTGTCCTAAAAATCCCATGTGCTACACCTACTCATCCCTCTCTCACCCAAACCCCTGGCAGCTACTGATCTTTTAATAATTTCCATAGTTTGGGCTTTTCCAGAATGTCATATAGTTGTAATTATACAGTGCATAGCCTTTTCAGATTGGCTTCTTTCACTTTGCAATATGTGGTTAAGGTTCTTCCATGTCTTTTTGTGGCATGATAGTGCATTTCTTTTTATCACTGAATAATATTCTACCAACCAGATTTACCACAGTTTGTTTATCCATTTGCCAATTGAAGGATATCTTGATTGTTCCCAAGTTTTGGCAATTCTGAATAAAGTTACTATAAACATTTGTGTGCAGGTTTTTGTGTGGACACAAGTTTTCAACTCATTTGGGTAAACACCAAGGATCACAGTTGCTGGGTCATATGGTAAGAGTATGTTTAGTTTTATAAGAAACTGCCAAACTGTCTTCCAAAGTAGCTGTACCATTTTGCATTCCCACCAACAATGAGAGTTTCTGTTGTTCCACATTTTTGTCAGCATTTGGGGCAGTCAATATTTTGAGTTTGGTCATTCTCATAGGTGTGTTGTGGTAGCTCGTTGTTTTAATTTGTGATTCCCTGAGAATATGTGTTGTGGGGTATTTTTTCATATGTTTATTTGCCATCTGTATGTCTACCCTGGTTAGGTGTCTGTTCAGATCTTTTGCCCATTTTTAATTGTTATTTTTTTCATTGTTGGGTTTTAAGAGTTCTTTTTATATGTTGGTTATTAGTCCTTTATCAGGTATGTGTACTGCAAAGATTTCTCTCCCAGTCTGAGGCATGGGGTTTTATTCTCTTAACAGTGTATTTTGCAGAACATAATTTTTAAGTTTTAATTTTTTTCTTTCTTGGGTTGTGCTTTTGAAATTGAATCTAAAAAGTCATTGCCAGCCCCACGGTCATCTAGATTTTTCTTATGTTATCTGCTAGGAGTTTTATAGTTTGGCATTTTACAATTAGGTCTCTGATCTATTTTGAGTTAATTATTGTGAAAGGTATAAGAATTGTGTCTATATTTGTATTTTTGCAAGAGGATGCCCAGTTGTTCTACCACCATTTGTTGAAAAGACTATTCTTTCTCTATTGAATTACTTTGCTCCTTTGTCAAATATCAGTTGACTGTATTTGTGTTGGTCTACTTTGGACATTCTCTTCTGTTCCACTGACCTATTTGTTTATTCTTTCACCAGTACCACACTGTCTTGTTTACTGTTGCTATAAAGTATTGAAATTGAGTAGTGTCAGTCTTACCACTTTGTTCTTCTCCTTCAATATCATATTGGCTATTCTGGGTCCTTTCCCTTCCCATATATGCTTTCAAATCAGTTTGTCAGTGTCCACAGAATAACTTTCTGGAGTTCTGAGCAGGATGGCATTGAATCTATAAAATGAGTTGAGAAGAACTGACATTCTGACAATATTGAGTCTCCCTACTGATATGCATGGGATATCTCTCATTAATTTAAATTTTATTTTATTTCTTTCATCACAGCTTTATAATTTTTCTTATGCCGATTTTGTACATATTTTGTATACCAAAGTATTTCATTTTTATGGGTGCCAATCTAAGTGGTCTTGTCTTTTTAAATTTCAAATTCCACTATTCATTGCTGGAAAATAGGAAAGCAATTTACTTTTGTGTATTAGCCTTGTATTCTGCTACCTTGCTATAATTGCTTTTGGAGTTGCAGAACAGTTCTTTGTTGTTGTTGTTGTTGAACTTTGAAGTTTCCTGTATAGACAATCATGTCATCTGCAACAAGAACAGTTTTAGTTCTTCTCAATCTGTGTACATTTTATTTCCTTTTCTTGTCTTATTGCATTAACTAAGACTTACAGTATAATGTTCAATAGGAGTGGTGAGAGGGGCATCTTTGCCTTGTTTCAGATCTTAGCAGAAAAGTAGTTTTTCACAATCGAGTATGATGTTAGCATTAAAGTTTTTTGTAGATGTTTTTTATTCAGTTGAGGAAGTTTCCTCTAATCCTAGTTTGCTCAGAGTTTTATCATAAATAGGTGTTAGATTTTGTCAAATGATATTTCTGTATCTATTGATATGATAAGATGTTTTTTCTTCTTTATCCCTTTGAGGTAGTGGATTACAGTTATTACATTAATTGATTTTTGAATGTTGAAGCAGACTTATATACCGAGAGTAAATTTCACTTTCTTCTAATGTATAATTCTTTCTATACACTGTTGAGTTCAAGTTACTGTTATTTTTTTTGAGCGTTTTCACATCTGTGTGACATTTATTGATCTATAATTTTCCTTTTTTGTGATGTTTTTGTCTACTTTAGTATTAGGTTAATGCTGGCCTCATAGAATGAGTTAGGAAGTGTTTTCTCTGATTCTATTTTCTGGAAGAGATTAGAATGAATTAGTAATATTTCTTCCTTAAATGTTTGATAAAATTCACCAATGAGATGTAGAGTTGGTGTATTTCAGTTCTTCTTCATTATTTGCTTCCAGATAAATTTGGACCATATTTGACATTTTTCATAATGTCAAGGTGTATCCCACTATTTGTATGGAAGAAATTGCAAGTGGTGATAGTTGTTTATGCATAGAACTGGGTTTAATCATTGAGAAACTTCATAAGCTCTAATTTGTATAACTTACAAGATGTGTCCTTCTAGCGTCTTAAATAGTAAAGAGAATATTTGAGAAAGTATGTACTGTTAGAGTGGCATTGAGAGGAATGTAGACCACAATTTTTGTTTTTTGTTTCTGGGGTGTTTTTTTGTTTTTGTTTTTCTTTGTTTTTTAGTTACCCACCATTGCTTCAGAACCTGTTCTTTTTAAGTCTGGGACTTGACCATCCCCAATAAACATTAGGTATCCCATCCTCTCACGCAGCAGTGGGTAGTAGACATTTCATTTTCAAAGTCACAGAGCATGAGAGAGACAAGTAACAGTATTTGCATTGTGCCAAGAGGTCTTTCTGAATCATTATAGTGATGTCTTTCCTCTCTAAGTAGTTTTTACAAATATACTGATGAAGACAGATTTCTATGGCCTGTATAAGTTGAACTAGCACTATGTTTTTTTTTTTCCCCTATAAATAAACACTTGCGACATTGTGTTTCATGGTTTTAAGCTCCTTGCTGCCAAAATGAACACAGCTGTAAGAAATGATGACCCTCTCATCTTTGTGGCATTAAAATGGCTTCCTAATATGTTTCCCTAACTCTGAACATTAACTTAATATTCCCCTGGATTTCTAAGTTCCATCCTTTCCCCCCATGGAAATCCATGAAGAATACAGATTTTGACCAAATGACAGAGCATAGAGAATAAAATTAGTTGCATTAAATTATGATATGACAAAAAGCCTTTCAAAATCTTTGTCACAATGCAACACCCAAGCAACATTAAACAAAACGGGGTAAAAACAGGCCAAGTAAGAGAATATTTTGAAAGGAAATTTTGTGAACCAAGATCACTTGCAAATTTTGAAAGCCATTGATTGAGAGCCTGCGTCTATGGCAATTTCTGACTTAGAGATCCTACTCTTTTATCATATATGTTATCTTTTGTTTAATCTTTGGATATAGAATTAACTGTTACTGTACTTTTTGGTACACTTTTATCTTTCTCAAAAAAGCAGGTCTCCATTGGTAAAGCTGGCATTTAAGAAAATAACAGGGAAGGGGAAGAAGCAGAAGATACACATTTTTATATGATATTTCTTGTCTCCCTATTTCTAAGTACATATATTTGAATAACAACACACATTTTGTGTTGTTATATAATTACAAAATTATACTAATTTTGTAAATTAGTATAAAAATCAACTGTCTTCTAAAAACAGAAAGGATGGGGCGCCTGGGTGGCTCAGTGGGTTAAAGCCTCTGCTTTCGGCTCCGGTCATGATTCCAGGGTCCTGGGATCGAGCCCCACATCGGGCTCTCTGCTCAGCAGGGAGCCTGCTTCCTCCTCTCTCTCTGCCTGCCTCTCTGCCTACTTGTGATCTCTCTCTGTCAAATAAATAAATAAAATCTTTAAAAAAAAATAAAATAAAAATAAAAACAGAAAGGAGAGTTTTGATACCTTTTTCCTTTGTCTCTATCATACCTTGGTTTTATTTTGTGTTTTCCCCTGAAAGATCTGTTGTTTATTTTTTTAAGTTTAATTCTACCATGTTGGGTTGTGGGAAAATAAAAGCTTTTGATAGGGTTAATCTAACCACATAAAAGTCCATGTTGTGTATGACCATAATCTTGATCTTTGATTAGGTCTTGAGCTAGTAATATCTTGTGATTAATCAAAATGGGTTGTACTGCCTGTAGTGTAAGTCATCTTCACAGATGGGATAGAGAATTGTCAGAATTCTCTTGAATATTTGTTTTAATCCCTTCTAGGATAAAATGGCTTTGGGTTTTTTTTTTTTTTTTAACTTTAAATCAGATTGAGCTCACCAAATAAATGAAGAAGAAATTTTGAAGTCCAATTTTGCTAAGATTATAAGTAAAAAAAGAAACTTATTTTTTTAAGTCACAGTATTTCAGTGTTTCATTGAAAATGTTTCATATGTTGTCTTGTAAAATTTAACAAATATTCCTATTCTTTGTAGTTTGGATAAAAACTGTATGCAATAACACAATAAGATGTACTTCATGGAAATAATGTTCAGGTTTTTATTGTTCTCCACAGAAGAAAAGATTTTCAAAATCATTAACTGCTCCTCTTCTAATTATATCATTCCAGTCTAAAGTGACATCTGATAATAAGGAGTTTTACTTTGGCAAGTAAACTACCTGACATCTAGCACTCAGCAAGAGCTCTCATACATAAAATGTTTACTGAGTGTAGCTGTCATTTCAGCCAGCCATTTGGGTCTTAGAAGACACAATTTCTCAAAAACGCTGCTCACCAGAAGCTGTGAATTGAATTGTCTACCCCATAGTCACACATACTGGTGGGGCTCAATAAATTCATGTCTATGATTATATAATAATCATTAAATAAAATAATTGAAAAAGTTGTGTAATTCATCCATTCACTTCTAAGCTGGAATAATAACCCATATGTGTTAAAATAAGGATTTAATTTTTTCTTGTTTATTTATTTTTCTTACAGGAGACCTGGTGAGCCTCCACTAATAAAAGGCTGGCTTCCTTACCTTGGAGAGGCCCTGAAATTACAAAAGGATCCTTTAGGTTTCATGAAAACTCTTCAAAAGCAACATGGTGACACTTTCACTGTTCTCCTTGGAGGTAAACAACACTTCTATAAGTACCTTCCATAAATCATAAGTTCTCAATTGTTCCTTAAGTTGTTACATTCCTTCCTTCCTTCCTTCCTTCCTTCCTTCCTTTCTTTTTTTCTTTCTTGAAGTTTGATTGATTGATTGATTTGACAGATGGAGAGACAACAAGAGAGGAAATACAAGCATGGGGGTGGGAGATGGAGAAGCAGGCTTCCCGCTGAGCAGGGAGCCCAGTGTGGGACTTGATCCCAGGACTCCAGGATCATTACCTGAGCTGAAGGCAGATGCTTAGCAACTGAGCCACCCAGGCACCCCAAGTTCTTACATTTCTCTGTAGGCAAAATATGGAATATTTATGTTATTGTTTTGTATGTAGACTAATATAAAAGAAAACAATGTTTTAGAATACACTGGTTTTCACAGTAGAAGATGAATTATAAAATCTTGAGGGTACCTAGGGAACCCTACTCTCCTGCCATCACCAGTGATTTGGTTTGGTTTGACTTGGTCTGATTTCAAGAATGATTAAGAGGAAAAAAAAAAAAAAAAAAAGACTAGAACGTATTAACAGACTTCATTTTGTAGAACAGTTTTGGGTTTAAAGAAAATTGATCAGATCTGAGATTTCTCATATATCCTGTTTCCCTTGATCAGAATTTTCCTTATTATATCCCATACTCTATTGCAGTTGATGAGCCAGCGTTGATACATTATTAAAAGTCTTTGGGGGTGTGGGTGGCTCAGTGGGTTAAGCCTCTGCCTTCAGCTCAGGTCATGATCTCAGGGTCCCGGGATCGAGCCCCGCATCGGACTCTCTACTCAGCGGGGAGCCTGCTTCCCCTCTCTCTGCCTGCCTCTCTGCCTACTTGTGATGTCTGTCTTTCTCTCTCTGTCTGTCAAATAAACAAATAAAATCTTTAAAAAAAAAAAAAAAAGTCTTCGATTTACATTAGGGTCCATTCTTTGTGTTGTATAGTTCTTTGAGTTTTGACAAATGCGTGTCATGGATCCATCATTCGATGGATATTATTCAGTATCATAGAGAATAGTTTAACTGCCCTAACAGTCATCTGTGTTCCGCATATTCATGCCATTTCCCCCCCAAAATGAACCCCTAGCAACCACTGCTGTAGAATGTATTTTTAATTTTAAAAACTTTCTTATGCTTCTAACTTCAATAAGATGCTTACAAAAGAAAAAAGAAAACTGCAGCAAGATCACTAAACCTTCCAATATCATAGGGCTGAAAGGAAAATTTGGAATGTTCTTCACTTTAAAGCCCATGTTGCTCAGCTGTATCAGCTATCTGTTGTTGCATAACAAACCTCCCCAAACCTAATGCCTTAAAGCACCCGGTCTTGCCTGAGTCACTTACACATGATGTTTCTTTCTCAAGATGTCTTCACATGGCAGCTAGTGTTATGGGTGAGTGAGAGGAAAAGTTGCAAAGTCCCCTGAGGCCTAAGCTGAGCTCTTACAAAACCTCTCTTACACGACATTTTATTAGTCAGAGCCATCACAGGCCTGCCCCAATTCAAGGGTAGGGAAATACACTCCACCACTTACTGAGAAATACTGGAGAGTCCCATTGCAAAGGAGCACATGTGGAGAGATAAAAAGAATTTACTGTGGCCATCATTAACTGCACTTCGTTGCCTTCTGACTTCTGGCTGAGCATGCGGGTCGGGGGGCAGGAAGGGTTGTGTTCCAGGTCCCCATCTCTCACTGGTCTTTGGCAAAACAGTTCACTCTCCTTCCTTTCCTTCTCAAGAAAAATGAAGGCATCAGGTATGATCTCACTCAGACCCTCACATATCTACCGGATATCCCTGTGTCTCACAACTATCTTCACTACCTCTTCTCTAATTTGAAAGAATGTTTAAGAAAATCTATTACCCGTCCACATAACCCTTAATTCCTGCCTCCGCAGGGCTGGTGTTCATTATTAATTCCTCCCACACATATATCTTTGCTTTTTTTCTTTATTTTGGGTCTTTATCTATAGCTTAAAACCATGTTTTTCCTATATTCTCCTTCTAGTTACCTTTCATTTCTTTTTTTTTTTTTTCTCCTTTGCATCCCGATTTTTCAAGAGAGTTTCCTACATTTGCTGCCTATACTTTCTTATCTCCTAGAGACCTCCTACCTGGAACCAGCTGTCTGCCTTGCTGAGGCCATTAGTGGACCTTCACCTGACTAGATCTCTCTACTTGGTTTGGCAATGCAGATCCCTCATTCCTCCTTAAAACACCCTATTCCTTCATTCTATTGGTGCTGTACCTTCTGGGTCTTTCACTGACTCTGAGAATTCCTTATCTAGGTCATCTTTACTTATGCCCCTTTCTTTGCTCAACTATCTTCCTCTAACCAGCCTTGGCATTTAATGTTTTATTCCTAAAGAGTTTAGGTAATATCTTCTCACTGTAATTACTTTGTTGAGTGTCGGAACCAACCTGTAGTTCATAGCGCGACTTCATTTCAGCACCGCCATTTTAATGTAATGGAGAGAAAAAACAATGATCCAACTGGATGACATTGTCATCATGGCTGAGTTTTCTCATGAACAGGCAGTATCCCTTTCCTCACAACTTACTCCTTTGCCTGGCAAGTCTCTCCCAACACTCTGATTTCAGAAAAATTGAAATGGAAAAAAAAAAAATCATACATCTTAGAACAATCATAGTATAATCTCCACAAGGCTCCCCAAGATCTGGGCTCCTCCTATCTCTCCAGCCTTGTCTCTTGCTACTGCCTGCCTCAATGCACTGATAATGCACCAAATTGTTTGAAATTTCCTCCTCACGCACCGTGCCCTTTTGTGCCTGTGTTTCCTCTTGCTGTTTTTTTCTGCCTGAGTGCTGTTCTTCTCTTTGTGAGTCATCCTGGAAAATTGACTGACATGGATTCATCTTTGGAGACCGTAGTCACATATCATATTCTCCCAAAAGCTTCACTGACCATCTCTTCTAGAACCCTGGTTATGTTTGACTCCTCTTCTCCAAGCTCCAATTACTCTCAGTATCACTCTGTCATGGCATTTAATAAATTGTGAATTTATTGCTAATTCATTTGTCTATTTCCCTTCATTATTCTTTAGTTCCTCTATTGCCAACATTTGGACCAGAGGTCAGCACTGATTGCTTCACAATAAATATTTGATGAGGATATTCCCAATACCTTAGAGCTGATGAAATACTTGGTATAATACAAATAAAGGCCATAGCTGGGGCTTTTATTGTAAGTGAGCTTTTGGCTTCATAGTAACATAACCCTGTTCTTCACTTTAAAAAAAGTAAGTCACTCTTACTTAAGAAAATTAAACTTTATGTTCTAATGAATAGATACAACAAATTAGCAAATTTTTCAGTTTTGCCTTTTAATACATTATACAAAAATAAGCTGATTAAGCAGAAACTTGTGCGAGTTGAATAATTTTATTCACTGCTCAAAAAATACGACCCAGCAATTGCACTCCTGGGTATATATCCTAAAGATACAAACGTGGTGCTCCGAAGGGGCACGTGCACCCGAATGTTTATAGCAGCAATGTCCACAATAGCCAAACTGTGGAAAGCGCCTAGATGTCCATCAACAGATGAATGGATAAAGAAGATGTGGTATATATACACAATGGAATACTATGCAGCCATCAAAAGACATGAAATCTTGCCATTTGCGACGACGTGGATGGAACTAGAGGGTATCATGCTTAGCGAAATAAGTCAATCGGAGAAATATAACTATCATATGATCTCTTTGATATGAGGAAGTGGAGATGCAAGGTGGGGGGGTTTGGGGGGAGGTAGGAAAAGAAAAAATGAAAAGATGGGATTGGGAGGGAGACAAACCATAAAAGACTCAATCTCAAGAAACAGACTGAGGGTTGCGGGGGGGAAGGGGGATGGGAGAGGGTGGTGGGGAAATGGACATTGGGGAGGGTATGTGCTATGATGAGTGCTGTGAAATGTGTAAACCAGACGATTCACAGACCTGTACCCCTGGGGATAAAAATACATTATATGTTTATTAAAATAAAAAAAAATTAAAAAAAAAATAATCAATTTCTGCTGATACTTGATCTCTTAACCTTAGACACTAAGAAGCTTGTTGAATTTCTGATGTCTAAATAATTTGTCCATGACCATGTTTTTTAACTCAACAGTACACCAGCACAGGTTGAATATGTACTACCACTTCCCTTGGTCTTCTTACTAGAGTTTGAATTGATTCCTGTCAAGATATCTATTAATATATGTGCTCCTAATGATCAGTTTGCAAAATAGCACCTTTAGAAAATGTGAAACAAGGGACCAGAGTCTTCCAACCTTGTCCCATAATGTGATTTCCGTTAGTGTATGTTCTTGCATGAGGAGCAAATGATTGTCATCCCCAAAAGTCTCAAGGGACACGGATGTCATCTTAATAAAGAAATTAAAAGATACATCTTTTCATGAGAAACCACGTAAATTCCTGACCTGTCGCAGAAAATAGTTCTCTAATTGGTTTTGTGTGGTGGTGCAGCAGAGTCGTTTTCCCTAGATGTCACACCAGCGAAGCACCACTGTACATCATTGTCAACAACTAGTGAAATCTCCCTAATAAGAGGGGGAGTGTGTAATGTGGTCATCCTCATAAAATAAAAAGTTGGTTCACATTCCGCTTTCCAATGAATGTTTTGAGCTTGACCTTCTAAAAAATTCTATTGAAGAGCAAACTAAGCATGGAAAGTGAAAGCTTATAATTATGGAAATTCTCTTTAAAAATCCAAATTTATCTCGCATTTGCTGACAAGGCATTTCTAAATCTAAATACTCAAATAGTTGTTCTGAATTCCCATGGATGTTGCCTCTGTATGGCACCAAATATCTGAGATGAAAACATCAAAATTCAATTTATAGTGATCCAGATGTCAAACTTTTATATATAAGACATCGGGATGAATGATTTAGGGTTTTTTGCATTTACTGATGGACTTTGCATCATGTATCTCCACTTTCCTAAAAGAAGTAATTTGAAAAGAAGTAAAAAGCCTGCTGAGTTAGTAAAGGATCGTATGCAGGTTATATAGGAATGCTAGAATTAATATCTTAAGACCCAGTCAGCTCTGAAAAGGGAAGAGAATAAAATAATTGGCAAAGAAGATACTAGAAATTTTGACCCCATTTCAAATTTACTGCTCAAAAAGATGATTATATATGTTAGGTGTTATATATTATATATAATATTACATATTATATATATTTACATTTTTTTGCAGAAGTGAGCCCCATTTTGACATTTCTATTTTAGACAAATGCAAACTCTGAAATTCTTTAAATCAATATTTCATATCAACTACTGACAGCATTCTTTTCTCTTTTGAAAACATGGCAGTGGATATTGTTTCTACCTTGTGATCTTGGTAAACTAGGCGACTTGCCTATCGACACTTGGTATTCATTTACATAAAATCACACTGGAGCAAAAGTTAATTTCGCTCCAAGAATACATGGCCTTCAGAATAACTTTTCAGATTTCCTTTGTTAAGAAATTTAAATTCATTTTATGAATGTATATGTGTTTTCCTAACTGTCTGATTAAAGATTACAAAGAAACTCTGGTTTTGCATCTCACATTAGCAGATGGTGGACAGATGGTTTAAATTAATATTAATTTTGGAAAACTTAGCTTAAATTGTTTATACTGAAGATTAAAAGTTGGAAAGCCAACTAACATCTCCAGGGTTATTAGTACTTCCAAACCCACTTGAAAAGTAAAATCCAGAATATCAAAACGTCTACTTTTAAAGCAATCCTCATCCTAGAAAGATAGTTAATAAAACACAATGCCTTGAGGTTGAAGAAACTAAAATAAAAATGAGAAAGAGAAAATGGAGATCCTGGAGTATAAAGAGCCTCGAAGAGTGAGAATTTTATCTACAAATAAATTGATTTTAATCAGTAATGATTTTTGAAAAGAATCTATATGCGATAACTTCTCATTAAAAAAAAAAAACTATTAATAATTGGCTGCTAACTGGAACCAGTTTTTCCACATTTAGCTTTTGTTTCTTTTAGTTGAAATGAATCTCATAGTTTCTTCCCATATCCTTATCCGGGAGGGGGAGAGAGAAAGGAATGTATGTGTATTTGTAACGAACTGTAGACAAAAACTCTCACATGCACACAGCCTTTACTTCAGTAGGCCAGTGGCCAGTAGCTCATGCTGTCTTGGCTGAATATAATTTTATCTTTCCGCTTAGATTTTAATGAATGTAGAAAATTAGTAGGAAAAATTCAAAATATTCCCTAAAAATTGTGTGTTTTACAAACTGAACCTTTTATACATTCCCTGAATTTTAGTGGCTAATTTAAAATAACCCTAAAGATATTTAGCAAAATCTTCTCATTTGGTGAAAGGAGGAAAGTATGAATCACCACCTGTGAAAATACATAGCTTTGCCTAAAATTATATCTTTTGCAAAATGAGAGAATTCACTCTTTTTTTTTTCAATTATTTGTCAGGCAGATGCTGGCAATTTTATTTAATTAAGATGCTATGGTAAAGCAGGTGTCATAAAATATGCTCCAATCCAGTCGAGTCCTTTTTGCTCTCCCTGAGGGGAAAAAATCCAGTTTACTTTATAGATGCAGCTTTGGGGTCTGACCAAAATGAATAGCCACTTCTAGCTTTACCCTCATTCCTAGATTGGCCCACCTTATTAAATAAATCAAGGAGAAATATGGTGAATAAAATTCAAGACATATGATTTATTTTTAGAAAAAATATAGCACATGAACATGAATGTATATTAAAAGCTTAAATTATGTTTTAAAATTGTAAAACAAAAACACATTTATACCATTTCAAGAATTAGGTTGAAAATTATTCAAAACTTTATTCTAAATTCTGTACCACGTTCAATTTAATTTCTATGATGCTGTTTGAGTTACCAATAGATAACAGTTGAGGCACTGCTGGTCTGATAAAGTACACTCACATACACAAATATACAAAGAGGAATAATGAAGTGAAGAAGAAAGTGTGAATGGTCCTACAAATTGTCATGTCTATTAATTGTTTTCTAAGAGGGCAATAAATAGGCATGACAGTTTGTAGGATCATCTGAACTTCATGTGTGTTCTTGGGAAAGAAAGATTTATTAAATGCCATTATTAAATACTATTTGCAGAATACTTCTAATTAGGAGTCTTAAAACAGCACTCTAGTGAGAAGAAATCAGCACTGTGTAAGGAAAAGAACATGCATGGGAAGTGACTTCTTGTCCAGGCTCTGGAGGGAGCCGGCGAGAGCTGGGAACTCTCCAAGGTTCTGACAGTTTGGGGAGCCCTACCAAAGTAGGACTATGTTCCTCCCTGTGCTGCCTTAAATCCCTTCAGGCCCCTGTCAAAAATAAAGACTCATTGGTCCCACATCTCAACTGTATGAATCAGAATCAGGCAGGAATCTGTATTTTTAACCAGTACTCTATGTCTTTTAATTGAGTAAGTTTGGACAACACTGATCTATGAAAAGACCAAATGTCACCACCTCAAAGAACACTTGCTGATAGGTAACTCTGGGCAGACCAAAGTGGATTTCACTTTCTGCTTCCCTTACCTTGTGTTCACACCTCTTCAAGAATTATTTCTTTACCTCTTTTTATCTTAAGAGGAAAGAGATCCAAACAAGTATCTGAATCTCAATAAATGTTGAATGGAGGGATGAATGCATAAATGGACAGGTTCTAGTTTGGAATCCTGTTTTAGTCATAAATCAGTAGGTCACCTTGGACGTGTTACTAAATCTCCATGAACCACTATTTTCTCATCTATAAAAAAGAAAATGCTGGCATTTGTGATTTGGTATTAGTGTCACACTAAACATTGAGTATCTGCTTCATACCACATCTTCATTTGTCTGAGTTAAGATTATTGTATCCAATCAAAGCTAAGATGATATCAGGTATGAAATGGCTTTCTATAAAGTGTAAATAATAACTTTGATATGTTTGTTTGTTTGATGTTTGTTTTCTGTTTGTATTCTTAGGGAAAATATGAGAAATGTTTAAGTCAAGGGATTCTGAGGATATTTCAGGGGTAGTTTAAATATTTGGTTATTTAGTTAAAATAAAACAGTATCTCTTTAAAAGCCATTCAGAACATAAGAATATTTGAGTTTCTCCCACTTATCTTCCATTTTTAACAGAAACATATGGGGGATCTCTGAACAAAATGGATTTTTATTAAATTTTGCATCTCTCTACATGTTAGTTATTAAGGTCTTTATAATATTGATTAAAATATTTTCAAAGTTCAGGTATTTTGTTTGTTTTGCTCCCAACTGAACTCATATTCTCATTTATTTCTTTCAGGAAAGTATATAACATTTATCCTGGACCCTTTTCAGTACCAGTTAGTAATGAAAAGTCACAAATTAAGCTTTCGAGTGTTCACTAATAAACTATTAAGGAAAGTATTTTCCATCGAAAAGTTGGCAACCAATGATGACATGAATGATGATCTTCATGGCTGCTATCATCTTTTACGAGGGACATCTTTAGATATACTCACAGAAAACATGATGCAGAATTTAAAACAATTTTTTGAACTCCAACTATTAAAAACCACAAATTGGAACACAGCATACCTGTTGACATTCTGCAGCTCGGTAATATTTGAGGTCACGTTCACAACCATATATGGACAATCTCTTGCTGGCAATAGGAGAAAATTTATTACTGAGCTAAGAGATGATTTCTTAAAATTTGATGACAAATTCCCGTATTTAATATCAGACATACCGATAGAGCTTCTAGGAAATGTCAAATCTATTAGAAAGAAACTTGTAAAACTCTTGACATCAGAACACTTAGCTAAGACACAAGGATGGTCAGAAGTTGTTCAAATGAGGCAAGATATCCTGGAGAAATACTATACACTTGAGGACTTTGAAATAGGAGGTAAGAAACTTCTGAATGATTACTTGTCTAAAATAAAACAATTTACAATAGACCTTTGAAATAAAAAGACAAAATGGTGACCTTGAAAATTTTTATGCTCTTTCTAATTGGCTAATGATAAAATGTTTTACTCTGAAACAACCCTCTGTGATAATTGATTTTTTTCTTTCTTTCTTTCTTTTTTTTTTTTTTTTTTTTTTTTTTGCTGAGGTGGTAAAACAAGATACTTAATGGGGATAATGAGAAAGAGTATAACTAAGCTGCATTTACTCCTCTTATCTCATCTCCCACCTCCCCACCCCCCACACGCACATTACATTTTAAACTATTCTCATTAAGCAGAAAATTAGACTTCAGAAGCCTATTGGTCCTCATTAGCATGCACTGATCCTTGGCTGGGTCTGTGTCCTAACATCTTTTAATTAGCACACTGCAAATCTAATCAGTGTAATAAACGCTATTAATCTTCCTTTTCACTTATTTTCTCCCAGCACATCATTTAGGCTTTCTCTGGGCTTCTGTGACAAACACTATTCCAACTATGTTCTGGGCGATGTATTACCTCCTCCAGCACCCAGAAGCTATGGCGGTGCTGCGTGACGAAATTGACCATTTGCTGCAGTCAACAGGTCAAAAGAAAGGGTCTGGATTTCCCATCCACCTCACCAGAGAACAATTGGACAGCCTGGTCTACCTAGGTAATTTATTTTTATCTGTTATGAAGAAAAGAAGGTACCTCTCTGCAAACTCAGTTTATCACTCAAAGCTGTTTACCAAGAGGTGGAGGACACAGCTGCCTAATTGACATAATAACACCCATTTACATCAATTATAAATTATGTAGTTTATAACTGTAGATACTCTCATTACATGTAAACATTAAGGCCTAGGTAATTAACTATGCAAGGTAAGCAAAAGGCTAACCCAAAGCTTTGCAATTATTTGGAAAAAAAAGTTTATGCCTATTAAGTCATTTGATTCTGAGCATCTGTTGGTGTGCTAACGCTTTCCAAACACTGCTACACTATCTTAACAAGAAAGGTATTTGGGGATTGAAAAAGGAAGTATTTCAGAACAGCAACTTGTATACAAGATGCATTTATTCTTACCTAAGATGGTGTCTACATTTTCAGGCAGAGGTTAGGATGTTTTATATAGCTTGAAGTGTCTGACTCTCAGAAATGTAGTAAAAGTGATTTCCACTGGAACTTCTTGATTTGAATATACTTGGGGGGAAAAAGGAAGAAGGTAGAAAAGAAGGGGAGACGGGAAGGAAAAGAAGCAGCAACAGCTACTAATTACTCCATGTGAAATGTCAATATTTTATAAAATATTCACTGACTCATGAAGTATGCATGGTCACTATTTCAAATATATTTGAGGTCAGGAGGGACTCAGTTATTTTTCTACTTCTACAGAGACCTGTACGCCAGCAACGTGAGCTTTTGATGACAGTGGATTGCATTCTCTTTTACCGGTTTCGATGAGACACTTTGTATCTTTATGTGAACAAACTTTAACTCCCTAACTTAAATTCCATATTAATGAGTTATTTTCTGTGCCTTCTGTATTGACATTTCCTCCTGTGGTATCCTTTACTATACAATAATCCAAGACCCTTTGGATGCATGTAAGAGTAACTCTTTATATATCTCTGTTGCTTCACTCCTCTGATAGGGTAGACAAGTATTTTAGCCTGTGTTGGCCTCAATTGTTTATCTTTTAAGTGTGTTCCAGGTTCTTTGATGGGAACTTCTGGGAGCAGAGGACTTACAGATCTTGAGTAGTGTTGACTATTGGCAACGTTAAAAAGAAAAGCCCATGTGTTCTAGAGAATGTTCCCACTGTGTAGGCTAAGACCTATCAGAGGCAGTAGCAGGAAGCTTATCTTGTCCTGATGGGTGGTTAGCTTGCTCAATCAGTTGGGATACATGTGTCATCTTCTAGTTTGTTTTTTTGTTTTTTTTTGTTTTTTTTTTAGCATAAGTTAGCAAAGACATTTTATATTTGCTTGGTGAAAGAAAATAATCCCAACATTATTAAAATACAAATATTATTTTGGTTTTCTTTGCAGAATTATTGGTGAACAAATCCAAAAAATTTGCATAAAATTCTGGGCAGTAACCTTCACATGGATACACACTATTTTCAGGGTAGAAGATTCAGAGTTCTATGAAAATCAAGGTTGCTTTCCCATGTATTCAAGTTATTTCAGTTGTATTTTATGAACCAGGTGATGGGTACTGGGAAGTAAAGCAAATAAACTTAAAGGAATATGTGTTTGTATTCTGTACACAGTTATTACTTTTAAAAATTTAGTTGAAATTCACCAACTTCTTACTCTCAGTATCTTGTTGAAAGAAAAGATCATTTTAAAATGATGGTATTGAAGCAGAAATGTTTAAATTTATTTGATCAGAAGAAATGGCAAGTTCCAGAGCTACACTTTGGGTCCATTTAAGTCCGTAGCTAGAGTTAGAGATTTTCATGCTCTGAGCCCTCATGAATTTATGGGCCCTTTATCATCAACAAAGGAACAGTAACAATCCCAAGAGATTGTAGATCTACCTGGATAAAGGCAGCACCTTCAGCAATCTAGAAAAGGTGGACGTCTGTTCATTGTGACCTTGGTTACCAGCAGGGGCCAGTGTTGCTCATTACGAGAATTTAATCCTCTAGAAAATAATGTGCATTTTTTTCCTTATACGAGATAAACAGTTTTATGCAGATTGAAACGAATTTTTATATGAATCAGTTACACAACACGTGACCTCTGCATCTCATCATAGTTCAATTGTGAATAGTCTTCTATATCAGAAGAGTATGAATTCTTTGTACAAAGGGAAGATTTACAGGATTAAAAATTTACCGTGTACCCCCATGGTATGGGTGTATGTGTTTCCCTTTTTTCATGTCCCTAAAGACAGAGGTCTCTGTAGTTATTCTAAGTACATTTCTTTATAAAGAAAGATATCTTGAATTTTTAGTATTATAAGGAAAAAGATCACAAGGATGAAATGAATGCCACTTTTTTTTTTTTTTAACTAGTAAGAAGTTTTTTAACCAGGAAGAAGAAAAGAGATTTTTTTTTTAACAAAGATTTTTCATGTCAGCCTACATTGATTATAAAGTAAGGTTGAAAGGGAAGTTAGAATGCCATAGAAATGAGTGCTTTATTCCTGACCAGAAATGATTTCTCTTTTTTAGAGTGGTTATAGAAGACAGAGTCCAATGGGGCATAGGTTTATCGTGGTGCGAATACTTGTGCATATATTATTGACATTTGTGGCTCAATCCTGTAGGCCTTGCATGTATCAGATTTCCTCTGACATCAATATACACTTAACGTCAGCAAAAGTTAAAATATGTAACATAGATTGGGCTTTTAAGTACCAAGCCTGTTTAAGTAATTCAAAGCAATCATGTGTTTTAAGAGGTTATGAGGGATTTATGCTTTTTCCCCTTGGCTCTTGAAAATCTTTCTTTAAAACCATTCCGACCTTTTCTTTTAGATAAAGAAAAACACAACTTTATTATGTACCTTATTATAAGGACTCTGCTTATCATGACCTTACTACAATTTTATATCTCTCAATGTTTAATAAAGGTTTAATGTTTAATAAATGTTTAATAAAGATTTCTACAACAAAATTTAAATTTTTAAAATAAGTTACTAACTACGGTTAGCTCAGATAAATGTCAGTGGGGGCCAAAATCTCAATAGGAAAAGTTGTTGTTTGAACGAAGTTTGAGAAACCCTGAGAGAAAAGTAAGAATTATTCTGTTTTCCCAGAAAGAGAAACCTGGGATGGAGGTAGGATTTAGAACTATAGATTTCCAAGACAGGAAAAGCAAAAGGAGAAAAGACGAGTCCCAGAGAAGGTAAGATAAAAGAGAATGCAAGGAGAGGAAGCTCTCAAAATTGGAATTTTGACAAATGGCTAGCAAAGAGTCTCACTGAGTACGACTTCTGACTTCCAGAAGTTTACCTAGATAATGCATAACTTAAAAAGTATGGATTCAATAAATGTCATCTCTTGCTATCACCAAAATAATCCTGACTCTCAGTGCCATCCCTGCAGTGCGTACATTGTGTTCTTCATTTTCAGTTATTTGTGAACCAAGCTGGTTGCAAATTCAGGTCTACCTCATTGCACAGGCGTGCCCTTTCTGTGCATCACACATGAAAAAAACAAACCTGCTTTAAGTAAGAAGAACGTAAGTTGAAGTAGATTGTAACTTCTGAACCGAATAACTCAGGCGAGTTGCAGGCACCTAATTTTTGTCCAATTACATATCCTCAAAATGAGAAAAGTTGCACGCGTGGTGGTGGTAAGGGACATTGGAATAAAAGGAGGTGCTATAAAACTAAAACTCCGCAGAATTTGCACTACTCTCTTGCAAGGAGATCGTCTATTATACAATTTAGCCTTAGAATAATAAGCCTGCAGTGATTCTCCAACAAAATTCTACCAAAAATTGCTAAGCTCATTGTTTGTAATTAGTGAGGAGAAAGAAAGGGAAAGAAATGATCAGTTGGGAAAGATAAAGATCCTTGAATAACAAATGATGAGTATTAGATGTAGTCCATGTTAAATATATTAATGCCTGCAAAATCTTAAGGCAATTTTATGGACTCAAACATTGTTTCATGTGATCTTCACCAAAATCCTGGGGGGCTGGGGCAGCCATTATTTTGCATGATTTTCACAGATGAGAAAAATATCAGAATGCTGAATAACTTGCATGGGAGTAAAGGGTTTTCTTGCCCACCCACGCTTCTCTCCTGGACATGGCTGAGAGCAGAATCCTTAAAGTCATTTTTCATTGTCTGAGCTGAGACGGGGGGAGGGATTCTTTGTATCCTGATTCAGCAAAGCCACCCATGATATGCACATGTATGAGATCAGATGACTTGAACAAGATGATCATACAGTTAACTATATTTTTAATTTCCAGATGACACAGTGTGAATGACAATATTAACAACTATTTCATTATGTGGCAGGCACTGTGCTACCTGCTTTAAATATATTAGCTTATTTAACCCTCAAGTATTATTATCTTCACTTAATTATTAGGTAACAAGATTCAGAAAGATTAGTTAACCAAGTCAAGTCATGAAGCTAGATTGTGGCAGAACCGGAACTTGATGGCCAGTCTAACTCAAAAGCTAACCCATAAATACTGTCATGTTAAGGAGCAAATGCTCCAGAACTACACCAGAGACCTTGACCACTATTTTACAAGGATATGGATCACAAATTCTCAGATACAGTTGTGTTTGAGGGAAAGGATAGGGCTCAAGGTTCACATCAGAATCTTGTCAGTGTTTTTAAATAAAGGTAAATTTTTCATTTTAGAATAAGTTTAGATTTACAGAAAAATTATAATGATGATAGAGTTCCTATATCCCCCCTACACACACACACACACACACACACACATAGTTATCCTTATCATTAACATCATCAATGTGGTTGTTTGTCACAATTGTGGGCATTATTTTGAAAAAAGTTCATTCAATATTAAAAATAATTGTATATTTGAAAAATCATACAGGGGCAGCTGGATGACTCAGTCAGTTAAGCATCCAACTCTTGATTTCAGCTCAGGTCATGATCTCAGAGTCTCGAGATCAAGCCCCACATTTGGCTCCACACTCAGTGGGGAGTCTATTTGAGATTCTTTCCCTCTGCCCCAACTTCTGCTGGCACCTGTGCATGCTCTCTCTTTCAAATCAATAAATTAATTTTTTAAAAAAGAAAAATCATGCATAATTTGGACAATAAATTGAATGAAATCCTCTCTTCCAATGGGTATATTCAGGAGGTATAAATTCTTCGTTTAGAAACTTCTATCTGGAGAAGGAGGGAGTGGTATCTTTCACAAAGGGGTACACCAGTGATCAGACAGTGAGATTTTTCTAGGTAAGGAAGAATTGGTCAAAAAGTGAAAAAGACCAGCTGGACGTGTGTATCAGATTTTCAGTTCAGCACAGAGCTAAGAGGATTAGATGACACAATGATTACTGGAAACAGGACTTGAGACGGAAACAATGAGAAGGCAAAGAATTGGACTTAGGTCAAGCATCAATTGCCTAAGAATAAATAGGATGAGGAAATGTGTGGCTTAGCAGAGAAGGGTTTAAAACAGTGGTTCTTAACCTTGATTACTCATTGGGATCAACTCGGGAGCTTTAAAAACTACTCATACCTGGTCGCACCTCCAGAAGTTCTGATTTCATTGGTTTGGGGTGCAGGCTGATGGCTTTAAAAGCTCCCCCAGGTGATTCTAATGTGCAAAGAAGGTTCAAAACCACTAATTTAAGGGTTTAGTTAATGCAGTGGTTCTGATTCCTTTGATCTGGAATGGAGCATTTTTTTTTAAACCATTTCCGGTGATTCTAATGGGCAGCCAGGGCTGATAGCCTCTGGAATATCAGAAAGTTCAAGACAAGTCAGTGGCGATATGATTTCAAAAATCTGTTGTCCCTCTGCTTCCAACAAAACATTAAAAGAAGTCTGATGTGCAGGGTAAAGAAAGTAGTTCCTCTCTACATTTCTAATTAAAATAACCACACCCACTTCTGCCACATTTTAAGAGGCAAGTTGGCTAATTGAATTCATCCAGGATGTCAAAAGACTGAAGGCTACATTGTCTCTGACATACAATTTTTAAATGTCATGATGGGGACACCTGGGTGGCTCAGTGGGTTAAGTGGCTGCCTTTAGATCAGGTCATGATCTCAGGGTCCTGGGATCGAACCCACATCAGGCTCCGCACTCAGCGTTGAGTCTGCTTCTCCCTCTGCCTCTGTGATCCTTCTCCCTCTGTGATTGTTTTCGCTCTCTCTAAAATAAATAAAATCTGTAAAAAATGTTAAAGATAAAAATGTCATGACAGTTGTCTTTAAATTTTTTTAAAGGACTGTCACGTGGAAGAGGGATTAGAATTTTTTTTCCCTTTGCCTCTTTTCAAAACAGTAGAAATTAAAAGGAGGAAATTTCAGCTCACTATGAAAAATAACTTTCTGCTAAATGTACATTTTGAATGCCATCTTTAGAGAGGTATCTACTGAGAAATTGCACAGAATCCTCTCTAGGATCTTGTGGCTCATTCCTGTCTTTAAGCACCTCCCAACTTTGAACTACCCAGATTACAGTATCCACGAAGGCTAAGTCCATTTGCTGTGTTTTCTTTTTTTCACCAGTAGCAGTGGTCCAGTGCCCTGAACAGAGTAGGGTCTTAATAAACATTTTTTTTAAAAGATTTTTTTATTTATTTGACAGAGAGACAGCAAGAGAGGGAATTCAAGCAGGAGGAGGGGGAGAGGGAGCAGCAGTCTTGCCGCTGAGTGGGGAGCCCAATGTGGGGCTTGATCCCAGGACCCTGGAACCATGACCTGAGCCAAAGGCAGACACTTAAGGACTGAGCCACCCAGGCGCCCCAATAAACGTTTATTAAACATATGAATGTTGAATTTACTTTTCTAGAGGAAACCAAATGTTTTGTCTGCAATGCAGAGTAAAAGTAGACTTCTGTACCAATTCAGATTTACTCTTAATTTTATTTAAAGCACAGTTGTTGAGCTAAGAACTAGTTATTTGCTTTACGTTATCTGATTACTATAATTGATTTCTTAAAAAGATTTATTTATTTATTTGAGAGAGGGAGAAAGCACATGCAGGGGAAGGGGCAGAGAGAAAATCTCAAACAGACTCCCCACTGAGTGGGGACCCCCAGCACAAGATCAGTCCTACCACATCGAGATCACGACATGACCCCAGCCAAAGCCAAGAGTCAGGTGCTCAACCCACTGAGCCACCCAGCATCCCTGATTATTATAATATCTAACTGATCTTCTCACCTGTCTTAAAGGCAGTTATGTAACGATGCACCCACACACCTGGAGCCTCACTCCAGTTCTTCACACCTTCTAGAGAGCTGCCCGCACATCCCCCTCTCCCCCTTCCTCATCCACCTTTGTAAGACCGCCCAAGCGTTCAGCCCCAGTGGACCGCGGGGTGGCCTGGCTGTCCATTTCACTCCAGCCATCACTGCTATCCACTGATCACCATGGCTAATCAGATGGTACGACAGTCTGCACCAGTCATTAAGATGACCCAAATTAACAGCCTGGCCATGTCACAGTACATTCATTCCACATACACAGACATGGCCTAAGTGTGAGGCAGAAACTTGGATGTGCTTATTTGTGTTTGCGTTGTTACATGCATTATTGATTGTCATGAGCTGCTTCAACGCTTTAAATCTGCAAACGAGAATCATCTGTCAATTATTACAGCCAGAATGGAGATCTGAGGGCAAGAGAGAAAGTGTACATGCCTTCTCCTACCAGCACATCCTTTCGTTTGCAATTTTCCTTCACAGTTACGTGGTAAAATGTCTTAGCTCAACATATTCCCCAGCTTTTTGCTTAGAAGGGATACTTAATGAGAATATTTTTAGATCCGGAGAAGAAAAACAGATCCCTCCTAGCCAGGTGAAGGAGGTAGTTCAGGCCCTGAATTGTAAGGTCATCGTGGGAATGCTATAATCCAATTTTTCTACTGTATACCGGTTAGTAAAGCTCAGCTCTTAATAAAACACAGGCAGCCTTATCTTAATCGCAATCGCAATTGCTGGCACCTTGTGGTGCCTGGTGTAAATTATCCCCAAAATATTTGCATTCTCGATAGCCGTTTCTCTACAATGCATTTAATAAGTAGAGGGTCCTATTACCTGCTAAATGTTAGTATGAATTAACAATCCATTATGCACAATAAGTTTTATAAAACATTTACAGATAGAGATCATGTTTAATTAAAATTAACTTGCATATGAAAGCCAAGTGCACTAATGATCACAATGACCTTTTATTACCTACAGTCCCTTGTTTTGGCTGGATGATTGACAGCTTGCTGTTTGGCTACCATGTTGAATTTCAGCTGACAAGACTTTTCATTTTAACTCAATTTGCCCGCCTATCACAAGCTGGTGGCAGGCCAGACCCAAGTCACCCAGCTTTGCCTCAGCAGCTTGCTCTACTTCTCATTAGTACGCATTTATTCAGTGGAAATTGGAAGACAAATGCTTGAAGGCATGTGAACTAAGTATAGCAAATTAGGTTTAAAGACTGAATATTTATAAGTATATGGAAAGTTTTTTTTTTTTTTTAATTCTAGAGCAAATTGAGAACTGAGTGCTAGCTTTGGTATAAAAGAAATGAAGATAGCAAGAGGAAGGAAGATTCTAAGAATAACAATACTATAAGCTTTTTCTTTCCATTTTGGAAATATGTAAAATCTCTCTGACAACACCTTATCAACTACCAACCTGGCCTCTCTTTCGTGGAGTGCTTGCACAATGAAGTTTAACACCTCGTGTGTGAGAAGGGGGGAAAAAATGAGGGTCATGTTCATTTGTTGCTTGGTTATCCCTTGGTATGTTTTAAATTGCCTTGTTTGTTCGGCACTAGCACAGAAACAGATGTTGCTCTACCGTGCAGGATAATTTACTGTACCTCCTGGTGCAGCATGGAAGTCCTCCCAGGGCCCAGCTGGTCTGTCAGTGGCACTGGCTGGTGTCTGCTCAACTATGACAACTACAAGTAGAGGCTGCAATTTTTTTTATTGTGCAGTTGTCATTCTTCTCAACATAGAGCTCTGCCCGCGTTCTTACTGGGACTGGTGGAAAAGCTGCTGGCTTTTGTGTCTGTTCTGTTGTAACGCAGAACCACGGAAGCTCCCCTCTCCATTGTTGATAATAATGCAACTCATTACTTTTGTCATCTAATGATCATCAGCGTGATCGCTCAGAGCGAGAGCCAGCCTCGCCTTGCACACATAACTGGTACTGGAAGGTAAAACAGATTTGTCATTTACGATCTGACCGCTAAGCCCCACTTTGTGCTCCATTATTGTGATTAACTTCTGCATAAGAGATGCTTGCCCAATTGTCATTTGCGATCCTGCAGTGGGCGCAAGCTGCCGTGCTTCCCCCGAGCCCCACCGGCCAATCGGATGGGACTATGTCGTTGGGACTGGTAAACGCCTGCCCTGTCGCAGAGCCACCCCACAGTGATTTCGCTTTTGTCTGTCTTCTTCCAACACCCCTACTGGACTTGGGGGAACGGCATCGCTACATATGTCAGCTACCGTTTCACACCACAAGCGAAAATGCTGAGGTCCCGCTGTTGACCCAACAGAGCAAGCCGCCGTACATGGGAAACTGACCCTTGCGTTGCACCACAGAGATGTTGGTCACCGGTGTCCTGCCAGCTGAGATCCGTCGTGTCAGGTGCCTTGTGGCTATCTGCAGTGGAGTCCACGTTCCAAAACCGAAGTTCTTTTCTGGCCTCATCACCAACAAGCCGATTTGACTCTGCCTGATTATAATAACGAAGGCAGTCCAAAAGAATATGCACAGCCTCACTGTACGTCACATTGAATCACCACGCTGGCCACACAGAGCGGACCGCAGCCTCATTTCTTTAGACAATCTCACGCTGAGGGGGAAATGTCCTGGGAGAAGGCACCCAAAGCTACTTGTGCAAGCTGGGCATAGATTTACATTTTAGTGGAATAGCATTTATTTTTCTTTTTTGGCTGATGCAAGCCCTCACTGACCAGTGCCCTGCTCTACTCTAATAACTGAGCACGCTGTTTCCGAGCTTTGCTGAACACTAAGAAATTGGGGTGTGTGTGTGTGTGTGTGTGTGAGAGAGAGAGAGAGATTCTAAATTGCAAGCCATAAACACATCCATTTGTTACCATGTGAAAGGGGGAAAGCGCTCAATTTGGAGCTCTTTTTCACGTTGCTGATTAGAAAGAATCAAGCTTTATATTCTAGGACCCATTCAGGCTGGTGAAAACATAGTCAGTTTTGATTATGAAGGCAGAGATGCAGACCTAGACAGGAGCTACATGCTGATATGCATGCTATCAGAATGATTTATGCAAATTATGCATATTATTCCCAAAGGAATTCCTCCTCAAACTGCCAGGATAAATTGCCGGAAATTAGCCATAAAATCTGTCGTGCTAGGAGCAAAAGGTGAAGGCCACTGGGAAAGCAAGGACATTCAGCTTCTGGAATCTTCCAGGTTATGATGGTGGCTGTTATTTTCCCTGGATGCTGAGGAAAAGATGGTTTTCTTCTGAATCCCATGCAAGTCTTTTTTCTTTGAAATTTTTCCAACAAATGCTGACCCACATTTTATTTACAGCTAGCATAAAAGAAATTAAGTGTTAAGCCACTGCAGAAAGCAGTACTACAATTACTTTACTATTAACTGCCTAAGTGATTATTAAATGCTTGAGCCTGGCTTTAAAGATGTAGCTGTTCTGAAGGGTGGAGAAAAAACCCACCAGCAGTGTTCTTCGGCTGGGAGATGGTTTTAATGTCCAATGGATATACCTATCACACAGCATTTCTCTCTTGCCAACCTTTCCTTCCTACAAAAACCCTAGCTATTGACTTTCTGCCCAAGTACAGCACCGCAGGCTTCTGTCTGTGACGGGCCAGGTCCCAGCTGTCTCCCTCACCTCCTCCTTGCTCTGATGGTCCAAGACCCCCATGACTCCCCCTTTGTGTTCAACGGATCTGATTAAGAAAGGGTTCCCTTTTCAATCAAAGCTATTGGTAATGAGCTTAATGGCAAATTGAGAGCACTGTTCAGGAGCAGTCATATTTTAATAAGCTGTTGCTTGCTTGTGTCCTTCAGAAAGCACCGTTCTCGAGGTTTTACGACTATGCTCATTTTCAAGCATCATTCGTTTTGTTCAAGAGGACTTGACTCTACATTCAGAGACGCAGGACTACTGTTTGCGGAAGGGGGACTTGGTAGCCATCTTTCCTCCAGCCATACATTATGACCCGGAGGTCTTTGAGGCTCCAGAGGTAAACAAGCGTCAAGCGGTCGTGGCTCCTTCTGAGATAACTGTGAGAACATTTCCTCTTCCTCACACTATCTTTCTATAGCTTCCTTCTGCCACCTTGTTCCAGGGGGAATTTGAGACGGATTGATGGCTTATGTCCTGCCTTTTCCTACTTACTGAAGTGTTTCCTAAGGATCTCTCTCCAAAGGTTTTGTGGCCTGTAAATAGAAATAGAATGATGAGACTGGATGCTGGCTTCTTCAAATGAAAGGCATTGTACCTTGGCCATCATTACCTTTAGGCCAAAAATAGGTTGTGCTTGGCAGAGAATTGTTGAAAACCATGGAGGGCTAGCTATTGGCAGGTGGCTCAGAGAATAAAGAAGCATGACTGTTTTGCTAGATATTTCTAGAGTGGGGTTGACTGTCCCCAGATCAAACGCCCTCATTGCCGTACTTAAGCCCATATACTTTCTCACCACTTACCACAGGTATAGTCCCCTTTTTGATCAGTCAGAATGGCATTATGAACCCGAGATTGTAAAGCTGCTGCTCCCGGGTGAAGCTCTGAGGGTAATTGTGTCATCTCCTTGTATTTTTTTCTGAAGCTGGAGTTAATGAATATCAAAGACTGGAAATTAATCCACCCTGGCTCATCCCTTAATACCACTTCAGAGGTTCACCACCTGCATGCAAATTGAATGCAGTCATAGTCTGCCTGATGTCTCATGAAGTCTGTCTCATGAAGTAGTGTTGTTGCTATAGTGGTTTTTGTATAGAAAACGCTAGTTTTCAAAGGTAAACTCCGTTGCTCTTTTTGAGCAGTTCATAGCAGGATCACTTTTAAAGAATTTCTAAGTCAGATAGTTTGCAGCCAGGCTAGATTAAAATAGTGTTGAATTTTGGAAATTAATAAGAAGAGGAGAGACTCCAAATGCAATGAGATAACTTACATCTATTGCACCAGCAAAGGCAAATTTTTTCAAGTGAGGGGGAAAGTATACATATGGTTCCTCTGTGTTTCAGAAGAAGAGGCGTTATATGTAGGTGACAGCAAATCAGAAGTAGGGTATTAGTGAGTGCATGAATATTCTGCGGACAACTGGCTTTGTCTCCACATTTGTAAATATAAAAAAAATTCCACACATATATATTCAGTAAATGGGGCAGATAATAACTAATATTTGAAAAATATCTTAAATTTTAACTTTTATATTTATCTATAATTTTTTAAATTTAACGTCTATTTATTATTTTCATTATGTGACTACTCCATTACTCATTAAGTTTACCATTCATATCGTGATGCCAGAATCAACATTAAAGTTATCAGCAATACATGTTATCAGTTACCAAGCTATCAGCACAATACATGTTTACCAAATTACTGCTATTTTTGCAGTACAGTTCTTTGGTCCCCAAAATTAACTAGGTAATTTTTTGCCAACATTGTCTTCTTGAAATTAGTTGTGGAATGGTGATCATTATCGGCACAGAAAAATATGACATGGTTCAGAACCATTTTTATATGATTTGGCAAGGACTTACATAATCATTCATTCTATAAACATTTACTGAGTACCTACCACTATCAGGCAGATAGCTTTATTCCTGTGATTTTTATCAACGTAGAATGACAATAAGTAGATGCAGTAGATGCTCATAGAACAGATGCCCATCTGAAACCACCATCCCTTGGCAGTAAAAAAGAGAAGGAAATCCTGGGAAATTCTGTCCTGGGCCATCTGTCCCTGAGAGCATTGACGCAGAAGCTCTTCAGAGGCTCATATTCCCCACTGCCTATGTTTTGTGCCCTATAGATCTTGAATGGGAAGACCAGGCCTTAGATACAGAAAACAGACGGTAGCTCTGAGTCCAGTAATTTGAGGAAGACTAGCTCCAGATGTAAGTATAGGCCTTCTTTGAAGACACAGAGACTGAAGAACCTTCACAGAACATAGGTTCTCCCAACACAATGATGCATGATTTCAGGATGTTCAAGCCCAAGAGACTCAATCATATTCCAAAAAGAGTCCATGGTCTTCCTTCACACACCTCTCTATTTCTAGAATTTTCCTTCTTGTCCACTCAAGAGGTTCCAGATTACTCCACAAGAATCACCCTTCATCACCTCTTCTTTCGCAGTGTTCCTGATTCCCACCTCGTTCCTCAGAGAATTGGCCATTGCCAACTCTGTGTCCTGTTGGACCTATGTTACAGTGCAAAGCACCTGCTGTTTTCCAATTACTTGTTTGTTTGTCTGTGCTCCCATATGCTGAAAGCTCCAGAAGGGGTAAGACCACATCACTCACTGCCTTCTCTGCATGCTCAGTGCCCAGCACAGGAGGCTGTCCACAAGGCAAATAAATAAGGCGTTGCTGGAATGGATGAATGCTCTGAAAGTGAAAATACACTTCAATTAGAATTTTAAATTACCACCGATATTGCATATTCAAATATGCACTGGGCCTAACTAGAACAAATGGATGAAATGACTTGTGTATAAATGTAGCAATACTATCAGGAGTGGTAAAAACTGTGGGGAAAGGAGAGCCCAGAGCTATCTAAGTAAGGCCATTTGGTTACTTATGAATTAGCCTTCAGCTCTTAAAAGCATGTAGGCCTAGCATGGCTGAGTCGTTTTAAAAAAAAAAAAAAACAAACTCAGAAAACAGATTTTGGGGTAAACTTCAGAATTTTTAAAGGTTTGGGAAAATAATGTTTAAAAACACAACATGGGCTAAACGAAAAGTGTCTGGGGACCTAACTGGGTCTATAAGCTATCAACACGTAACTTCTGTGTAAAGAATTAATATCGGGTGCTTAGTTTATTGTGATATTAGCCACTTAGGTGGCTCTTGCCTACATGGGAAATAAATTGAAACTAAAATTGAAGACAATGAGAGAGAGCACAGGAAACACCCTTCTCAGTTTTCCTTTCCCTCTTTTTTTTTTTTTTTTGGTCTAAATGCTATTCAAAAAAGTCTAGATAATCTAACTAGGAATAGATAGCTTTTGAAATTTTTCTGAAGGCTTCCTCAAATTTACATCTATTATTAGCCAGAATTCAAGCATCTGGCACTCAAATAATTGGTAAATGCTGATGATTTCCTTTCTGCCAAAATGTAGCATCCCGACCTAGAGCTATGGAGAGGAGCAAATCTGTTGGGTGGTTTTCCTGTGACCAGCCATGGTAAGGTACAAAGGGAATCCTGGAAACACCATTGAGCCATTGGGAAGAAATAGCAAACCTTTAAGGTGGTAACACTTTAACACAGCCAAGTAGCCTCCTAAAGTAAGGACACAGGGAAATAAGAAAGTAATTACAAAGCCATTGGAGCAGAGCACTCCCAAAAGCTCTGAAAGTGGAAAGACCTTATTTGACCTCATGCAAGTCTGCCCTATCTAACTTCTCAGCCGTGTAGGGATTCTAAAATGATAAAACGAATTTGAAAGCCCTTGAATAAATTCTAAATCACTATTAAAAACTGTTGTAGCAATATTATTCTGATTATTGTCACTGCTCCACAAATATGCTTATCATAACAAGTGAGGAATTACTCTGATTTTTTGTCTGTACCTCAAATTGGAAGAGATAATGCCGCCAGTATTCTTCAAGGAAACAAATATATACTGAGCATCTGTTATCCAGAAAGCATTTTGATGGGCATAATGGTGGGGGCGGAGGGCACAGGAATTTAAAAGACCCTTGTCTTTAAGAGCTTAGAGTTTAGGGAATTGGCCTTATCACACGGCTGTGTTCTCAGAGCTAAGTGCTTTTTGTTGAGAGGGTTTCTGCCATACCAGTAAATTGGCCTTCATACTCATTCTGTTGGAACCATCAGTGTGCTGGTAAAACGGCCCTCTGAGAAGCCCTGATTTTGTCAATTTTTGTGGCTTAAATATCCCACGTGGCTGATTTCACGTGACTACTGTGAAAACTCTAAACGCAGAGTTGGGAGGAGATGGACACGCTCTCTCGTGCTAGTACAAATGAATTGGAACTTAAGTCATGCAGATAGAAAGGAACCCTGTCATCTTGCTCCCAGGAGGGCTGATTGTATACCCAAAGGCAAGAGCGCTGCCCCTTAGTCGTCCACTCAAAACACTGACAGTTCTTATTTTAAGAAGTCCGTATATTCTCTAATCTGGATTCCTACACCCCAAATGATAATTGAGTGAATCCAAACCCTGATTAAATTGTATGTCACCTATCTCAGCAAGACTATGTTTTAATGCTTTTATAACTTCAATGTTTGTCATACAGGAAGTGCTCGAAACAAATCTCTTAAACTGAACTAAAGACAATATTCGGAGCACACAAATTAGGGTGTTCAATCCTCCTCAGTCACTTGTACCAAAACTCTTTTCTATCCAGAAAATTGTATCATGTATCCAATCTTGATTTCTCATGCTAAATATTATACCATTCTCTATTTATGAATGCTGAATATTCATCCATGCTTCATTCTCTACATGTTTATTTACTCATTCAATATCTGTGTTTTCTCCAGAAGCCTGAAGATTGCTTTTAAAATATACTTTATTGTCATGTATTTATGCATTAATTCAACAAATGTATATGGAACCTCTACTATGTACATAGCACTATGTTGGGTGCTTTGAAAATACAGAGATAAATAAGACAATGTGGCAACTCCAATCTCCTGGGATTTCTTGGCTCTGCCATCTCCTGTGGGTTAGCTCCCTCTTCAACCTGGAGGCCATTGCTGTTGCAGGCACCAGATTCACAAATAACTAGGTCCAGAGGAGATGGGATTTTAGTTTTGAAGTGCTGAGCTGTGAGGGTGACTGCGAAGAGTTTATGTCAACATGACGAGTCCTGCATTTAAATTGTTCCAAATGAACGTGTGCGTCTTGAGCTCCTGACACTTTATTCTATGTCACTATGACCCCAGAATCTTACAGGTGAGACTACCATACCCCTTATGTTTCTGGCAAAAACCAAACCATTTCCCTAGCCTCTGCCACAGGCCTGTCCTAATATTGGTTTCTGCTCTGGCTCTGCATGCCCTGACTATGGAAAACAAACTGAAAATAAATTTTAACTCAAAAAATATATTTATGCCCATGTGCCCTTTGAGCTTGATGGTAGTAACAGAGCAAAAGAAGTTGGCCTTTCCTCTTCTTGTTTCTTAATATAAACAACTAAGTAGGAATTTCTAAGATGTTTGCTATAAGGAAATGGAATCAAAGCTGGGGGGAAAACCAGAAGAGAGACATTGCTGAATGAGTAGAAATTTGAGGGAATTGACTGTGAACACTACCCAGAGGTCACAGGGTTGGGAGGGCGTCATGCATTTATCCCACTGACCTCTCAGAGAGCAGCACCTTCAGTTTCACGAAGAAGAACAAGGCAGCCATGAAATAAAGCAGTTGTTGGCTTATTTATGAAATCAGGACACTATGAAGTCATAACCCAAGTCAAGTTTTCATTTTGTACTTCCTGGCTTGAAGAGTGTGGCTATAGTGAGATCTTTTCCCAACAAATCGTTTCATGAGTTACTTAACGTGAACTGACTGGGCTATGTGAGGAGCTCCTGTGGAGTGTTCTCTCCTCAGATTGGCCAGTGAGAAGGAGGAAGGAGCAGTCCTTCACTCAGGCAAGCAGGCTTGGGCCCCAGTCATGGAAAAGGTCATGAAGAGAGAGTACCATATTGTACTCTATCTCCAGTAATACAGTGCATGTCAACAGAGTGTCCTTGTTCATCGCTACGGGGAGGCATGGATATTTTAGTTTAGCACTAGTTAGATTCTATTCAGATACATCCCAGAACTGTCTCTGGAGAGGAAAATTACATGTGTTCTAGTGAGGATTAACTTGGCCTTAATGATTGCACCAACTTGCAAGTTGGAGGGGAGTGGAAACCACCCAAAGTATGCCTTCCAAGCATGAATATTTATCAAAATAGGTGCCTAGGTAAAAAGACAAGCCCAGTACCTTTAAAGGAAATTATTTCAATGGCATTCATATTGAGTGGGAAAATTAGGTCATCTGTGACAGATTTGGAACCTGTCCACCGATTGTAAGGTTTTCACTATAACATGAAATGCTTTCAGTCTGACCTGCTTCTTTGCCTCTGACTTCATGTAGTTCATATCAAACTTGTGTGCTGAGCAGACCTAATGCTAATGAGCACCAAGTATAGGAAATACTTGGTCATTTTCATGCATGCCACGTGCATTAATTTAATCAATGGCTTAATTCACCATGGGCTGAAATAAGGTCACTCAGTTTCTTCACAGAAACTCAAGTGAGAGTAAATTAATGCCAGGCTAAACACCCTAGATAAACCAGTCCCATAATTTTCTGTAACAAGTAATGTAAGTTATTTATGAAAACATATCGGAAATACCTGCCACCCTACAGTTAACCCAAAGAGAGTCCATTGTAATAGCACCATGCTAGGAAAAATTCAGTACAACATTAAAAAACAAGCAAGATGGGTTTTGTGGTTTAGTTCTTCTCTAGGGCTTCGTGTGAATTTCAAATTTCATTTTATGTCTATTTAACCCAATCATAAGCACTGAATCTTAGGTTGAAGTCCTCATCCATCAGGAACTGACTGGGAAGGAGTAGAAAAGGCATATTAGGCAGCTCCTGGAGCCAAAGACATTCGTATCCCATCGTAACAATGGTGGCAGTGCCCTTGCCTTCTACCCAACATCCGTCCACCAAGTGGGACCATCTTAGGGAACAAAACTAAAGAGACTACTTTTCACTGAGGAAACAGCATAAGACAGAGGTGCGAATTAGGAAGAAGAGTCATATAGGTATGTGCATTTCACTATGATGAGGGAGAAGTCATTTCCTAGTAGCATTTGAGTTTTTTCGAGAGTTCACCCATAATTTGCACCTAGTCAAGTTTTACTCTCTGGCATTTACAGAATCAAAAGGAGCCTTTTCAGACGGGCAGAGAGAACGGGCCACGTTGTGGACCTGGCCTCAAACTATTTCATGTAAAATTTGCACTTTAACACTCCTTGTCTCTTCTCTGCAGGAGTTTAGATTCGACCGTTTTGTAGAAGACGGTAAGAAGAAAACCGCCTTTTTCAAAAACGGGAAGAAGCTGAAGTATTACCTGCTGCCGTTTGGATTTGGAGCCAGCAAGTGTCCAGGCCGATTTTTGGCAATTTTTGAAGTAAAACAGTTGCTGGTTATACTTTTAACTTATTTTGATTTAGAAATAATTGATGATAAACCTATGGAAGCAAACTACAGTCGACTTTTATTTGGCATTCAGCATCCGGCTTCTGATGTTTTATTCAGGTACAAAGTAAAATCGTAGAGAAGCAAAAAAGAAAGAAAAGAAATGTATCTGAACTAATCTAAATGTCCGTGGTTCATCTATTTGTTTTGAATTTCTGCAAATATAATTGCTTTGTTTGTTTTTTTAAAAAAAAGTGCAAATTTATATTTGATCAGCGATCAGTCCCATTTGTACTTGGTCACAAAACCCATCATAAACTAAAATAGGATGTTGACATGAAAATAGACATCAAAATCAGCATAATGATAAACTCAAAATAGCTTTTTTATGTTTTTCTACATATTGTTATGTTCTCTCGTCATGGTAAATGTACCATAATAAATTTGGCTCCGTGGGATTTTTTTTTTTAAGTCACTCAGATTCTTCTCTAATACGTAAAATCACACTTTATGTACTAGTGGAAATTTGTGCTGAAAATGGACACCGTCTAACAAATTCCAAATTTTCAGAGAAGAAAATTAAATTTTCATGAGATAAACTGGATGAAAATGTTCCCTTCAAGTGTAATATCAATAATGTCTATACCGCCTGGGTACATTTGCCTTAAATGAGTTTTGCAGTAGATTAAACGCTCCAACTTCACTTCAATATTTAATCATCCATAAGTGTTCTTTATTATTTTGTATACTATGGCTCAATGCAACAAAATTTCTTGTTACGTAAGACCACTCATGTTGAGTTAGATACTGAGAAGATTTAATGTATAAGAACACACAAAACCTATTACATATTCAACATTTGCCTGAGACCTTGGTATTTGGTTTGTTGTTAAGAGCAAATGTTAAAATCATGACAGGATTGATGGTAGCACTTGGTTTTAGCGTAACCTCTGAGGATTATACCAGTATTGCAGTGAACTCTTTCCTAAATGCTTCCATTTCTATAAACTGAGAAATCAGATCGCAGTATTTGTTCTTGACACATCACCTTTCGAACTTGGAGTTGATCTGTATTCTTTGGAGTTACACCATTATGGAATGCAGTATAATTTTAAATCCCATAGTGCAGCATTGTGTCCATGATTCAGAGCTTTCTAATTTCACCTTACCAGGTGATTATTTGGCATCTGACCTAAATGATGCCGCTTTATTTAAACAGGAAAAGCAGGTAATAAAATTCAGTTAATTTGCATCACGTGGATTGGAACTTCTACTATTTCAGTGTTGCGCTACTGTTCTTAAAAAGGAGATTGATTGGGATGCCTGGGTGGCTCAGTTGGTTGAGCAGCTGCCTTTGGCTCGGGTCATGATCCCGGCGTCCTGGGGTCGAGTCCCACATCGGGCTCCTTGCTCAGCAGGGAGCCTGCTTCTCTCTCTGTCTCTGCCTGCCATTCCGTCTGCCTGTGCTTGCGTGCTCTCGCCCTCTCTCTCTGACAAATAAATAAATAAAATCTTTAAAAAATAAATAAATAAAAATAAAAAGGAGATTGATTTTTTAAAGTAACATTATAAAATACTTACAATACTTAATAATCAATAGATGCTCTAGGATTTATAGTCTCCTTCTTGAAGTACATGCTCTAACATTTCTTAGTGGGGCTCTGCTAGCTAAGCTCTGCTCTGGTTGATTGGAGATGTTTTTATTTTTGCCTTCGTTCTTGACAGATGATTTTGCTGTGTGCACAAATCTATTTCCTCCCAGCCCTCTGAAGATATTGCATGTTCTTTGGCTTCCATCATTGCTGTCAAGAGGTTAGCCGTTATTTTAATTATTCAGGAGGCAGTCTGCCTCTTCTCTCTGATAGGGTTAACGTGTTCTTTTTGTCTTTGATGTTCTTAGTCTCGATTTCTCACTCTTGCATGTCACAGTGCCTCTTGAGTCTGAGAATGTGTGTCTTTCATTGGGTAGGAAGTATTCTTAGCCATAATCTTGGAGTAATACCTCTCCCAGACTCTACTAGATCCTCTCTCTCTACACTCTGTGTTGTTCGACCTTTCCTCCCCATTTTTTCTACCTCGATTTTATATTCTAGGTAATCTGTTTAGATCTCACTGTCAGTTTTGTCTCTACACCATGTACATAATCTGCTCTTTATCTCATCCATGGAGTTTGTTTCTTTCTTTTTACTTAACTTCATAGCATTGAGTAATCATGCTCCTTATATTTCTTAGTTCATGGTACACAATTATGATTTGTCCCCTTTGCCTTTATCTGCTTATTCTATCTTATCCCTAATCTTCATCATTATACTCCTCCCCATCATAGGCAAACATTCTAATGTGTCTGATACTTATCTTTTCATAAGTATATATTTTTATAGAACATAGTACCTGTGTGCATGTTAATTTACATAAATGAATTTTCTATATATGAGATCCTTCTTAATTTTCTTATTAAGCTCTATGTTTTTAAAGATATATTCGTATTACTTTATATATATGTACACACACATATACATATATATTTAATCTGTTGCTTCTTTTTTTTTTTTTAAGGATTTTATTTATTTATTTGACAGACAGAGATCAAAGGTAGGCAGAGAGGCAGGCAGAGAGAGAGGAGGGGAAGCAGGCTCACTGCTGAGCAGAGAGCCTGATGCGGGGCTCGATCCCAGGACCCCAAGATCATGACCTGAGCTGAAGGCAGAGGCTTAACCCACTGAGCCACCCAGGTGCCCCTAATCTGTTGCTTCTAACTGCTATGCCGTAACATGCACCCACCATGTTTTAAATCTCTTCATCCTGTGATAGAAACTGTATCCATCCGATACTTAATTGGGGGTAGAGGCCAGAGCAGGAACAAAAAATCCTCCCACTGCTGTGTCCACCATCTTCTACTCTAGGCTGCTGCAAACTCTGTCCTCAACCCCTGTAGTGCGTGTGCACTTGTGCACACACACACACACACAGACACACACACACACACACAGTCCGTGACTGCCTGCATTCTCTCTGAGATGTTCTAGATTTGTTATGTTCTATCCTCAGGTCCTTACGACCCTCTCCCTTCTGTGGGTTGATTTTGAGCCAGGGTGCCAGCTGCCAACTTGTCAGCTTTCAGTTTTTCTGATTCCACTGAATTTGCTAAGTTCAATGATTACATTTTCATTTTGAGAACGCTCTTTTGTTCTTCCTATCTGGTCATTTTTTTTTTAAGATTTTATTTATTAAGAGAGAAAGAGAGAGCACAAGCAATGGGGAGAGAGAGAATCAGGCTGCTAGCCGAGCCCAAAGCCCGACATGGGGCTGGCCCCCAGGACCCTGGGACCATGACCTGAGTCAAAGGCAGACACTTAACCAACTGAGCCACCCGTGTGCCCACTGCCTGGTCATTTTTTTGAAAAGATTTTATTCATTTATTTATTTGTCAGAGACAGAGAGGACACAAGCAGGCAGAGTGGCAGGCAGAGGCAGAGAGAGAAGCAGGCTTCCTGCCGAGCAAGGAGCCTGATGCGGGACTCCATTCCAGGACCCTGGGATCATGACCTGAGTCAAAGGCAGCAGCTTAACTGACTGAGCCACCCAGGCATCCTGCCTGGTCATTTTTGAAGTCTTTTTTTTTTTTTTTTTAAAGATTTTATTTATTTATTTGACAGAGAGATCACAAGTAAGCAGAGAGGCAGGCAGAGAGAGAGGGGGGAAGCAACCTCCCTGCTGAGCAGAGAGCCTGGTGCGGGGCTCCGTCCCAGGTCCCTGAGTTCACGACCTGAGCAGAGGCTTTAACCCACTGAGCCACCCAGGCGCCCCTGGTGTCTTTTTCCTTCATCATATGCTCCATATCCTCTTCCATTTCTTCAAGTATATTAAGAAACCAATTTTATGTTATGTATCTCATATTTCTAAATCATTAGTGTTTTGTGAGTCTGATTCTATAGTTTGTCTGTTGAACTCATACTCAGTGTTGATTGTTTATTGAGCCCATATTCCTTGGAATTTTATCTCTGGAAATTTCTTAAGACCTGAATTTAAAACTCATTCCTTCAGGGAGAAGTTGAGTTTCTTTTGTCAGACTGCTGATTTTATGATCAAACGCACATTACTTTAAGTTTGCAGATTAAGAGGGGATGACGGGTGGGAGATACATGGGTAATGTGGGTTCTAGCCTTAAATCAGCTACAAAGCAGCCCTGTGATTAGGAATAGACAGGAGAGATTTTCTGTTTTGTTTTGTTTTGTTTTGTTTTCCTTCAGCATTGCGGAGAGAGGCAGATCTACTCTCAGTTTTGCTCTGTGGAGCAAGGTTTCTTTCTAGTTCACCTACAAGGATGTTGCCTTTGTGAGTTCTGGGCTTTATGAATCAGTCTTGGATTTCATACACACACACATACCCAACCTGGGCCCTAGGCTTTCTCTTCTGCCTGCCACCAAGCATAGCCCATTCTTTGCATACTAGAAGGACATCTAGTCCACCATGTGACCTGAAGTAGAAACCTCCATGTTCTTACATTTGTTTCAGTAGTACACTTTTGCAATGTTACAGTAGAGAGAACACAGGAAATTATTCAATTCTAATTTCTGCTCCACTTATAATTAGAAGTGTGTACAAGAACTTAGAATAGAAAGTAAGAATAAACAAAATGGGTGAGAAAGTGTTATATAAAAGGAATGGACAGTAGAACCAAAACAAGAGAGTCTTGCAATAGGCATACATCTAGTCATTAAAGCGTGTTTGTGAATAGAAAAATATGTCATGGAGAAATAAGTTAAAAGACATGGATTCCAGCAATGGTGTGACTAGTTTGTCATCGATCAGTCATTTTGCCTCTCATTGCTTCAGTTCCTTATTTGCAAATAAAAACAATAAGGCCTTTTTGACATGAAGGTTCATGATAAGGATTAAACATGGTAAGGTATGTGGATTTATTTTGAAAAGTGTAATGCAATATGCCAACATAAAGTTGTAACAGATACTTTAACAAGGTTGTGTCTTTTAAAATCTGTTCCTATGTATTTTAAAGGGAATAATTTTTTAGTTATTACATAGTTCATTGTTCATTAATTCAATCAAACATTTATTGAGCATTGCCTCTGTTCTAGATATGTTGCTATGCACTGGATTACCTTTCTTCAAAAACACACAATTTATTAGAAAAAACAACACATATACAACTAATCTATTTTAAGTGTCCCTGTAAGTAATAAATTCATCTCTTTAAAACAGTTTTAAAATTCTGATTTACCACTAGATCTAGACTTCCATCAGTCATTCCCAAGCAGTGTTCTGTAATGAGAAATTACTATGTGCATAATTACACACAATAAAACATATACATCGGGTATTGTGATTATGAGACAAAAATAGCCAAACCAAACCTTATTGAGGCTCTAAAATGTCTTAAAAACTATATTTTACATGTCATAAAAACTCATCTTTTCATTTTTACAACCTCTCTTAAGTTTCAAGTTAAAGGAAATGAAAGATACTGTTGTTTTATGTCAATGACCAACGGTAATGAAGCATTCAGTAGCAAAAACTAAATGCTCTGAACATATTAAAAAAAAAAAAAAGGCAATTTACCACTAAATAAGGCATGCTGCTAAGCAACCTACATGGGAACATTTATCTGCCGCCTTTTGGTTTTCCTGGCACACTTAATTATATCTTCTTCATTTTATCAGTAAGTGTGGGGTCACAAGTCTAAGGTAAAGGGGTCACAACTCAAAATCTACATGATTTCTGTTTATTTTCTCACAAAAAAGTAATTTGGGTAACATTTCCTGTAAATGTCTTCTAATTTAACAGTGGAATCTTAAAACCAATTTCAAAGATCAAAGCACAAAAATTATTTAGGTATTGATCTTAGCATAAAATAACGTCAATAATTATAAAAGATGAATTAAAAACCCTTAGAATGTGCACTGTTTTTAACCTATTAAATTCACAATATTACAAACTATTATTTACTTGAACTGCATTATTAGGTATTCATATTCACATATTCAATTAAGAAAAAGTTAGCAAGCCAAGATTACATTCCCTGTAGCATTATTTTAAATTATAATGAGCAATCACATAAAACTCTCTACTATTTCTCTAAAGCAATTATTACTTAGTCTTCGTAGTGTTGATCTAAATCAGTGATCAGTGATGTTTGGACTTTTTATCTTAAATATTTATTTTGTTTATAATACTTTCTTTGATTAAGATAAATTTAATTTGTGAAAAACTCTATTGCACAATTTTAAATAGGAGATAATTTGGCAATACTTATGTTTAAAAATATTTTTTAGCCAGAGGAGTGCCATATAATATAAAAAACTGTTGTTCTGAATTATTTGTTTAATATTACCTTTTGATTTTAAAATGGGATATATGTGGATTTATGAGGAAACAAATCTTAAAAAGACATTAGGTAAGAAATGCAAATGCTTTGTAAATCTTTTTAATTATCTCTTATTTACAACAATAATTCAATAAATCAACTTTTAAAGTGCAGGTGAATGACTGTGTGTCCTCATTTCCCTATTAAGAGGCATGTTCGGTGACAGAAGATTTGGTTCCAAATAGCAGGTTATTTGGAGAATAATTTTGCTATCTGACTATCTTCATATGCCTGTCCCCCCAACCCCCTGCCTCAAACACACACGCACACACGCACACACACACACACACACACACAATGTTCTTATTTTCTGATACCCTCCCTAAAAGTACATTCATTGTTTCAGTCAGAGTATTTTTCAATATATTTTAACTTAGCTGTGTATGTGGGAAATTATAAAAACAGACCCAGGAAATACTGGGGACTAATAAGTTTTTTAATAATTTATTTTAACTGGGCTGTCCTTGCTAAACCACAGTTCTTCATAATTGCAGTCATCTGTGGAGAGATGTAAAAATACAAAAAATGGAAGAGAGATCCCATTAGATGTGGTCTTTGTCTTCTGCAGATCACTTACCACAGATCACGAATGAAGCTGAATAATATTTGAGCAGTATTCTATTTATTCATAAAGCTGAAATCCAAACTGTAAATACAGCAAGCACCACAGAATGGTGTTGATGAGGATTAAATGTGGCTTCTGCAGTAACCGTACACATAGCATTCCACTGGACACTTGGCTTCTCTAAGAAACACTCCCGTGAGTCATTAACATTTTACAGGAACTTGTCTCAGACTCTAAAGGTGTTCCCGTGTATTTCAACTAGTCAGTTTAGTATTAACAACTAGGATTAATCATGACACTAAATGGGCAATCTATGAAATTATTATCTCTGCTTTCAATTTTACTCTAAAAAAGCACTTATTGAGTAAATTAAAAGATTTTTTACTTTTAATTGTCCGGAATTAGCCATGATCATGTGAATAATAATATGCATTTTCTATTCAAGATATAATTGGATAGAAAAAATACTCAGGGGTTATGCTGGATAATTTTAAGTGGGTTTGATATAGTTTATTGTTAATTATTTGAGGTATAATTTATGTTCTCAATTCCTAAATGTATTCACTTGTATAAGGAGAGATATGATATATTGCAGAAACAGAAAGTAAATATTTAGAGATAGACTCATGAAGCATTTTATTTTCCTTACAACGTCTTGTGCCTATAGAGGAAACTAAAGGTAAAGGTAACTATAATCTAGTAACAGGTGTATAACAGGTAAAGGTATGAATATCTAATGATTCTCCATTGAGTCAAATTTAAACACTCATAAAGCATGTATTAGTTTGAGATTTTTATTTGTTCGTAAGAGAACATTACTCCATATAACATTTATTCCTAAGAACGAGCCATTATAGTTAACATAAAATATGTCATTATTCCCTGACAAATAACCCAAATTTTTTAGTAAATTCTTCTGTCTTTTGTGCTTAATGTTTAAATGAAATATACTTTTATTTCACAACTTCTAAGAACTATGGAATATGTTTAAAGTTTTACAAATGTCTTTGTTTTATACTTTAAATGGAATTTTTTTTTAAGTATTTGGAATCACTTTTGGATTTTTTTAAATGAATCTTAAAGTATAAAGTACTTTCTCTGTGTTTTTAAATTAAGTATCCATTTTTTAAACTTTTTCTTTTGAACTCATTTTAGATTTACCCAAAAGCTGTAAGATAGCATTCATTTCTACAGAAGAAAGTCCTCAGCCTAAACAACGTTTGCAAAAAGTTAAACTATGAGTGGTCCCAGGACTTAGCCAGTTGAAGACCTTAGTTAATCCTTGAACTTTGGAGATGTTCATCCACAATAACTACTGTGTAGGGCAACCTACTGTCAACAACAACTGAGAGGCAAAGATAATTTGATTGTGTATGCCATGCAGATCCTCTATAATCCAAGTGAATATGATTTTTGGAAAACATTTCTTTTTTTTAAATTTTATAAACAGTTTACTTTGTTCAGTAATTCTAGATTTTACTTAATTTCACTGTCTTGAGAAATCTATACTTTAAAGATAGATAGGCTTGCTGCTTCTCCAAAAAAAAAAGAAAAAGAAAAAAAAAATTAAAGTGAGTTACTCCCTGACCCCTGCTTCCTGATATATGGGATATTCAAAAGATAGAAGTCCTTTCCCCCTCCATGTCTCTTCATGTTTCTGTGGAGGCCTGGTTTGAAAAATCCTTTCTTTTTGTGGACATCTCAGACAGAGGGCACAGACTCAGGCTGACGCCAGAATTTTGACCACAGCTCGGCAGAGAAGCTGTACATGGCAAATGTAGTTGGACTTACTTGAACAGACAGGGCATGATTGAATGTTTAAACCAGTTACGTATGTAACCTGGGTCTCTCCCATTATAATAAGGTATTATTTGTCTTTTCTTTTTCAAAGACTAGATGAAGATATTTAACAAAGAAATCCTTCTACCAAGTTCTTCAGTAATTGCCAGAGCAGAATAAATGCATAAAATGAGCTTAGGCCATGAAGCATTTTTATGTTTAAATCTAAATTCTCATCTCTAAACATCTCTATTAACACAGCAGATTTGAGTTGCAACCATCCTCCTAATAAAATGTGAAACCTTTAAGATTGTGAAGCATTTGTAAATAATGGATCCTTTAAATATCCCTGAACTTTATTCTGAAACTTATAAGGAGAAATAATAATTGCTTTATATAACCACTGATACCATTTTAGCATTTGATGAAGATGTTAATTTATGGTTGGTTAGCAGTTTATGGCTGTCATTAGTTTTTCAGTTTGGTCCACATTAGAAATCTATTTTTCTTTTTTATTTTAATCTGAGACAATTATATAAAGATATGGTTATGTTTTATCTAAAATGTATCATTCTACTATAGCATTTCAAATTATTCACAGATCATAGTTCTTATATGTGCATATATGAATTTAAAAATACAGCAATAAAATGCTTGAAACAGATCATAAATTTGCTTCATATTTTATTGCATCTCTGAATCAGGTTGAGAAGACAAGGGCAACTATGGTCTTTGGGAAAGAATTAACTCTTTCCCAAGCTGGAAAGGAGAATGATATCACAGTGTGCATAATTAAAGCTAACTCCCCATCAAAGCATCCCGGAGGCTTTCTTGTAAGATAGGCTTGTCTATCTTATTATATATGGTGGGGAGGGGGGTCACTGCAAAATCCTCTTTTCCTTTGCAGTCTAACTTTCCCAGCCCAGTCATTTCTCTTAAAGTTCTTAATCTGTATTTCTATATTGCCAGAATTAGAGAACAGAGGGAAAGGGAAAGAAAGAAAAGTCACACACACACTTGCACATGCACTCAGGGGTACCTGGTAATTTTGTAATAGTCCAGAAATCTCCTGGATCCTGTTAAGACGAGTAATTTAGATAAAGTGGTAGAATTTAACCCAAATTAAACCTCAGGAAAAGCAAAGAGTTTCCCAGCTTTGCTAGGAAGCAAAGAGCTCTTTGAGGTTTAAAACTAGGGCGTTTTTCGCAGAATTCCTAGTTTTAGCAGGGCTGTGGGGTGCTCCTGACAAGCCTGGCATCTGGACGAGAACCCACCTGCCATGGGGGCGCAGGGGACAACTCGATCCTAGTGCTACTTCTAGAAAGAGAGTTTGAGGCAAAGCCTCTGAACTTCGCTTTCTGTGCCAAGAAACTTGGAAGCTGGATGTTTCTGCTCACACAGGAGGGGCTGGGAACCCAGTCCAGGGGAAGCACTGGGAGAACGCAAGCTCTGCGGCTGCGGATACCAAGTCCCTCCCAGGGCGCAGCGCGAGCAGAGCAGCGCGGTGGGCACGTGTATGGTGGACGTTCAGTCTGCAATCTCGGGCTGGCTGGGAAAAGGCTCCCTCCCTTCTCCTGCTCTCCCAGGTCCCCAGTACAAACATTTGCCCTGGCCTTGGGGTGAAATAGACACCTGGTTTTTCAGCACAACCTAGAGAACCTTGGTTCTAGTAATCACATATCCGTGGATCAGGAGAGCCAGAGATCCAACGGGAGGAAAAGGACTCTTAACCTGAGAGTTGTTTTTGCTCTTAAACTTAAGTTACTGTCTCCTGGTTCCCTCCCTCCTCCTCGCCTCCCCTCCTTCCATCTACTGTGCCCAATGTCTGATTTAAAAGGGCAAATTTAAATCAACTGCACCTCATTGGCTTGGCAAATCCAGGGGCATCTGAGTTATAAGTGCCAACGCAGAGCGCGCAGGAGACCGGCTCATTTATTTTGCCCACACAACAAAAAACTGTTAATTGATGTAAAGTTGCTTGGCACGTGGATAATTTAATCTGGCCTGCATTTTAATTAAAAGAAAACTTATTTATGTTTCTGATGTTTACGTCTTGCAATTTAATTTTGTTTAGAGGCACTGTTGTATAGTTGGTACCCCCCCCCCCAACACACACCCCACCACCACCACTTCCCCAACTGAAGCACAGTTTCATTAAAGGTTTTGGTAAGAAGACTCCCCTGACCAGTATTCATTACCTCCTGCCTTCTACGAGCACACTTTCGGGTCTCCACTCACTCTGACGCTCCACCCGGCCGAGCCGCCACAGTGTGCTGCGAGCCGGCAAGTGAACTCTCATCATTATTTTTCAAAGTCTGGGAAGTGTATTATCCTTTTTCCTAGTGGTAATTAGTTACCATAGCATCTAATACGTAAATGTGCCCAGAGCACACCATTAACAGTTAAACGGAGGATTCAATTTAACACATGATTATATCTTTCATAAGTCATTACAATGGAAAAGTCGGTGCTACTCATGCTGGAGCAATCTCGCGGTCCGGGGCCCGTGGAAAGGTTCGGTTCCAGAGTCCAAGACCAAGAGCGCGTGGAGAAGGGTAACCTGTGAGCCTGGGCCCTCCCTGGTGAGCTGTCGGCAGTAGCGATGGGTGGTGAGTGGGATAGAAGGGAGAAGAATTTAAGCTCAACACAGGATCTTGGGGGGATGCCCAGCTGCGGAGAGTGGAGAATGCACCACAGAGTGCGCGCTCACACACACACACACACACACACACACACACACACACAGGATGGGGAGGAGATACCAGGGGTAACTAGCAAGATCTTCAGAAATGATCAGCTGCTGGTCCTGTAGGAGTCCACGAAGAGCTCCGAGGCTTCTGTAGGTGCCTGGTGTCAAACTGGAGAGGGGACCTAAGTAGGAATTAAAATTTGAGAAGACAATTGAAATTAGAGAGAAATTAGAGAAGGAAACCGGTGGAATAAGGCCAAGTGGGACCCAAGTGGGATCCTTGCTCCGCCTCATTTGCCTACTTTCTGTTCCCTAACAGACGGGACGTAGCAGGATGCCTCCCCGCGGGACCGCTCACGAAAAGCGCCCTGAGGTGCGCTGGGTGTGGAGCGGGCTCCGAGGCGGGACAAGGTGCTCTGGCGGTCTGGTATGCCTCTGGCTTACTCGCCAGCCTGTCTGCTCGGGCCACAGGACACTTCCGCAAGACCACACGGCCGCCCCTGCTGCTCAGCCACTGGGGCCCGACGTGCCTGCTCGGGTGTGGAAGTCCATCTGGGGCCCACAAGTGTGGGGGCCAATTTTTCAGAGTGGACCGCAATTCAGGACTCAAATCTCAGAAAGGAGGTGGCGCCAGGGGTTCGCCAGGTGGGGGAAGAGCTGTTTCTCCAACCATCGGCTTCCTTCTCTAAAAGCTGTTGCTGAAGAAACTTTGAAAAGTTTGAGGCCCTGTGGAGGGCCATCTAAGTAAATCGCGGAAACCTCTCCCGTTCCTTTCAGATGTCTTATCTTTATTCCTAAAACCAAACGCTGGCCAACTCCTGGATTGGGAAAGAGAATTGATTTGTCTTAAATGACCAACATGAGAATAAATATTATTAACCCTGCTATTTTTAATAATTGTGCACATTCACCTGACATTCTCAACACGATCTCCTTTCCCTGACCATTCCAAGTCTCTTTCAGGAGTAAGACTGAATTTTAAAAGAGTGAAGGAAGGACGAGCATTTCTTTTCCTCCTGAAGTCCAAGCTTTGTTATTTGCACAATTTCTAATAATAGTTGAACAGTACAGAGGTTACAGAGTATTTCAAGGAGGTCCTCTTAATAAGGAGAGATATTAAGCAGTAAATCTTGCAGCAAGTGTATCCCCTATAATGCTAATATGCAAAAAAGAAAAAAATTTAACTGATGGTGGCTGTGGTTAATTCCTAATCAGAATGATGGACAGCAGGGCCAGAACAATACAAACTAATGGCTGTGTTGCTGATCACTTTACCCCTTGATTAAAGACACCCAATTATGGCGCAGAACAGTGTCGTAATTATGTTTCTTAATCACATCCAGGAGGTTTAATTGCCTTAACGATGTGTTTCATTAAATGAATTTAGGTATTATAGTCGACAGTTTTCATACACAGTTGTTTTCAAATTAACATAATATTAGACATCGTCATGGAAATTGTTTTAATAATCATAATTAGACGCACCCAGGCTTTGTCTGGTAAATGCTGAGAGACGGTCTCTTCCTGCCCGGGGGCTGCCCTAGTCTGTTCCCTCCCTCTGCCCCCACTCCCTGACTGGGAGGGCTCCAGCTTCAAGGCCCTTTGCTGTTATGTTTTCTGAAAAGTTACAGGTTCTGATTAATCTTTTTTGATGGCAAGTGGAGCAGAAAATATCCTCCCTCACCCCCCACTAAGTTTGATGTCATTTAGGGATATCATTATGAGCTGAGGCTATGCAGACAAAAATGCATGTAGCAGACTGCCTACAGAGGAAACACTCTCACTCCAGCACCATCACCATCGCCACCATCTCTAAAACCTCCACCACAGGAAAAATCAAGCCTTCTATATTTGAAGACATTATTAAGGTCCAAATACAAGCCTATTCATTCTTTAATAGAATCAATTCTCAACCCAATCCCCATATAATCCCTGAAAATGTCATTAACAAGCCACACTAGTAAGTTTTGAAAATCTCTATGGGCATTGTTTACACTTATAATTAAGCCTGGCTGATTTTCCTGTTACCAAAAAAGTGGAAAGGCACAATAAAATCCATTCTCAGAGAATCCAAATCCATCTCTTTTCCTTGGCTTTCAGGCAGTTAGAGATATAAATTTTGATTAAAACTCTTCAAAAAACTTTACCCTCTTTGATAGGCCCTGACACGGTTAACAATACCATACAAGTGGGAGAAAGAATTCCAGGGGCAGCATGGCCTTCAAAGTTCATGCCAGCAGATGGGAACTCTGGATCTCCTCTGGGTCTCACCAGTGACCCCATTTATCTCTCTTCCAATGACCAGGCCCAGCCATCGTCCTATTAACAAGTACACAAGTGAACTAGAGCTACTCTTAATTGTGTATCCCTGCCAAAACTTTAGTTCCACCTTCTCTGAAACTCCTTTCTTTTTTGTTACCTTTCAAGCAAAGAGTAACACAGAAGAGAGGTGATTGCTCCTTCCACAAAGCACAGCATAATAAAATGTTTGATCAAAATATTTTAATAAAGATTCTTTCTGACATAGATACACATACAAATGGTCGTACATAGCTGTCATAGTCTGATTGACCTATTTAAGATATATATCATTCTTTACACATCCAAAACCCGCCAGTAGATCCATCATAGCTCCCAACTCGCCATCCAACCTGACAAACTGAATTTGTATTATCTGCAAGGAGTGGAAAATAGCAGGACTCCATTTTTTAAAAAAAGGTTTTCTTGATTTTCATAGGACAGAAAGGCAGGCAAACAGCCATGCAAACTAAAACTGAAAGCTCACTTTGGGTAAATAGCTTCTCGCTCTTCCTTAGTTTTATTTCTTTTTAAATTTTATTTTTTTTAGAAAAATAACAAAGGATTTCACACCATAGGCAAATCAAACCAGTCTTTTAACTTAAATAATTCTCCACAGTTAAAATAACTTATATATGTACATATATATTAAAAGCAATTAAATTAGACCTTTTAAAAATGCACAGCACAGCCTGGAAAAATATTTGCTTAGCATGTTCTTACTTATAGGATCTATTGCTGTGATGTCTTTCCCTTTAGAATGCAAAGGAGTCCCCTTTCAAAAAAAGAGATCAATTCATTCATCAATTAAGAATACACCTTTCCTGTAATTTTTGGACTGAAGCAATTTATTAAAGCTCAATTTAAATACAGGGATGATGCAACTGAAAATATCCAGGTGACCTTTGATAAACCTAAGCAGCTCAGATACATCAATATGTCTCTTCATACTTGTTGGCAAATAAACCTTTTAAACACTTGGCACACAGTATAAGTTAATCTATAAAACAGAATTTTAGAGGCATTAAAAAAATCTGCACATAAGACCCATGACCTTAACACATGATAAATATTGTTGATGTGGAAGGGTCATTGAAGAATAACAAATAAATATCATGAATTGTTAATACATCATTGCAGAGTGAAAAGTAACAAGGTGCACATAAATATATTTAAATGCAATTCTTTCAGCCACAGTCAGTTTTTTATATCACTCTTGCCAAAACTTTTGAGCGTTTTCACAGGATTAAAGTTCAGAGACAATAAAAAATACAAGTCTTTTCATAGCAATGTGTCTCTTTCTGTTTTTTCCCCCCCACTTAAATAAGTCTACATTTCAAGTTTTTCTCCTGGCTCAGAATCAAAATTTATTTTCAAGTGCCCTTTCTGATTTGTCTGAATGAATATTCCGTCCCACAAGCCACCCAACCCGGACTCCTCCTCTGCCCCTCAGCACTAGCCAAATTCACAATTATTAGTAGGATTAGTATTTTCCCATTGAATAAATAATCTCCACGTTTAATAACCAAGCGACTACTTCCCAACTTATTTCTTAAGCTCCCTTGCGGTCTAGGCTGCCACCAAAGTTGCCACTTTTCCGAGAAAAAAAAAAAAGACATCCATACTTCATCCCAACTCCACCTCCCTCCTCCCTCCCTCCCCACCCCAAAGACGGAGATTCTGGGGATGTCAAGGCTAAAAGTCCCGTTTGTCTCTGATACTTCTCCTCAGTTCTCGCCTCTGCTTTGTTTGCTTTGCAAGTGTTTCACAACTACGAGAGGACCAAAATAAAAAGGGTGGGGGGGCAGCTTTTCACTTTCCTCTAGCTTTTGGGTCGGTCTTGTGTTTTCCGGGGGTGGGGGGGGGGGTGTTTAAGGCTTCTCCGTGCACTGTTTGCAGAGGCTGGAGGAGACGCTGTTAAACAGGGCGCACTTCTCCGGACAGGAGGCGGCCGGGGGCAGCCCAGCGCTGAACGGGTAGCCGGCAGCCTGCTCATAGGCGCCAAGCGCCGGGTGCAGGGCAGCGGCCGCCGCCGCCGCCGCGGCGGAGCTGGGCAGCGACGCGGCCGAGATGGCCTGGCCCTGGTTGAGGTAGGCGACAAGACGCCGCATCTCCTCCAGGGCCTGCGCCTGCATGAGGATGTAGTTCTTGGCGAGCAGCAGCGTGGCGATCTTGGAGAGCTTCCGCACCGAGGGGCTGTGCGCGTAGGGGATGACCGCGCGCAGCTCGTCCAGCGCGTCGTTCAGGTCGTGCATCCGCCGGCGCTCCCGGGCGTTGATATTGAGCCGCAGCGCCTTCTGCTCTTTGGATTTCTTGCTGCTGCTGCTGCTGCTGCTGCTGCCGCTGCCGCCGCCGCCGCTGCTGCTGCTACCCCCGCCGCCGCCGCCGCCGGGGCCCCCCGGGGGGGCGCTGGCGCTGGCGCCGCCGTGGAGGTGGGCGTTGGAGCAGCCCTCGGCCGCCTTGGCGCCGCCGCCTCCCGCGCCCGGGGAGGCCCGCGGGTCGCCGACTCCGGCCCGCAGCACCAGCTCGCAGCGGCCGTCGCTGTCGTCGTCGGGGCTCTGCTCGCCGCCGCTGCTCTCGGCCACCGAGCCCCGGCTCGCACTCTCGCCGTATTTGAGGCACAGGGCGGCCCCAGCCGGCAGACTGCTCAGGCTAGGGTCGCCCCCAACGCCGGCAGAGCCCACGAGCAGCCCGGGGACGCCCACCCCGCCGCCGCCGCCGCCACCGCCTCCCGCGCCGCCACCGCCTCCCCCAGGCGGTGGCAGCAGCAGCCCTGCCCCCTCGGGGTCAGCCGGCTCGAAGCAGCCCAGGGGCGATGAGGAGGACGACGCCGGGCGCTCCCGGGGCGGCGGCGCCAGGGACAGGTCCATGCCCGGGGGCGTGGAGCGGAAAGCCGCCTCCAAGCGCTTGGCGGTGGAGGCGCTCAGGCTCTTGTGCAGAAAGAGGTCGTCTTCGCCCGCGGCGGCCGCGCCGAGGTGCAGCCCGCGCTCCATGGTCCGGCGCCGGCGCGCAGCCCCGGCCCGCCGCGCCGGCCGCCGCCGCCTCGGCTGGGGAGTCAGGCGGCGCCGCAGACGCGCCCGAGCCGGGCTCCTGGGCTGGTGCGCGCGTCGGTCCCGGTGCTGCTGGCAGCCCTCTCCCCTTCTTTTTCTTTTTCGCCTTCCCCCGCGCTCTCCGCCTCCTCTTCTTCTTCTTCTTCGTCTCCAGCCGATGGTGCTGGCTGCTGGGGCTCACCATGGGCCGCGGCCCCGCATGGTGGGAGGGTGGGCGCGGAGGGAGTGGAGCCGCCGCCGCTGCCGCCGCCGCTCTGAGCCCAGCCCCGCGCCGCCTCTCCGCACCGTTTATCTTGCTTGGATTCACCTTCAAGAGATTTCCGGACCCATCAACCAGCCGCCGCCACAGACGGGGGAGTCTTTTACATCATTATCTCTGAGTAGGTTATTATGAAGAAGACTCGCCTGTTGGGACAGCGCTTTCTACCCAATCAGGTTAACGTTTTAATTAATAGGATTAAAACGGTAACAAACAATCGCAGGCGCTATCTGGCCGCGAGTCTGAATAGTTTCATTTCCCAGGTCTGAAGACAGGCAGCAGCTAGAGCTTTATAAAAGGCGCCGGCTCCATTATTCTGCGTGCCATCTGTATACACAGCTTAGCGCATATGTTTGCAAGGCGCTGGGTCCTGTTAGTAACCCAACAACTGCCTTTAGCTTGACATGTGTGGCGACTTTCACTCATCAATGAGCACACTAAAAGCCCTACTTAGAGCCGAGGATGTTCTTTGCTCCTTCAGCAAATTGTAGATCGGCGGCAAAGCCTGGGAGTCCCGGGGAAAGCAGACGCCCCCATCCGCCGCACCCCACCCCCACTGCCCTTCCCTCGCCACTGCTGTCTCATCTTGTGCTAAATTACCCTTGCGGGCGAGAATTATACTCCACCCCTGTTCGTAGAATGACTCTGATCCGGATTTGGTGATGGGAGTTTCGGGGGGAAGTAGTGTCCCGCTGGCTTGCCCAAAATTCACCCAGGATTCTCAGGAAGAGAGCAAAGCAGTCGTCCCCCTTGAACACACTGCCTTATTTCCACCCGCACGCCCACTGCCCATTTCCTATCCGGATTGGGGAGGGAAAAAAAAGGAAAATGGAGACCAACTTGATTATGCAGCCCATTAGATTAAAAAAAAAAAAAAAAAAGGAAGGGGTGCGTTTGCAGCGGTCTCCAAATAACTGCGACAGTGATGGTGATTATAAAGCATACGATTTCCTAAACGGGAGGAAGCTGATTTCTCAAACTTTCCTCAAGATTAAAATCCAGTTGTTTCAGAACAGCCAACTCCACCAGGAGTCAAACCCTCTCACACACCAAGGGGGGTATTTGTGCGTATTTATTTACCCGGAAACATAACCGACAGCTTGGAAGCCATTCAGGGACCTCTGGATCTGCCTCGGTTGTTCTTGGAGGGCTAGGAAGGGGAGAGCTGTGAAAACCAGTGCTCCTTTCCGGATGAGAAATGGTACACGCGGTCCTCTCACTCCTGAGTTTTATCTGGGAGCACATGGTATTTAGCGGCTGGTTTTCATCCTTATGACATAAGTAAAAACAATATTTCCCAACACCTCCAATAAATCTTTCTTATGTGGCAGAATTACTGAAGCCTATGAAATTTTTGGTTTCTCTGGTTTCATTAAAAACCTTTTAATTGTGGCTTTCAGAGTTGGCCCCAGGTGTTGGACTCTTTTCATTACATTTTGCTCTAATGTGATGAAATTCTAATTCTCTCCTTACCATATGGTTAAATTTCCCCACTGAGAATTAGTTGAAAAAGGAGAAATAATCTATTAATCTCTGTAATAGATTCACAAATGAGGTTCGCCACAGAACCTGTTTTTGAATGGTAATATCAGAACAGTTGGTCGCCTTATTTCATAAAGGAGGGGTGAGGACGACACAGGGGCGTCTGCATTTTCACCTGGAAAGAATGAAAAGGGACCCAGCGGTATCTTTCCAGAATAATTGCTTGAGATTCAGTCTCCTGGGGACAGAAATACTACGCAGTCGTGGGTTACTTTCGCGCCTTCAGATTTACTGGAATCCAAAGATTGAGATAAAGCTAGCGGGCTGCGGGAAGCTATCCAGCCCAGGACCCAGGCCGGTGGTTCTGGAAGGCTTGAGCCGGCCCACGTGTCTCACTGGGGACTTAAAAGCACGTTTACGTGCAGGGCGGCCTCTCGCTTGCCACTTCCCTCCCACCCTCCCTCCCCTGGCTCTCGCAGCTGTTAACCTCTCCCTTTAGGAAGCTAAAGACGCGCTCCTGTTATTGTTTTTCAATTAGCAGCTTTGTTTTCACTGGGATCATAAACAAAGGTTCACTATAAACATAGGTGAGTCCCGCGTGCCTGACAATAACTTACCAAAGTCCCCTAGCCACTTCCCGAAGGGCTGAGGCTGGCGCCGTCATGGCTCTGGCCGGACAGGAGACACGTCCCCAGATGTCTGACACGGTTTTCCCAGCCACCCTGCCTATCTGAGCGGACCAGACTTTCCGTGCGATGCCAGCATTCCTGATGGTCCCTCAGTGGGCACTAGATGGGCGAAGGATCCAGCACGCCCGGGTCCGGTAGGAGCTCGGGCTTAGCTACCGGCTGCCAAAATGGGCCGTGCTTCGCAGGGCTGTAATGGCCAAGCTGGAGCCCCACTGAAGGGGCTCTGCCCTGGCTAGACCTCGGCCCCTCGCGGGTCCCTGGTCCTTCGGCGCTACCACATAACTCAGCGCCGGAGAGCACCTCCACTCCTGTCTTCCACCTCCCTGCTCTCCTTGGCCATCCAAACTTCTAGAACAAACTTTTCCGCAACTATAGTTCACTCGGTTGAAGCCCCAAACCTCTCTCTTTGGTAGTTGAAGAAAATCCCCCCCCTCCGTCTCCCCGGAGGAGGTGGCTGCTTAGTAGTCACGGGAAACTTAGCTTTGGGAAACTGCTGGAGAATTTATAGAAGCTCTAAATGTGGGCCTTGTAACAACCATTGGGGAATGGTCTTTGAGGTTTATGCACTCGTAAACTTTTGCTGATTGCTTCTGGGAAGTTGTCAGGCACTTAACACTGCATTTATCTTATAAGGCAATGAAAACACATCTGCCTGGTGTCTCGTTACCTGGTTTAATCGTCGCCACCCTAAGTCACCGCCTAGGCTCCCTCCCCTCACTTGAGTGGGATCCTGCCGCCTGGTTTCTACCTGCAAAAGGACTGGCCTCAGCTGCTCACTTGGTGCTCTCTGGTCAGAGGAGCTCTGGATAACTATGCTTGAACTTTATTCCGCCAAGAGGCTGGGAAAGGGCTCCGGAAGCAACTAGTAAATTGGAAAGGTAGCAGTGAACAAACCAAAATAAACACCTTCTGGCTGCTCAGAAGGAAAGGGTAGGAAATTGGCGGGCAGTGAAAACTCATGACCCACAGATGACCCCTTGAGAATGATGCATTGAAAACTAAATACTGGGACTCTGTGCAGTTTCAGAGAGGATCACTGTGAATTACCAAAGCAATTGGGGGACAGGAGACAGGGGGACACTTGCAGCAGAGTGGAGGCGGCTCAGGCCACTCTGCACACGGGAAAGGCTGGTGGGCGTCCATCACCAACACCCAATAGGGCTCCCTTGTGCTGCCCAGGTTGGCGTTGTGAGGCTCATTGTCCACAACACATCCGGACAAGGAACATTCTCTGCAGAGTGTTGGATACCAAATTTCCAAACGCCAGAGCATGTTGTGCAAAAAACAGTTTTGTTACAGCAGGAGGGAACATACCTATAGCTTTAAAAGCATTCTAGAATATTCAGCAACCATCACCGCAGTGAAATTTAGAGCATTGAACTTCAGACCAAACTAATTTTTTTAGGTCATAATTAAAAGTCTTGGTGATCATCTTTATTAGTATTTGCCTGAGATTTGAAATAGGACCCTAAATAAAGAACAGAACACAATCTAATCTACTTTAAAGAGCAAACCCAGGAGTTTTTGTTATTTCTATAGCCCTAATAAACAGTTTACTTATTGAGATTTAAAAAGTTAGGAGAACCCCCGAATACTGGGATTTGGGTATCTGTGTGTGTTTCCTAAAGGGGAAAATTGTCCTATTTGTGTGAGAGAACATTCTAAAAAGTAAAAGCAAAGTTTGGCAAGAGTGACATGAACTTTCGCTTGGGAGCTGCTCTGGAAAAGCAAATTTCCTGGAGAGTGAAGGGAACCCGGGAGTCCTGCCTGGAAGGTCGCATGTGACGGGAACCGCAGGGAACCCAGCGCGGCTCCTTCCAGGGAGGCCGCCGGGGAAGTGCTGTCTCCGAGCCCTCGGGGACAGTGGCCGACGCGCGGAAGCGGGGCGTGCCCCCAGCGTCAATCGGAGGCACGCTGACCTTGAAGATTCATTTGCCTACCCCTGCCCTTCGCCCGCGCAGTGCTGTCCGGTGGCACCTGGGTCGGCTTGAAGCCTGCACAGCTGAGGTTGATCGTCCAGCACCTTGCGGCGTTTGGGAAAACGGGATCCAATCCGTGGCTGAAAGATGCAAGCCCATCAAGTTCCCCGAGTCAAGCCTTCCGGTGTCGTTTTGTCATCAGTATCTTCTCCCCTTCTTCGCCAGGTCCTACACAGCTCACCTGCAGAGCCACGCTGTGGATCCATGAGTGTCTTGGGGATTGGCGGGGCTAATGAAGGGGGCAGCGGGGGTGCTGGGACCATGGGCGCTGGAACATTCCTGGCAGCGCGCCAAAGGCCCCGGCATTGCAATTGTCCCGAATGCGCTTCGTGGAAAAGTTGAAACCTGTTGATCTAAGTTCTTTCGGGAAGATTTTCCTTTTCTTTACTCTAAAGAAAAGAGGTTGACCCTCAAGACTGTTGGAACCCCAGAGAACCCGGAGAAACAGTTTTTTTTCAGTATGACTGTGCACCCCACAGGGGCGCGCAGGTAGCTTCCCTACCCCCGCCACCGAGGGCTCATTTGGCTCCCGCGGGACCTTTCCGATTGTGGGGACTCTTAAAGGGAGGGGCGCGGGAAGGCACGCGTAAAAGCTTGGCGCTTGCCTGTCACTGCAGAGACCCCAGAGAACGAGGGGTTATACAGATGGAGATAGAGGAAGGCTAGAGAAGAGTTTCTGCAGAGTTCACTCCCCTCTTGGTTAGCTGGGGCACACTCCTGCATTCAGCGGCATTCCCTAAGGGCTGATTTACTTATTCGTGTTACACGTGTTTCCTCCCTGGAACCATACCTTCATCGGACGTTGGAAAACATTTTTAAAAGAAAAATTGTTTGCACAAAAAAAGATGGACAATTTTAGGGCTTGCCTTGTGTCACCAATTAAGAAACACCGCAGAGGTTTTAGTTTGACTTTGGGATTTTAGCGCGGCGATTTAAAACCCACAGCGCCATCTCCTGGCAATAAGGAGAATACCGCGGTGGATGACAACAATACTTAAATGCTGAATATGAAATATTCAAGGATGAGACAATTTTACGTCTCCAAAATTATTTCAGTGATAAATTGATTACGATTACAAAACGTGAGCTGGAAATTTATGATCATTAAAAGTTGTCAGACACTATCCTGGAAGCTAGTTATTTGTAAATAGAAGTTTGTATGTTATATTTACATACACATAGTTTTTACAGAGGCCGATATGGTTGTTATTCTAAGGACTTATGATAAAACATAATTCCTTAATTTGTCATAAGTACATAATTTGAAAGAAGAAAATAACCACAGCTTAATTTCTAAATCAGGATTCTAATTAGTCATTTTATGCCAAAGATACTGTAACTTTATAAATACCTCAGGGCTCTCAGGAATTAATTGACTAGTGAAACCCAAGTGCTGAATACTATTGAGATACTTTAATCGCCAAAAGATTTCTTTTTCAAGTGTGGGTGTTTTCAGTAAAAACAGTTCTCTTCACTTGCTTTTTGTGGATACTATTTATCATATATAGCAGAAAGGAGGCAAATGGGAGATGATGATGTGTTGAGATATTACTGCTGCTAATAACTCATCGAATTTTACCAATCAACATTAGTAAATAATCTTCCCCACTTTTCTCAGTTAGGCTTCTGGTTTCTCTGTTTAATAGTCTTCTCATGGCACAGTCTTTCAGAATGTCTTATTTAGGCTTTCTGAACTTGAAATTATCATCTGAAGCCAAATCATTTCCCTCAAATCTAATGCACAAAACAGAATTATGGATACTTAACACTTTGATGAATTAAAATGTTTCTGAAGTGTATTTTCACAAGCTTTGATCCTTTTTATAAATACAATTAAAATCCACTACAACTTTGAAATGATATCCTAATTAAAAACATTTCTCATCTACAATTATATACACAGGCCAGCTGCTTGTAATACAAATAAAAGTAGATATGCTTTCGATAGTGTACAAAATATTATGAATATCCTTCAAAAATATTGTAGATCAAACAGACAAATGTAAACCTTACTTCAGTTAAAAGATTAATTTTATTTGATTCATTACAGTGAAAATCTATTAAGCCAAATATTTGGACTCATTTACTCTGTCAATGTAAAAGTTCCTGTTTGAAAGAAATTTGATTATGTATAGGAGGAACTAGATAAACAGATGGCTAGCTAGAGAGCTTTTCACAGTTAAATTTTGAAATTTAACATGGATAAGTTTGACACCTTCTCAAACATTTTTGATGAGGTCATTTGATCTCCTCTAGCAATGCAGTATTGTGGCACATAATCAATTTAACTTATGTTTAAGAAACATTAACTGGGCTTCTCTAGTAATATATTTGGCTGAAAACTGTACTGATTGAGTTGTCCACTTGGAAATACACACACACACACACACACACACACACATTTGTGCTGTATTTACACAATGGTAAGCAAGTATTATAAAAAAGGAAACCAACAGCTGCAAGGCATCATGACAAAAGTGTCTTAACATAAAAATAACATTCTTCTGATGAAATGTTTCATTCGGACTACCTGAAGGGGGCCGTCATTTGCAAATGACCATGTTGGCAGACTAACCGGATTGTATATCTATGGTGGAGCAGTGCCCATGTGGAGAATGGATATTACTATGCAGGGGGCATGGGGACATTCAAGTTAACCCCAAAAGTGATTTAAGGGCCTCCTGGTCTTAGGTACTTGCGAAAAAAAAGTCTCCCATTGCCATTATGGAGGAGAAGTCGAAATCTTCCCAGAAATACTGTTTTGTAATCCAGGTACTTAAACATTCTTACTCCCTTGAGTCCTTTCCCATATTCCCATTGTTTTTGAGAACAAGGATCATGGGAGGAAAAAAGGAAGAAATAAGAAAGAAGGAAGGAACAAAGGAAGGAACAAGGTGTGCGGATTTCAGGCCAAAGAACACATTGAGTATATTCAGTGTTTGTGGAAAGTCCTTGTCTCATAAAGATAGAGTCTGCTTTTTTTTTGAAAAGAAGTTTGTGGATTATGATTTTTACCTATGTCCAAACCTGATTGCACTTCTCTGTGAATTGCTTTAAAAGGCATGAGAAAGTGTAGTAGAAATAGCAGATCCTCTGTCGAGTAACTCTGTAATCCTTGGCAATTTTCTTGATCCTACTTAGCTTCAGGAGGACTATGGATCCGGTAATCATGCCTATCCTGAGTGTCTCAGGGTATTAATCAAATGGACTATGGGGAAGCGTTTTGTAAACATTAAAATGTTATGTGAATTTAATGTTAACACTTTATTATGCTTCTCTGACTGTTCCATTAAACCAGTTCAGTCACCTTTAATTATCAGTATTGGTTTGTGTTTTGTTTACTTTTTCTATCATAACGCTCAGACGCTGGCAGATTTCATGGCTTCTGCCATGTTGGAGTCTCATGGGAGTCGGAGCCGTAGCTGTTGGGACACTATATTCCCACTGCTTCAGTGCCTATATCCCCATTCCCTCTCCCTTCTCCTGAATATCCCCAACTGGCCTGCTTATGGAGGGTTTGCTCTCTTTCTGCTATCTTGGACTGACTGAATTTGTCTCTAGTCAGTTACAAAGTGGTCACCATAGTGTGATTTGACTGAAGTAACTGGTATATGGATAGAAAAATGGCTGTAGATTTGGCTCCAAGTCAATTCTTACTCGGATATCCCACTGCGTTTCTATCCTTCACAACAGTCTTCTATAATAAGGCTTTCAAATGTGCGGAGCACACTTTTCAGTTTAGTGATATTTGTTAAATTAATGATTATATCATCTTCCTTCCTTCCTTCTAGATCATTAATATAAAAGCTTTGTGAATCCAGATCTATCATTGATCTTGGTGTGGCATTTGTTTCTTCCTCCCTATGGCTGGAGACATCAATGCTATTATTATTTCTGTTGTTTATGGTCCATCAGGCAGTTTTCAATTCAGTTGACAGTGTTCATCTCAAAGCCAATTTGAATTAATTTTTTATGAAAGATTTATGGAGACAATGTATGTCAGAGATCTAAATTTATTATGCACCTTGCCTTCCCTTAGCCACTAATTTAGTTATTTTTATCAAGAAAGAAAATCAGGTTTGTCTGAATTATTTTTTCTTTTTAAACCTCTGCTTTTTATTGTCCCTTGTTTTAATGTTCTGTAAGTATTTGAAGAGAATTTCTACCCAAAATTTTTATTATTTTATTAGAATTGGAATTAAATCAATTCCTTGTGGATTGAGAAATACATTTAAAGAAACAGAGTGGTAACATACTATACTTAAAGAGATAGATGGTTTTTATAGACTTAGGGTAGAAAGGCTTTCCTAGGCAAGGCAAAAACCCAAGGACTCGCACAGGGAAAAGTTGACAGATTTAACTACACATGAAAAAATTAAATTCCTGTTCTGTAAGGAATGAGACCATAAACAAGTTGAAAGACAAGTGGCAGACTGTGAGGTGAAAATAAACACATCCAATATACAAAGAGTTTCTACAAAACAACAAGAAGCTACCTAATTTAAAAAAAAGGAAGATAATTTAATCTGGCAATTAGAAGAAATATAAATGTCCAAAGCATGATATAAAAAATGTTCAGGACCATTAAAACAATTTTTAAAATAGGCCAAAATTATTAAAAATTAATAATATGCAGAGTTGTGAAGCGAAACAGTTGTAGTCAAAATAGGTATAGTCTTTCAGGGAAGGTGATTTGGAATCTGACACAGAAATAATGTACTGAACACTATTACATATATGTATAAAGATTTTCTGAAAGGGCAGAAAATATGAAACAATCTAAATGTTCTTCAGTAAGCAAATAATTACATAAATGATAATGCCTCCATTCTATAAAATGGTATGCTGATATACAAAGTAAATGAATTGACCTGGAAAGACATTTCTGATCCATAATTAAGTTCAAAAAGAAAGATGTAGAATATAGTATGGGTATTTTTGGAATCACAAAGGGTATGTGGGTAGATACATGCAGGAAAAAAATCTGTAAGAAGTTTATTGATAGTTAACCCTGGTTCCCTTGAATTGGACAGCTGAAGCATAGGGGAAACTTGAACTGGAGAGCCAAGGGTGGTTTCCTATGAGTTATTTTAATTACCTGGATAAAATTATGCAAGTAGATATTTGCATAATTTTTAAAAAAATTTTTTTAAGTTTTATTTATTTATTTATTTGACAGACAGAGATCACAAGTAGGCAGAGAGGCAGGCAGAGAGAGAGGAGGAAGCGGGCTCCCCGCTGAGCAGAGAGCCCAATGTGGGACTCGATCCCAGGACCCTGGGATCATGACCTGAGCCGAAGGCAGAGGCTTTAACCCACTGAGCCACCCAGGTGACCCGATATTTGCATAATTTCTAATAGCAATTATATATTTGCTATTATGTATATAGCTTTTCTTAACAATTAAAAAATCTTAAGAACAAAAGATTCAATAAAGTGCTAATACTTTCTCTAGGTTCTTTGCATCATCATTTATTCTCTTTTCCTTTTAAAAGTATTAACAGTAGTTTTCCTAATTTTAACCACTTGCTCTCCATATTTGTGTCCCTCAAATTTCACTACCTGAAACCATTTTCTCTCATGTCATTTGGATCAAAAATGCATTTTTAAAATAATAATGACATTTATGAACAATATATATTCTCACTTCCCCAAAGTTGCTGGCCCTTCTTCCCCAGCAACTAAATTTTTGGAAAAAACAACAACAACAACAACAACCAAGACATTAAAAATACATACTGCAACCTCAGTGACTTTACTGCATTTCAGTAAAGAATAAGGCAGTTTTACTTTGTAAATTGAGCCATTTTATGATTTTAGCATAATCACAGAACCGGTTTTTAAATTCCAGAAGAAATACAGATTTTCCTGGAACAAGAATTGTGACTTTCAGCTCTAAGTGATTCTGGGGTAGGGCTTTACCCTTTTGGCCTCTTTCCATGCGTTTGTATTATCATTTGCCCATGCTGTCTACTGGTTCAAGAGTGAAAGAACAATGGCTCTTGCCTTCGAGGTACTCAAATTCCCCCTCTCATCTTTCAGGGAGTGCTATTTTCCAGTTCCACTCAGATGTCTGATTGTCAGCTTTATGTCTCAGAAAGTATTCCTCGCAATTCAAGTACAGTAAAGTATCTAGCTCCCGCTAGCCTCTGTGTACTATATAACTTTTATAGTCATTATAAAAAATAATTTATTGAAAAAACTTAAACCTTATCCAACTCAGGTGACTTTTGATTTAAATGTCTGTGAGCCTGGCTATGGTAATCAGTGATGGCAGGTTTGTTTTTTTTTTTCCTCCTGAATTAAGTTTGCGTTTATATCACAAAGTTAGAAGGTATGAAAATAAAGACATCTCAAAGATAACTAGTTAGAAGAAATGGAGAGTCCACAGTCCCCATTTTACCATTACTTGCTTTGGAATCACATTTAATACAAGGCCTGGAGAAACTTCCTTTTCTTTGTGTCGTATTTTTTCTCTTCTATATATTTTTACTTTATTTGAGCTGCTGCATAGTAAAGTCTAAAATACAGCAAGCCTCACTCCCTGTGACTGTTTATGGGAAATATTTTGTTAGATGAAATGATGAGGAGCCATGCGAGCCATTAACAGTAATATTAGACATTCAGAATAATAATTAATTATGAAAAGATTTTTAGGAGGTTATTTAAAGGCAATGGTATGGGCAACAAATCTCTATGAATGCTTAACTGCTTACCCTCTAAAGACATAAACTCTCCATATATTGTGATCTGAATTTGAAGGTGCTGTGCTGACAGCAGTATTTCCTACACACACGGATAGAGCTGACAAGATCAATGTGTCCTCTGAACCCCTTACACGCTCTGGCTAGGGATTGTGTCCATTCCTTCTAATGTGTGTTTCACTACCTGTGGGTTGCTGTGTTACTTAGTCTTTAAACATTAAAATGAAATCACTCCTTACTCAAATGCAAATGCAAATAGCACCAAGCTATTTTTATATTTGCCAACTGAGCTCTTCTGACTCGGACTGTGGTCAAAGCAATTAAGTCATCTTTCATCTGTGGGTAGTTTGATGTGCCAAGACCCAGAAATATCATTTGTGTTGATCATGCTACCATTTAAAAGAAAGTAATTTGCATACTACTTAAGGTCAGAGCGCCTCTTCACTGTGTGTGTGTGTGTGTGTGTGTGTGTTTGGTACTCTCAAATTCCTTATATTTTCTAGTTACTCAACCTGTTGTTACAGCTTTTCTTTTCTTTCTTTTTTTTTTTTTTTTAAATGCATGGGACTATTTGTTAATTTAAAAAAGATATTATGATTCAGAAAGAGCATGTCAAAAACAATCTCAGGCTACAGTTAAGGGAGTATATAATGAATACAGGCATCTTTGGTAGAATCTGATGCTGGGTAAGGTAAGAAGACATACTTGTTATCTACAGAAGCTTTAAAATCAGTCTCCGGTCTACTTCCAATTGCACTGAAGGATAACGAAAGACAAGAGAACAAAACTTTTCGGAGAGATGGAAACCTGAAACCTGCAAACTTACTTCCTAGAATCTTAAACAAATGTTTAGGGGAAAAAAAAAAAAAAAGAGCTGCTCACATGAAAAGCAAATTCAGAAGAGGAAATGTATCAGAGAGGCTTACAGATGACAATGTATCCAAGAAAGCATTGATTCTTAGTGAGTGTAACTCATAATAGAGGTGAGAGTTTTGAACCATGGGTTGGTTCCAGAGGTAAGAGAAAAAGCTGAGAGCTTCAGCAAGAATTTCTTCAGCCGGGTGCCCCTATTGTTAAACGTCTGCCTTTGGCTCTGGTCGTGATCCCAGAATCCTGGGATAGAGCCCCATATTGGGCTGCCTGCTCAGTGGGAAGCCTGCTTTCCCCTCTCCCACTCTTCCTGCTTGTGTTCCCTCTCTCTCTGTGTCTCTCTCTGTCAAATAAATAAATACAATCTTAAAAGAAAAGAAAAGAAAAGAATTTCTTCAGCCTCGTTTTGAAAAGTAACAGTCCTGCAGGAAGAAACTATGCTTCAAAGCTCATTAGCAGGATAAAACGTGATCTTCATCTTGAGAAAGGTACGTAGCTAGTTTTTAAAACCCACCTGAAGGAGCAGAATCAGGAAAGCTCCTGCCTCTACAAAACATGTCAGAGTAATTCTGTAACCTAAATTAAGGTAAGTGGTGACAAAACCTATTTAAACATTCCAGCAATGCATCTATCTGTATCACCCTGATTCAGTTTGTGCAGTACAATTCAACTGGATACAGCCATCATGTATAGAGCTTTCTCTAAATCCTGATTCTGAGAGTTCTGCTCTTGAAAATAGACATCTAGGCACACCCGGGTGGCTCAGTCGTTTAAGTGTCTGCCTTCTGCTCAGGTCGTGCTCCTGGGGTCCTGGGATCATCGGGCTCCTTGTTCAGCAGGGAGCCTGCTTCTCCCTCTGCCTGTGCTCTTGCTCTCGCTGTCTGTGACAAATAAACAAAATCTTTTAAAAAAATGAAAATAGATATATGATTAATATTTTATTTGTTAATGTAGTTGTATTTTAATAATAACCACAAAAATTTCAAATGAGACATGTGTTAACTGTCTGGAAACTTAAGATGCCCTAGAGGAGAGGTTTGGTGGATTCAGATGAAGCTGTTTTAGGTCAATGCTACCCTAGATGGTGCCACTGCCACCTAGTGGCATGAATTTAGAGACACGGTAGATGTAGTACAAAGATTATCTTGTTAGTTAATTGGATATAATTTCAGTAGCTGCAACCATTATACTAGACATCATAAAAAGAAATTTTCTATTAGTGATTGAAAATATCAAATTGTAGCTTTTCCTTTACCTCAAGGAAAGACACCCCCCCCCTTTTATCACAGTCTTCCCGTCTTAAGTCTATATACACTCCATTGTCCTTATAATTGCATATACATAGTTTACTTTGGGAAGGAGATAGAAAATAATCACAGCCTGTAAGGCTTGTGAATTTATTTGGAGGTTACAAAGGCACTTATTGCAAAATGGGCCATTAGATAGACAAACAGATACTTCTTAAACTCTCATTTTATAATATAAAAATGGATTTTATGGATTTTTACATTTGCTCAAGTGCCTAACATAATTTCAACACTTCACATCCTTGTAATTATTTAAGGTTTTTAAAAGTGGCTGGTGAATGCCTTCATATATCTTAGCTCTCTCTCTTTCACTGATTCTTATCTTTATTTGTTTTTAACACATCTGTAAAGACGTATTTGATTTTTTATATCATCATATTCAGTCTTCATCTTATTTTTATTGTGATTTTACTTTAATTTGTGACCTTGAATAATTGCACACTTTATCTTACATCTTAAAGAGAAGAAAAAATACTTGCAGTCATATTCTATAGCTTTTCCATACAGGAATGAAGATTGCTACATTACTTGCTCCTTCACTTTCCACAGCCCTGGCTAAGGCTAAAATAAGTCAGGAACAGCCATCTTCAGAAACACATTCGAACATGATGGTCACAGGGAAAAAAAGAAAACAAGGTGCATGGTTGCCACAGTAAACATTTTCTTGACTTTCTAGTATGAGCATTAGGAAGTTCTGGGACATGGCGTTTTCTTTTAATTGAATTGTATAACCATTAACAAGTATTTCCCCCTGACTCTCAGTTTCTTAATCTATATAATGAGTATAGTGTTTTCCTATATGGCAGGTATCAGGGGGAAGATTGTGTGGGCTTCAGATTTCTTCATAGCAATACTCAATGCCCAAAAACAATGAAGTAAAAGAAAGCTAATTCCAGGGCAAGCATGATCCAAGAATTGTACATGCATCAAGCTGTCCATTAAGTCTGAAGGCAAAGAGCTAGTTACTCCCTAACAGGAATAAACTCAACATTACTGAGTCTGTCCGGGAAACACCACTGATACAGACATTCAGCCAGCTATGCAATTAATTCAAACAAAGAACTCAGAAATTCAGAGGACTTGGTAAAAGGAATGGAGTATGCGTTTTATTCCAATTAAAACTAAGATAAAACATCTATGGGGATCACTAGAATTGGGACAGGAAGTAAAACTTGATAGCCCAAAGAAAATATTTGATCAACAAAAAATGAAATGAAAGATAGGACAAAGCGTTAGTGTGGCAATATCTTCATCTTCCAACATCAGTCAATACTATTTGGTTTTATGGTTTTAGAATAGCCATATTAATTCCAACCACTCAATTTTTTTCTGTGACTTTGATAAATTTTAGTGGTAAGAATTAAAGTTAGAATGTTTTACATTTCCCTTCCGTGTTGCTGTTGAGGGTAAATAAAGCTGAATAATTTTGGAATATGCAGAAAACAATTCCTATTTTGTAGCCATTTATGTATCTGTCTATTTATTTGTTATCACCATTTATGTATATGGAGATGTCCAGGCATATGCTCACTTATGTTTAATAAGAACAAGTTTAAGCTAGTTGGATTTAAAGTCATTACTTCTTTGTTTTTTGGCTTGAATCTCATTTAAAAAATACATCGTTTAGAAGAGTAGGTTTTAAAAAGCAGAATACAATTAGTTTTAATAAAATAGAATAAAATAAATTCTTTTAAAAGACTTTATTTGGGGCGCCTGGGTGGCTCAGTGGGTTAAAGCCTCTGCTTTCGGCTCAGGTCATGATCCCAGGATCCTGGGATCGAGCCCCGCATCGGGCTCTCTGCTCAGCAGGGAGCCTGCTTCTCCCTCTCTCTCTGCCTGCCTCTCTGCCTACTTGTTATCCCTGCCTGTCAAATAAATAAATAAGAATCAAAAAAAAAAAAGACTTTATTTATTTGACAGAGAGAGAGACAGTGAGAGAGGGAACACAAGCAGGGGGAGTGGGAGAGGGAGAAGCAGGCTTCCTGCTGAGCAGGGAGCCCTATTGACTGTGGGGTTTGATCCCAGGACCCTGGGATCATGACCCAAGTCAAAAGCAGTTGCTTAACATCAGATACTTAACGACTGAGCCACTCAGGTGCCCCAAGAATAAAATAGTTTTAACTTAAGCTCCTAGCATTACCTTTTCCTATGATTTTTGTTTTGGGGCTTTGTTGGTCATAGACATGGAATGAAGCATTTAAATGTTCTGTTCATTTGGGTGACTGAAATAACTGGTACTATTTGACATGCTGAGCGAGTAACACAAAGATAGTATTCAAATTAAATATTATACCAGATGTACCCACGCTCCATACGGGTAGTTTGCAAATGTTGCTTATTGTGCGTTATGCATATCATGATTTCCTTTGATACCTAAAACTGTGAACTTTTGTTAGAATATGCATTATTTTGCTTCTAAACTCTTAACTCTATGTTGTTAAAATTGTATATGTTAAAATGTGGTCTGTAAAAGAAAGGTTCGTTGGGCTTCTCAAACGGAGTCAGGAAAAGGGTTAAAATCAACTTCAGCAAAAGTTATTATTTGTAGTGTGAACATGGAAATGTATTTTAAAATTCAATATAAGTTTTGAGAAAAACAAAGCATTTGGGAAATATTGGGTAGTGATTAATTGACAATATGATGTTTAAACTTTTTGAGTGCACCCACTTAAAAATATCAGGGTATGGCACAGAGCAGGAATGTGCTATCCTTGGCAACTGACAGTGACATGGTTTCCACCATCATCAGCATGTGTAAATCACTCAAATAACTCTTGCAATTATGTATGCTGTTCTAGGCAATCTGAACCATCGATTGCTTTTCCATCGTGGTTATTTCTTGATTATGTTATTCTAAGTTTTCTTTTAAAATTATGTTTTTTCTTTCATTTGTCTTCCTTTATAATATTTTCATCTCATCCTGCTGGGAATATTGAAATAGCCATAAGGAAATTAAACAGTCCAACAATAATTGTTGGACACCTTCAATATACTTAAACATTGTGCAATGCCGAAGTGATACAAGGGTTTAAAAAAAAAAAAAAAGACATAGCCCTTGTTCTCAGAAAGTTGACAATATAGGAGGTCAGATGTGGAAATAATATACTGATTTTGGTTTATTTGTTACCGAGGTGAATATTCCTTCTTTCCCCAAAGCAATAACAGTTTTCAAGTATAATGAGAAGATGAGTTTTTAAGTCACACAGACGTGAGCTTGAACTCTAGCTCTGTTACTTAGTAACTGTGAATTGAACTCCCATTTACTCAAGTTAAAATAAAAAAAGGAAACGATACCGCATGCAGTTATGATGTGGAATAAATGAGAAAATATTTGTAAAACCAGCCCACTCTGTGGCACATTGTGCTCCCTTGATAATAATTACTTTTCTTCATCACTTAACTCACATTGCAAGACAACTCTTGACTGTATTCCCAATATCTGTGAGGAAGCGATCTTTTCCTTTTATGTTTTGTTTCACTATATTTCACACCTGCATCCTTATATGTGACTCTATCTCTATCTCTATATCCTTGCCATTTTCCACTTTACTTGGTTTTTTATGTTTTCATTCTTATTTGATTGTACATTGTCTTGACATTATTCCCGTTTTTGAATTTTCTTTTGTTACTGATCAAAACATTATTGCCCGTATCTCTCAATTCTTTGGAATCCCCATAGTGAGAGCAGGCAGGACTTCCTCTAATGGAGTCCAAACTAGTTCTCCTCACCCCAAGACAGACCAGTAAGTCTCGAGACAAGATGTTGGGGTAAGGAAAGTGACTTTATTCAGAAAGCCATCAAACCAAGAAGATGTGGGACTATTGTCCTAAAGAACCATCTCCATCCAACCTGAAATTTGTGTTTGTATGTTAGGAAGAGGGGAAAGCCTGAAGAAGTTGGTCAGGAGGTGACTGACGTCTGTAGCCATTCAGGTGCCGGCAAGGATCAGGGAAAGGTTGTGATATTTTTCTGTCCTTGGTCTATTGATCTTTGCCTACTGGTTCCCGGAATGATGCTCCTATAAATCTTAGACATGGAAAATGTTATTCCTGTACGTACTTCCTTATCTCCTCTGTGATACATGGCTTTTAGATAGGGGCAGTTGGCATCAATGTTAACATGCCTATATGCAGAATTAAGCAGAAGTTTCTAAGCTATACGTCATAGTGGCAAGGGAAATTGAAGCAATATGGAGTCAGGTATGCTAAATTTCTCCCTGTGACACTCCCCCAATATGCAGCAGCACCTGTTCCTGCCTCTTGCTCTTGGAAGAAGAGGCACATTTCCTGCCAAGTAGGGCACGTCCCTCCGCATGGACGTGGTACCATATTCTTCCATGTTTCACACCACTCCCTCTGTGCTGCAGCATTGTTAATAGTATCCACCAGTCACTCCAATCCCAAAACAGACCAAAACAAAGCAAGGCTGTCCTCATCCCTACAATTCCCTCAAGCTACCTTCCTCTGCCTTTCTTTCCCTCTCATCCCAAGTTTCTTGAAAAAACATTTTAATTTCTTTTCTCTACTTCAGTCCCACTTCTATCCTCAATCCACTACGGTCTGACTTAACCTACCAACACTCTGTGAAAATTGTTTTCACTAAAGACATTTTTGACATGGGTTTCTGAAACCCAGTTCCCTTTAAAGACATTTTTTTCTTATCTTAGTTGACCTCTGTACTGTATTTGAGAGTGGACCATGCCCAGCTCTTCATTCCATCCATACTGACCAACTTGCTGTGTTCTCTTTTACTTCTCTCCATGGGATAGGTGTTATTCCTTCCTTCCCTGCCCCTTCACTCCATTCTTTATCTAGACTGTGATAACAGTTTATTCTAATAAATAGGTCTTTAATTAAATATCCAATGTTGGAAATAACAATGTATTACTAACAATGGTCATCTATGGTAACAGACAACTGTAAAATATTAGTAGCTTAGCAAACAACAACTTTATTTCAGGTCCATTCTTGGTCCAAGGTGGACGTTCTTAGTTGGGAAACTCTCTTGCCTTTGTTTTTCTTTAAGTGGGGATTCTGGGATTCTAGCTCCTTCCATTTTCTTGAAGCTACTTTCTTAAACATGTAGGCCCCAAGGGTGCTGTGGGGAGGAAAACAAGTATGGCAAGAACACTACTACGAATTATCTGTATCAGTGTGGAAATGACACACATCATTTCTGTTCATGCTGCATCAGCTGGACAAGCTGCATGGCCTTCCTCAGGCACAAGGCAGCCCAGAGGCAATACAACCCATGGAAGGGGGGGTGTGGATCCTTACTGTTAGCCAAAGACAATTTATTACATTTTTCAACTTTTATATGACTTCGGCAATTCTCAGTAATGATTACATTCACTCTCCCAAAGGGTAATTAAGTGCTCTTTTGTGTCTCACCAATGATCGCCATTAACATTCGCTGTTATTTGAGATGCTGATGCATTTGATGTTATAATGAGGTCCCAGGGAATGTAGCAGATTGTCTAAGGAGAGACCTTGTCTGTAGCTTCTCTCAAGTAAAACAGCTTTCTAGTGTCTCTCTGCCTCATTGATTCACCCTCTCTTTTCAAATCTCATCTGGAAACATGCCCTTCTCCCTGGACCATGCCTCTTGATTTATTTCTTCCCCTACTCTTTATTATTTAACTTTGTATAGTTTAATTAAATCAGGTTACGTTATTGAGTATGAAGATGTTATTCAAAGGAAAGCTGTTAAAATATTTAGCATTTTTATTTCACTTGATGTTTCCAAAGTGCTTTACAATATCAGTTAATAAATTGTCACAACATTCCATGGAGCTAAATTGATTATATGTTTTTTTTTTGTTTTGTTTTGTTTTGTTTTTGTTTTGCTTTTGAGAAATAGCTCATCTCAGTAAAGAGACATATTTGGCTCAGACATATCTATATTAAATAGCTTTCCTTGGTCTAATACCAGTGGACATTTATAATGGTCAAAGTACTAGCAATGATTTCTTGAGGTCCTACAGTGCATCAGAAGTCATGGTAAATACCTTATGCAGGTTAAATCTTCAAATTTTCACATGATGTTGGGACACCTTGGTGGCTCAGTGCATTAAGCCTCTGCCTTCGGCTCAGATCATGATCTCAGGGTCCTGGGATGGAGCCCTGCATGGGCTCTCTGCTCAACAGGGAGCCTGCTAACCACCGCCCCCCCCCCCACCCCCGCCGCCTGCCTCTCTGCCTACTTGTGATCTCTGTCTGTCAAATAAATAAATAAATAAAATCTTAAATTTTTTTTTCACATGATCTCAATTAGGTACTTGAGGTATTATGCCTGAGATCACCCACCTTGCAACCTGAGTTGTTCCATTCACATTGTTCAAAGCTGATCATGTCATATAGCAGTAGCTGAGTACCCTGCAATCATTCTTGGCCTGTGACATCAATACATTTTATATCTCTTCATTAGTTGCCCAAAACTTCCTTACCAGGGTCTTTTGTGGAAAAGACTTCTGTGTTGATAGGTTTCTCTGTGGCATAGGACGACTTCAGTAGAATTTAATCCAGATTGCATTTTCTAGTCCCAAGAATAATTAGGGTTTAAAACTTGGCAAACTAGGCATCTAGAATGTCTAACGGTCAGCTTCAAACTAGATCATAGTGTGTTTGCTTTGGGTCTCTTAAGGACATTTTAGTAAGAAATCTCTAACTAATGAAGTCAAACCCGTGCAAATTTTTTTTTTTTTTTTTTTTTTTTTTTTTTTTTTTTTTTTAAAGATTTTATTTATTTATTTGACAGATAGAGAGATCACAAGTAGGCAGAGAGGCAGGCAGAGAGAGAAGGGGAAGCAGGCTCCCCGCTGAGCAGAGAGCCCGATGCGGGGCTCGATCCCAGGACCCTGAGATCATGACCTGAGCCGAAGGCAGCGGCTTAATCCACTGAGCCACCCAGGCGCCCCTCCGTGCAAATTTTTGAAGGTCATTTTGATGCTACCTTTTTGCCTGTTCTTTTCTGCGCCCTTTGCTCCTGATGGTGAGCCCATCCCATTTAGAGAGTCACTTTTCTGAATGTGTTCACTGATACTTGTCCTATTGGATTACGTAGAGATGGGATTAAACAACCTCCAGCCAGTTAAGATGACTTCCAATTATACCAAGCCCTCCTGAGTACTTTGGGGGACTTGCCACATTCACAGACACATTCCAAGGGGCTCCTCCCTTAAATCTTGCCTTGCTTGGTCCCACATGATCCTACATTTTTTTTTTTAAAGCTAACTTTAATACTTTATATAGTAGAAAACCAACAGAAAACCCTTCTCCTATAGGGGTGACTAAGGGATTATATAATTAGTATAAATGCAAAGACTGGAACAAATATACAAACTTTCCAAAAACTAACTAAGTAAATGAATAAATGAATGAATGAATGAATGAATGGAATGAAAAGAGATCACATGGTATATAGTAAGTGTAACATATAGTAATATGGCATTATTGGTAGCAAATATATCAGTAATATCAATAAAATGAATGGCTTATCTCAATTACTAAAAAAGGAAATTCTCTTACCAAGTAACAAAGCTAACCCAACTAACCCAACTCTATGCCATACCTATAATACATGATTCAAATAAACTAAATCAAAAGGTTAAAATTAAAAGGATGTGAGAAGATATAAGAGACAAAAGTAAATAAAAATAAGGCAGGGATCACAATTTTGACTTCAGAGAAAGTAGAATTCTGGCCAAAAAATATTAACCAAGTTAATGAAGTACACTTTAATGAAAGTGAAGTCTGCAATTAACAACAAATAGCACAATAGCAGCATCTATAAATCAGATGTTGCAGGAGATGAAAGGAAAAATAAAGACAGACTAATAATAGGAGACATTAATATATGTTACAGAACAGACAAAACAAGCAGACAAAAAATTAGTAAATATATAGAAAATGTAAGGAAAAATTAATAAATAACTTGATAGGTACATAATGTTTTCCTCAGAATTAAAGAATATCACTTTGCCAGTGCACATGAATCATTTATAAAAAATTCACCAGTCTAGACAACAAAGAAAACCTCAATAAATTCCCAAATTTAAAACTCTCTATTAAGCAATTTTGGGTCAAATGGAAAATTAAAATAAAGTTGTAAAATTTCTAGAAAATAATGACCAAGAACACATGACACATAAAAATCCATGCAAAACTGGGGCACCTGGTTGGCTCAAATGGTGGAACATGTGACTCTTGATCTTGGGGTTGTGAGTTCGAGCCCCACATTAGGTGCAGAAATAACTTTAAAAAATCTGTGGAAAACTGATAAAAAAAGTTTTCTGAGGGGAGGAGTCAAGATGGCGGAGAAGTAGCAGGCTGAGACATCAGGTAGCAGGAGATCAGCTAGATAGCTTATCTAACCATTGCAAACACCTACAAATCCAACGGGAAATCGAAGAGAAGAAGAGCAACAATTCTAGAAACAGAAAATCGATCACTTTCTGAAAGGTAGGACCTGCGGAGAAGTGAATCCAAAGCGACAGGAAGATAGACTGCGTGGGGAGGGGCCGGCTCCCGGCAAGTGGCAGAGCAATGGAGCACAAAATCAGGACTTTTAAAAGTCTGCTCCACGGAGGGATATCGCTCCAGAGGCTAAACCAGGGAAAGCCCACGCAGGGTCACTGTAACTCCAGGTCCCACGGGGTCACAGAAGGACCGGGGGTGTCTGAGTGTCACAGAGCTCACAGGTATTAGAGCGGGGAAGCTGGCTACAGCGACAAAGCTGAGGAGTGAGCTCTCAGCTCAGGGTTACCTTGAACTGGGCACAGGCTGGGTGAGCTCGGAGCGCGGCCAGAGGCCAGGGAGACAGAGTGACTGAGCACTTTTCTCCAAGCACAGTTGGAGGCCAGGGAGACGGAAGTGACCAAGCGCTTTTCTCCAAGCACAACCAGAGGCCAGGGAGACAGGAGCGATTGGGCGTTTTTCTCTGAGGGTGCACTGAAGAGTGGGACCTCAAGCTCTCGGCTCCTCTGGGCCGGAGATTGGGAAGTCGCCATTATCATTCCCAACCTCTGGAACTCTACGGAAAGTGTTCAGGGAACAAAAGCTCCCGAAAGCAAACCAGAGCAGATTACTTAGCCCAGCCCCTGGTAAGGGCGGGGCAATCCTGCCTCCGGCAAAGACACTTGAGAATCACTACAACGGGCCCCTCCCCCAGAAGATCAACAAGAAACCTAGCCAAGACCAACTTTGCTCACCAAGGAGAACAGCGGAATTCCAGAGGAGGAGAAAGCAAATCTTTTTTTTTTTTTTTTTAAAAGATTTTATTTACTTATTTGACAGATAGAGATCACAAGTAGGCGGAGAAGCAGGCAGAGAGAGAGGGAGAGGGGGAGAAGCAGGCTCCCCGCTGAGCAGAGAGCCTGATGCGGGACTCAATCCCAGGACTCTGGGATCATGACCTGAGCAGAAAGCAGCGGCTTAACCCACTGAGCCACCCAGGTGCCCCAAGGAGAAAGCAAATCTTATCTGGACAAAATGACAAGGTGGAAAAACTCACCACAGAAAAAAGAACAAGAGGCAGTACCGAAGGCTGGGGACCTAATCAATACGGACATTGGTAATATGACAGATCTAGAGCTCAGAATGACAATTCTCAAGGTTCTAGCTGGGCTTGAAAAAGGTACGGAAGATATTAGAGAAATCCTCTCTGGAGATATAAAAGCCCTTTCTGGGGAAATAAAAGAACTAAAATCTAACCAAGTTGAAATAAAAAAAGCTATTAATGAGGTGCAATCAAAAATGGAAGCTCTTACTGCTAGGATAAGTGAGGCAGAAGAAAGAATTAGTGACATAGAAGACCAAATGACAGAGAATAAAGAAGCTGAGCAAAAGAGAGACAAACAAATACTGGACCACGAGGAGAGAATTCGAGAGATAAGCGACACCATAAGATGACACAACATTAGAATAATTGGGATTCCAGAAGAAGAAGAAAGAGAGAGGGGAACAGAAAGTATATTGGAGAGAATTATTATAGAGAATTTCCCTAATACAGCAAAGGGAACAAACATCAAAATCCAGGAGATGCAAAGAACGCCCCTCAAAATCAATAAAAATAGGTCCACACCCCATCACCTGATAGTAAAATTTACAAGTCATAGTGACAAAGAGAAAATCCTGAAAGCAGCCCGGGAAAAGAAGTCTGTAACATACAAGGGTAAAAACATTAGATTGGCAGCGGACTTATCAACAGAGACCTGGCAGGCCAGAAAGAACTGGCATGATATCTTCAGAGCACTAAACGAGAAAAACATGCAGCCAAGAATACTATATCCAGCTAGGCTATCATTGAAAATAGAAGGAGAGATAAAAAGCTTCCAGGACAAACAAAAACTGAAAGAATTTGCAAACACCAAACCAGCTCTACAGGAAATATTGAAAGGGGTCCTCTAAGCAAAGAGAGACCCTAAAAGAGGTAGATCAGAAAGAAACAGAGACAATATACAGAAAGAAACAGAGACAATATACAGTAACAGTCACCTTACGGGCAATACAATGGCACTAAATTCATATCTTTCAATAGTTACCCTGAATGTTAATGGGCTAAATGCCCCAATCAAAAGACACAGGGTATCAGAATGGATAAAAAAAACAAAACCCATCAATATGCTGCCTACATGAAACTCATTTTAGACCCAAAGACACCTCCAGATTTAAAGTGAGGGAGTGGAAAACAATGCACCATGCTAATGGACATCAGAAGAAAGCTGGGGTGGCAATCCTTCGATCAGATCAATTAGATTTTAAGCCAAAGACTATAATAAGAGATGAAAAAGGACACTATATCATACTCAAAGGGTCTGTCCAACAAGAAGACCTAACAATTTTAAATATCTATGCCCCTAACATGGGAGCAGCCAACTATATAAACCAATTAATAACAAAATCAAAGAAATACATTGACAATAATACAATAATAGGAGGGGACTTTAACACTCCCCTCACTGAAATGGACAGATCATCTAAGCAAAAGGTCAACAAGGAAATAAAGGCCTTAAATGACACACTGGACCAGATGGACATCACAGATACATTCAGAACATTCCATCCCAAAATAACAGAATACACATTTTTCTCTAGTGCACATGGAACATTCTCCAGAGTAGACCACATCCTGGGTCATAAATCAGGTCTCAACCTGATCAAAAGATTGACATCATTCCCTGCACATTTTCAGACCACAATGCTCTGAAGCTAGAACTCAATCACAAGAGGAAATTTGGAAAGAACGCAAATACATGGAGACTAAACAGCATCCTTCTAAAAAATGAATGGGTCAACCAGGAAATTAAAGAAGAATTGAAAAAATTCATGGAAACAAATGATAATGAAAACACAACGGTTCCAAATCTGTGGGACACAACAAAAGCAGTCCTGAGAGGAAAATATATAGTGGTACAAGCCTTTCTCAAGAAACAAGAAAGGTCTCAAATACACAACCTAACCCTACACCTAAAGGAGCTGGAGAAAGAACAACAAAGAAACCCTAAACCCAGCAGGAGAAGAGAAATCATAAAGATAAGAGCAGAAATCAATGAAATAGAAACCAAAAAAACAATAGAACAAATCAACGAAACTAGGAGCTGGTTCTTTGAAAGAATTAAGATTGACAAACCCCTGGCCAGACTTATCAAAAAGAAAAGAGAAAGGACCCAAATAAATAAAATCATGAATGAAAGAGGAGAGATCACAACCAAGACCAAAGAAATACAAACAATTATAAGAACATACTATGAGCAACTCTACGCCAATAAATTTGACAATCTGGAAGAAATGGATACATTTCTAGAGACATATAAACTACCACAACTGAACCAGGAAGAAATAGAAAACCTGAACAGACCCATAACCAGTAAGGAGATTGAAATAGTCAGCAAAAATCTCTAAACAACCAAAAGTCCAGGACCAGATGGCATCCCAGGGGAATTCTACCAAACATTTAAAGCAGAATTAATTCCTATTCTCCTGAAACTGTTCCAAAAAATAGAAATGGAAGGCAAACTTCCAAACTCATTTTATGAGGCCAGCATCACCTTGATCCCAAAACCAGACAAGGATCCCACCAAAAAAGAGAATTACAGACCAATATCCTTGATGAACACAGATGCGAAAATTCTCACCAAAATACTGGCCAATAGGATCCAACAGTACATTAAAAGGATTATTCGCCACGATCAAGTGGGATTTATTCCAGGGCTGCAAGGTTGGTTCAACATCTGCAAATCAATCAATGTGATACAATACATTAATAAAAGAAAGAACAAGAACCATATGATACTCTCAATAGATGCTGAAAAAGCATTTGATAAAGTGCAGCATCCCTTCCTGATTAAAACTCTTCAAAGTGTAGGGATAGAGGGCACATACCTCAATATTATCAAAGCCATCTATGAAAAATATTTCTTGCAGGACTGGTTTAGTGATCACAAATTCTTTTAGTTTCTGTTTGTCCTGGAAGCTCTTTATCTCTCCTTCCATTCTGAATGACAGGCTTGTTGAATAAAGTATTCTTGGCTGCATGTTTTTCTCATTTAGTACACTAAATATAACATGTCATCCCCTTTCTAGCCTATCAGGTCTCTGTGGATAGCTCTGTTGCCATTCTAATGTTTCTACCACTATAGGTTAATTAGCTCTTCCTTCGAGCTGCTTTCAGGATTTTCTCTTTATCTCTGAAATTCCAAGGTTGACTATTATATGATATGGTGTTGATCTATTTTTCTTGATTTGGGGGAGTGTTCTTTCTACATCTTGCACTTGAATGCCTGTTTCCTTCCTCAGATTAGGGAAGTTTTCAGTTATGATTTGCTCAAATATACCTTCTGCCCCTCTCTCTTTCTTCCTCTGGGACCTCAGTAATTCTAATATTATTTCACTTTATGGTGTTGCTGATTTCTTGAACCCTCCTGGTTCATTAGTTGTTTTTTTCTCTTTTCCTCAACTTCCTTCCTTTCCATCACCCTGTCTTCTATGTCACTGACTCTCTCCTCTGCCTCACTTACCCTAGTTGTTAGAGCTCTTCTGCCTCACTTACCCTAGTTGTTAAAGTATCTATCTTAAACTGCATCTCAGTTAAAGCATTTTTAATTTCAGCCTAATTAGATTTTATTTCTACACTAAGAAGTTCTCTAGTACCTTTTATGCTTTTTCAACCCCAGCTAATAATTTTAAAATCTTTATCCTGGATTCCAATTCTGACATTTTACTAATATCCTTATCAGTTAGATCTGTTGTAGAAAGTTTTACCTCTGATTCTTTCTTTTGTTTTGGATTCTTCCTTCTAGTCATTTTGCCCAGAGAAGAATGGATGAACAAGAGAACAAAATAAAAAACATCAACCACAACCCAAGCAGAACACACACTAGACAAATCCAAAGAGGTCAGAAACCAAAAAAGAAAAGAAAAAGGAAAAAAGAAGGTAAAAAAGAATATAATCTCACAGGTGGACAAAACAGGGTGATACATTTGGTGTTGGGTATATTTTGGTCTGTTTGTTAGAAGACATTAAATCCCAAAACTGTAAGAAAGCAAAACTTATAGATATACAACAGTAAAATTGTATACAGTGAAAGAAAGCAACAAATGAAGAATTTATCCATAAAACATAAATGTAAAAATGAAAATTTAAAAAGACTTAAAAACAAAGAGTTGATAAAATAAGAAACTTGATAAAAAGGAGGGGAAAAAAAAGAAAATTTTAGACCGAATGACAAAAGATTCATGTGAAAAAAAATCTTTAATTCTATATACCATTTTCCCCTAGTGCAAGAATTTGTTGGTTTTGAGTGATCTATCAACTTGGTATTTGCCTGAGGATCCTGCTGGTCTTCTGGGAGAGGGGGCCGTTGCGCGGATTCACAGGTGTCTTTGCCTGGGCAGAGTTGCGCCACCCCTTACCAGGGGGCCGGGCTCAGTGTAAGCTGCTTTGGGTTGCTCTATGTTGCTTTTGTTCCCTGAAGTCTTTTGGGGCCACTTTAGGAGGGTGAAAAAAAAAGTAAAAAATGGTGGTGCCTCGATCTCCAGCCCTGGAGCTGAAAGATTACGGCCCCCACTCTTCACTGCACCCTCAGGGAAAGATAGTCAAATCCTTTCCTGTGCACCAAACTCTCCAGACTCCTGGCATGGGCACCTGCACCAATCCTCCCAGGGGAGGGAGAGGTGTCTCACCGCAGCCCCACCACTGGCTGGGCCCCTGTTCAGGGATACTTTGCCAGATCGTGTTCTTACCCACAAGGCTCCACCCAGGGGAGGGAGCTGGAACTCCCAGTGGCTGTTGTTTGCTGGGCCCCTGTTTGGAGAGCAGTTTCCCAATGGTGCTGCCATTGGCAGTTTATGGCAACACCTAGCTGAGAAGCCACTAGGGAGCTCACTAATTATAGCCTGCTTCCCTGCTCCAAAGGTTGTGAACTCTGTTGCACTTAGGCACCCCCGTTCTTTCTGTTACAACAGGGATCTTGAGACCATACTGTCCCACCTAGGAGTATGCCCCGTTTGACTGCCTATGCACCTTTCAGTCAGGAACATCCCTTACAAGAGCAGACTTCTTAGGCAAAGTTCCAATTTTGCCCTCTGCTGCTATACTACTTTCCAGTAGCTGGCCTATGGAGGCTCCTTCCCCCTGCAGTTTATCTTCCAATGTATCTCCTGAGAGTCAAGTCTCTGCACCTCCTACCTTGCAAAAAGTGGCCACTTTTCTATTTGTAGAGTTGCAGAAATTCTTTTATGAGATCTCAGGTTGAATTTGCAGGTATTCAGAATGATTTGATAGATATGTAGTTGAATTCAAGGGACCAGATGAAACACAGGGCCCCTACTCTTCCGCCATCTTCCTCTGAGCTCCAATGCAAATTTTACATTACAAAATCTATTTTACTAATGCTTAATTAAGACTTTAGTTTGAGCTTTTAAAAAGTTCTACCCCTTCATGTATTTTATTTTTATCGAATACATATAGAAAAGTATATGCATTAGTCTATGTACATATAAGTATATATGTGTTTTCATAAAGTAAACTTCATAAAGTTATGTAAGTAACTACCATCCAGATAAAGAAATAGTACATTTTTAGAACTCCAGAAGTCTTCCTTGTGCCCTTGCCAGTTGCTTCTTTCTCCCCTCAAAATTATGGATCCCATCTTCAAACACTATAAATCAGTCGTGCTGTTATTGTCCTATATATAAACAGAATCATAAACTGTGTACTTCCTCGTGTCTGACTTCTTTCATTAGACACTATGTTTATGGGATTTCACCCATATGCTGCATGTAGCAGTTGCTTGTTCATGTTTGTTGTTTAATTGTATGCTACTGAATGAATAAAACACTATTTATCAATTCTGTGTTTATAGATTTGGATTATTACCAGTTTTCACTATTGTAAATGCTTAAGAATATGCACACTCATGTACCTGACTTTTTGTTTTCCATATACCTGTTATATATGTACCTAGGAGTGAAACTGTAGGGTCCTTGGCTGTGCAATTGCTCAGTTTTTTTCATCTTTCTTTCTTTCTATTTAAATTCAATTAGCTAATATATAGTACATTAGTAGTTTCAGATGTAGAGTTTATTTTGAGCTTTTATCTCTTTTATTGCACACTAAAGTTCTTCATTCTTGTCATTACCATAGACATTTATATTATCCTGTAATATAAATTTATATTAGTCCACAATAAAATGTTATTCTGCTCTATATGCACACATATATATACACACACAAAGATATATGTATATATAAAAATATGTATGTTTATATATGTGTGTATATGTGTGTGTGTGTATATATATGTATGTATATACATACACACAAATACAAACTCAGATATATATTGCTTATATTGGCTAAAAGGAACACCTGGGATAATAAACAAAATTAATTTGAAATAGTTTCCTGTGAGGAGAAGAAAGGAATAGAGCAGAAGGGGTAGGAAGGGACATGAGAGTCTTTGGAGTAACATCCTTTATCTATAAGTAAATATAGAAAATATCCTGCATTCTATATATTTAAATATATTTTAACTATAAATATTTGTAAACAATTAAAAATAACATTTTGTAAATAGCTTTGGAAACATAAATGTTTGGCATAATAAAAAATAAACTATATATAAAACCAGCAATCTATGAAAATAGGGAGCAAAAGGAAATTTATGTACCCAAATACATCAGATTTCAGAGAGAGTAGCATTATTTCAAATGAGTTTAGAATAAACTATTTTGATTATATATCTTCAAAGAAGAAAAAAACCTTTTTTTAGAGGTTTATTTATTTATTCTAGAAAAAGAGAGAGAGAGAGCACAAGTTGGGGAAGGGGCAGAGGGAGAGAGAGAAAGTCAAGCAGACTTCCCTGAGCGTGGAGCCCAGTGAAGGCCTAAATCCCACGACCCTGAGATCATTATCTGAGCCAAAATTTAGAGTCAACCCCTTATCCCACTGAGCCAGCCAGGCAGCCTCTCCCATGATGTCTTAAACTAGGGGTGCCTGGATGGCTCAGTCAGCTAAGCATCTGCCTTCAGCTTAGGTCATGATCCCAGTGTCCTGGGATCAAGCCCCACATTGGGCTCCCTGCTCAGTGGGGAGGCTGCTTCTCTCTCTCCCTCTTCTTGCTGCTCCCCCTGCTTGTGCTCTCTCTCTCTGTCAAATAAATGAAATCTTAAAAAAAAGAAATCTTAAACTATATTTAGTAGTCTAATTATCAGTTATATTATTGGTATTATTATTTTGAAACAATTTTTTATACATTATAAAATAATACTAGTAAGTAACCATGACTACAGAATAGAAGCCAAGATTTTCAGTGTGAAAGAAAAGAGATAAAAGTATAAAACAACATAATTAAAGTAAAAATTCTCTAATGTTAACTTTTCTTTGGAAATACCCATACGAATTCATTTTTTTGCAAAAAAAAATGTATTTTCTAGTTGTATTTACTGAAAAATACCTAAGGGCAATGACAATGTGATAGTACTGAGCATACCCACTCCATAGTTTATGATCTTTGAATATTTTTCACCTTCAGGAAAACAAAGCACTGGGACTGGAAATATACAAGCTGACTTCAGATATTAAAACTGTTAATAGTCAAGGCCAGTCTGAGAACCTATCACAAGTTCTTCACCAAAAGGAGTCTAAGGAGACATGATAACTAAATGTAATATGGTATTCTGGATGGGATCCTACAACAGACGTAGAGCATTTGGTTAAAAACTAAGGAAATCTGAATGAAGTATGAACTTTACATAGTAACACTGTATCAGTATTGGGTCATTACTTGTGATGAATTTACCATACTAATGTAAGATGTTAATAATAGGGAAAAATGGGTTGAGGTATATGAGGATTCTTTGTACTATCTTTGCAATTTTTCTGTAAATGTAATGCTATTCTAAAACTAGTTTTTTTTTTTAAAAAGCTATTAATTTTATGTCAGAGGACACAGAAGCCAATGTAAATGGGCTCCCATTGGCAAAAACTTAGGCAATTTGTTAAGTACAAATGACCAGCACACATTGAATGTACAAAAACTCATAGGTTTGTGATGAATTTACAAGAACAGAATTCAGGGCTCTAGTTGTTGAGAAGACAAATTTAATTAATCCATTGATCAAACTTAACAGTAGCAGGACAATTAGATGTTTGACTTATGATATGATGTTGTATGAAGCTTAAAGTAACCACCAATTAAGTGTTCTTGTCAAAAAAAAAAAGCGAAATTTAAGTCTAATGAAATCTGTGGAGGTAGCTTCTATTTATAGGAATTATAAAAATAAAAGGATAACTTAAATGACACCACAAGAAAGTAGACAACTACTGAAAAATGGAAGTCATTTAGGGCAATGGATCTGAAATCTGTCATAATTCAGTGGCATCAACTCTTTTCAACAAGAAAAAGAAAAAAATAGGGAAAACTCCTTAGGTTAAAGATTAAAGGTGAAGGGTTAAAATATGAGAAATCCAAAGTAGTGTTGGACCTTATTTAGACACAATTAAAACCAACCAGCTATAAAAAGATAGTTTAGGTTAGTTGGGGAAATTTAATAATGGTTGAAATATACCATCCCAAGGAATCACTGTTAATTTGATTGGATGTGAAATGTTAGTGAAGATTTGTAACAAAATTGTTTTTAGAAATGTATAGTGAATGGTACAGAAGTGATGGGCAACCAGAAATATGTAGCAAGCCCCCCCCCCCCAGAACCAAAAAACCAAAAACAAAAATGAGGGTGAATACAGCAAGAGTTGCAAAGGCTTGATAATTGTTGACTTGGCAATGGGTCTATGTATTATTCTCTCCATTTCTATATATGTTAGAAATTTTTCATAAGTGAAACATTTAAAAAAAAATAAATGTAGTGACTATTTCTATTACTTGTGCCAGATGGGAAGGACTTTAATGACACTAAGTATAGAAACTATAAAAAAGAAATTTAAAGGTATAACCATGTAGAAATAAAAATTTTTTGTAACAAAAAATTAACATAAACAAAGGTCAAAAACAACTATATTTGGAGAAACTATTTGGAACGCATATGCAAAGTTAGTATTTTTAGTATAACAAGGATTTTTATAGACAGGAAGGGTGAAAAATAGAAAAAAATTAAAATAGAAAAATAGGCAAATTTATGTTCCATATGTTAAATAGGAATTACCAACTAAAGCTATGAGACATATATATATATATGTATATTTTTTTTAAGCTATAAGAAAGACATTGTTCAAAAAGATTTTTAACATTCTCTTAAGCAAGGGTATGTAAATTGCTGGTGGAAATAAATTGCTACAGCTTTTTAAAACTATGAATTTATATTTTAAATGGGTATACTTTGACTTTGTAATTCTGCATATGGGAATTAATCCTAAGGGAATAGTTGAAGACATGTACAAAGATGTAATTAGTAGGATGCTTGCTGAAACATTTTAACAAAAACAAAATCTTGAAATGTACTCAATGTCTATCATCATGAAAATGGATACATATGTTAATATACATTGCCACAATGTAATATTATGAAGCCATTAAAATTGATTATGTAGATATATATTTATTGACAGAAATAGGCTGTGTGGGAGATGGCATGGGGGTGAATAAGCCCATCTGCTTTGTGAGTCTCAGAATTTTGAATTAAATTGCTATTTATGCTTATGACATAAGGAATATTTCCAGGAGTGAGAGCCTTGGGAGAAGAGGTAATAACAATTTAAGGTCTTTTCATACATATTGCTTGAATGACTTAAAAAAGATATATATTAATTTGTGCTTCTCTGAAGGACCATTTTTCTAAACACTTGCTAATCCCCTGAATTTTAGCTTTAAGAAATCTTTGGGAATTTGATGGATGAAAAATACCATCTCATTATTGTTTTAATGCATTTCCTTAATTACTAGTGCTTTGTACGTTTTTTTCATATGCTTAGGGACTCGTTGATTTCATCTTTTATGAAGGGCTTTTTCATCTCACTTGTAACTTTTTTCTATTGGTGTTTTCATTTTCCTAGTTTGTGAGAAACTTTTAATACTTCAATTCTTTTCTTATCATATGTTGCAAATATATTTTTAACTGTTCATGTTGCTTTAATTTTTTCAGAATGGATCTTTGATATACATTAATTCTAATTTTTATATGATTAAATTCAATAGTATCCCTTTTTAAAAAATGGTTTTGCTTTTGGCACAATCCTTATAGAGCCTTCTCCATACCATGATTATATAAGTCATCACTCCTACTTTCTGTTAATATTTTATAGTTTTATTTTTATATTTAAATCTGTAAATCTGTGGAACTTACTTGGATGCTGTATAACATGTGAATTACTGTAATTTGTCACACAAATGACTGATAATGTGTTTCAACATCATTTAGTGAATAATACATCATTTCCTCAGTGATCAAAAGTTCTGGCTTTATCAGAAAGTATTATTTTTTAATGTAGTGTTTATAATAAATAGTTAATAATTTGTAAAATGTATTTTTTCTTCACTCTTTTTTTTTAAAAGATTTTATTTATTTATTTGACAGAGAGAGAGAAAGAGACAGCAAGAGAGGGAACACAAGCAGGGGGAGTGGGAGAGGGAGAAGCAGCCTCCCTGCCAAGCAGGGAGCCCAACATGGGGCTTGATCCCACACCCTGAGATCATGACTGAGCTAAAGGCAGATACTTAACAACTTAACACTTAACAACCACCCAGGCACTCTTCTCTTCACTCTTAATAATGTGGCCTTCCTACTTCCACTTTTAATCCCATAATTTTTGGCTACCTGAGATAGAAAAACAATATTAATGGGGGGTTGTTATATCAAGGCTCTGAAATTATATGTCACACATAGCACTTGACTAAGACACCATCATAGACATAATTTAACTCTGGATAGAATTATAGAATTGCTGGGAAAAAAACTTAAAATAACTCATTTAAGCTTGAATGCTACTTTGGATTTTGGTAATGAATGCTTTTTTATGGGAGGGGAGGGAGTTATTTGTATTAAATTCCTTTGGGAGTAACTTGGAACACTCGTGTTGTCTCTTCTTTAGTTCTGAGGCATGCACATTTGATCTCTAACTGGGCACATCTTTTCTGAAAGGAAGAAAATATTTGCACCACCTGAGAAAGGCAAATGAATGACATTTGCAAAGTTCTGATGGAGACGTTTGAAGATCGCCCAAGGAGAAGTGATAAATAAAAATGTGGAGGAATAAAAAAAATCTTTTATCAGTAGAATTTCTCCCTGGCTTCATAATTTTGCCTGGGGTAGAACTATGTCCAGTCCTGGAAAGTTCTGGTTTTGAGATATCTGAGGGCATTTTATTTTCCGGCTGTAGGTGAGGCCAGTTTCTACCACCCATCTCTTTCACTTAATCAAGAAAGTTCACAAGGATGATTCATTCCATGATGCTGATCCCAGAGCTGGCTCTGGAAGATGCTTTCTCAGCTGAAACTAAATGATACTTTATGTGTCTACTCTAAATAGAGAGATTAGAAAGTTATATATATATAGAAGTGGTAGGGGAGCACATTAAATATGTGATAAAGTAAGTGGTTTTGTAACTGATTTTATTACTTAAGTTCAAACACTTTTTTCTTACTAGTCTTTGTCAACTATAAATTAAGATAGAAGAAGTTGGACAAGGGACAACCAGAGCAGTGCAGAATGCTTCAGAGATCACGTCTTTAAGGGTTATTAAACACAATTTGTTTTTGTCAGATTCCAATTTATCTGTATCTTAGCAAATCCAGGGAATGTGAGTTCTGACATCTTGTACATCCTTATTAATTATTCATGCTTGAGATTCTGTACTTGTTTGACCTTAAGGAATATGTGCTGTTTACTCCAATGAGAATGGAATAGCATGCTCTACCCATTTTGAATGAACACAGCTGACTCTCTCCCCACCCCCCACCCCCACCCCCACTGCTTTGCTGGTTTCAGATGCATTAAATGTCTCATATCCACCACCCTCACCCTCTTCCTTCCTCTGGAGGAAAAACAGGTAAAAAAAACTGGAAGTGGCCTGAGAGGCATCATATAAACACCCAGGGGATTTTTAAAATTACGAAGATTTAAAATTCAATATTACAAGCCTCAGAGAGTTTTATTTTGAGAAATAATCACTACACACCTGAGTTCTGAAATTACCTTTTTTTAACCTCCCTTTTATTTCCAAGAAGTATTCTGATATGCAAAAATAATATAACTTCCTTTGTGGTTTATAACCGAAGCTATCTGGTACCAGAATTCTCCTACTCTTTGATGAAGTAGGAGAGTGGAGGGGTAAGCTAAAATTTTCTACAAAAATATAATTCACTGTCCTCTAGTTTACAATATACCTCTTGGGAAGGATTTAATCAATTCAAAGGTCCAGTCCCTTTAGGGAGTGATTCCTTTTTCTTACATACTCTTCCCTTTCACCTTCCCAGATTGAGTTTTCTGTGCTCTGGGGAAATCAAAGATAACTTTCTTGGAGGGGAGGGGTGATGAGCGCTGGTGGCTCTAGTCTGTATGCTGTTCTCCAAGTATTGACTGACATCTTTGAAATCTCATTCCTGAGATCCAGTGTGTATTTGGTGCTGGGGACTGCTGAGGTCTGGTCCTGTCCTGGTCTTTTTGCTGACAGCCTCAGATGAAAACTATTGTCCTTCCTGTTAGAGCTCAGCTATCAATGTCCTGTACCATTGGACATTCTTGTCTCCAGGAATCTTCTGGTGCCCCCATCCCCTCAGAATTCTTCACCTCACCACTAGGGCATTTCCTCCCTGCCCTCCATGCCTGCTAATGCTGGTGCTTCTGGATTCCTGGTGTAACACGGGCGGGTCACGCAGGGCCAGGGGACCATGTCTCACTTCTCCCTCCCACGCCCCCTTCCCCCAATATTGGGCTCTCCCACTGGAGCCACATTGTGCATGGAGCTAAATTGAGTGCTTTCTGGAGCAGCTTTCAACTTACCCATGCTGTGTCTGAGGGAACTGGGGCTCTGGCCCTGATATCTTAGATACCCCTCAAACTTATGTGGCCCACTTCATTCTGGGGTTATACCATCTCCTCAACCCCAGCACCCCATTCCCTCATTTAATGGGAGTCAGAGTTCAGAATGCTGGTAGCTACCCTCTTGTTTTTCTCCTTTTCTTTCTTCCTCATGCTCCCAGCACCAGTGTGGCCTTAAAATGATGATGGTGATGATGATGATGATGGGTGCCTATACTACTGTAGATCTTACCACATATCTGACATGTCTTATTATGAACTCATTTAGTCCTCACACTAACCCTGTGACGCAGGTTCTATTTATTATTACTTTAGTTCTACAGGCTAGGAACGTGTGCATAAAGAGCTGAAAAACTTGCCCAGGGTCACATGGCCAGTAAGGGGTGGAGCCAGAATTTGAATCCAGGAAGTCCGGATCCTGTCCCAGAATCCACGTTTTCATCACCATATGGTTTCCGCTCTCACTTCTCATCTGGCTGGATCTCTTACTTTATCTCCCCCTTCTTCCTAGGATGAATCTTTGGGATTACTGTGTCCACCTAGTCTTCCTAGAAAGCAGAAAATGAAGCCAAACTAATGTTGGATTTGGGCAATGCAATACCAAAGAAGGAGAAGTAAGGGAAAGGCAAGTGAGGGTGACAAGGAAAGAAAGGAAAGGAGAGAAAATATAAGGGAATGTGAATGTGTTGTGGAGCTTCATGGCAAGTCCACTTCTTGGTTTCCCAGGATAGTTTCAGAAAAGATAAATGAAGGGACTGTATATCCAACAGTCTGTCTAGGGGAGAGGAACGGAGAAATATGTGACCACTGGCTTCCACATTCTATCAGTCACAGTTATCCCCATGGAGCTTTAATGGTGATGTGGGTACCAAGTGAGTCCTGGTGTGCCCCCCACCTCAGTGCAGCAGGATGGAGAGGGGAAGCATTGTCTGTAGTCACAGAGGCACCTGGCTCCGCGACCTATGGAAGAGGATAAGTCTTATCAAGGACTTGACAGGCCAGAAAGCCAAGCAAGTGCATGGATCTGGGGTGATGCATATATGGAATCTGGTACGTGTTGCTTTTCCCTTTCCTGTAGTGATAAATGTCATCATGGAAAGGAAGCAGGAAAAAAAATTAGTAAAAAGAAAGTTATATTAGGAGGTTTAAAACTCTTCTTCCCACCACATAAAGGAAATGGAACATGGAGAAAACTGCAACAGGTCAGGACCTGTGCCCAAGAGGTGCAGGTGAGTTCGTTCTTCCTTGTCCCAGCATGCCTTCAGCAACCTGCTCACCTCCTCCAAAGGCTTCAGGAGTTTCCACACCACATGGCTCAGGCCCAGATAAAACTTTGCAACCCTTAAGCTAATAGCCCTCTCCAGAGCCTTCATTTTCTGCCCTAGAATTCATTTTTTCCTAGGATACTTGACATTGGAAATGTTATTCTCTCCAGGGAAACCTTTCTCTGCTCCAGGGAGAGAATGGTTCTATCAAATCAAGGAGGTGGTCATGAACATCTGACTTTAAAAGCTTCTGAAACCAGTTCTTTGGCCTTAAAAAGAATGTATATAATGTCCATAGCATAGTTCAGTCACAATTCAGTTTTTTAAAATGTCTTTCTATGGGGGGTTAAAAAAACTCCTTGAGGTTCAGGTTCACCTTAGGACACTATTATATTAAGTGATTAGTTTTAATAAACATTTAGAAAAGAGATTTCCATTATTACTTTTTCCATAAAATTTGGATTTTGAAATGTTCATGCATTAGGGGACACTGGTACTAAATATTTTCTTCTTCTTGAAATAAGGAGTCTTATGGACTGAATCCATATCTTAGTCAAGCATAAACATGTTAATTCTATTATAGTTCAGTAAGTGGCAACCACTGGTCAAAATGAGTTTATTAATCCACTTATTGGGTGAAGGTAAGGAGTTGATCCTTGAACAGTACAGGGGTTAGGATTCCAACCCACAGAGTTGAAAATCCAGATATAACTTCTGACTCTCCAAACACTTAACTACTAATAGCCTACCGTTGACCAGAAGACTTCCCAATAATACAGTAGATTAATACATATTGTATCTGTTATATATATATTATATACTGAATTCTTACAATAAAGTAAGCTGGAGAGAAGGAAATGTTATTAAGAAAATCATAAGGAAGAGAGATATTATTTGTAGACAGTACTATCCTGTATTTATAGAAAAACAATCCCAACATAAGTAGACCTGTGTAGTTCAAATGTGTGTTAGTCAAGGCTCAACTGCACTCAGACATTGTTTCCCTGGTCTTGTTTCTATGGAGATAGTGAATATACAGCCCCCACCCCTAGAGTTGCCCACGTGTACATCTTTGCACTCCCTGTCCCTTTGTCATCCCCTAGTTTGGAGGACAAACTCTGTACATAACTGTGTACCACCACCCAGGAGAAGAAATGATGGGTATTGACTGCAAATGGCCTTCATTCCCTCTGAACTACAGTTGCTCTCTGTACATCTTGTCTTCAATACATGGTTGGATGATTATTTATAGTCTTTCTTCCAACCAGACTCATTGGTTAGGGGCTGACTGTCCCTTATTTTTTCATCCCTTCATCCCAGCACAGTTCCTGGCACAGAGTGGTACTCAATAATGAATGACTGGGACAACTCCAGTGATTTCATATTTCCCTATAAAGTAGACCTTCTGACTCTCTCCTTTTCTCCTCTTCTGACATCTTCTCTTTCTCCTTCAACATATGCACAATCCTTTTCCCTGGAGAGAGGCTTCCTTAGTGAGTGACGGTGGGGTTTTCATCTGACATGTTCCCCGGAGCTAGATTTCTCTGCAACTTGGAATTCTTCCTATCCCTAACAATTGGTTATTTCTCCCAGAAGATTAGAAGGCATAAAAAGTCCTTGATACTTGTTTTACCTGAAATTATTTGTAACCATCTTCAGTATCAAAATCATGTCTCCGGCTTTCATGTTTTTAAGACCTCCATTCATTATAATTACCTGTTAGTTTGGTTAATTATGTTCCCCTAAATAATGGGTATGAGGTTACACTAAATAGGAGGGCATAGTAGCTGCAAAATAATGCATGGCTGCAAGGCAGCTACAAAATCTGCTAAATATGCCTGTGGTTGATCCCCACTTGGAAAGTCGTGTTTCACTCCATCTAAGACAGCACCAGTGACAAGACTTTTTGCCATTATTTCATACACCACTAAAGAAGAAAAATTGCTGCCAAATAAACTATGGCATAATAACTCCTTATCACGTGGCATATTCATTTTATACATGTTGAAAAGAATTCTTTTAGCTTTGATTAGACTTTGATTAGATATATTTTATCACATATCACTTTAGAAACCTACCTAAAGAGGAAACCAGAAACAGAATAAATTGGGCACGTATTATAAAACTTGGTCACACTACAGAGTCTGACTGTTCTGTGTTATGAAGTCAGGGTTGTCTATGGTTAATAATAATGCAGCAGTTTGAGGGTAGTTTTGCTGTTGTTTCTGGAATTTTCCTCAAGCTACTGAACTCCATTCTGCAAGGTTCCAGGAATAGAGGGGGAGTGGCAACTATAGCGTGAACGTTGACAGGCTTGAGTCAGAGCTCAGTAAACCGTACCGATGGGCTCATTTTAAAATTGATGGATTTTTAAATGGATTTATATTTTCACATTTTTATGAGTAATTTAACCAAATCACAAAAAGTTTTGAAGAAGAGAAGAAAAAAAATGTGCCACATCTAACTAGACTGCTGGCGGTTTCATGTAAATCTTAACATATTCACAGATACAATCTTCGATTGCACGAAATGATGTACATGAATTCCTCATGTATGTGACATTATGTAATAAGAGTTCTGGGGTGCCTGGGTGGCTCAGTGGGTTAGGGCCTCTGCCTTTGGCTCAGGTCATGGTCCTAGGGTCCTGGGATCGAGCCCCACATGGGGCTCTCTACTCAGCAGGGAGTCTGCTTCCCTCTCTCTCTCTCTCTCTGCGGCCTCTCTTGCCTGCTTGTTAATACTGTCAAATAAATAAATAAGATCTTTAGAAAAAAGAGTTCTATTGTTTTTCAGGTTGCTGTAGTAAGTTTATAAGCACCATTTAACATTTTTCTGAAGAGATTCTGAAACGGGATTCAGTCTTTTCCATCCAGTGGGCCCCAAAGCATTGAGGCTGCTTCTTCATGGGCTTTGTGTTTCTTCCTTCCCAGAAGCTTGATGTAACTCATTACCATGGACCCACACTTAGCATTATTTATAGAGTTTTTAATTATCTCTTTTTCCCAAACTGGTTAGAAATGACCCTCTTTTCCTACATCAGCCTTCCTTTTCAAGTCATCTGAGTGGTTTTTTTTTTTTTTTTAAATCCAGTTGTCTCAGTCATTAATTACAAACTTAAATCTATTAGCCAGAAGTAAGATACAATCAATCCAACTATTTGTCAATGTGCAGCTGACAGGACTGGTGGAGAGGTGGAATGTTCGGGCTGTTTGAGCCTCACAGAGCAAACCCCAGGCAGGAGGCTGGGCTGTACCATGATTCTGTTATCTGCAAGGCCCTGGAATTACTTCTTTTGCTGGCACAAAACTGACTGTCTTCTGTCACTCTAGGTACTTGTGTTTGAAATCCTGGGCCAAGAAGGACATCTGTCAAAATACAGATCATTTGATATTTGAAAGATGATTAAGCCATTCAGATTTGATTCATTAAAACAGCAAAGCAACACAAACACATTCCTTCTAAATATATAATACAAAGCAGTTGGGAACATTCATTTTAGGATCACTGTGTCATTTCTTTCCCTAAAATAGTCTTTGACAGCTATTTTGGGCCTATAGATATTCAGGCAGAAGGATGAACTAACTTTAAGAGTTCAGATCTTTCCCCCCCCTACCATGGCTTGGACAAATAAGCCAAACTGAAGTAGCCATATTGTGAAAAATATTTGGCTGATCAAAGGATTCATTTTTCCAGTGTTCAGAGATTTTATTTTTCATCTAGAAATTTCATATTTCACTTCTCTCCACACCCTACCAATCCTGTCCAAGTCATGACAAGAGAGTCAGAGAGAGGGATCAACTATCATGGAATCATATTTCTAGCCCCCTGTTTGCCACTCAAAAGAGAGTAAGAGCAGACAAAAGAGATGAGGACAGAAGTGGCTTTTGGGAATCTTCATTCCCAAAATGTTGGTCACTGAGAATCAGTGAGTAAAAAGCAAACCAACAAGAAACAAAAACTAAAAAGTCAATGTGATACTGAGTAGTAGGATGAAGTAGCACAGTGGAAATGTTCTTTAGGATCTGCCCCCCCCACCCCCAACAATGTCTCCTCTCTCCCCTTGCCCTTCCCCGTCTGAGCAACTATTCCATTTGTCCCCTCAGGGAAGAGATGTGGCATGGTACCGAGCAAATGTTCTACAGTCTACTCCTTGCCTGCCTCCACCCCCAACTTCCCAGAGACTTTTCACCAGCTGAAAGACAAGGATAAAAGGGTTGAAGATCAGGTTGAGTGGGTGTCTAGAACCCTCACAAAGTCCAACTAGAGAGCACTGAGCTTGGGCAGAAGGAAAGACAAAGGGAAGTGATGAGGGTGTCCATGTTGGTGGGTCCTGGACAGAAAGGCACCCTACCCTCAGAATTTGGGACAAAAACCTAGAGCTTAGGTTCCCTGCGAGCAGATTAAGGGAAAGTTACTGTTAAGGAAGGGATCCCAGGAGAGACCGGTGGGGAAGTGTGCAGAATGGGGCAGGAAAGAGGAAAAAGCTATGCAAAAGTACAATCTCAGGCTAAATTCTAGAGAGATGGGCTCTGCAGAGTAGGTTATGCCTCAGTTGTCCTGACCTGAGCCAGTGTCCTTTCTCACCTCCACACAGTCAGACTTTGGACAAGTCCCTTCATGCACATAAACGTCTGAGGAAAAAGCAGATTCAGTTGTCCCAGGGCAGCTTTGAGAAGGGCCACAGGTGCAGGTTGTTGATATGGGGAGTGAGCTTTCGCAAAAAATAGCAGAAACAGGGTCTAAGTTATTCTAGATAGATCACTGAAGTCTGCTCCACCCAGCAAATAAGAAATATAATGTTATAGTAATAAGTGTATAATATGTGTGTATATAGCACTCTCTCCTTGCTACATTCTCCTTTCTGATCTCCATTATAACTCTGGAAGATACTAGAATATATCAGGGTATGTATTATGATACCCCTCTCTGATATATAAAGTTGATGTACGCCATGACCAGGAGACTTTCTGAAACGATAAAATCTCCAAACCCAGCAGTCTTGCTCTCTTCTGTAGCCACAACCTAGAGGGTGTTTCTTTAACCTCCTGAAACAAATTCAGAATCCTAGGGTCATTACAGAGTACAGACCAATCTGTGGTCCTACTGGAATTCCTTGACTCACATCTGAGACCCTTGGCACCAACTTCTTTCAGGGCAAAGCCAACATATTCAGTTTTTCCCAAGCTTCTCAGGGGATGCCTATGTAACTCTAGCACCATTGTCTGGCCCTGAGTTGGAGGACAGCTGGTTCAAAGCATAGTTTTGGGTTTTAGACAGGACAGGTTTCAACCCCTGGTTCTGCCATTTACCATGTGTGTGAGTTTCCATAAGTCATCAAAGTACTCTAAAGTCTTATGTTTGTCATCTGCACAACTGGGCAGTGTAGTCGTCACTTTAGAGGGAAAGTTGATTCAACAAGATGATATTGGTGAAGGGCTAGGCCCAGAGCTTAGGGAAGAGCAAGTTCCCAATAAGCGTTATCTATTACGATTTCATTATTATTAATCCTCATCCTTTCCCTCGAAAGTACTCAAACTCAGGTCATCCTTTTTCTAAGATGATGTTTTTTCCCACTATGCCACGCTGAATGTCAGTGTGGACCACTTTTCAGGAGTTGAAATTGATTCAGCAAAGTGAGCCTTTTGGTTAATGTTGTTTACTGGAGTGGGATTTGAGCTGTAGCAATTTAGACACTTGGCTGGCAGATGGTGGATGGCCTTGGGAGGCTATACCATTTGCTTAGAATATGGGGTTTGTAGTCTCTCTTCACCAGTCATTTCAGAAATGACTCTCACTTAGTATTTCACAGAAGCAAATGAGCCTGTAGTTAAAATCCTGGTGAAATAGCTCCTAGTTTAGTATTTATTTACAGCCTAGAAACCCAGCAGGTACAGCCCCAGGTGTATTTCATCTTAAAAGCAAATTCTATAGTTCTCTTACAATCCCTGTTTTCGGGGCATCCAGAAAGACACATTTGAAAACCCTCTTCCTTTCAGTCCCCAGCCCCATGACAGAGATTAAAAAACAAAAAACAAAAACAAAAACAAAACAAGGAAAGAATTTTTCTCTCTAATTTGTAAAGCAAACAAGAAATAAAAAGAGCAGGAGGAAGCCAGCTGCTGGAATGACACCCAAATAGAACAGTTTTGAATAGGTGAGAAATCACAGCATGAATGAAGCCAGAACAAGGGTGGTCTCCAGGCTTTCAGAACTTTCATCACTTCCAAAAGAAGAAAGAAGCACCAAGTGATGATTGAGGAACCCTGATGACAGAATTGAGATGAAAAATAATGGTTCATCTGTGTCAACGGAGCACAAGAGCAAAGCCTGCTGTGAAGGCTCTTCCGTCAATCATGGACGCCTAACGGGATAATCCCAGAATAATAGGACGGAGGGGGATTCAGGGAAGCCCCTCATTCAGATCATGGTCAGAGACACAAGGGAGTTGTCTTTGCCCAGATAACAAGATCAGTGCGCAGGACAACACACATTTCCACATCGCCACAGGTCAGCCTCCTTCCGAAAGTGCTACCTGGTGTGAAACAGCCTGCTGAGAACTTCAATAGTAAAGGTGGGATAGTGGAGAATATAGCTGACGAGAGATCTCATCTTTACTAGGCTTTCCTGTGTGCTTGGAGCTGTGCTGGGGTCTTAACAGACCTTATCTAAGCTGTCTTTAAAATGACCCTGTCGGGGACGCCTGGGTGGCTCAGTTGGTTAAGCGGCTGCCTTCGGCTCAGGTCATGATCCCACCGTCCTGGGATCGAGTCCCACATCGGGCTCCCGCTCAGGGGGAGCCTGCTTCTCCCTCTGCCTCTGCCTACCACTCTGTCTGCCTGTGCTTGCTCGCTCTCTCTCTCTCTAACAAATAAATACATTTAAAAAAATTAATAAAATAAAATAAAATAAAATAAAATGACCCTGTCGAAGTTGCACTCTTCCCGTGAACTTTCCCAAACTAGTAAGTATATATAACTTACTAGTAACAGTCAGTGGCAAAACTCATAGCTCCTCCCAAGAATAATTCTGTTTCCAGAAAGTCCATGACCTATACTGTCTAGCTATACTATCTCACAGCAAAGAAAACTCCTTCACTACAGATAATTTAGTGAAGCCCTCCAATGTCATAAGAGGCAAGGAAGAAAGAAGTGTGCACAGCTCAAAGGCCAGATTTGCTTTATCCTTTTAGGGTTATACCACAAGACATTAAAAAACAGTGATTGATCTTGTATAGAAAAGAGGAATGAATGGATCTGTGTTCACACTGTGGCAGTGGAGTTGAGGGCTGGGTGGTAATAGGGTCCAGCTGTCCTGACCCCTACCATTCATTTATCTACCCAAGACCTCTTCTCAAGTCTCTATTATGCACCAAACACATAGAGATGGGAGCAACAGAAGATGAATAGACAATGGTTTCTTCTCATGAGAATTTCGCCATGTCAGGGGACAGTCAGAAAACAGATCATTACAAGGCAGTATGTAAATGCTACAAAAGTGTAACAGTGGTAACATTGTGATCGTACTAAATTCAAACCCTATCATTCCAGATCACAAAACAGATATGTAGGAGGAAGCAAGAAGATTTTAATTCAAGTATCTGGATGAAGATGTCTTTCTAAGTTAAAAGCAATGATAGAGAAAAAAATTAGAGTTTAATTTAATAAGTTCCAGAGAAATTTAAGAGTTCATGTTTTCTCAAGGAAATTAACAAAATAGAAAAGAAAGGTAGAAATCTAAGAGATTCTGTAATCTCTGTTACATGAAAAATAAAATGAAATAAAATGAAAAAAAAAATAAAAACTACATAAAAATAATCTAAGAAAAAAGCCATGTAAGTATGTTCTTATGACACTACTTATAACCGTAAATTATTAGAAACTACTGACATGTCCAACAATAGGGAAACGATTAAATTAAGCAAGATAGGTGGCCTGGGTGGCTCAGTGAGTTAAAGCCTCTGCCTTCGGCTCAGGTCATGATCCCAGGATCCTGGGATGGAGCCCCACATCGGGCTCTCTGCTCAGTGGGGAGCCTGCTTCCTCCTCTCTCTCTGCCTGCCTCTCTGCCTACTTGTGATCTCTGTCCATCAAATAAATAAATAAAATCTTTAAAAAAAATTAAGCAAGACAAATTTTTATGGTGGAGTATTATGCATGCTTTAAGAGAGACTTTTCAAGTTACTAGCATTTATTAGGTACACTATGCTAGGCACACAGAGCTTGGGCAGTAGTTTTAATCCTTGAGCATCTTACTTGAATATGTACTTAGCTTTCATCTATAATGGTTTAATTTCTTTGATCAGAAAATACACTTTATCAGACATATTTCCCATAGATTAATTTTAGACCCATAAGTTGCTTTTGGTTTTGGCAAATAGATGTGGTTCATATAATAATTACCCCAGTATCTTTCATTCCCCTATGCAATCTCCCCTCTCCCAGTTGCAGCCTCCTGTGACCACAGATCTGATTTCTGTCTCTGTAGTTTTGCTTTTTACCAAATGTCATATAAATTGGGTCAGACAGTATGAGTATATAGTTTTCTGTGTCTTGCTCAGAAGACGCATGTTTTCTTGCTTCTTATGTCTTGCTTCATATAATATAATGTGTTTGAGTTTCATCCATGTTGTTGCATATATTGGTGATTTGTTCTTTTTTGTTTTTCTATCCTGTTCTATTCTATTCTATTCTATGGATGTTCCACAATTCCTTTACCAATCTACCAGGCAGTGAATATTTGAAATTTTGGGCAATTATGGATAAAGCTGACAGAAACACTGACATACATGTCTTTGTGTGGACATATACTTTCATATCTTTATTATATACCTAGGAATAGGGTTGCTGGGTCATGTGATAAGTGTATTTAGCTTTATGAAAAACTGCCAAATTATTTCCAAAGTAGGTGGGTCATTTTGCATCCCCACCTACAATCTAGAAAGTTCCAGATGCTTTCAATCCTTGCCAAATTGGCAATTGTCAATTGAATGTCAATCTTTTTAATTTTAGCCATTCAAATTGGTGTGTAATATTATTTCATTGCATTGAGGGGTGGGTGGGGAGTGATACCACCCTTAGGCTCAGTGTTTTGCAAGAGGAACTTATTGTACTCAAAAAAGTTGTTTTATTCATGGTTATAATTTATTACAGTGAAAGAATATACACTAAAATTAGCAAAGGGAAAAGGTACATAGGGTGAAGTCCAGGGGACAGCAAATGCAAGCCTCCAGGTTCATATTCCAGGGAATATGTGTAACTCTCCCAGAAATGATATATGACATGTAAGGAAACTTACTAGAGCCTTGGTGTGTAGACTTTTACTGGGGATCAATAATGTAGGTGTGCAACACCTGTGTGACTGATCTCAGCTACCCACAAATGGTACAGTGTGGTCCAAGGTCTTGGGCACACAAAAACAAGGTTTCAATATTAACATAGCATGGCTCAAGAGCTCAGACATACAAAAAAACCCTCTTATGAGGTAGAAATAGTTCATGGAATATTCCAGGGGACAGTTCTAAACACACGCCTTTCTTTGGAATATGCGGGGTTTGGGAAACCCAGGCCTACTGAGTCAACACTTTCATGAGCACTCATAATCTTAATTTGCTTTCCCAAATGACTGTTAATGTTGAACTTCTGTACATGTGCTTATTTGTCATTCATACATTTCCTTCAGTAAAGTATCCAAATTTGTTGTCTTTTTTTTTTTTTTTTATGATTTGGTGGTGGTTGTCGTTTTTCTTTTGAATTATAAGAGTTCTTTGTATATTCTGGATAGAAATCATTTATCAGATTATTTTGCAAATAGATTCTCCTAGTCTGTGATTTGTATTTTCTGTTATTTAGTTGTACTTTTTTTTTTAAGATTTTATTTATTTATTTGACAGACAGAGATCACAAGTAGGCAGAGAGGCAGGCAGAGAGAAAGGGAGGAAGCAGGCTCCCTGCCGAGCAGAGAGCCTGATGCGGGGCTTGATCTCAGGATCCTGGGATCATGACCTGAGCTGAAGGCAGAGGCTTAACGCATGGAGCCACCCAGGCGCCCCTATTTAGTTGTACTTTAAAAGAGCAAAAGTTCTTAATTTTGATGAAGTCCAATTTATTAATATTTTCTTTTATGATTTGTGCTTTTTTACTTTATCCAAGTAATCTTTCCTATACCTATACTAAGCAGGTTCCATGCTTAGCATGGAGCCTGATGTGGAGCTTGATCTCTCGACCCTGAGATCATGACCTGAACTGAAATCAAGAGTTGGGTGCTTAATGGACGGCACCACCAAAATGCCCCATCTTTCTCTTGTTTCTGATCTTTGTAGGGAGGCATTCATATTTTCATCTTAAACGTGATGTTAGTGGTATTTTTGTTGTTGCTATTGTTGTTTGAATAGCTACCTGCCTCTATTAGTTTCCTAGGGCTGCCATAATGTCCCGCAAATTGGGTGGCTTCAAACGACAGAAATTTATTGGCTCACTGCTCTGAAGGCTAGAGGTCTGAAATCAAGGTGTAAGCAAGGTTGATTCCTTCTGAGAACTGTGAATGAGAATCTGTTCTGTGCCTTTCTCCTAACCTCTGATGGTTTGCCAGTGATCTTTGGCATTTCCTGGCTGTTAACACATTTTTTTCAATCCTCCACCTTCACATGACGTTTTCTGTGTCTTTCCACATAGTCTTCTTTCTATGCATGTCTGTCTTTGGGTCTAAATTTCCCAGTTTTATGAAGACACAAGTCATATTGGATTAAGGGCTTCTCTAAAGATCTCATCTTGACTACATGTGCAAAGACCTTTTTTCCAAATGAGGTCACATTCTGAGGTACTAGGGGTTAAGAGTTCAACATATTTTTTTGGGGGGGTGTCCATAATTCAACCCATAATTATGCCTTTTATCAAATTGAAGAAGTTCTATTACTAGTTTGGTAAAGGTGCTTTTGTGAATGGTTATCAAGTATTGTCAAACACTTTCTCTGCATCTGTTGAGATGATTATATGTTTTTGTTTTAGTTTTTTAATATAATGAATTATGTTGACTGAATTCCAAAGGTTAAACAAACTTTAGTTCCAGGATAAATTATGGTTGTGCTATATTATCCTTTTGATATATTACTAAATTAAGTTTGCTAATGTTTTGTTAAGGATTTTTGTGTCTATGTTCATTATGGATTTTCATCTGAGCTTTGTTTTTTTGTTGTTTTGCTTTGTGTTTTTTGTCTGTTTGTTTCCACAAAAAGTTTTATGGTTTCCATTTGGTTCATGGCTTTAAGAGGGAGCTCCAGGGTGTTTAAAAAGTAGCCCAGTGTCTGCAGGGGGAGGCTCTGGCACAATCCCTGGCACCAAGGGGATTTCTAGGGCATGCTCAAAGGCTGCTGGCCTTCAAAGGGTCCTGGTCATGCTTGACCATGAGCCTTTATTTTATTTTATTTATTTGACAGAGAGAGACATGGCGAGAGAGGGAACACAAGCAAGGGAAGTGGGACAGGGAGAAGCAGGCTTCCCCCCCGAGCATGGACAGGGCTCAATCCGCTGACCCTGGGATCATGACCTGAGTTGAAGAGAGATGCTTAACAACTGGGCCACCCAGGTGCTGGGAGAGTGAGCCTTTTGAAGAGATACTCATCCAGGCCAGCCTGGGGGCCGGCCATCTTGGGGAGCTGAGTCAGGTGGTCGGCCATCTTCTTGATGAGTTCCCACTTCTCATCCAGGAAGTGGATTTCCAGGAAGTATTCGAGCTGGCAGTCTGTGGGGCAGAGCCCAGGGCATGCAGATCAAAAAGGTGTGGGTTCAGGTTCTTCTCTTGAACCATGGCAGCTTCCACGGTGTTCAGGGTTTTATGCCACTCCTCTTGGAGGGCTTCAGCACGTCCTGGAAGAGGGAGTCAATGCTCGCTGGTTTTGCACCTTCAGGAGATGCTCAGCGCCCTTATGCTTCTCCTCATCCAATTCAAGGTATTCCATTGTGGTCAGATAACACATCTTTTATGATTTCATTCCTTTTAAATTATTGAGATTTGTTTTTATCTGAGAACATGGTCTATCTAGGTAAATGTTTCATGTATTCTTGAAAAGAATGTGTTGTTTGGGGGTGACCAGAGTGTTCTATGAACATAAATTAGATCAATTTGTTTGGTAATGTTTAAGTCTCCAATATCTTTACTGATTTTCTATTTATTTTATTTATTGATTACTGAGAGGGAAGTATTGAAATCTCTAATTTTAATTATAATAATTAATAGACTTGTCTATTTCTCTTTTCAGTTCTATCCATTTTTTTCTGTAGGTATGTCAAAGTTCTATTGTGGGATAATCTTTATTGGTAACATTTCCTTTTGACTTTTAATTATTGTTTCCATTTCCCTGCTGAATTTCCCATGTGTTCACACATACTGTCTATATTTTCCACTTGACCCTTGAACATATTAATAATCATAGTTATATAAAATCCCTGTGTGTTATCTGGGGCATCTCTGTGTTTGACTCTTTTGTTTGTCTTACCTTCTGACAATGCACTGATTTTTTCCCCTTGATTTTATGTGTATCTCATAATTTTCTATAGAATGCTGGACACTGCATGTAGAAGAATAGAGAGTAAGCTAACTACTGTTCTTGCCCGGAAACGGGTAAGCCTCTTCTCTCAAGCTGTTAGTGTGGGCATTTGAGTTGATCTAGTTTGTACTTGAGTTGCATTTAACATATTCTGGTGCTCTCACTGCCTTCAGTGGTCACAGCCTTTCATTTCCTTCATCAGTGGGATACATCTTGGTTGTGCTTGGCGTGGAGTTGTGGGTTTTTTTTCTCCTTACCTTTCAGCAGATGGTGTAGGACTACAGTGTACAGGGACTGTCTTTTCATGGTTTTGCTCTTCCTTTACCGGGAAACAGACTTTACTTATAACCCAGTGTGAGGCTTGTGGTGGGCATCCTGGCCCTGCATTGGTCTTTTTTTTTTTTTTTATAAGATTTTATTTATTTACTTATTGGAGAGAGAGAGCTCCAGTGAGAGAGTGAAAGAGAACACGAGCAGGGGAAGGGGAAGAGGGAGAAGCAGACTCCCTGCTGAGCAGGGAGCCTGTTGCAGGGCTCCATTCCAGGACTCTGGGATTATGACCTGAGCTGAAGGCAGACATTTAACTAACTGAGCCACCCAGGTGCCTGGTCCTATATCAGTCTTAACTAATTGTAGAACAGTTTTGTCAGAGCAAGGTCCTGTGTTCAGACGTATTTCCTGCTCTTCAGGTACTTTTGGATTTTACTCCTCTCTTAGTAGCAATCTACCTTGTGATCTCAGCCTACCGATGAGTTTAAGAAAATTTATGATTTTGTGGATTAGCTATATATTCCTCCTGTTTAAGGTAGAGTGATAGTCTCTTGTATCTTTCTAGACCCTACACCAAAATGGAACTCTCCTGAACAGTGGTTTATTTATTTATTTATTTGTTTGTTTGTTTAAGATTTTATTTATTTATTTATTTGACAGAGGGAGATTGGGAACACAAGCAGGGGGAGTGGGAGAGGGAGAAGCAGGCTTCCCGCTGACCAGAGAGCCTGATGTGGGGCTCGATCCCAGGCTCTGGGATCATGACCTGAGCCAAAGGCAGACACTTAATGACTGAACCCCCAGGCACCCCAAGCAGTGGTTTAACATGTGAGAAAAATGATAGGATTTTAACAAGTTTCCAAAACTGAAAAATGCTGAATATACAAAACTCTATATACAATACAATTCCAATATTAATTCACCTCCTAATATGCATTAGGCCTTTTGGTAGATACTGATAAGCAAGACTGACATTGTCCCTTCTTTGCAAAGAAATTATAACTAAAATTCTTCTACATAAACACTGAAAAGATCTGTACATCAGAAAATAACAAAACCAGAATTAAAAATCCAATGGTGATCTTGGGAATACACACACACAACTCTAATAAGTATGACACAAGTTAATATCACTGATGTATGAAGTACACATGCATTAATTAATAGCAAATATTGTCTGTGTTTAACTCATATCCCCTAGGATCCTTTACCGTTTTTTGTCACACTGGCTTCTGGTATGCTTTCCTTTCTAAATAGTGGTACCTGCATCTCGTTTGGAGAATTCTCTTGGCCCACCTACCTTTCCCCCTAGACCCCAGGCCCACCCCTACTCTGACATAGATAGTCTTTAAGCAAGGATGGAGAGTAAAATTTCTCTTGTCCCCTAATCAAGACAGTTTAGATTTATGACCTCTGTTGTCCCCAGAGCTTCCCTAGGGGATTATGTCAAAGTTTTCCATTGTGGGACTTTATTTGACGCCACAGAATTCTTTAGTCATCCTCCTCTTCCTGTCCTACTTCTCTACTCTCCTACTGCTTTTTCCTAGGAACATTTCCTAAGAAGTCACTTTGGTACAACTCCTCATCTCAGAGACTTCAAGGGAACTGAACTATGGTATAAATCCAAGTAAAAATACTAAGAGCACAACAAGAAAAAAATGAGCTAAGGACATAGACTAGGAATTTATGTACAAAATGAAAATACATCTTTTCCAAGGGTAACTTTTCTTTAGTGTGTTTGGGGGGAAAGGAGAGTTTTGCCTCATCTGCTCCCTAGTCCTTGCGTGGTTCATTAATGTCTCCACAGGGCTTCAACTTCCCATTCTTCTCAGCTCTCCTTCAAATGTCCTCCTACTTTTTGCACAGCAAAGGAAACAGTTAACAAAACCAAAAGACAACTGACAGAATGGGAGAAGATATTTGCAAATGACATATCAGATAAAGGCTAGTATCCAAAATCTATAAAGATCTTAGCAAACTCAACACCCAAAGAACAAATAATCCAATCAAGAAATGGGCAGAGGACATGGACAGACATTTCTGCAAAGAAGACATCAAGATGGCCAACAGACACATGAAAAAGTGCTCCACATCACTCAGCATCAGGGAAATACAAATCAAAACCACAATGAGATACTACTTCACACCAGTCAGAATGGCTAAAATTAACGAGTCAGGAAATGACAGATGCTGACGAGGATGCGGAGAAAAGGGAACCTTCCTACACTGTTGGTAGGAATGCAAGCTGGTGCAACCACTTTGGAAAACAGCACAGAGGTTCCTCAAAAAGTTGAAAATAGAGCTACCCTACGACCTAGCAGTCGCACTACTGGGTATTTACCCTAAAGATACAAACATAGTGATCCGAAGGGGCACATGCACCCCAATGTTTATAGCAGCAATGCCCACAATAGCCAAACTATGGAAAGAACCTAAATGTCCATCAACAGATGAGTGGATAAAGAAGATGTGATATATATATATATATATATATATATATATATCACATATATATATACACACACACATATACATATACACAATGGAATACTATATATATATAGTATATATATATATATATATATATATATATACACACACATATACATATACACAATGGAATACTATGCAGCCATCAAAAGAAATGAAATCTTGCCATTTGCGATGAGGTAGATAGAATTAGAGGGTATTATGCTTAGCAAAATAAGTCAATCGGAGAAAGACAACTATCATATGATCTCCCTGATATGAGGAAGTGGAGATGCAACTTGGGGGGTTTGGGGGGTAGGAAAGGAATAAATGAAACAAGATGGGATCTGGAGGGAGACAAACCATAAGAGACTCTTAATCTCACAAAACAAACTGAGGGTTGCTGGGGGGAGGGGGGCAGGGAGAGGGTGTTGGGATTATGGACATTGGGGAGGGTGTGTGCTATGGTGAGTGCTGTGAAGTGTGTAAACTTGGTGATTCACAGACCTGTACCCCTGGGGCTAATAATACATTACATGTTTATAAAAAAATTTAAAAAAGTTATTAAAAAAAATGTCCTCTTACTTTGCTCTTGCCCTCCAAAGCCCTGGGCCTACTTTTCTCTTTCAACTTGATGCTTACCTTAGAATGTTGACCACTGTGGATGGGTGGTGGTGTACTCAGGGTTCAGAAATAGGTAGAAAATATTTCACTGTAGAAAAAAAAAAACAAACTTAAACAAAAAGACTAAAAATCTTTATTAGTCATCATGGTCAATTACCTCTTGGTCTTGAAGCTCACCTTACTCCCTTCCATTCTTTAGTACCTATTATGCACTCCCTCCACCCAGTTTAGGAAAATTCTGTTCACTGTCATAGAGTTTAGTTATCTTCTGGTTCTGACTCTCCATATTAGGTTACCTCCTGGGATGACATTTTCCAAAGTCTAACTTATCAGTCTGATAGTAACTTGTCGTGTATGTAATATGCGGAGTGTTTACGGAGTGGGGTTAGAGACTCAGCAGGACAATTCAGATGGGATCTGGCACTTTTGCTTGAGACTTCTTTTGGGGGGCCAGTTGGGAGAGAAACCCAACTGTGGGCACTTCTTCCCACTTTTCCTTCAGAGATGTCTTTTTGGTAGCTTATAACCTGTCGTAGTGGGAGTGTTTACACCATGGAAATCAGGAATTGCTACAGATGGGCTTTTTTCCTACCCCAGAAAGCCAGTTGTTAAATATTTACTAGTACACCATTGCTCCAACATTTGGGGGACCATAATTCTTCCATTCATAGCCTAGATGGTTCAGATGGGACTGACCCTATTCTCTAGCTCCAAATGTAGGCAAAGTATCACATACTTTGTGGCTTTGATGATTAGTGGGGAAATGAGTAAATATTCTCATATGGGCCAATCAAAGTCTTCTCTGACTTCTGCTGAAATGACTGGGGAAAGGTACACTGTGTTTTCAATATCCTGGACACTAAGATTCCATAATGTCGAGCTGGTGAAGGTCATGTGGGCCAGTATGTAGAGATAGCCGGCTTGAGAATAAAGCCAGCACAGAGGAAAATAAAGCCTAAACAAGAGTGAGTAAATGATAGGCCTTGTGTTCGGCATTTTAATTCCTGCAGGGAGCCCCTCAATTTCTGCTACTGATGCCAACAAATGCTCACTATTGTTTCAGCTATTTTGAAGTCCATTTCTGTCACCTGCAACCAGGTGAATTTTGACTTATATAATTGTGAAGAGAACACACTCTCTCGCTCTCTCTCACACACACACACACATATACACACACACACACATACCCCAAAGGCAGATCATGCCTGCCAGAAAACAAGAGATTTTCCCTACAGGCAATGTGGAGCATTACATTATCATCAGAGCAATGTCACTTCTCCTTTTCTTATCCTTCTGCTTCCAGATCATGCACAGGGACTTACCAAACAACAGATGCAGCAACCTTTATTCTAACACTAGGCAGAAGTTCTGAAATTAAAGGTCCTCCTCTATCCTCCCCTTTCTCATCCAGTTAAACCAGGTAAAAATATTGGCCAGAACTTCTTCTACTCCCTAGGTTATGTAGATAGAAGCAATATAGAAATTGATATTGTCCCCTTCAGAGCAACTTTTCCGAAAGAGGACGGGTGTTACTCTACACAGTGAACAAAGGACGATTTTACTTTGGCATGATCTTGTTCAAAGAATTACAAATTCAAACAATGACATGATTTTACCCCAAGTCTTGATCAAATGAACACTCAGAAGTAGAAATCGTTTAGTGAAATAAGCACTGTCTTACATCCCTGGATGGAAAGTCAGATGATGGAATTTTTCTGGAAAAGAGTTTGTCATTACACATCTAGAAGCTCATATATTTCCACTCCCTTTTGTTGAACATTTCTACTTCTGGAGCTATCTGCTAAATAAATTATCAGAAAATCAAATGGAAATTCATACACTGATATTCTTTGCAGCCTTGTTTATAATATAGGATGATTAGAAAAAAACCTAAATGCCCACCATTAAATGAATGGTTAAATAAGTTGGAATCTATCATATAATAAAATGCCATTCCCAAAAATAGCTTTTTTAAAAATTTAAAATGTAACCCCGATTATAACATTTAAGGAAAGGCCCAACACAGACTGGTAAATGACATGATCTCCCATAAAAATGCATGTGTACCTCATGACTCATCTTGATACAGGCTGAGAACATTCCAGTACCTTAATGTTTTTGCATCTGTTCAGCCCTCACCCACTTTCCCACCTGGTGAATTCTTATTTTTCCTTTAAAATCCAGCTCACATAGTATACCTTTCATGGAAATTTCTTGGGGAAGATGGCGTATAAAGGGGGTTGATCCTTCTGTCCTAAAGAATACTAAAGAATAGACCATATTTCCCAAGAATCTCTAAGTCCCTCCCTGCCATCAGTGTGGTGTTCTCTGCAACCACTCCCATCCACTGGCATTGGCACCAAAGGTGACATCTTTTGCCACTCTGCCTCTGGGCTGTCCCAGGGGACCTCTGTGAGGCTGCCGCCAACAAGGGCCAATGAAGCTATCCTGGTTTCCATCAGCACCAGGACCCTGCAGATGGGTGCTCTGAGCAGGAATGTTGTAGATGCATATCATTTTTAAAAGACCTTTCTACTCTAGCATGTAATACTTCACAACTGTGAGATGTTGATATACATTACAAAATATGGACTTATGCCACTTGTAATGAGTCAACTATTGGGTGGATTCCATGAGTAAAATCAGCCAAGCTTTAAAAATATATATAATTGTCTCTAGAAACCATAAGGGAACCATGGAAATGACTCTTCTGTTACTAACACAAACAGCAACCTACGGCCTGCTGCCTCAGGCAAAATGAAACCGCAGCATGGTGTGACAAGTACAGAAGGTGAATCCTATTCTTAGTAGTCTGCTAAACAAATGAATAATTCTATCAATAAGGTCCCTGCACTCGCCTTTGACAAGGCGTCTTTAACACCAAAGATCACCCTTCTTTCTGCCCAGGCTTTCCAATGTTCTGACACTATGTTGCTGCTATTATCATCATCATCATTATTATTATTATTACCACTACTACTACTACTACTGCTTTGCCAATAATTTGTTGTTAATGACACCAAAACTTACTTCGGCTATCATAATATTTTCCCGTAGGATTGGTAGCTTCTAGATAGGCATACCTCTGCCTTTTCTGGTTCTGTACTCTTGGGCAGTTTATTTAACATCCTTGAGGGCCAGTTGGGAGACTTCCCAGAAACACTGGGAGTAATAAGGCAACCTGATGTTTGTTAGAGAGGCTGTAAATATTGCATGAGTCGTCTGCAAATGTTTAAGTGCCAAGTCATCAGACTAAGTGATGAGATTCTGATACACCACGGGATAACTGAGGGGAATCCCTTGATGGGGTATCTGGGATTGTATTCCTATAATCTTTTATTCCTCTGTCCAGTATCACTTATCAAATAGTTGTGTCTTTCTCCTTCATTATTTTCAATGCCTTTAAGGGCAGAAATAGAGCCCATTATTCACTTATTCAACAATTACTCTACTAAGTGATCACAGTGTCTATTTCCAGTCCCTAGCAGAGTAGCTGACACATATTTGGTTTGTAACACATGTTTGAGGAGTAAATTGGAAAATGTATGTCACTTTATCACATGTGGAGAAGGGGATTGCTATGACCATAGTGAGATAGCCCAATGTATAGAGAAGGAAGTCAGTTAGAAAAGTCCTCTAGAATGTTGTCATACTACAAGTGATTTGGTGAGTGAATATTGCTTCATTGAGCAAAGATAGTGGGGACAGTAGGGAAGGAAAGGGATAAAAGGAATTAAAAAAACCAGAGAGTATTAAATTTAGTATTGGATTGGATAAATACTAAATTTAGGATAGGCTTACCCTCTTGGCAAGAGGGAAAATTTGGTTTTGGGGAGAGTCTATAGTGGTTTTTTTTTTTTTTAATATTTGTAGCATTTTATTTCTAAACCTAGGGAGTAGGTGAATGGACACTCATTGTATTTTCTCTACATATTTCACATTTTATTAAAAAAATAAAATGATCATTATTGATGCTTCATCACTTCTAGGTGTCTTCATAATTTGATTAAAAATTTACAGAATTATAAAATCAGCCACTAAGTTTAGTCAGGTTAACCTCAGTAATATCCCTTCTACACTTAGACCCACCTGTTTGGGTCCTTGGTAAACTCTTCTCAGGGGCTCAGTGATTATTCTCTGTTCTGGCCTCCAGGGTTGGCTTTTTCCAAGCCATCCCTGACTCTACTCCAAAGAGTTCTCCCCCCAAAAAGATCATATCACTTTTTAAAAAGATTTTGTTTATTTGACAGAGAGACACAGCAAGAGAGCGAACACAAGCAGGGGAAGCAGGAGAGGGAGAAGCAGGCTTCCCGCTGAGCTGGGAGGCTGACGCAGGGCTCGATCCCTGGACCCCAGGACCATGACCCAAGCTGAAGCAGATGCTTAATGACTGAGCCACCCAGGCGCCCCTAGATCATATAATTTTTCTGCTTCAAAACAGTTTGTGAGGTAAATCTGAACTTGTCAACCTAGCACTGAAGAAATCCCGCAGTTTAGGTCCTATTTAAACTTTTTGTCTGTTTCCGGCTATAGGATACTTTGCTCCAGCCACAGCAGGCCACCTGCCCCCAACCCATCTAGCATGCTCTCGTCATTCTTTTCTGTTTATTGCACTTATAAAGATGAGTGCAAAACCAGATGACTTTAGTTTTCTTGTTCAGTTTGGGAAGATGCCTTCTAATAAATAAAGCTATTGGTATCTGAGACTCTTAGGTAAGCAGGGGACTGGTTTTAGACATATCAATATGGAGGTATTGTGTATATCTTGGTGTCCATAGTGTCTAGAAAAGCCCATTTCCTTTAAAAACCATCAGCTTTCTGGGATGCCTGGTGGCTCAAGTGGTTAAGCATCTGCCTTTGGCTCAGGTCATGATCCCGGGATCCCAGGATCAAGTCCCACTTCAGGCTCCCTGCTCAGCAGGGAGTCTGCTTCTCTCTCTTACTCTCCCTCTTCTTGTGCTTTCTCTCTCTCTCTCTCCCTCACAAATAATAAATAAAATCTTAAAAAAATAAAATCATCAGCTTTCCACATAATAACCTGTTCAGTGAGAACAAGATGTAAGGTAAATATTGAGATTATGATAACAACTCCACACATTTAAAAAAATATATTGTGCAAAAGCTGAGGGTTTGACTTGTGTGTTTTGTTTTCAGCATTTCTTGCATATGGATGTGTATGATTGATAGGTAGGTTGAAAATATGAATGATAAAACATGAGACTACAAACTTTGCTTACAGTCCTAATTTTGCAAGAAACTTATTTTATTCAAACGCTTTAATTCTTGGAGTTCCAATTGCCTTCTCTCTTAATTGGAAAGAGTCCCCCAACTTTCACCCCAGAAGCTAACCTGTCGTGTGTTTACAAGCCTTGTGTCCTATATTACTGCAAACTGCTAGGAAGTCCTTACCCAGGACCTATTATGGAACACCATATCCATGAGGGATGAGTTTGCTTCTGGTGTTTTATGAATCCTTTATAGTTATATGAGTTCAAGGAAATAGTCTTAATTTGTTACAAAAGCTGTTGACTTAACAGTCATGGGTTGAGCAAGTAAGATCACAGCATACTCTCCAAACTAAATTAAACTCATTCTTCACCATGCCGTCTTTAATAATACCTGCTGCTCTAGCAGAGTCCAAATGGTGGCAGATGTGTTAAGAGGAATGACATTTACCACCTCTCTGGTTTTGGTTTTCGAGAACCCCTGGAGGTCCCGGTGGCTCCTTAACACTCAGCTTCAACCCTGAAATGCCAATTAAAGGATTTTCTCTTTACTTTTAAGACTTTCATAAATATTGCCTCTATTAAAAACTCCAGCTGGTGTTAAGATCTAAGAAAAGACTTTGATGGGAGAAGGGGGAAGTAATAAGAAAATCTCTAAATAGGGAAGGAGAGGTTATGTGTCCATAAGAAATAGAAAAGGATACACATGACTGAGGTTGGAGCCATTGCCATTTTTTACTTGTTTTTTTTAATCCTACTAAGATTCAGCACGTGTATATGATTATTTTTACAATAAAATCCATGTCTTCTACATGAGAAGACATGATATTTGATACAATGGTAGAGATGGTACATTGGGTTGTTATTCAGCAAATATTCACTTCCTACCTTCCCTCCTGTCCCATCTCCATGGGTGAATTATACTTTCTCTCCCCACTGATGTTGGGCTTGACTATGTGACTTGCTTTGCTTTTCATGGTCAAGAACTGTAAAAAGCTCTAACAGTTTACCTTATTCGCAAGCTAACAAATTATTCTGCCAAAGTTTCATGGATGCTGGCAGGAGACATGAGAATTTTATGTCAGAGACAAAGAACTGTATTAGACCATTGACAGTAGCAAGGGTATCCACATTTTCTTGGATTGGTTCCCCAAGCCCCAGTTCCCCTGGGATGATATGAAGAGGGCCAGCTGACACCTGTACTCACAGTGAGTTGCCCTGTGGGAGAGAAGCCTGAGCTTAAGGAACCCCAACCTTTTATGAAGGCCAGTGAGGGTGTCTGCTTTTTATTCCGGAGGGAGATCCTATTTCTGCATTTGAAGGCTGTGTGCTATTTATCTTTGAAAGGATAGTGCAGAATAAAAGCAATCAGTGCCTCTGTGAACAAGATGCCCAGAAATGTGAGTGATCCGTGGGGCATTGTCTTCCGACACCAGCTTCTGCCACTTCCTATAGATCTGTTGCCATGTGGGACAAAGCCCAGTCAAGTTACAGCCTGACATCGAGCCACCACTTTAACTCATCTTGAATCAGTTGAACAGTAGTCAGCATGAAAATACATGAACATGGGAATAAATGTTAATGGCTGGGATGGGTTGTTATGTAGCATTCTTGTAGCAAAAATTGGGTGATACATAAATTGGTAAGGGAAAGGAGGTCCTGCCATATCAAAATCTCCAATAGAGATTGGAGACAAGACATGACTTTGGCTTTGGGACCACACAGTAAGTGATGAGGAAATTATTATAGGAGGTGGAAAAATGGTGATCTGTGTTATACAATGATAAAATCTGATATAAAACTATTGCTTACTGTAATTCAGAAGACAGAAAATGTTTCTAATAAACTGGTAACATCTGGTTAGCAGATTTCAAAAGCACAAGTGGATAATTACTAATCACAATTTTTTTTAAAGATTTTATTTATTTATCTGACAGAGAGAGAGATCACAAGTAGGCAGAGGGGCAGGTAGAGAAAGAGGGGGAAGCAGGCTCCCTGCTGAGCAGAGAGCCGGATGTGGGGCTCGATCCCAGGACCCTGAGATTATGACCTGAGCGGAAGGCAGAGGCTTTAACCCTGAGCCACCCAGGCCCCCCTAATCACAATTTTTTTATTTTTTATTTTTTATTAACATATAACGTATTATTAGCCCCAGGGGTACAGGTCTATAAATCGCCAGGTTTACACACTGCACAGCACTCACCATAGCACATACCTTCCCCAGTGTCCATAACCCAACCATCCTGTCCCTACCCCTCTCCCCCTGGCAACCCTCAGTTTGTTTTGTGAGATTAAGAGTCTCTTATGGTTTGTCTCCCTCTTGATCCCATCTTGTTTCATTTATTCCTTTCCTATCCCCCAAGCCCTCCACTTTTCCTCATATCAGGGAGATCATATGATAGTTGTCTTTCTCTGATTGACTTATTTCGCTCAGCATAATACCCTCTAGTTCCATCCATGTCATTGCAAATGGCAAGATTTCATTTCTTTTGATGGCTGCATAGTATTCCATTGTGTGTGTGCGTGTGTGTGTGTGTGTGTGTGTGTGTGTGTATACCACCTCTTCTTTATCCATTCATCTGTGGGTGGACATCTAGGTTCTTTCCATAGTTTGGCTATTGTGGACATTGCTGCTATAAACATTTGGGTGCACATGCCCCTTCGGATCATTACATTTGTATCTTTAGGGTAAATACCCCGTAGTGCGATTGCTGGGTCATAGGGTAGCTCTATTTTCAACTTTTTGAGGAAACTCCATGCTGTTTTCCAGAGTGGTTGCACCAGCTTGCATTCCCACCAACAGTGTAGGAGGGTTCCCCTTTCTCCGCATCCTCGTCAGCATCTGTCGTTTCCTGACTTGTTGACTTTAGCCATTCTTTTTTTTTTTTTTAAGATTTTATTTATTTGACAGAGAGAAATCAGAGCTAGGCAGAGAGGCAGACAGAGAGAGGGGGAAGCAGGCTCCCGCCGAGCAGAGAGCCCGATGCGGGGCTCGATCCCAGGACCCTGAGACCATGACCTGAGCTGAAGGCAGAGGCTTAAACCACTGAGCCACCCAGGCACCCCAACTTTAGCTATTCTGACTGGTTTGAGGTGGTATCTCATTGTGGTTTTGATTTGTATTTCCTTGGTGCTGAGTGTAATCACAATTTATTAAGTGCTACAAAGGTAAGCTCAGTAAAAACTGGTTAGCTTGCAAGGAAGGTTTAGAAGAAATTTAGAGACCCCAGAAATCTTGGGTTTGGAAAGTAAAAGGTGGGGGTTTTTGGTTTGTTTGTTTGTTTTAAATCAAAACAGAGATGTGGGGGTGCCTGGGTGACTCGGTTAAGCGACTGCCTTTGGCTCAGGTCACGATCCTGGAGTCCGGGATTGAGTCCCACATCGGGCTCCCTGCTCGGCAGGGTGTTTGCTTCTCCCGCTGACCTCCCTTCTCTCATTCTCTCTCTCTTGAATAAATAAATAAAATCTTAAAAAAAAAACAGAGATGTGATTATTACAAAGACCAAATCAACAATGGATCTAACATCCTTTGTTCAGACATATGAACAGATTAAAATGTGGCTTGGTAGATCCTCTCACCTAGACAAAAGGGTTTCTAGAAAAATTATGGTCTCACAGAATGCTAATGTATCCAAAGTACCTGTAATTCAGTCAGTCTAGAGAGAGACATGCCTTGGAAAGATTTGGGTGTGCCTCTTGGCCCTTGGATTTAACTCAAATTAAGTACATAGAACATAAACCAAACTTTTGAGAGACCTGTACTGACAAAATTGCGTAGACCGAAAGACGTTGAGGCTGTTACAAAAAGACCCCGTGATTCCCACCTTTAATGAGTCAGGAATTGAGCTAAAATAAAACCAAATCGAACCAACTCACCCCTCCCCAAAATATCACGACTCTGTTCAGCCACCAAGAAAATCTTATTTTCAAATGCCTTCTTTAGAATAACTCCAGCAGGATGATGCAGAGGTAGGACGTCTAGGAGAGCCAACTTAGAGTCTATGGAGAACAGTGGACAGACAGCCATGACCAGAGAGCTAAATCAGTGTCTTATCAAGGACCACACCCATGATTCTGTTATTTTGGGGTTCCATATTAGCTGAGGATGAAGCAAATTACGCTTTCTCAATGCACATTGTACAGATACAGGTTCCCATTGAGTATTCTTATGCAGGAAGGCTCATTCCCCTCCTTTGGGAATGCACCGGCATTACTCATTACTACCCCTATTCCTACTAGTTGCATTACAGTAGATATCTGATCTTGGCCTCTCTTTGGGGCAAGGGCAGTTAGCAAGCAATCATTTAAGTGTCCAGACCAGTTTGAAAACTGGAAAATATTTGCCCTGCAGAGTTCCAGAATTGCTATAGACCAGTGACTATTATATATTACTTTTAAAAATACGACTATTTGTTGTGGATGTCCTATCCAAGTTTCACCATTGTATATTGCGTGTGTCAGGACAGATGACTTGTGTTTTTAGTTTACAGGTCAGTAGGTCAAAAGGAGTTGCATTCAGGCCACAGGTAGATTTTGGATTTTGACCCTTCATTCCGACCAGATGTGGTCCTGGATTTCGACTCTGACACTGTGATTTTAGGAGCATAACGGGATGAGTATATTTTGCATGTGAGAAGGCAGAGACTATTTGAGAACCAAAGGGTGGATTGTGTTGTGTTGGTGGTTGATTAAGTTGGTTGATTGTTAAGTAAATATTCATTTCCTCAACCCTCCTCCATAGGAAACAATATCTTCTTCTCCTTGACATTGGGGCTTGACTCTGTAATTTACTTGGCCAGTGAGATATTAGCCGATGTGATGCAAGGAGACTTAAGATGTGTTCGCGTGGTTGGACTTCCTCTCCTGGCTGTTGCCATAGAAGGCTTGCTGGAGAAGCGGCTGGCCTTCCAGCCTGGCTCCTGTGTTAGAGGCTTAAAGCAGAGCCAGCCTGGACCCTGAGAGCTGCAGCCTAAAGCAGGACTGCCTCAGCCCACCTGGGGCTGCATGAGAAAATAATACATGCTCCTTGTTGTGCCACTGAGATTTTGGGATCATTTTCTTTACACAAAAAGCTGACTCATATTTAAAGACACAGAATACGCTCATTTTTGGAAGAGAATACTAGCGATAACGTGGGTTGGGCCGGGGTGGTGGAGGGAGGGTGAGGGCTGACTTTGAGGCCAGGTTTGAGTTCCAGAGCAATGATCACCAGGGAGACTTGGAAGAGGTCTATGGCCTTCTGAAATCACCCATTGCTCTATTTTCCAAATTGGCCTTAATGAACTTCCAGCCTATCCCTTGCATCTTTCTTTGAGGGTTCTTAAAATGAAATGGGAGGTGTTGCTTGTTTGTTTGCAGTATATAAAGTGTTGCCATCCAATACCCCTGGGGATAGTGAGCAGGAGTGGAATTTGGGCTTCCTTGGAGTGCCGTGACTTAGTTGATCATGTTTTGCAGAATTCTATTTGCAACTTTCAAAAATTACCACACACAGTTCACCATATGGCACAACTGAGTTTGCTAAGGGGGACTATTGTATTTGAAAAATCAAAAACACTCACTAAATTCCCAAACCTCCTTTTTTTTCCCTCTACTGTCATGGTTTCCATGGCTACATTTCACAGCTCCGTGTTACATCTTAAATGTAAATGATTTCTACTGAAAAACACCATATAGAATTTTCAGATGGAAGAAAGTGAGAGAGGTTTGCTCGTCCAGGCAAATGGTATGTGCTGATTTCCACAACTTTGTCTGGGATTGGGTACAACACAAACGAGAAGAATGATTTTTAAAGCACGAGTACTCAAGTTTTTAAGACGGATCCCGTGACAAGTCAGAGATGTCGGAGACACAGAGCTTCCAGTGACGGATAGGGGTTGGCGATGGCACCCTTGTGGTGAGTTAGGTTCTTGTACCTCCTAATGGCCCTTAAAATATTCCCCTACTCTTGGAATTTAAAAAACAAAACAAAACTAAACTAAACAAACAGATAAAATTTTCTGGGAAATTTTTTTTTTTTTTTTTTTTTTTTTGTATTAGGAAAGGAAACGTTACATTTAATTCTATCCCCACTTCTTAAAAATATTTTTCAGAGCTGGCCTTCCCTAGCGTACCTTTCATTTTATTGAAGACCATATGTTGTTTTCAGTTGCTTGAATACTGTCTAGTCCACAAAGTTATTATTGTATTTAAAGTGAATACTATTCAGCTTCTGGCAGGCTGTATCCAGAGCCAGGGATCTTCACTGGTGTGTATTATAAGCTCTGGTAAGGGCCTTCTAGAGTTGTTACTCAAAAAGAAAACTCCAAATGTGCCTCAGCTTACAAACAGACAACACTGCATACAAGTTTCCCACTTGTTGTTGTAGGAGAACATGGCGCTGCTTCCAGAGGAATAACACTCAAAAGGGAGGTTCGATGCAAACAGACATTACTTTTATTCACTTGCATATTTCAAGGTTTCACACCTTTTCTTGTTAGCAATTAGCACGACTAAAATTGGCCCAACACTCGCAGTGTAATCTCTACTTACGTTTTCTTAGGTTTTCAGTGAAATCTACAGGTTGATTCTCCACATTGGGCAGGTCAAGAACCGGATGTCCTGAAAAATCCATAGGCCACACTGGAAGATAATCTTAGTATCCTAAAGTCCTCGATCTTTGTCTTCTACTTCTTAACAAAGGTCCGGTGGTCATGAGAGGAGAGCCTTGCTGAGTTTCCAGTTTCTTTTCTCTTCAACTACTGACGGCCCAAGTTTCTGATGAAGACTGAATGGTAGTGGCATGAGGTGGAAGGGTCACTATCCTTGTTGAAATTGCTGCTTCTACTACATTCTAGCTCCGACTTGTTTCTCCCCTGCATAATCAGAGGTAAGCCAACTGATAAGCATGAAGAACAGAAATTAGTGCACACTGGGGGCACAATAGGAATTGTAGGAGAGAGTGCCTTGCATGTGTGTGTGCTTACATGACTATTAGGCTATTTTGTGAATAAGATGCCTCCTTTCATGACTATTTGTACAAAACTGCAAATATGCATAAGTGTAAATGGATTATTTTACTAGTAATATATATTAAATGAGGTCCCAAGGAAAACAGGATGCTAAAATTGGCAACAGTTTGCTCAGGTGGATGAATAAAAAGAATATTCATTGAATTGGGGGATGGGGAGGGTCGTCTTGTGGAGGACTTGATCCACCCTACAGGGCAAGTTAATTTGAATGTTTAGACTGAGGATGCCACATACTCAGCAAAAAGGCAGAAAATATTTGTCACTTACATAATGGGACTTTCTTTGGAGATCAGGGCAAACACCCAAGCTGGTCCAGGATGACACAAATGAGAAATAGACTAAAGGCTTCAGTTTTTTATTGTGGTTGGGGGTGGAGCCAAGGTGAGTGTTTCTATGGCCTGGAGTTTGCGTGCTTTGACCCTTCCCTCCAGTGACAAAGGAAGGGGTGCCCAGGATTTGTTATTCGATTGCTCAGATATAGGGAAAAGGGAGAGAGGGAAGGGGTGGGGCTTGAAAACTGCCAAAACATCAAACATCATGGTAAAACATCAAAATATTGTCAGACTCCTTTTTACATATGTTTTTATTTCTTTGAGGTAAATGCCTAAGAGTGGAAATGTTGGGTCATAAGAGTCCTATATCTAACTTCATAGGAAACTGCTAGTTTTCCAAATTCACTACATCATTTTATAATCCTTTAAGGCATACATGAGAAATCTAATTGCTTTGCATCTTGTCCAAAACTGACTGTTCCTAGTCTTTTTAATTGTAGCTATTCTAGTAGATGTGAATGAGATTGTATCTCATTGTGATTTCTATTTTTATTTTCCCCATGACTAGTGAAGTTAAGAATTTTCAAGGGTTCATTGGCCATTTTTATACCTCTTTTGTGAAGTGTCTGTTTGAATCCTCTCACTCTTTAAAAACTGGATTTTTGGGGTGTCTGGGTGGCTCAGTAGTTAAACTTCTCCCTTCTGCTCAGGTCATAATCCTAGGGTCCTAGGATCAAGCCCTGCCATTGGGCTCCCAGCTCATTGTGGAGTCTGCTTCTCCCTCTCCCTCTTCTCTACCCCCCCAATCATGCTTCCTTTCTCTTTCCCTCTCAAAAAAAAAAAATGAGAATCTTTAATAAAAGTATTAAAAAATAAAAATTGAATTCTTATTATTACTGAGTTGTAAGAGCTCTTTATATATTCTGTGTCATATATGTTTCTTTCTTTTTTTAAAGATTTTTTTAAAGTAATTTCTACACCCAACATGGGACTCAAACTTGCAACCCCGAGTTCAAGAGTCTCATGTTCTACTGACTGAGCCAGCCAGATGCCCCTGTGTCATATATATTTCTAATAGTTTCCTCTGTCTGTAGATTGTTTAGTTTTTTTGTTTTGTTTTGTTTTGTTTTTTTTACAATGTCCTTTAAAGAACAGAGGAGTTTAGATTTGATGAAGTCCAATTCATTGATTTTTCCCTTAAGAGTAGTGTTTTTTTAATCACTAAGAACGATTGGCCCCAGGGTCTCAAATATTTTCTCCTATGTTTTCTTACAGATGTTTATATCTTTAGCTTTTATATTTAGGTCTCTGATTCACTTTGAATTAGTTTTTGTTTGTGATGTGAGATAAAATTGGTAAAGTTTAAAGTTCTTTCCTTTTAAAAATACAGATAATGCAGTTCTTCCAATGCCACTGGTTTAAAAAAGAAAGCAAATCTTTTGCAACTTAATAACTTCAGAATTTTCGTTAAAAACTTATTGACCATGTATATGTGAGTCTATTTCTGTTATGTTTATTCTATTCTAATAATGTATATGTCATTACATCAACACCAGTCTGTCTTGATTAATGCAGTTGTAGAGCAAGTTGTGAAATCAGGTCCTAAATGTTCTCAAACTTTGTGCTTTTTAGACTTTGTTTTAATCATTCTATCATTTCCATTTCTGTATACATTTTAAGTTCAGCTTGTCACATTCTACAAGAAATGCTGCTGTGCTGTGGGTAGAGCTGGCATTAAGTCTGTAGGTTGATTTGGTTATTATGTGCCTTGGCATAGTTTTTTTCATGTTTGTTGTGTCTTTTGTGCTTGGAGTTTGTTGAGTTTCTTGGGTTTATGGGTTTACAGTTTTCTTCCAATTTGGAAAAAAATTTGTCCTTTTTTCCTCCAGCATTTTTTAGTATTTCTCTTTCTCACATCTCCTTTAGGCGTTCAGTGGCAAGTATATTTGACTACTTGAAGTGATCCTACAGTTAGCTGGTATTCATTTTTATTTGTTCTTTTTTCTCCTTGAGTTTTATTTTGAAAAGAACTTGGGCTCCTGGGTGGCTAAATCTGTTAAGATCTGCCTTCAGCTCAGGTCATGATCATGAGTTTCTGGGATCAAGCCCTGTGTTGGACTCCCTGCTCAGAGGGGAGTCTGCTTCTCCCTCTCTCTCTGCCGCTCCCCCTGCTTGTGCTGTCTCACTTGCTGTCTTTCTCTCTCTCTCTCAAATAAATAAATAATTTAGAAAGAAAAAAAAAAAAAGAAAAGAAAAGGACTTGCTATGTCTTCAAGCTCACTAACTTTTTCTTTCACAATATTTTATCTTCAATAAATCCTATCCAGTATGTTTTTCATCCCAGGCATTTTAATTTTCATCTCTGGGACTTCAATTTGAGTTTTTGTTGTATCTTTCACATCTTTTCTTAATATATTCAGTATTTCCTCTAGTTTCTTGAACACATGGAATACAGCTATGTCTACTGTTTTAATGTCTTTGTTTACTGTTTCTAACATTGGTGTCATTTCTGAGTTTTAATTTTTTGGTTTTCTCCTCATTATAGGTTGTATTTTTGTTTCTTTTCATGGTCAAAAAATTTTGATCACATGAAAGACATTGTGAATTTCACCATGTTAGGTATTAGATATTTTTGTATTCTTGCAGTTATTATTGAACTTTGTTTTGGAGTGTGATTAGATTACTTTGCAAATTGCAGGTTGTTTTAAGCTTTGCTGGGTGGGACTAGAACTGTATGTAGTCCAGGGTTAAATTTGGATCTACTGATCCAAAACTCTCCTTAGTGTTCTGACAAGTAACTCCCCAAATATTGGGATTTTCATTCTAGCTGTTGGAAATAAACCCTATTTCCAGACTTGGCTTTGGTCTGAACACTTTCCCTTCTATTCCCTTTTCATGGCTCTTTTCCTGGGCTTTCCTCTCATGTAGGCAGTGACTTGTGCTCAGCTCCAGACTTGAAGGGATCATATGCAGATCTCCAGAGCTTTCATTCTATGTAGTTCTTGCTTCTTTGGTACTCTGCCTTGTGACCTCTGGCTTCCTTTGCTTCCCAGACATCCAGTTCCTTCTCTTCAACTCAGGGAATTTCTGAGCTCTGCTTGGGCTCCTTCTCTCTGTGCTCCAGACATTTCCTCAAGACAGTTAGCTGGACAACATAGTGCTCATCTCATTTATTTCCCATCCCTCAAGGAGCGCTGTCCTTTGCTGCCTGATGTTCCATGTTCTAAATGTCATTGTTTCATTTATTTTGTCTGACATTTTAGATCAGAATCTAAAATGTTTTAGATCAGAATGTAAATTCAGTCTTTCATCACTCCATCTTGACTGAAAGTGGGGAGACTTTTTAATGACACATTCCAAGTTGATAAGGCTGTAGTAAAATGAACACTCATATAATTGTGGGCTTATAGGTTGTTATAATTTATTAAAATGTGATTTGGCAATGTATCTATACCAAAATATTCTACGTTTTCAAATTCCACTTTACAGAATATGTTCTAAGGAAATAAGTTAAAATACTGGAGAAGATTTATGCACAAGTCTATGCATTACAACATTTCTTTAATAGCTAAAAACAAAATAATCTAAATGTGTAAAAATAAGGTAATGCTTAAATAAACTGTGGTTTATCCATTGATGACATATTATGGAGCCATTAAAAAAGAGCACTTGATGTGAAATGTATAATCCTGGTGATTCACAAACCTGTACTCTGGGGCAAATAATACATTATATGTTAATAAAAAATTTTTTTTAAAAAGGGGCACTTGAGAAACATTTGAATCATAGTTAGATTCTTAGCATATACTTGTGGTAAGAAAAGCAGATTGTGGAATTAGAAAACATAAGATCTTGCGTATACAAAAGAGTTTATAGAGAAGGACTAAAATGTTCCAAAATGTGAATAGTGTATAACTGTAAGTTGGTATTGTATTCTCTTCCATTTTCTTTAACATCCACGATTCTCATTATGAGCATACATCATTTTTATACTCAAACGTTCATATCAAGATTATGGTATTGAGATAAATTCTTTTTGTAGGCTATTTGTATATTTTATTATTTAATTTGAGAATTGTTTTCAATTGGGATATAGTTGACACATAAATTATATTAGTTTCAGGTGTATAACATAATGACTCAGTATTTGTGTATATTGTAAAATTATCACCACAATAAATCTAGTTAACATCCATCATCATACATAGTTAACAAAATTTTTTTTCTTATGATGATAACTTTTAAGATCTACTCTCTTAGCAACTTTCAAATATACAGCATGGTATTATTAACTATAGTCATCATGCTGTTTATTACATCCTCAGGACTTATTTATTTCATATCTATATATTTACATGTTAAATATACTTACATATTTTAAATATACTTACATGTTAAACATACTTACATGTCCTGTATAAAACATAGAAGTTTGAATTCTAAACTTAGGGCAGCAACAGAAATTGCTCTAGAGATCATATGTGTAGCCATAATATTGCTTCTTTTATTTAACATTTTCTTTCAGATAGTCATGATTTTAGCAATAATCTTAAAGTGTCTCTGAAAAAAAAGGCTCAGTTACATGTAAAAAGCATCCATGAAACAAGATGTGGTGGGTCCTGCAGCTTGTATCTCAGAATCAAAATTCTATTTCTAGGCTGATCAGTAGAGATTTGGGGAAGAGATAAGATATGGAGCTCGGTAATTATGCTTGAGTGCTCCTGAAACTTGTCCTCCATAATTTTAACATACAAATGGAGATGGTAGAAGATTATGAACAAAGTCATCAATTTCAAACTGCAAGAATTTTTTCTTCTGTATTGCAGGATGTGAGACTTAGGACAACCTGTTCCTTTGGTTTGGGAGAGCCCTAAAGGGAACCTTCTTTTTTTCTTTCTTTCTTTCTTTTTTTTTTTTTTTTTTTGAAGATTTTATTTACTTATTTGACAGAGAGAAAGCAAGAGTGCATAGGCCAGGAGAATGGCAGAGGGAGAGGGAGAAGCAGGGTCTCCACTGAGAAGGGTGCATGTTGAGGAACCCTGGGATTACAACACGAGCTGAAGGCAGATGCTTAACTGATTGAGCCATCCAGGCACTCAAAGGGAGTCACTTAACCCTTCAATATTAGAGCGGGATTTCCACTAAGAAAGCTGGGTGAGTTGCTGTAACTCTAAATGACTAAATTGCTTCTATAAATAATCTAAACATTTTGGGAGGAGGTGAGCAGAATTGTATTTCTTCTGTGTTTGAGTCTCACGAGAGACTTTGTTTTGTTTCTTTCTGAAAAATTCAGGGGGAATATTTTTCTTATCTCCCTGGTGAGATTTCTGTTTTCTTGGAGGGGTTGCTGGGAGTCAGATGCTAAAGAAATTGACTTCTTGAGGCACCAGGTAAGACACTAGGCTTGGCAGCATTCCTCAAGGACTCAAGGGTGATACTCTGAGGAGAGGTCAGTGCTTCAGACCAAGGCATGGGACCCTGGCAGAAGCTGGCACTGCTGAGGCAAAAGCTGATGAAACTAGGTGGAGAGCCCAAGTTACTTGTGCACAGCGGAGCTGTGTGCCTACAGAAAATGCTTGCAGCAGCAGCGGACACAAATGAGTTTGAGACGACACACCGGGTTACCCCCAAAAGGACCTCAAGACCCCCCAAATTCTGTTAAGCACCTGTCCGGAAAGACAGAGCTCCAAGTCTAGATAATTTCAGCACTAATGTAAAGGCAACCTCAATCAGATCCACAGGCTGGTGAAATCCACCCCATCCATGGTTCTGTATGGCCCTGGCCTGTGTGAAGTTGGCAAGAAAAACACTGATCTGACCACAAGTTCTAGAAAACAGGAAACAATGAGACACCAAAGATAATCAGAAGGCTTAATAAGCACGGCAGGAAGAGCATCTCGTGGGCTTGACCTCTGCCATTTTGTCCCACATTATGCAGCGTGATGACCAAATGTATCTCTTTTTCAAGGGGTCACACTAGCACATTGTCCTGGTTGTGGGACTGATTTTCTTTAAAAGGAAAACATTAAATGCGCTAGCTAGTAATCCATTACTTCATGGCAAGAATCGCATTTGGAAGCAGCAAGCCCTCCTGGAGTTAGCTCGGTTGAATTTTTGGCTTCTACATTTTTTTTGAGGCCTATATTTTAAAATAAAAAGATTTGTTATCATGAAGTTTAGTACACACAGAGCAGTGTAGCATTAAGATTAGTCTCTGTACATCTATTATCTAATTGGAGAGATGACAAGTGAAAGATAATACAGTCTCTCTATGGTGACAGTTATGCTCCCAGTAGTTTATAGTTCTCAAAATGAAGGGTGAGTCAGATCAGTAAATTAAGTGTATAAAAATATAAAGCAATATGAATAAAACATTTTAGAAATGAAAAGCTTTTAAACTATTCTTCCCTCATTTTTATACTTGCTGAATTCCCTTATTAATAAGAATTATGTTTTTACTAACCGTCAAAGGAACCAAAAAGCTATTATCCACCAGTAAACTGTGTTATTACTGCAATGCATAAACTTTCAAGTGTATATACAAGAAGTTCCTCCGAATGTAGGAAAACCAAAGCCAGGAATTGGATTTTTGTAGACAGTATTTCAGTAGTAAGCAAACAGGGAAAGGGGTTCCTCGAGGTAGCTGTACTGATCCTTGATGGAAGCGTCTCATGTATTTAAGGGGAGTGAAAGGCAAGTCATGTCATGGGGTGATTACGGCTCTATGGGATGGAATACATACATGCCCTTGGGAAGCATTGTACTTTCACTTGGTTTGTTGGCTGCCCAGATTTCTTCTGGCCCCCAAACCTTTGCTTTCAGTAGGTCATTATGTTACAGATGTGTTAGAGACGCTTACTTCTACAACAGAAAATTTTCCTACATTTATTAATATTATGAGCAAGGTTCTGTTTGAAATTCTTGCATGCTGGGAAAACCCAGTAGTGTCTGGGATGTAGGTGTTAAAAAACTTTTACAAACAACCGGAAGATAAACTCATGTTGTTATTTTCCGTGTGTGTGTATGCATGTGTGTGAATTATTACTCTTTTTTCTAAACATTTTCAGAGATCTTGGAAATGAGAGAATCAAGAGTAGGCATCTTTTGGTTTGGAGGCCTGCCAACAGCCGAGCCTGCAAGGCTACCTGGTTCATCCGGAGGAGGTCACAGAAAGTGCAAGGGGAAGGATGGGAAAAGTGACACGGAGAGGAGGAAAGAAATAATGGGTTAATGAGCAGGCTGTTGCTGGACAGCAGGGTCTAGATGGGTCTGAAGAATCTCTGAAAAGCCGTGAGGGGATCCTTCTCAGTTCTCTGGCAGAGGAGGAGGAGGCTAGATGTATATCTCCCTGTTTCCAGTGCTCTCGGATTGAGAGCTACCCCAAGCACGTCACTTCCTCTGCCTCTCTGGGTTGCCCAGAGGGAGGTGCAGGGAGCTCCCGGGATGCCGGAGAGAGAGCCCTCAGGCAGAGGTGATGTGTGTCCTGAAGATGTGAGTTCTGAAGCTCCGAGCTGGCCGCATGCTGGGAGGTATCTGAGGCAGGTGAACTCATGTGGACTGAGGGCCGCTGACGGTGGATGCCACAGGGCAGTTCAGATGCCTCGCGCTTGTAGTTGGGATAAGGTTGTGGAACAGTTTGTACCCCAGAGCATTCCTACCCAGCCCCCTGCACGTTAATCAATGCAAATGCAGTGGCATAGTGTTAGCCCACTTGAGAAGAAGAGAGCTGATGTCTTAAAATACATGTGGCTTCTGTGAGAGAGAGTGAAAATAAGAGTAACTTACAAAGAGAGATGTTTTTTCTTGACTCACATATGTAAATTCGAGCTCCCGTGCTGAATCATCAGGGGTCCCAGTGTCTTCCTGCTTGTTCTGCTAGCCCTAGGGGACTATTCTTTTCACGTAGACTGATACGACCCACCCCACGTCCTCTACATTCTGGCCATCAGGAGGTGAGAACGGGAGGTGGATGGCACACACTTTCCCTTCAAGGGCCCAGCTCAGAAACGGCACACAGAATTTTCCCTCTCACAACATTGTCCCAAACTTCATCTTTACTCTAAGATCGCTGGGAAACATTGTCTTTACTGTGGACAGCTGTTTCCCCAGCCAATAATTATCTTGCCAGGAGGAAAGGGAAACAGATATTGGAGGACAACTAGCAAGTTCTACCACAGACACCACCTTGATTATGGGGCATCTTTCAGGGGAGATATGCCTGGATTTTCCTAGTTTCAAAACAGAATCTTGGTATTACATACAATCACCATTTAAAATTCTTTAATTCAGTTGTGAAACTTTTAAAACACGGTAAATATGTGTGCTTTGATTATGTTGGTATCCATAAAGTTACAGATCGTTTTTACCCTGTTAGGATATTTTACAGTTGTGGGAGTGATTGTAAGTTACTGTGGGAACTTGTATCTGTATATTTTATCTCCCATAGCTAACTACTTTTAAAAATTAAATTTAATTTATTGGTTGGTGAGAGAGAGAGAGACAGCACACAAGCAGGGGGAGCAGCAGGTAAAGGGAGAAGCAGACTCCCTGCTGAGCAAGGAGACCAATGTGGGGTTTGATCCCAGGACCCGGGACCACGATGCAAACTGAAGGCAGACGCTTAACCAACTAAGCCACCCAGGCATCCATAGCTAACTATTTCTATCCTGTGGTTCTAGTCTCTCTCTCTCTCTCTCTCTCTCTCAATCTCTCTCTTTCTGCCTGTCTTACACACACACACACACACACACACACACACACACACACTTTCTCTCTCTTCATTTTTATTGGTATGTGATTAATAATTAGCGATTAGGACAATAAAATTTATCTTGACTATACACTTTTTCCTTTCTTTAAAGTGTGACAATCAGACTTTCTCCTTTTAACTTCTTTCTTTCTCCTCAGTTGGTACACCTACATGGCCAGATTTCTCCTTTAGCCAGTTTTCCATTTCTTCTGCTTTGCCCATATTTCCAAAAAGAACATTCCCATCTTCATTCCTTAGGACTGGAATAATCTTTCTTAATTGATTGAAAGGCTACGGATGCCTGTTTCAAACATTGAAGCAAATTTCCTCATTTTTTAAAATTTAAACTAATTTTTTTTCAGTGTTCCAAAATTCATTGTTTATGCTCACACCCAGTGCTCCATGCAATACGTGCCCTCCATAATACCCACCACCAGGCTCACCCAACCTCCCACCCTCCACCCCTCCAAAACCCTCAGTTTATTTCTCAGGGTCCACAGTCTCTCATGGTTCATCTCCCCTTCTGATTTCCCCCAACTCACTTCTCCTCTCTTTCTCCCAATGTCCTCTGTGTTATTCCTTATGCTCCACAAGTAAGTGAAACCATATGATAATTGACTCTCTCTGCTTGACTTATTTCACTCAGCATAATCTCCTCCAGTCCCGTCCATGTTAATACAAAAGTTGGGTGTTTATTCTTTCTGATGGAGGCATAATACTCCATTGCATATAGGGACCATATCTTCTTTATCCATTCGTCCACTAAAGGGCATCTTGGTTCTTTCCACAATTTGGCAACTGTGGCCATTGTTGCTATGAACATTGGGGTACAGATGGCCCTTCTTTTCACTGCATCTGTATCTTTGGGGTAATACCCAGTAGTGCAATTGCAGGGTCATAGTGTAGCTCTATTTTTAATTTCTTAAGGAATCTCCACACTCTTTTCCAAAGAGGCAGCTCCAACTTGCATTCCCACCTGCAGTGTAAGAGGGTTCCCCTTTCTCCACATCCTTGCCAACATGTGTTGTTTACTCTTTTGTTAATTTTGGCCATTCTAACTGGTGTAAGGTGGAATCTCAATGTGGTTTTGATTTGAATCTCCCTATGGCTAGTGATGATGAACATTTTTTTATGTGTCTGTTAGCCATTTGTATGTCTTCATTGGAGAAGTGTCTGTTCATGTCTTCTGCCCATTTTTTGACGTGGTTAACTGTTTTGTGTGTATTGAGTTTGAAGAGTTCTTTATAGATCTTGGATATCAGCCCTTTGTCTGTAGTGTCATTTGCAAATATCTTCTCCCATTCCGTGGGTTGCCTCTTTGTTTTGTTGACTGTTTCCTTTGCTGTGCAGAAGCTTTTGATCTTGATGAAGTCCCAAAAGTTCATTTTCACTTTTGTTTCCTTTGCCTTTGGAGACATATCTTGAAAGAAGTTTTTGTGTTTCCTTTGCCTTTGGAGACATATCTTGAAAGAAGTTTTTGTGGCCAGTGTCGAAAAGGTTACTGCCTATGTTCTTCTCCAGGATTTTGATAGATTCTTATCTCATGTTGAGGTCTTTTATCCATTTCGAGTTTATCTTTGTGTATAGTGTAAGAGAATGGTCAAGTTTCATTCTTCTACACATAGCTGTCCAATTTTCCCAGCACCATTTATTGAAGAGACTGTCTTTTTTCTACTGTGTATTTTTTCTTGCTTTGTCGAAGATTACTTGATCATAGAGTTGCGGGTCCATATCTAGGCTCTCTACTCTGTTCCACTGGTCAATGTGTCTGTTTTTGTGCCAGTACCATGCTGTCTTGGTGATCACAGCTTTGTAGTAAAGCTTGAAATCAGGCAACATGATGCCCCCAGTTTTGTTTTTCTTTTTCAACATTTCCTTAGCAATTCAGGGTCTCTTCTGGTTCCATTAAAACTCCACACTCAGTGAAACTGGACATTAGGATGCTCTTGGCGATTGTTGGGAAGAGGACAGTGGTGTCAAGGACAAGTGCTGTGTTCCTAAGGGTGAAAACCATATCTCCATCTGTATCTACATGTACATCTACATCTGTGTCCAACATGTCTGGATGCTATGAACAGACGATAATCCTTAAAATTGTGACAGTGATTTTCTTTGAAATTCTTTGTAGACCTAGAAAACTACTGGCTTTCAGTAAGTGGCAGAGCTGGGGTCTGACTGCGGATCCCACATTCTAAGCATATGCTGCTGGTGTTAGGTTGATGACCAGCAAGGAAAACTAAGAGTATGATCTAGGGTGAGTCACAGGCAAAGCTTCTGGGCCAGGTTTCTGGAGACTCTGGCATATGTTCCTATATTGGGAGTGTTTCAAGTCAATATAGAGCTTGTTGGCACTCAGATTCCTGGAGTGCTGCCATACTTGATGGGGAATATCACATTCCCTTTGTGGAAGAAGATGCTCCCGGTTTTTGCATGGGAGTTGCTCATGCACTGCAACACAGATGGCCTGCCATCCTCGAGTTGTTGCAGAAGCAAGGGACCCCCTTAGGATAGAGGGGAAGAATGTGGCCCATTCTTCCTCCTCCTTCTCTCCTCTTCTCTGGCCCCCATGAGGGGTCCAGGAATGCTCTGGGAAGTACAGAACTGCAAATGTTCTAACGTGTCTCAGTTGACCTTGGTGAAAGTGCAGGGTGAGCTTTTTGAGGAGGATTATTATTTATTATAAGCTGGGAGATCTGACCTCATAACAAAACTGTGGGTGACAGAAAATGGAAGTTTAAAAAAAAGACATTTCTATAGAGCTTCAAGCTGGCCACGTGCTACCTTCACATATGGTTTCGCTCTTGATCTTCCCTGCATCTCATTTTCTTATTTTTATGATTATGTTCCCATTTTATGGATGAGAAGCTGAGTTCTGCAGAGTTCAAATGACTTACAGATCCCCAGGCCGTAAGTTCTGAAACTTTTGGAAGAATTGGGCTCTTTTTCCTGAACACATTCTGTCTTTGAAACTCAGGACTTCAGTGGGCTTAGCCCAAGGGTAGCACAGATTATAACAAATAGGAAAATTAAAAGGACTCAATTTTCTATTCCCAGGTCCTTTCATTTTCTCTCTGATCTATCTTTCTGATTCTTAATTGCAAAGCCTAATCCTGCCGCTCAACACTCTTGATACTGCAGACACAAAAACACTTTCTGTTGAGTTCAGAAAGCACCCACCACTGGCTCGGGCTTGCCTGCAATGCCTGGGGTCCTTGCTATCCCAGGGCATGCGTTTCCTGAGGACCTCTGACCTCCAGGGTCAGCCTCCTCCCATTTCTTTCAAGATGATGACAGCAGCCCTCATGACCCCGTACAAAGCACCAAGCAGTTGGATAAGATTTTCCTGTTTTATGGTGTTTAATCCTCACATACATATTAGGATAATGGTGATATCATTGTCCCATTTCACAGTCAAGAGACTTGGAGCTTAGGATTTTAGCTCAGCTGCCCAAGGTCATGAGTTGATGTAGCAGATCTAGGATATCTGTCCCCAGAGGGGACCCCCTTCCCCCGCCTTGGGCACCTGGACAATTCTGTCTCTCTCCTTGAGGACCTTGGACACTGCCTCCCACTCCAACTGAATGATTGACCTAAACTTTGTAGAAGAGAATACCATGAGCATATCAAACAGATGATACCCACATTCCTTTTTTGTCACCTCCGCTGCCATCAGCCAAGAAGGGTCATTTCTCCCTCTAGAACTGAGTTCTTTTTCTCAGTCAACACTATTTCCCTACATAAGCATTTGCACTATCATAATTTGTCTGCGTTTGCTCCTGATGTTCCTCCTCATAATTCATTCTGTCCTTACGTTTCTCCGGCCTCTGCCACATCCCTACTTTTCCTCTGAAATTCATGAATGTTCTCTCTCTCCGAGTGGAATTCCCAGCTGATAGCAACCTATTGTATATTTCATGAGTTAATCTTTATAATATCCTTAAATTAATATAGGACCCTGTGGAAATAACACAAAACATGCAACTGAAGGCAGAATTATTCCACAAGCAGTTAAATAATGGTTAGTGATTTTTAAGCAAGGCATTCATGAAAATTTCTGATCTCAGCGACAAAACACATTTTTTGAGCTTTGTTCTCTATTCTGGCTATGTGTTTCCATTTCTTTTGTCTGCCACCTATCACATTTTATGTGCTCAAAAATTACGAAATGATGAAATCATAAATGGGTAGCCAGAATTTTTTATAAAAACATTTTACCCATAAAAGCCAAACTTGTTGATTAACTGGTAGGACTTGTATATATGTATACGTGTGTATATATACATACACATATATTATACATATTTATATATATGATTTTAAGTTTACATGATATAAAATTACATAAAATATATGAAATAAGTGTTAACATATAAACAAATATGTAAAAACCACATATATGAGGTAAATATACCCTATATAAAATAATACATGTATAAAAATATGTAACATAATAATATATGGATTTTATACATGCATTATTATATATATTTATCTCATATATACGATTTTATATGTACACATGATTTTAACATTTTATTTATTTATTTACCTATTTTAAGATTTTATTTACTTATTAGAGAGAGAGAGAGAGAGTGCACAAGTAGGGAGAGCAGCAGGCAGAGGAAGAAGTGGGCTACCCGCTGAGCAAGGAGACCGATGCAGAACTCTATCCCAGGACCCTGAGATCATGACCTGAGCCCAAGGCAGAGGCTTAACCCACTGAGCCACCCAGGGGCCCTGATTTTAATATTTCAAACAAAGCCTAGGGTTCCCTTGTAGCCTGAAGTATCATCTCTGGAGGAATAAGCTGCAGTCTTCTGTCCTAACACTGCCTGGGAATTCTCGGGCTGCTAAGCCAAGAGTGGGACCCGGAGAGGTTCAGAGTGGATTCCGGGTGGCGAGGTCTGGACACAGCCATGTAGGCATTTAATGAGTGTTTTATGAGTTTCCCACTGGCATGCCAGGCCGAGCGTAAATGATTAGGGATAGTGCTCGCTCCTTGAGGGCAGTGGTAGCGGTCCTTGTTGCATCGTGTCCCCAAGCCGCGGTGTGCAGGCTGACCTCGCTTGCTCTTTACAGGGACGTGCTGAGGCATCCTCAGAGGCACGACTGGCTTTATTTTAAAGAAGGGGATACCAGTGTCTCCTTATGTAAATTGTACACTGACTTGCCGTGATGTGGTTAGTAAATGCCAGAAACAGGATTCGGGCTTAGTTGTTCTGTTTCTCAGTTCGTAGCTTCTCCTCCTACACCTTGCTCCATCTCGCTTGCCCTCCAGCTGTTAAATATGCCTCCTAGCGCTCACCAGCAGGGTGGGCAAGCTCGCTGCTGCTGTGTGGTTTAGACAATGAGTGTGCGATGCTATTTTGAATAGCATTAAGTATGGGCCACAGATTCTTTCTCCTTTAGATGTCATGGTTTAAAAGTCCTACCCTGGTTGGCAACCTGCTCTCAGCCTCATGTCATTTTGCGGAGTTGACGTATGAGCCCATCTCTCCTCCTTGTCCTCTCCCCCCACCCCTCCAGTAAATTGGGTTTATAATAGAAACACTAACTCAATGTTAACTAAAGTGATACTGTCAAGTGATATGATAAGACTGCTGGGTGATGTTTTATGGTAATAGATTCTCTTTGGACTTCATTTCCAAGATCACGAGATGGGGCCTCATCCCTTAAAGGACAAACAGAAAGTGTGGAAGCCACCGCAGAAGGCAATCTGCGACAAGTATGCCCCCCACCTTGTATTTTCATTCCCAGTGCAGTAAAACAACAGCAACAACCCAAAAACCAAAAAAACAAACAGACGAAAAACCACAAACACAAAACTGATGTTTTATGAAAACAAAACTCAGACAAGATTTTTTTAGAAAAAGAATCTCTGTGTAACGGGATGAGGCCTAGAAAATGAATCCTCGTGTTGTCCAGCTGTCCGGTCTTAACTTGCCCTGAAGTTGGTTATCATAGTTTGTGTGGTCCCATGTGAACATCTTTATTTTAACTTCTTAGTGCTGGAGGTATTAATTCCTTCCTTCCTTGATTTCTCTTACCCGGTTTAAGACAGATGGAGTTTTCAAAGGGGGTAAAGAAAAAGGGGGGTAATCAATGCACAAAGAATGTGGAGAGGTGTAAAGAGCAACAGAATAGTGAGCCTTGAAAAGATATCTGTTCCTGTCTTAGTAACTTCTAGTGCCAGGACTAATAGAATTCTGTAGCTCCCTGGCTACGTCTTTCTAAATCTGTCCCTCGTGCCAGGCATCAACTTAAAACTTGGCTTTAGCATTTATGATCTGTGTGTATGTTGCGAGTTACAAAACCTCAGTTATTTAATTTGACTAATGGGAAGAAAGAGAGTTTGACTTCTTCATTGCCAATTTGGTTACCTTTTATTTCTCTTTGTTGTCTGATTGCTGTTGCTAGGACTTCTAATACTATGTTGAACAAGAGTGGTGAGAGTGGGCATCCTTGTCGTGTTCCTGATCTCAACCGGAAGGCTGTGAGCTTTTTCCCATTGAGGATGATATTTGCTGTGGGTCTTTCATAGATAGATTTTATGAAGTTCAGGAATATTCCCTCTATCCCTACACTTTGGAGCGTTTTAATCAGGAATGGATGCTGGATTTTGTCAAATGCTTTTTCTGCATCAGTTGAGAGGACCATGTGGTTCTTCTCTCTTCTCTTATTGATTTGTTCTATCACATTGATTGATTTGCGAATGTTGAACCATCCTTGTAACCCAGGGATGAATCCCACCTGGTCATGGTGGATAATCTTTTTAATATGCTGTAGGATCCTGTTTGCTAGGATCTTGTTGAGAATCTTAGCATCCATATTCATCAGTGATATTGGTCTTTGCCTGGTTTGGGGATCAGGGTAATGCTGGCTTCATAAAAAGAGTCTGGAAGTTTTCCTTCTGCTGCAATTTTTTGAAACAGCTTCGGGAGAATAGGTGTTATTTCTTCTTTGAAAGTTTGGCAGAATTCCCCAGGGAATCCGTCAGGTCCTGGGCTCTTGTTTTTTGGGAGGTTTTTGATCACTGCTTCAATATCGTTACTAGATATCGGTCTATTCAGGTTGCCAATTTCTTCCTGGTTCAATTTTGGGAGTTTATAGTTTTCCAGGAATGCATCCATTTCATCTAGGTTGCTTAACTTATTGGCATATAACCGTTGATAATAACTTCTGATGATTGTTTCTACTTCCTTGATGTTAGTTGTGATCTCTCCCTTTTCATTCATAATTTTATTAATTTGAGCTTTCTCTCTTTTCTTTTGGATTAGTGTGGCCAATGGTTTGTCGATCTTATTGATTCTTTCAAAAAACCAGCTTCTAGTTTCATTGATACATTCTACTGTATCTCTAGTTTCTACCTCATTGATCTCTGCTCTAATCTTGATTATTTCCCTTCTTATGTGTGGAGTTGGTTTGATTTGTTGTTGATTCTCCAGTTCTTTAAGGTGCAGAGACAGCTGGTGTATTCTGGATTTTTCAGTTTTTTTGAGGGAGGCTTGGATGGCTATGTATTTCCCCCTTAGGATCGCCTTTGCTGTATCCCATAGGTTTTGGAGTGAAGTGTCTTCATTCTCATTGGTTTTCAATGATTGTTTAAGTTCTTCTTTGATCTCCTGGTTGATCCAAGCATTCTTAAGCAAGGTGGTCTTTAGCTTCCAGGTGTTTGAGTTCTTCTAAACTTTTCCTTGTGATTGAGATCCAGTTTCAAAGCATTGTGATCTGAGAATATGCAGGGAATGATCTCAGTGTTTTGGTATCGGTTGAGTCTTGATTTGTGACCCAGTATGTGGTCTATTCTGAAGAAGGTTCCATGTGCACTTGAGAAGAATGAGTATTCTGTTGTTTTAGGGTGGAATGTTCTGTATATATCTATGAGGTCCATCTGGTCCAATGTGTCATTCAATGCTCTTGTTTCTTTATTGATTTTCTGCTTGGATGATCTGTCTATTACTGAGAGAGGCATGTTAAGATCTCCTACTATTAATGTATTCATATCAATATGACTTTATCTTGATTAATAGTTTTCTTATGTAATTGGCTGCTCCCATATTGGGGGCATAGATATTTAAAATTGTTAGATCATCTTGGTGGATAGCCCCTTTAAGAATTATGTAGTGTCCTTCTGTATCTCTGATTACAGTCTTTAGTTTAAAATCTAATGTATCTGATATGAGAATCGCTACCCCGGCCTTCTTTTGAGGCCCATTGGCATGAAAGATGCTTCTCCATCCCTTCACTTTCAGTCTGGATGTATCCTTAGGTTTAAAATGGGTCTCTTGTAGACACCATATGGATGGGTTCTGTCGTTTTATCCAATCTGCAACGCTGTGTCATTTTATGGGCGCATTTAGGCCATTCACATTGAAAGTGATTATTGATAGATACGTTTTTATTGACATTGTGTTACCTTTGAAGTCTTTCTTTCTGTAGATTGAGTATCTACTCCATTGGATTGTAACGAAGATTGACTATTTTTAAGTACTTAGCATAGGCCTGGCATAGAATTAACACTCACTAAATATTACCTATAATTATTGTCATATATCTTGGTAGATAAAACCAGATGCCTGAGAATTTAGTCATCTTCTGTGATAATACCAAAAAAGGGAGGATTCTAGATTCTTGACCCCTCAAGACCAACGCTTTTCTGGTCAGAGGGATGTATCCTTTTCTTAGTACCTTAGTGGTGCGATGAATGATTCCACCCGTTAGCTGAAGTCTCTCCCTTCTAGATGCAGGGGTATGGAAGCTTGTCTTATACTCTGCATAGCTCCCTGTATAATTCCCTAAGAAGCCAAAGGCCATAGAAGCCACGCAGAAAAGAACTGCACAAATCCAACAAACCAAGTGTTATTTGCTCAACCTCTCCAAGGCAGCAGGCCTTGTTGCAAACACATAAAGCAACACTTCATTTTTAAAACTATGTATTTGGGGCGCCTGGGTGGCTCAGTGGGTTAAGCTTCTGCCTTCGGCTCAGGTCATGATCTCAGGGTCCTGGGATTGAGCCCTGCATCAGGCTCTCTGCTCGACAGGGAGCCTGCTTCCCCCCTCCCTCTGCCTGCCACTCTGCCTACTTATGATCTCTCTCTGTGTCAAATAAATAAAATCTTTAAAAAAAACCTACATATTTGTGTTATGATATATGGCATAGAGAAACATTTAAAATTTGGAGGAAGATTTTAAGAATCAGGTAGGAAGCATTTGGGGTTATTAACTGATGAAGGATTTGGTGAAAGAGGATAGCTATTGTAGTGTTTAGTCCTAAAGTTATATACTCTTTTTTTTTTAAGATTTTATTTATTTATTTGACAGATCACAAGTAGGCAGAGAGGCAGGCGGAGAGAGAGGAAGGGAAACAGGCTCCCCGCGGAGCAGAGAGCCCGATGCGGGACTCGATCCCCGGATCCTGGGATCATGACCTGAGCCGCAGGCAGAGTCTTTAAGCCACTGAGCCACCCAGGCACCCCCTAAAGTTATACTCTTACCTTGTTGTATATTGGGTCAAATGGACTTCCTCACTTTTACAGGTCCATATGTCAAAGGACCAAAAGACACCGGCCAGAAAACAAAACTGAGTCTTGACAAACTTGTGGAATTTTAGAAAACCGCAAGTCTGTGGCTCCCACCACTGCTAGACAGATACTCAAGCTACCGACTCACTGTCTGTGCTTACCGTGTGCACTTACTGGATGGGGGTTCTTGAGAATTATTCTTCTGGCCTGAAGATTTGGGGACATACATCATTTCTGGGCAAGTAGCAGAAAAATATTTCAAATTCCTTTGTTTTGTTGGTTTTTGTGGCGAGCACAGAACAGATGCCACTGTAGGAGAGAGGAGAGTGGCCCAAAAATTGTCTTTGGACAGTGCAATAAGTAAAATGGTTTTATAACCATTCTTGGGCCAAGAACCATTGTGTTTGTACATGTTAAGTCTAGGAAATAAGGGTCAGTGGGTTGTGTTAGGAAAGAGGGCAGATGGCTGGATTTTTTCTGGCTAGCAGATTGCTCACCCTGCAAAGATTTGCACCAGCTTGCCCTGCTGCGGGGCTATCTGGAGGTCTCTTGGACGACTTGGTCCCTCTGACTCCACAAAGATGGGGATGCACGTGTGCACTGTATTTTCAGCGTGGAGAAGTATGTGGATACTTTCAGTGGGTTTGCATCTCATCTGAGGAGAAACCTGATTCTCAGAGCAAAATGCAACTGAACAGGTGTGTGCGGTTCTTTATACAATCCAAATGCAAGATTCTTCTCCAAATTTCCAAAAGAAAATGTGACTGCTATCCAGAGCCACCTTTAAATTAATTGTGTTAGAGATCTGTTTCCTTCTTCTCTCCGCCCCCCCACCCTGATGCTTTACAAAGTACAATACCCTAAGGGTACCTCCTGCCCAAGGCAATATGGAACTCAATTTAGACAAAGCCACTGGGACCAAATTCACCTTCACAAACTGCTCTGGTTACAACTATGTTACTAGAGCTTGAGCCTGGAGCCTTCTCTCTTCATCCAGCTGCTCGTGACAGCCTCTCAAAGGAACAGGTTGCCCTGCAGGAATTACTGATGGGGAAAAGATGATGGATTTAAGAACCAAAATTGTACAGCTTTGTGATACCTGCCTTTCATGGAAGCAGAACAAGGAGGCTTAAGGATGGAATCCAAAGTGTGAGGTCTGTGACATAACTTGTCCCAATAAAAAATAAGACTGGGGATCACTATGATCTGTCTGGGATGGCAGCTCAATTAGAATAGTACAGTGGGACGACACCTTGGAGGTGCTAGGACACAACTCGCAGCGAGCCACCCTGATCTTTGATAGCGCAGTACTGGAGAAGGGGGGTGGGAGTGAAGGTGGGCTGGGGGCCAAGCACGGAGATTGTGGTGCCTGTGCCTGCCTTGATGCCACAGACAAGAAATCTCATTCTGGCTAAGGTTGCCTGGCAAGTAATTGCCAGGATGGAGTGCTAAGCGAGCAGCCGCAGTGTCAGGGAATCTGACCTTGGGAAGATAATGAGACAAGGAGAATTCAGAACAGATGAAAGCCAAGAGCACCTACTTTATCTACTGACAGCCAGAGAACACCTTCATGCTCAATCAGTTCCTGCTAATGAGACAAGATGGGGCAAGATGGTAAAACAGCAGTAACAGGCAAACTTTTTTTTTTCAGCTTAATGATCTATAACTTAGTTAGATAAAATTGTCTTTTAGGTCAGACAGCAACATAAGTCTGAGCATAAAAAATACAAAAGCAACACCTGAATCCTTTGGGTTTTGTTTACTTTGTAACAGGAGTGCTGAGGTTGAAGGCAATAATGAAGTCCCCGCACACTTTGACCACGCCATTTCCTGATCGACTCTACTAGAAGGACAAGGTTTTAATATGGTGGTGCCATGGGCAGTGAATTCCTTAAATCATCCTCTTTTACAAATCCTGTCACTAGCTGTTTTAACGTTCAACAGGAATCTTAACATGCACCTGACACTTTCCATTAATCACTGCTTTCGTCTTTCTCTGCTGTGCTGTAAGTTATTACATGCCTCCCGGAGATGACAGTGCAATTCCCATAAAGATTTGAATACCTATCAACAGGGGAGTTTTGGATACGTCCTGCTTTCCTTGCAGTTGCAGAAATGGTGCTCAGGTCACTGGAGAAGGGACTGTTCCCTGCATAACTTTCATCTGCTAGGGGCTTAGAGACATAATATCATTTGACCTGTCCTCCAGCCCTGAATTTTTACTTAGCTTCCTTTATTGATGAGCAGCTGTTGTGAAATTTCTCCAGAGCCTGATGGTTAGAATGTTATCTTTTGTGTTCTTATTGTCAAAGTTCCTGACCTTTTCACAGTGTCTTGACGCTAATAGGCAAATTTTCAAGAAAGATAGATACACGGGAATGGATGAAAGGTATAACCCAGAAAAGCAGAATCAATATCTATAGCGCATGAGCAAAGTGTTTCTGTTTCTGAATTGACACTTTTGGAGAAATATACAGTGTTTTTAAAGGAGTCTGGTAAGACATTAGCATATTGTCATTGGCAGGACCAATGATACCTCGTTTAGGTCAGAAGCAGGTTAGTGGATTCTTAAGCAGCTGAAGACAGTGTTCTTACTTGATGCTACCCATGTCTGCAGGAGAGTTTCTTTGCCTTGTGAAGAGGGGAAAGGCTACCCCATGGCCTTTATTCTCTCTACCTGCACAGCAGCTCCCTCAACAGAGACATGTATGGGTGCGCGTGCACGCACGCACGCGTGCACACACACACACACGCACACACAGGTGAAGTCACAGGCAAGCTGAAGGCTTCTCTCAGGAGGGGTAGATGAAGGAAATCAGGGCTCCCATGGAGACTATGGAAGTGACCTGCCTTCTGTGTGGATTCTCCCCTAAGACGTGAGCTGGTCTCTTCTCTGCAAACCTCAGAAAGACTGAGCCTCTGAAAGCAGTTAGTGGTTTCTTCATGTCAGTGAAAGATATCATCTGAGGAAGTGTTTCTAATGACGGGAAGGTGGCTGCTTTCTCAGCGTGGCTCATGCTGACTCTGCTCAGAGGTGTCACAGGCTTAGCTTTCATGATAAAGTGACACCGTGACATGGCCTTGGGCACCATGTTCGAGCCACTACTAATTTTTTTTCTCATTTGCTTACAGAATCTGCCCAAGCAGCCCACGCACGGGTGGGGGAGATATATTTGAGCATAATTACTCTTCTAGTGGTAATCATTATTATAGTTGTTAAAGTATGTTGTGTAGCCCTCTATTTCTATTTCTATTCATATATGCTTTTCTCCACACATACATGTAAAACGTGAAACAGTCACATGAAGTTCTTTTTTGTAAACTGTCTCACCACTTTATAGTTGTGAACCGCTTCCATATCAAGAAATGGATTTCCACATAAAAAATTCCACATGGCATTCCACAGTATGGAAATATCACACCCAATTTAATCAGTTGTTGAAATTTTAGGCTGTTCAAAAATTTTCGATCCTTTTCAATAAGTTAGAGCTTATGTTTGGATATACCTATCATTTACTACTTATCCAATCAATTCCTCAGAACATATGTATTTTTTTAAGGTTTTATTTGTTTATTTGTCAGAGAGAGAAAGGAGAGAGAGCACAAGCAGGGGGAGTGACAGGAAGAAGGAGAAGTTGGTTCCCCGCTGAGCAGGGAGCATGATGTGGGATTTGATCCCAGGACCCCGGAATCATGACCTGAGCCGAAAGCAGACGCTTCGCTGACTAAGCCACCCAGGCACCCCAGAATAGAAGGTCTTTAAATGGAATTTCTGGGTCAAAGCATATGCACCTTAAAAAAGCAATTTTCCTGTTTCTCGAAAAACTACAGGACACTGGGTCTCCCATTGTGTTCCCATTTGTAAATCCTGGGAAGTCCTACCACATGGGCATTTGGTCCCTGCAGCAGCAGGTGCCCACTTCTGTTCCTTTGAAGCAATAGCCCTGGTCCAAGTCGATACTGGACACACTAGGAATCCCACATAGAGTTGATCTCTGAAGGAGACGGGTCTTCACAACACACAACACCCTCAGACATAGATGCACACACGCGTGGCCAGGAGGTGAAGGGATGGTGTGGACGAGAAGTGCTCAATCCTACAAGAGGCCACACAAAACAAAAATAAATGAATAAATAAAAACTTCAATTCAGTTACAGTCCAACTTCCGGCAACTTATATTCCCAGTAGCTGAGAAAGCTTGAAATGATCATCATCTAAAAATGAATCATACCATTCGAACGATTAAAAATTGCTAGGAGGTTGATGATGGGAAAATTATTTTTTTCTTAATTTTAAAGAATTGTTCATTTTTTTCTGGTTGTTTTGTAGAGCCATTTTTCCTAGTTTCTTATCCCACTGTCTTTTTTTGGTGTTTTGATGCTTTCTGGTATCAGGATGCTTGCATTTGCTGTATTGTATTCTCTTGTGTCATTACAACAAGATTGTCCCTGGGGTTACCATTAGGCTTACAGAAATTACCTTAAACTTACAACACTCTATTTTAAACTGATAACAATTTGACCTCAATAGGATTCATATACTTTACACTTCTGCTTCTTCTCCTCCTCACATTTTAGACTGAATAGGACTGTGGGCTTGGTTCCCTGCCCAAGCGAGGCTATAGGGTGGGCTCTGCAGACTGAATCCTCTGGACAGGCTCACCAGATGGTTGGGACTGGGTCCTGTGTTCAGTAGCACATAGGGCCATGGATTACCTTCCCTGCCCTAGCTCTGTATGGCCTGTTGTTTGGGGACCCACGTCAGGCCTAAATTGCCCTGAATTCCCTGATGAGGTGAGGCCATCAATTGGGCTCTAGAGATAGGTGAAGCCATGGGCTGTGCCGCAGGGCCGCATACACAGAGCTGTTGAGTGGGCTGCCTGGCTTCCTGTGGGTGCTGGTGGGGTTCCCAGCTGGAGGGGCTGAAGGCTGTATTCAGTGGTGAGTGGGGCTACTGAGTAGATTCCCTGTCTCTGTGCAGAGGGAGAAGCAGCTCTCAAATCTTTGTTTGCTGTCTTTTGGTTTTTTTTTTTTTTTTAAGATTTTATTTATTTATTTGACAGAGAGAGAGAGATCACAAGTAGGCAGAGCAGCAGGCAGAGAGAGAGGGGGAAGCAGGCTCCTTGCTGAGCAGAGAGTCCGATGTGGGGCTTGATCCCAGGACCCTGAGATCATGACCTGAGCCAAAGGCAGAGGCTTAACCCACTGAGCCACCCAGGCGTCCCTGTTTGCTATCTTAATTCAAGCTGACTGGCACTCCAAGTTCCCAGACTGAACAGGGCCCCTGGCTTTGCTCTGATAACTACACATAACTCTGTGTGCCCTTCTTTCCATTCAAGCCTCCAGGGGCAGATGTTTTCACCAGCCCTTCCAATTATGTGGGGCCTGAAGACTCTCTCCACAGAGGGCAGGGCTATTCTCGGCCCCCTTGCCTGGGCCCTGGGGGAGGGGGCTGTCCAGTTGGGAGGGGCCAGGAGCTTCCCTCACTCAGCCTGTGCTAGGAATGAATGCCCCTGCCTGTGCTTCCCATAAGAAGCCTCCATGACTGATACTGGCTCTGCGGGGGGGGGGGGGGTGGGGGGGGTGGGGGGGTGGGCGGGGATCCACTCTGCCTGCCCACTTTGTGGCTCGAGCACCGCTGGGCGGGGCTGCACAGCTTCCAGGAGTTGTAACCAGCCCTCTGGTCAGGTGGGGCCAGGAGGCACGCTCCACGCGGGTGGGGCTGTGACTCAGCACCTTGCCTGGGTATGGGCAAACCAGACTCCAGGGCTGGCAAAACTCCTTGTCTGAGGTTCTGAATCAGGCAGCTCTGCACCCTGCCAAGTTCCCTGGTCAGAGTGCACCTCCAGCTTAGCTCTGCAGATGAGCAAAGCTGCTGGTTGGAATTACTACTTGGACACCTCAGGTATGAACTCTGTCTGCCAGGATCCATGTGCTGCCTTTTGCAATTCCCTCTCCCTGTCTCCTTCACAGATTCCTGGTTGTTGAGCCCCACAGGTTCCCATGCAATCCCTGTGGTGCAAAATCACAGTAGGGTCTCCCACAAAGTGACCCACAATGCCAGAGGGTGCTGGATGTCCCTCCTGGGTTCTCTTTTCCCACCTGAGGAAACAGAGGCTCAGGGAAGACCTTTCCACTTGGACTCCCTAGGACTAGGGAGGGGCAATGCAGACAAAGTGTAGGGTCTTCTCTTATTCCTAATGCAGTCTGTCTTGGACTGAGGTGCAGAGGGGTGCATCAGCCTTACCCCCACGTTCTAGGAGTCTCTCAGTGGTGTCTTGATCTTGAATAGTATTTGTTCTTGTCTTGATGAGAAGTGATGTCAGAAACCCCATATGCTGCCATATTTCCTCCTACAGGAAATAACTTTTTCAACATCTGTGACATTTTGAAAATGGCATCCATTGACTATGGGGTAATGAGTTAGTTGCCGCTCTGTTCATTGAAATTTTATTCTCCGAGAGATTATGGAGAATATTTCTGCATTTGGCGGAAGGATTGTTCTAGATTACCACTAAAGTTCCGTCCAAATTAAGGTTCTATGACTCATTGCTAATGTTTTATGGATGACATATATCTATTTCTCCATCATAGAACAGATATAAAAGGGGTCTATGCCCATTTTTATTTTCTCAAAAAATAAAAGTTTTACATTTTGTTTTCTCCTTATATCTACATAAATGTTCTTTAGTATCAATAAGATGCTGTCTTTCTATCTGACTCATTTATCTGTTTATTATAGTATGGTTTTTTCCCAAATTTTAAAAATATTTGCTGAAAAAACAAAAAGAGAAACAAAATCCAAAAGAGTTGGACAAAAGTTCAAGTCAGCAATGCATTGGGTTAGCGTCACCTGAAATAGTCAGTGAACTATGGGGCAGAGTTAGGACCAGAAGGAGGGCCAGCAAATAGTATTCAAGATTTTATAAAATAGACTCAAAAATCTCTCTGTGGAGTTTCCAAAACTCTGCTACAGAATGGAGACAAGTATAGGAATCAAGGAACACAGCCAAATACTGGTTAAGCAGCTGGGCAATGGAGAGCAGTTTAATTCTGTTGTACATCTTCCCAGTGCCCTTAAGATATTGTTATATTACATTACATTACATTACATTGCATTACATTACATTAAAAAGTATAGTGGGTTTTGTCCTTGTGGCTGCTGGACTGCTTCACTCGGTCTCTAATAATTTCACATTTCCACAGTTTTCCTCTAAACGTGTTATTTTATTATATGTACCTGCCTTGAAGCTTTTCTGCTCCTTATATAGGAACTTATTTAGCTGTGTGAGTCCTTCTGTAGTTTGGTTGAAGGAAACTTGGACACTTTTTTTAAGGGTTTTATTTATTTATTTGACAGAGAGAGAGAGATCACAAGTAGGCAGAGAGGCAGGCAGAGAGAGAGGGAGAAGCAGGCTCCCCACTGAGCAGAGAGCCCGATGCAGGGCTCTGTCCCAGGACCCTGAGACCATGACCTGAGCCGAAGGCAGAGGCTTTAACCTGCTGAGCCAGCCAGGCGCCCCACACTTGGACATTTTTATAGATGTGATGAAATCTGCTTCTTCCAGTTGTTCCTTTGAGTGTTGTTTCTTGCAAACTCTAACACTTAACTTGACTATGACTGCAACATTTTCTCTGGCACCAAGAGGATCCAATTTTTGTAATAGCTTTTGATGTGGTCCTTTGTTGATACTTTTCTAATGGCCTTTATTGTACTCTAGTGGTCTTCTCCCTGTGCATATATTCCTTTCCTGTCTGTCCTTCCCTCTCCTTAGAAAGGTGATGCTTTCTGAATGAGTGTTCTTAAGAAACTGCAATGAAAGGATTGATGGTCTTAATTTCTCTCCTAGGTTCCTCTAGGTTGTCAGCAATGGAAAAGCCTCTTGAAGTGTTTACCTCCTAGAACTCTGCTGAAGCTCAAACTCTCAGCCTAGCTCCCCTTGGACTTACCCATGGAGGAGATCTACAGAACAAGGGCTGAGAGGTAGAATCTTCTTTGTATGTGTGAGTCACACATGCGCACTCCCCTCCCCCCACCCCTAATCCTCCCTGTCTGTCCATACCCCCTTTATGTTCAGTGCCCCCACCCCTACTCTGTCCCTCCAAAGCCTATAAGTCTCATAATCAGAATGTAGAGGGGAAAATGCTAAATATGTTTCTTGCTTCAATTACTGGAGAACATTTTTGCGTTTGAAAAATGTGATGTGGATAATCAATTTTTTCAATTGTGAATGACATCAGTTTGAGATTCCACATACCAGCCCTGCAGTGGATCTAAATTTTACTGCCTGCCTGATTCACAGTTCATCTTAGATTTGAGGGGGTCTTCGCATCCAGGGGTGGAACACTAGTGAGGGATTGAGAGGATATGGGGCTTTCTATAAACTAGGTCAAGTCCCTTTTCTTTTATGTCCCTTAAGAGACATTTCTATTAGGGTGCCTGGGTGGCTCAGTTGGTTAAGTGTCTGCCTTTGGCCCAGGTCATGATCCTGGGTCCCAGCATTGAGTCCTGTGTAGGGTACTCTGCTCAGTGGGGAGTCTGGTTCTACCTCGCCCTCCGCTGCTCTCTTTCTCCCTGACAAATAAATAATTTTTAAAAAAAGAGACGTTACTCTTAATTTTTAAATAATTAGAAATAGAAGCTCTCTCTTAAGTCAATCAAAAGCTGATTTTATCCCCTTACTCTGTTATCTAAGGAAGCACTTCAAAGTTTATTATAATTCTTACTCAGATCATATATTGCTGTTGTTCCTTTAGACTATAGGTATTTTGAAGGTAAAGGCTGTGTTTTGCCAACCTCCTGGCCTCTAACACTCCCCCCTTTATTTTTTTAAGTTTTTTTTATTTATCTGGTGGGAAGGGGCAGAGAGATAGGATCCCAAGCAGACTCCATGCTGAGCACAGAGCCCAAAGCTGGTTCAATCCCATGACCCTGAGATCAGGACCTGAGCTGAAATTAAGAGTCGGAGACTCAACTGACGAGCTATCTAGGCACCTGGCAGGGTAGGCTCTTGATAAGAGCTTTTTTTTTTTTCCCCAAAGATTTTATTTACTTATTTGACAGACAGAGATCACAAGCAGGCAGAGAGGCAGGCATGGGGGGGTGGGGGGAAGCAGGCTTCCCCGCTGAGCAGAGAGCCCGATGCGGGACTCAATCCCTGAGATCGTGACCTGAGCCGAAGGCAGAGGTTTAACCTACTGAGCTACCCAGGCGACACTTGATAAGAGTTTATTAAACAAATTAGTGAATATTGTTAATCCAGCTGTGCTCTGGATATGTGGCGGAATAGACCTTGGGCTGGGAGGCAGTGAACCTATGCTATGAATTGGATGCTGCCAGTAACTAGCTGTAGAATCCTCAGGAATTTACATAACTTTTCTCATCAGTTTCCTCACTGGTATAATAAAGGACTTGGAGTAGCTATTCTCTTCTAGAGCTCTGCTATGGCCTATTTTTCTTAGTGACATTTAAAGTCATTCTTGATCACCTATGATAAATGATGCTTTAACAGAGGAGAAGGACAGGTAGGAGGAGGTAGGGCTGAGAAGGGGCTCCGATAAATCTGGGCCAGTGGACAATCCCCAAATCCTACCCCTTGCTTTTCTAATTCAGCAGATGACTTTGCTCCCCCTCCCCAAGTGTTTCTTTCCTAATTGCTTATAAAAATGTGGACAAGATCGTATTTTTCATTCTTCGAGTACCTGTCACTAATGTCAGGGGAAGGTGACTCAGCGTTGTGCTGGGTGGCCGGCAGAAAGAAGCTAGGTGAGGATTAGAATGTGGCCACTACTCAGACATTGATTTCTAAGCCTTTGTTTTTGTAAAGTGATTTTAGCCACCTGGATATGAGCTATTTTTTAAAAAAATTCTCTTTGTTAATTGCACCTTCTTAGAGGTATGATGGATGGTCAGGGTGACAGGGAACATCTGCCCCTGACGGCATGTTATGTTGTCCTGCAGAGAGCCAGTGTGGCCCAGTGGACCTCTCAGGGTGGGGGCAAGTCAGAGAGTCCAAGTTCTAACCCCAGCTCTGTCCTTCAAACTCATGGGATGACCTTAGGGAAGACACTTCACTAATCTCTAGCTCTTTTTTTTTTTTTCTTTTTTATCATCCATAAACATGAAGGAAATAACAACTTTTCAGCCTTTAGTGGAGGACTGGCTAATAAATCATTAGAACGTGCTTGGCAATAAAAAGGTCTGCTGAAAAGCAGAAGACTAACAGCATGCAAATGGAGTAGAAATGGCATTTTTCTGGGAAAAGTAATAGTATTACATGTGCTTGTTGGAGTTCTAATTCTGTTACAAAGAAGAGTCTAAACTCAGATGTCAGTTCCCAAAAGTCAGTACAGAGCCCGTGGGAGCAGAGAGGGAGGGAGCAGGAGACAGGAGGCCTTTGAAGGAGGGAGCATTCAGTTACATGGATCCTTTTCTATGTATCCATCCTCGTGCTGATATGTCTATAAAGCCCAGAGTTTCTCAGACTGAAAAGACTGCTACCTCGGGATGCCTGGGTGGCTCAGTTGGTTAAGCACCTGCTTTCGGCTCAGGTCATGATCCCAGGGTCCTGGGATCTGAGTCCCGCATGGGGCTCCCTGCTTGGTGGGGAGTCTGTTTCCCCCCTTACCCCACCCCCTGCTCATGATTTCTCTCTCTCTCTCTCTTTCTCACATTCTCTCTCTCAAATAAATAAATAAAATCTTAAAAAAAAAAAAAAGACTGCTACCTCAAAAGGTTTTTTTAAAATCCAATTATGTCCCCACCTAGAGCTTTGATGTTTAAATTTCTATCTATCCCTGCATAAAATTGCTTCCTTCGCTGCACACTTCTCCAATACTAATCCCATTCATCCTCAAATTGCCTTCCTCTAGTTGTTTCTCCCAACCATGCCAACGTTGGTCTTTATTTGGATGACTTGGGACTCCAAAGGGCTTCTGTATTTGGCCTCAGCTCACTGTGCTAATCTTGACTGCCACTAGTACATGTAGTACCTTTGTGCAAATTACAGGAAGGCTCCCTACCCAGCAGAGAAGTAAACTACAAAACACTCCACCTGCTCTAGCCAAAACCCTTTTCTTCCCTGACCTCCCCACCTCCTCTCCTTGTTTTCTTCATTCCCCACTTTTAGTGCACAAACTGCTAGGTTCTATGTGGGGCTCTGGGTGCATTATTATCATCTCTGGTCCTGTCAGTGTGTGGTTTTCTAGTGTTTTCTGGGGAGCAGATTCTGAAGGTCATTTTTCTGCAAGCCCAGCCTCCTCAGGTGTCTGGGCTGGGGCTGACCAAGCCTGGTGGCCTTGCTGAGGAATTTGTAGCTGCAGGCCTGGTTTGGCATTAAGCCCACGTTCTTGCCATCTTCCCTGTCAGCCCATGTCTTGAATCCCCCTTGGTCTTCTAGTCCTTGTGGTTAAAATATGGTCTTTTCATTCCCCCCCCAAACAGTTTTGCTCTTGTTATGGAAACAGTGCATGCTCTGGCAGAAATAACTGAAAAGTAAAGGGTACAAAATAGAAATATAATTCATACGGAGTCCTAACTCCCAGACCATTTTTTGTTACTTTCTAGACCTTTCAGTGTTGAACACACACACTTATCAGAAATAAGATCATCTAAAATACTTATTTTGTATGCAACCGTTTTTTATTTGGCATGAGTTCTTAGTTAAGAATGGACAGTACCAGTCATGCTTATTATTAAACATGATCGAAAAAAGTGGTTTTGAATAGCTACATGGTATTACTTTATATAAACATGTTAAAATTTATTGTCAAGCCCCTAATGTTGGACATTAACATTGTTTCTAACTTTCCACTCTGGTAGATGGATATAAACATAGATGTATCCCCAGTCTGTCAGCAAGGTCCACCCACCGCCACCCCCTAATCTAAGCGACCGCTGTTCCTTGCATGTGTGACTTCAGTACAGCGCAGTGGTTCAGTGCGGGCTAGAGTCCGAAGGCTTAAGAATGGCTCCCGGATCTGTGGCCCTGGGAAAGTTATTTGGGTCTCCCTCTACCTTGGTTCCCTCATCTGTCCTATGGAAGTATCACTGGTAATGGTAGCTTTTTAAAAAGGTGTTAAGAGAAACAATGAAATACCATAAACGAGGCACTTGGAAGAGTGACTGGAATGTAAGAAATTTTCAGTAAATACCTTCTCTTCAACGACTCACTCATGGCTCTCATCCACTCTTTCCCGGATGTGCTCTGCTCTCCCTGCGGTAGCTAACACCCCATCCGTGCTTACCCAGCAAAACTTGGTAAACATGTGCGCATCCACTGAATCTATGCTGTGTAGCTCCTGTCTAGATGGAAGGGGGGAGCTTAAGTGTACGTGTTATCGAGAAGGAAGTTCTTCATCATTCTATGCTTTCAGAGAAAAACGTAAGTTATGATTTGAAGCTCTTTCTTGATGTTCATTAGGCCATAGAGTAAACCAGTAGGATTTTCTTCTCTGCGTTTTCCAAACATTATATCACATAGCACCATAATTTGTCCCTAAATTCATCCCCACCTCAGACAGAAGTTTCTCATTGAGGTCATTAGGAGTCTGTAGTGATTCATTGAGAACTTTGTGGGAGAAAGCAGCCCAGATTTTATTTGATAAATTCTTCGGAACATTAATTTAACATCTTGTTCTCAAAAATATGTTCTCTTTGGTGGCGATAATTATTGCGGATGTGAGCGAAGCCGAGTTTGAATCATTTAAGACCTCAAGATTCACAAATAATGCCCAGTGGAGCTGATTTCTGAGCCTGATATTTAGGCAGTAATTCAAATAATGAAGTCTTGTTGCGTTTCAAGAAAATCAGCAACCAAGTAAACAGTTTGTACTGTGGAGATGATTAAGTATAGGGGCTCTGTAAAGACGGATATTTTCTCATTCAACTATGGAAACATTTTCAGATTTATAAAGTGTGTAAGCTTTTTTTTTTTTCCTTGTTAGGAGATTTGAGTTTTATTTCCAGAAAGTGTGTAATTTTTTTGAAGGGACTTTTGTTTGGAATTAGCAGGATCGTGGGAGAAGTTTGAGTCAAATTATAAAATCTATCTGCAATGATAAGCCTATGAAATTAACCAAATGAAAGGACATGTGTAATTGCCAATTAATACTGAGGGAAGATCCTGATTCATGCTTTTTAACATAGCCTCTTCCACCAAGAGTGATTTTTGTCTAACTTTTGGCAAGTTTCTTTCTAATAACCTTAATCTCTTATAGGGTTATAGTGTCATACTTGGGTTTTGAAGAGCTAACGATTTTCTAAAAATGAATCAAACAGAGAAACAGGGCGATTATGAAGATTAAACATAGTGTGTACTTCACTTTTTGTCAGGAGCTGTGTGTGTCTGTGTGTGTGTGTAGTAGTGAGGCTATCTTTTGCTGTGGGCATGGCACGAACATGCCAGGCAATGTGGCCTGAGGCTATTTTGGTGAAGTACAAATTAGATCATCTTGAGTGTAAAGGGATAAGTTTTAGATCAATGGAGAAAATGCTTTCATTTTGCAAGTAGAAAAATAGCTACAAGGAATTTAAAGACTACTCCAAAGTCACACCACATTTGTGACTTAGGGTGAATGGAAAAACAGGATGGCTTACCAAATTTAGGAATAGTCAGAAAGATCACAGTTTCTGATTTTTTTTTTTTTGTAAAATTAAAAAAAAGAAAAGGAACCATGGTAAAACTGTTTCTAGTATGAGCCGTTTAGACTAAATTCAGACCCATCAAATTTCATGTTTTCCGAGGCAGCAATAGTCTCTGATCAAAAAACTGGGGCCGGGATTGTATCTCTGACTCGCCTTGGTGAGGAATAGGAATCCTACTTCCAGAAAGCAAAATGGGAGGGAGATCTATAAACACGGGCCCAGATAGGAATGTTCAGACTTATTTTCATACAAAAAGTTTTTTCTCCATTCTTTGCTTCATTAGAGGAAAGTGAAGTTTAAATCACCCTCTTGCCTCTGAGGAAAAGAGAACCAGTTTCAGACTGATTTGGGGCCTTTAGATTACAAATTACAGAACCTCTGGGCAAGAATAAAGGAGGGGGTGGTGAGCTGAGAAGCAGGCGGCTGAGAAGGAAGGGGAATTAAGTGGCACAGACACGCTATCTTAGGGAAGCAGTGAAGAGAACAGGCTCTCTCTCCTTCACCTCCTGGACTAAAGAGCTCGCCCAGACCCCGGGGGAAGGCAGTGTTAGAGAGAAGCCTGTGAGTTTGTGAGCCCCAAGGCCCTGTGTCCCTGCAGCACCCTTCCAGAGGCAAGGAGTTCTGAAGGAGAAGGAGAGATGCAAGATACAGCTGGGTGATCAGGCCAGAGATTTTGCAAAGATTCTGAGAGACCCGAGTGACAAGAAAGTGAAGGTGCTTACAAAGCATTTCAGCAGAGTCCCCGAGGTCTGCACCCAGGTCTTTGCTAGTGCTCCCTTTTCTCAGGGGCCCACGAGGAGTTCAGCTCATCAACAGGGTTTAAGCAGAGAACTTGATATGACGTGGGAGCCAAGCCCAAGTGGAGGTGGGTAGACCCTGGACACCAGGTGGCATCAGGGTGGGGTCTGGAAGGTTCAGGAAACTTTCCCTTTGGCTTTGGAGAAGCTGAGCTGAATGAGCTCAGACCTCCTTGGTTGGAAGTGTGATTAGTGACACCAGAAAGAGGGGAACCCCAACTCTGGGAGTATCTCCAAAAGCCTGAGATAGGTACTGACAGCTTCTCTAAGTCACTGTGATAGCTCTTAAATTCACTGACTCTCGGGACCTGAAAAAGTGGCATTTGCAAACAATGAATAAAGATGACCTTATTACTGCATATCAGGGAGGCAGGCTTTTCCCCAAATCTCCAGCTCAGACTCTTCGTGCAAACCTCTTTGGAGCGCCTACACCAAAAAGGTAGAAAGAGGGAATGGAGACACAGGCATGAACAAAACAGGCCCTGGGCTGACTCATAGCCCCATCTACTCTACACTTGATCTTAGCCGCAAGGGCAAGAAGCAATGGCACCAAGTACTTTGGTTCTTGACCTGCCTTTTTGCTCTCATCCACTTGGGACTTGCCTAAGGCTCACACCGTTGACAGCTTTTAATCTTGTGCACTTCCACAGTAGCTGAACTTCGGCATGATCACGTATTCGCTTTCTTGATGTTTCTTTCACCTGCAGCAGAAACAGGGAGGGTGAGATTATACAGCCCACACCAAAACAGCCGAGTGTCCCGTGGCTTTATCAAGTAGCCAAAATGACAAGCGTACGTCGGTGGATGTCTCTGTGAATAATAATGAGGTAAAAAATGCATTGATTACGTATTCAGAATTTGGGATATTCTGCACATTCTACGGGGCAACTGATCTGTTCTTCCTACTAAAGCAATGGCATGGAAAGGAGGGCAGCTATAAATTTAAAATGCCTGGGTGGCTCAGTGGGTTAAAGCCTCTGCCTTCAGCTCAGGTCATGGTCTCAGGGTCCTGGGATCAGGCCCCGCATCAGGCTCTCCGCTCGGCGGGGAGCCTGCTTCCCCTTCTCTCTCTGCCTACTTGTGATCTCTGTCTGTCAAATAAATAAATAAAATAAAATAAAAAAACACAGCAAACAGATGTGGTGTGGGGGGACTTTTTTTCTGATATTGATTCAAGCAAATGAGTTGGAGAGAGAGAGATATGCAGGACAGTCGGAGGAGTGCGTATACAGATTAGCATTAGGTGATATTAAGGAATCGTTACTTTTATTAGTTATACTGATGATATTGTGTTCATACAAGAAAATAACTCCTTAAGAGACGTTTATAGGAGTACTTATGGATAAAATGTCACGTTTAAGGATTTGCTTTAATCTACTTCAACAGATAAAAAGATGAGAATATGGAAAATGTTGATCATTGCTCAGTGTGGATCACCAGTTTATGGAGACGAACTCTATCATTCTCTCAGTTATTACTTCTATTTTTAAATTTCCAAATTAAAAAGTTTAAAAAATGTGCAAACACTGATTTTCAATGCTTGTTAGTGCAAAAACCCAGCAAGGCGCTTGATTTCTTCAGTTGTTCCTGCCCAATGAATTAATTGATAAATAAACGTTATTTTGTCTGATTCACTTTAGTGCTAAAGGTATTATTTCGCCACACATTTAGTACCCATTATTCACTTGTTCATTTATTCAACCAACCCAAAAGGACTTAATGTCGGCTATATGCCTGAACAGAATGCTCTTCCTTTTCCTCCTTCTGGTTCTGAAACTCAGTGATATTCTCCCCCTCAGCCATTTCCTCTCCTAGCTTTGATCCTGTTCAAATTAACCACAACGTGGGACTTATTCCTTCGACGTATTCCATTTGAGTGGGCAAGAAGGCAGGGCAAGATACAAAAGGTGATGAGTTTTAGAAGTAGATCTGAATTCAGTTTCTGGCTCTGCCATTTACTCGCTCTGTGCCCCTTGGGTCCATGTCCTATCTTCTGAGACCCTCACCAGTAAAATAAAGGCAGTGCCTGCTTCCTGCCTGGGAGGGGGGCAATGCCGCAGCCACCCCACCCATATCCCGCTGGTGCTCATGTTCCCACACACGCTGACAGCTTCCCACCACACACACCAGTGTGTGTGCCTCTGCCTGAAGGTTCCCTCTGGACACAAAGGCTTTCCTTTCTTATGCTTCATTTCCCTTCTGTTCTCAAAATATGAAGTAAAATTGTATTGATTACTTGGACTCTGAATGGATGGTTAAGTGAAAAAGTGGGAAGAAGAGACTGGGAAAGAAAATGTGGTAAGGGTCCAGAGCAAGGGGTGATAACTGACCACTAGAATTTGCCTCTCCCAGTCCTTAGAAATTCGTCGAAGTTTCTGGAGAAGGACTCTAATCTTTCTGCAGTTCTGTAAGAGAGGGTTATGGATTTCCTTTCCTTGGGAATAGGTGACTCTGTAATCCTAGAAAACTTGGGAACACCAAATTTCCAAAATTGACACATCTGTCATAATTCACATGATCTAGTTGTAGAAATTCTGAAACCTCCCCAGTGGATCAGTGAGGGGCAAGTACCTTTAGCGATCAAGATTCAGCCAGCAGTCCAAATCAGCATCTAAGGGAGTATGATCTCACAGGTAGGGCAGAGTCATAAGCATTCCTAGGAAGTAGGACATTGCTGAAAAGACTCATGTGGCTCCAGGCAGTCCGTACAGTTTGAAACTGAACTCCAGTAAGCTACCGCCTTCTTCCTGTGTAAATTAATAGTTTAGCTCATTCTTCCTTTGTCAATTAATAAAAAATCAGAGATAATAATATCACTACCTCAAAATACTGTGCTGACAATTAAATGAATTTATATACGTGAGATACTTACAAAAACGCATGGCACACGGCCTATGCGGTATGAACTTTGGGTAGTTACTGTATTATCAAACAGCCTGCTAGGAGAGGGGTGTGGGAAAAGGAGGAACAGTTTCTCAAGGTCAGACTCTGGTCACAGTGAGGGAACTGATACATTTACCGGGGAACAGAGGTAGAAATCCCAGTGCGTAACCTAGGCGAATTGGCCAGGGTTGGGAGAAGCGGTAACACTATGATTCCTAACCATATGGCAAGTTTTGTCACGTAGACACTGTCTGCATAACTTCATCCTTAGTGCCTCATACAGAGTCTGGCACTCAGTAGCTACTCCCTACATGTTTGCTGAGGGGATGACTGAATGACACAAAAGTGTCAGTGGATTGAGTCTTATACAAGCATAGCAAAATGTTTCCAAATCTCATGCCTAGTATATTTACTTCAGTTTCCTAGGAATGTTTGGAGGATGGCAGCTAAGTGTTATTGTTTAAGGCATCCTGGCCTCCAGGTGACAGGACTTGTGGAAGGTGGGAAAGCAAAAATTCTCTCCTTTCTGTCTGTCTTGCATGTCCCCACTCTCTATGGTTCTGAAAATCTCTGCTATAAATCTTATTCTAGGAAAAAGGATTTGGGGCACCTGGGCGGCTCAGTAGTTAAGCGACTGCCTTTGGCTCAGGTCATGGTCCCAGGGTCCTGGGCTGGAGTCCCGCATCGGGCTCCCTGCTTGGCGGGAAGCCTGCTTCTCCCTCTCCCGCTCCCCCTGCTTGTGTTCCCTCTCTCGCTGTGTCTCTCTGTCAAACAAATAAATAAAATCTTAAAAAAGGAAAAAGGGTGGTATTTCTCTTCTCTTAAATCAGGCAACTCAAAGGTGTTTGGTTAGGTCAGAGTAGCCTTGGTTTGTTTGTTTGAAGTTTGGTAAGTGCTTCTGGTACATCCAGAAAAATCTCTTCACGTATATGGATATATCCTCTTGTCTTCTAAGTCACCTCTTTTAGTGAAGACGGTCCATTCATTTGGGACCCCCAGATTTGGTGCTTTTGCCTGCGTGCACACGCACACACCCATACCCACACACACAGAAGCTCCTCGGGTTTCTGTCTGCATTCACGTGCTTGGTTCCATACTCTCACATCCTTGAAATTATTTCACATTTTAACTTACACTTGTTAGAGGTTTTTGTTTTTGTTTTTGTTACTTGCACCCAAGTGAGATTTGACTATCTTGCTCTCCGAAGCATTATTCCTGAGAACACATTTCTTGCTCTTCTTGGTGAGATGCTGACTTCTCCCTGGGAAGCTTTCCTAATCCTTGCTTCTCCTGAAAATGGAAAGAACTACATTTCCCATTATCACGTCCTTCCTCCTGCCCTACTTCATGTAAGTCCTTTTGTCCTTCCTGATCTGGTTCATTTGATCTCTTTTACTGCATATTCAATGTTGTCATTTAACAACCTGGTCCCAGTATTAACTGCAGGTTTTGGCTTTTCACCTATTATTATTATTTACCTATTATTCACCACATGTTAGGGTCACATGATGCTGGTGGGAGTTGCTACCATCTAAGAAGACTTCCCACTCACTGGAAATTGGGTTCTTCCCCCAGGGATTCCTGACAGACTTCCTTTTTGTTTTTTTGTTTTGTTTTGTTTTGTTTTGTTTTAATGCGCCTCTGCTTCAGGACATTTGCTTTCAGCCATAACTAAGTGGCTATATTGGTCTAATCTTCCCACTGGAAACAATTATAAAAGCTAGAGAAGATACATAAAGCACATATTTGAAGGCACTGAGCGGGGAGTCACCAACACAGAAAAGATACGAGGCTATGATTTCTGAGCGGGGGAAGCAACAGGGGTAAGAGTTGCCTTCACACCACCGTCCCCCCCCCCACCCCAAAGCATTTTCCGGTTTCAGGACAGGGAGACTAAGTCTCAGCAGAAACCAACAGGCTGGACAACAGAAGAGTGAATTCTGAATTTCGAAAGCAGGTAAGACTAGAAGAGCAAAATCTTTGCGGGGAGAAAAACCATAGAGAATTAAGCTAAAAAATCTGTTCACTGTTTCTCCTTGAACTCTGTAGAGGGAGACTCCAAGCAACCCAGCAGAAAACAAACCTGAACCGCTGAGTAGATATTTCAATAACCACGTAGTGCTGGAGAGACAGAGACTGATGTCCAGTTTCTGCCCTGATGGATCGGCTCTGGCAAGCACGTCAGACTTTTGCTGGAGATCTCACAAGGGCCATGCTGTAGGAATAAGGGCAACATTGAAACATAGACTAGTTACTAACAAAGCCAGAAACAACCCTTGACAAGATCTGAGTGATCTGGTCCTCCCCTTACCTGCCAAAGAAACTATAACCCTCTTTGTAGGAAAAGGATATCATTTAGCGCCACCATAGTTTTTCCTATGGAATGTGTGACATTTGTATGAAATTATTTGTCATGCTAATAAAACAAGAGGACCAAGTAACCATGTCACTCCATATTAAATGAAAAAGCACAAAATAAAAATAATACCATGGGTGATTCGGATGTTAGAGTTATCATATAGGAACATTAAAATTACTAATTAACATGACCAGGAAAATAGAAAATATAAAAAAATACAGAAGCTCCATGGACCCTATAAAAGTAAAATGCAAATTCTAGGATTAAAATGTACAGTAACTGGAATTAAGAATTCAATAAATGAGTCTAATTAGAAAATCAGAGCAGCACTGAGGATTAGGAAACTAGAAGTCAGGTCATTAGACAGAGAAGAGATGGAAAATACAGTACAAAGCAGAAAATACGTATGGGATATTGTGAAAAAGGTTACCATGCATGTAATTGGAATCCCATAAGCAAAGAGAGAGAATTGTCCAGCAGTAACAGTTAAATATAAAAACCAGCCAACAAACAAAAAACAACAAAACAAAACAAAACAAAAAAAATACACACTTGATTACATCAGAATCAAACAACCAAAAACCAAAGGCAAAGATAGAACATCATAAGGTCAGACAGAGCATGGGGAAAATATATTATTTTCAAGGGAGGCAACAATAAAATTCACAGCTAACTTTTCCATAGAAGGGTGGAAGCTAGAAGAGAGTGGAATATCACGATTAAAAGAAAATATCCTTAGTAAATATAAGTGAAATAGAGACATTTTCAGGCAAAAACTGGGAATTAGTTGCCAGTACACTCACACTAAAAGAAATATTTGAACAACTTTTTCAAGTGGAGGAATGTAATCCCATAGGGGAACAGGGGTATGCAGGGAGGAATAAAGGACACTAGGACAGTAAATATGTAGATAATTATAAATAAATGTTGACCATTTAAAACCAGAGTGATGTGGCATTTAGACAGATGGAGAGACATCGAAAATAATGCAAAAAGCAGAGGGGTGATAACTTAAGGTAAGCTGTGGTAGATCCTTGCATGTTTTTTGTAGGGACCGGTAAATGTATTAATTGAAAGTAGACCGTACTAAATATTCATTTGTAATCTCCAAGATAATAATATAAGTGTTCAACCAATAAGCCAAGAAAATTTGTGTTTGGAAGGATGTCCAGCCTACTGTGGGCACGTACTAAAGGTAGACCTTGAGTCAATTTTCAGTAATGCTCCGTGGGTAAGAGAGGATATGCGCACTCACCCACACCTGGCTTGAGGTTGTGAGGAGGCCCTGTACTCCCATAGCTCCCGAAGTAAGTCTTCTCTCATCCAGTGAATCTTGGCTTTTCCTAGCATGGTGGGAGGGTAGGGGCTAAGGTTGCATAATTGATTGACAAACCCTGCACAAATGGGCTAGGACTTCTCTCTACACCGAGGAGCAAGAGCCCCACTTCTTGGCCTTTTCAGCCTGACCGAGAAAGCAGGTGAAATCCCACATACTCATCCGCCCCAGTGCAGTCCTCTTACTAGCTCGCTCCTTTGGGCGTGTTTGTACAGCATGTCAGGAACACAGCCGGGTCCCTGGATTTTCCTGCTATGTTCATCTACCCTTCAGGTCAATCAGTGAAAACGAAAAAGCCTCATTATCATCTTCCATTTGGATAATAATTTAAAGCTTATCATGCATTTTTCACATTTACTAGCTTATCGAGCCTCGTCAGAGCCCTGCGAGGTAGTGGGAGCAGCTCTGATTGTTTCCTGTATTTCAGATTTGGTTAGCAAATTTCAGGATATCTAAGAAACTTGTCCCAGCTTGCACAGAAATAGGACTCCCAGGCCACTTGTTCGGAGTTCCAGTGAGGACCAAATGGGAGAAGGAGCTCGCACAGCCGATCAGGTTGAAATGTAACCTCCCACATATCCCCATGACTCATGTTTCCTCCAAGGCCCTCCGAATCCTAGGTAACTGGGAATCAGCAGTATTTCTTCTTCCCACGTGTGAACCCAGGACTCCTCTGAGTTTGTAGTTTCATGTTTTAATAACGGGTTTCTCCTGTCTACGCAATTGCCACTATTTTTTTAAAAATTGTTTTTATTAACATATAATGTATTATTTGCCCCAGGGGTACAGGTCTGTGAATCGTCAGGCTTACACACTTCACAGCACTCACCATAGCACATACCTTCCCCAATGTCCATAACCCAATAACCCTCTCCTCACCCCTCTCACCCCACCCCCCGCAACCCTCAGTTTGTTTTGTGAGATTAAGAGTCTCTTATGGTTTGTCTCCCTCTCAATTCCATCTTGTTTCATTTTTTCCTTCCCTTCCCCCAAGACCCCCACTCTGCCTCTCAAATTCCTCATATCAGGGAGATAGTGACTCCTTCTACTTTTAAGTTCCTCTGTTTTCACAAAATACCTTCTATTGGATATTTTTTCTTATTTACAAGGGAAGTCCTATTCATTATAACAATGTTCAGATCTCACCCCTAAAAATAACCATTGTTAATATTTTGGTTTATGCCAAAAATTCCTACCAGAAAAATGTCTTCTTTCTCTTTGTAGTACACTACATATTTTGTTAACAAATTTTGATCACAGTGTCTATAACCACTGTTTTGTTAAAAATATGTGAGGGGCACCTGGGCAGCTCCGTTGGTTAAGCCTCCAGATCTTGATCTCAGCTCAGGTCTTGATGTCAAGGTCATAAGTTCAAGTCCATGTTTAGCTCCATGCTGTGCATGGAGACTACTTAAAAAAAATATACACACACACGTACACACATATAGACATTTTCTTATGTCATTAAGGATTCTCATGAAATATTATTTCAATAAGATTAATGATAAAGAAAATTGCTTTATTTCTTTTCTCTTTTATAAGACATATTTGTTTTTTCTCAATTTTTGCTAATAGTGAAGTAATGAATGTCTTTATATACAAATCTCTAAAGCTTCAAACATCAGGATAAATTCCCAGGAGTGGAATTGGTGAGTGAGCAATACCTTAACCTGGGCTACTTTAAAAAAGTACTACAGACTGGGTGCTTATAAATGGTAGAAATGTATTTCTCATAGTTCTGGAGGCTAGAAGTCTGAGATCAGAGTTCTGCTGAGGATGCTCTTTCAGGCTGTGGGCTACCAATGTCCCACTGTATCCTCACACTGCAGAAAGACAGTGAGCTAACTGGCCTCATCTTACAAGGGCACGAATCCCATTCCTGAGGGATTCTCCCTCATGAGCTAATCACCTCCCGGAGACCCCCCACCACCACCTTTAATACCATTGCCTTAGAGATTAGGACTCAACATAGGAATTTGGGGCTGCAGGGGGCCAGTGGGGGGGGGGTCACGAACAAACAAGGAGAAAATTCTTTAAATTTTTTAAAATTTAATTTAATTTTTTTTTAGTGGGCAGCAAAGCAAGGTTTATTGAGTGATAGCAAAGTAGCAAAGTGGTAGTACAAAACTCCTGAGAAGGGAAGGGACCTGAGAGGGTTGCCCTTTTTTTTCCTTAAGGTTTAATTTATCTATTTGTCAGAGAGAGAGAGAGAGAGCACACGCAGGGGCAGTGGCCGGCAGAGGGAGAAGCAGGCTCCCCGCAGAGGAAGGAGCCCAAGGCGGGACTCGTCCCAGGACCCTTGACCTGAGCCAGAGGCAGCTGCTTAACTGACTGAGCCACCCAGACGTCCCTAAAAAATTTTTTATACAGATTGCCAAATAAGCCTCCAGAAAGGTTATACCAATTTACAGTCCCATCTAGTTTTTTGAGTGTTTGTCTGTTTTTAGTTCTTCCCCTGATTGTTTTCTTGTTGCAAAGCTCTCCCTTGATTTTCATTGTTTCTTCTATAAAATAATGAGATGAGAAAAGTAAAATAATATTGGAAAAGCAAATATGAAAACATATTCTCTTGTTGTTGAATGTCTCTGTGAAGTGTTGTAGGGGTGCAGACATGCTCCAGGCTCAGTCACCACAGTCTGCCTTTCAGCTCCCTTGGGTCAGTTCTTAACGATCTATTATGGTTCTTAAAACAAAAACAAAAACAAAAACAAAAACAAAAACAAAAACAAAAACAAAACAAAAACCAAAAAACTGAGGGCTCACGTGAATTCAGAGAACAGCAACTCCAAAGACTCATTTCCCCTTTCCGTGCTTTTCCTGCAGATCTCCCACAGGTCAGAAGCTGCAGTTCTCCCAACCTACCACTAGGTGTCAGGCAGGGAATAGTCAATCGCACATATTTTGCTTATTTTTCCAGACTCAGTCTCTTTCACATGGACGGGTTCAGTGAGAAAGCACATTATATAAGCACACACTGAACTTTCTCACCCACTTCTCTTTAGATTCTGAGACGAAAATAATAATCTGGTGTTCTGCTCTCAAAATTTAAAAAAAAGTCACCTTTTTATTCACAAAAATGTGCTTAAGCTTCTTTAACCTTGTTCAGTTACTTGGTATTTTAAACATTTTTTTCAGTGATAAATCTTCATTGTAGTGTTTATATTTGCAAGAAACACATCACACAAGATTCCTGACTGAATGCAAATCAGGCCCAAGTACTCCAAATTAATAAACTCTCTAAAAATAAATACTTATTCACCTCCCACTATAGATTTGAAAGGGCTGAGATAAACCATTATCCCCCATCATTACTGCTCAGGATTTTCCTACTAGATTATATCAAAAAGATAGTCTTGTCAGGTGGTCCATAAAAAGAGCCATGATTCAAATGAAAAAAACATATGGCTCAACATAGCATCGTAGTCAACAATTTCATAAATAACTTTCTCTGGGAGATGTGAGAGCCCCAAAGTTATTTCCTGCTGCTTAGAAATATTTTTTACCCACATCAACTCCTGATTCCAGATTGGAGACACTGACAAGTATTTTAGAAAATTCATACTTTAAGAAACATACAGAGAAATTTAAACACTTCGATCAAATAGCCAAACAGCTTGTAGAGTTAAAGGCATTCTATTATTTTGATTTGATTTTAGCACACATTTAGATCTATTCCAAGATTTACTTTTGTTGTGGGTTGAATTGTGTTCACCCAAAAAAGATCTATCAACGTCCTCGTCCCCCATACCTCAGAACGTGACATTATTTGGAAAAAGTAGGTGTAATTATAATTTAAGATGAGGTCACCCCAGAATAGATGATCCCATCTTCTGGTGTGACTGGTGTCTTGATAAGAAGGTGACCATATAGGGGCACCTTGGTGGCTCAGTGTGTTAAGCAGTTGGCTTTTGATTTTGGCTCAGGTCCTATTCTCAGAGTCCTGGGATGAAGCCTTTTATCAGGTTCTCTGCTCAGCACTGAGTCTGCTGGAGGATTCTCCTTCTCCCTCTCCCTCTGTCCCTTCCCTCTCCCCCATTTGCACACCCTCACTCTCCTTCTCTTTCTCTCTCTCAAATAAATAAATAAATAAACAAATAAATAAATAAAAAGATGCCCATACAAAGATAGGCACACGGAGAATGAATGCCACATGATCACGAAGGAAGAGATTGGAGTTGTGCAGTTGCAAGTCATGGAATGCCAAAGATTTCCTGCAAAAGATTCCCCCAAAGGCAGGATTCTGCTATGGGTGTTAGAGGGAGCATGAACCTGTCGGCACCTTGATTTTGGATTTTAAGCCCCCAGAACTATGATATAATACATTTCTCTTTTTCTAAGCTACCTATTTTGTGGTACTTTGTTAAGGCAGCCCTGGGAAACTGATTAAACTGTCTTCAAAACAATACAAATTCATTAAAACTGCTTAACATTATACCCATTTATGGGTTGGGAAACTAGTTCAAGAATTTGCTAGAGTTAATGATTAACCATGCATACTATACAAATAAATATATATCCAGCATTTAGCGAATAGTACTAAAGGGCATTCTTCTCAATTTGTTAATGAATTTGTTTTGTAATGATGTTACTTTGTACTCTGACGGACTGCCATCTGATGGTGGTGGGAAGCAATGACCTCACAGCATGCTCTCAGACGACGGGATGTCCATTTGGTGTCTCTTTGAGTTTGCTTGTCCACGTGCTAACGTGTCTCTGAAGATGAAGGTCCTTCTGAAAGCCTTTCAAGGCCAATTTTAAAGACTGGTGAGAAGAGCCCAGGTCAACTGTGCTGCTGGGATCATGCTATTCCATACACAATGTCTCAAGCAGAGATTTAGAACTTCCAAGATGGCCCATAAATATCTGTTGAATGCAATTTTAAAAGGAACTAACTAGGAAAATACTTCACTGAGGTAAAACACGTTTATTAATTTATTCACCCTGTATTTATTGAGTACTATGACAATGTTTTTAGCCAATCCCCCCAAAAACATGATATTATTTTAGAACAACAACAACAAAAAGAAAGCAGGAGAGAATGTGGACCAGCCACACTTTGTAACTCATCCTCCTTGCCAGTAAGGGCCACATTCGCTCAATAAATAGCGATGACTTGCTGCCTAAAATTAAGGGGGTGAAGAGGGTGCCTGGGTGACGCAGTTGGTTAAGCATCTGACTCTTGATTTCAGCTCAAGTAATGATCTCAAGGTCATGAGATAAAGCCCCACGTCAGGTACCACGCTCAGTGCACAAATTGGCTAGAGAATCTCTTCCTCTACCTCTCCCCCCTCTTTCTCTCTCTAAAGTAAATAAATCTTCAGGGTGCCTGGGTGGCTCAGTGGTTAAGTGTCTGCCTTTGACTCAGGTCATGGTCCCGGAGTCCTGGGATTGAGTACCACATCAGGCTCCCTGCTCAGTGGGAAGCCTCCTTCTCCCTTTCCTACTCCCTCTGCTTGTGTTCCCTCTCTCACTGTGTCTCCCTTTGTCAAATAAGTGAATAAAATCTTTAAAAATAAATTAATAAATCTTTAAAAAATTTTAACAAATTAAATTAATTGTAAAGTATAATTTAAGGATGAGTCAGCACCATCACTTTAGGTGAATAGAAATTACTGATTGTGGATCATTTCATGTCATCGTTGTTTATGAGTTTTCAGAGTGTCGACGTTCAAGAAAAATTAATCAGACTCCATTTTTCTGAACCCCAAGTTGGTTATTTCTTAACCCCCCCCAAAAGAGGATATCTTTAACTCTATGCTGTGAAAATGAAATAAAACTCAATTTTTCGCTGAATGTGAAGGTTCTGTATGTGAACGATCAGGAATGCTTTCAAACAGAGGACCCAGGCAAATCCAAATTATTACCCTCATCAGAAAAGCAACTGTTTATTGAGGGCTCACATGTCCCGAGCACTGAGGTAGACGACTGTTTCTTACCACAGCCCTGTGGGAAAGGTGCCGATATGAAAAGTCAAGTGTGAGAGTTAGTAACTCAGCGGGTTCTGACAACCAGTCTGTGCTGCAGTGGGGACTGGAGCAGAAATCCTGACTCCGAAGCCTGTGAGCACTTATGGTGCACCTACTGTGTGCTGCAAGTACCGCAGTGAACAAGGCAGAGGACACACGGGGAGTTGGAACTGACGTTCTAGCAAGCTAACCACTGCAGTTGGATTGCCATTTTCCTCTCCAGGGATTTTTTTTCTTCCGCTCAGTGAGTAAGCTGTCTCGCATTCCCAGCGTGCCATCAGCAATTGTACTGCTGTGGGTGGTTTTGCTAGTAAGATATCAGGTGCTCCAGGAGTGTAATTGTTTGTGGGTCCCTGCCTGCGAAGCTGATGGCACCAAACCTTGGATCTAACTTGTTCAGACGACAACAGTTCATTCACAAAGCAAGAAGAACCATCTGACTAATGTTTTGCACATATCATTTCACTTCCAAATGTCAAGTACTATTTTTTTTAAACTGTAAAGTAGTTAACAACACACTAAAAATCCTTCAAATGTGTTATAGTTGAGGTATTCACATGCACATAAGTTGTGGCTGCGGCTTACTCACTTTTCACATGTTTGACAAACATGGTTTTACTACCAAAATGCAACTCAGTGAAACTGACCTGAATTTCAAAAGGCTCCCACACCCATTTTTAACAATGGGTCTTGGTCCATCACACACAAAGTTATGTCATTGCTTCCCCCCCACCCCACAATTGGCAGGCAGGAATTCTGTTCCTGCTTAGGTCCCTTTTAACCCTGAGTTTCCCCTCAATGTTTTCAATTCCTGAGTTTTCTTTTGCATTATGAGTTCAAGTTAAACTTAGCAAATTGATCTACTCTTAGGAAAACATTCAAACCAAGCAATGTGCATTCTGTTCATGGGAGCAGAATCATTCTCCAAGCCCTAAAGAAGGTTTTTGTTTTAGCCAAGACATACCTGCATTTTTGAAATACCAAAAATTTGACAGGTTTTTTGTTTGTTTGTTTTTGTTTTCTAAACCGACTTTAGTCTGATTTATCTGCCAGATGCTTCTGGTAACATTTACCTTTCTTCACCCAGGCTCACTTATTTTCCAACGTCTGGTGTCTTTCTACTTTCTAAGGTGTTGTTCTAGTTGGAGATGTCTGCGTGGGTAATGTGATGTTCATGCGTGGTCAGTAGGAAGAGACCCACATAATTAAATGTGACTCTGTAGAAGGGTGCCAGACACCTGGAGGAGTCTTCTGGAAAAATCCAAATTGTGAATGATATCATCGTCCCTTTCCCAGATATATCCTGTTCCCATTAGCATTCCACCTGGACTTGTTTACCTGTGTTTAGACATAGCAGCACCTGATTCTTGAAAATTTCCCCTGACGGTGAAATTACAGAAAGGAGTCATTTTTTTTAATTGAAGATCATAAAAAGAGGTAGGTTAATGAAATCATTTTGTTCTTAGCATTACCACATTTAGGACTAAGAACAGCCAATCTCCTAACAATTTAGCACATTCATCCTCCCAAGTCAAAGAGCACATCTGAACTGTCTTTAGTGCAAAGTTCTTAATGGAGGGCCGAGCACACTCTGGCACTCGATAGCTAAGACTGACTGACCGACCACCCTACAACTGTTTGTCTGAGGTTGCCAAGAAGGCTTGGCACACATGTCCTCAATTAACAGATTGGATAGTTGCTAATTATCTGGATGAAGGATTTGGCTCCCTGAGCTTGCCTTTTCCTGCAAACAGGAAGAAAGATTCCACCATAGTGTTCTGAATTCTTGGAATTCTCCCCTGTGACCTACGATGATGTCACACTGACATTTTCTCACAAGAAATTTTTGAGGTGAATTTGGAGTCTAGAAAATTAGCCTAATGGATTAAATAAATGAGTTTTTAAAGAACAATAATCTGAATGCTTTAATGGCGTTGAAGACTTGAGAAATGCAGGTTGGGGGAAAAGGTTATTTTCAGGAAATTCAATTATTTCCAAGGTTAACTACTGACAATCGCTTGGTAAGCTGCCCACTAAGTGGGTTGTCCATGACAGGTTGTTTGTCTAAGCGGGTTTCCTCTGCCACCCAGTGTACTTCTGATGCTTCCCAAATCACAGCCCACCCTCACCAGCAATCTGAACTCATTTGACATGAGCACAACAAAATTGCACTGTGAAAGGGAAAGTTTTAGACAAAATACAGAATATGTTGCACACACATAGCCATCTTATGAAAGTTAGTTAGAAATTCCTTTCACTTTTAGTTATTACAGATTATTCTTAAAAACGTATAGAATATGTTTATATATGTATATATAGATTATAGGGAACATCTTTCTTTTTTTTTTAAGATTTTATTTATTTATTTGACAGACAGAGATCACAAGTACGCAGAGAGGCAGGCACAGAGAGAGGAGGAAGCAGGCTCCCTGCTGAGCAGAGAGCCTGATGCAGGGCTCAATCCCAGGACCCTGGGATCATGACCTGAGCCGAAGGCAGGGGCTTTAACCCACAGAACCACCCAGGTGCCCCGAGCATCTTTTTTTGATGACCAAGAATCTTACTGAGTCCCAGAGAGTTTAATTTCAGCATCAGTTTTCATCATAGACTGCCACAACTGTGTTAGAAGATAAATTAGATCCAGTGGACACCAATTTCAATCTTTGAAATCTTTTTCATGCCACAAAACATGCAAAAAGAAAATAAAACTAACCAGAAAAAAAAGCAACGACTACACCTATGAAGGACAGAATATTAATTCCTAAGTCAGACTTTTCAGGACTGAAAACGGCTCTCCCACTTCCTAGCTTTGTGACCAAGAGCAATTACTTAAGCCTTCTGTGCATTGATTTCCTCATCTGTAAAATGGGGATGATAACAATTATACCTAACTCATAGAGCTGTTAAGAGGATTAAATGAGTCGGGGCACCTGGGTGGCTCAGTGGGTTAAGCCTCTGCCTTCGGCTCAGGTCGTGATCTCGGGGTCCTAGAATCGAGCCCCACATCGGGCTCTCTGCTCTCCGGGGAGCCTGCTTCCTCTTCTCTCTCTCTGCCTGCCTCTCTGCCTACTCATGATCTCTGTCTATCAAGTGAATAAATAATAAAAATCTAAAAAAAAAGAGGATTAAATGAGTCAATTAATATAAAGGACTTGGTACAGTGCCTGATACATCATGTATGCTAACATTAATAAATGCTGTTATTAATTTTGAATTTTTTAGTTATTTTATTTGTTTTTTAATTTTATTTGAAATAGCCAGGATCATGCTTGTTATACATATTTTTAAAATTTTAATTTCACTGTCGTTAATATACAGTGTCATATTAGTTTCAGGTATACAATATAGTGATTCAACAGTACCATACATTACTCAATACTCATCAATATTTATTTAAGTTTTAAGTATAATGTGAATAGCAAATTTCCCAACATAAAGTAACTTTAATTTAAAAAAATTTTTGGAAAGGTATATGCACCCTACATTTATTGCAGTGTTATTTACAATAGCCAAGATACGGAAGCAACCTATGTGTCCATCAATAGATGAATAGATAAGGAATAAGTGATATTATAATGTGTGATGTGTAATACGTATATGTGTAATATATACATACACACACACACACACACGTAAAATATAACACAACCATTAAAAAGGATGAGATCTTACCATCTGTGACATTATGGATGGACCTCAGGGAATTATGTTAAGTGGAAGAAGTCAGACCGAGAAAGACAAATACCATATGATTTCACTTATATGTGGAATCTAAAAAACAAAACAGAGGAATAAAGAAACAAACAAAAAGCAGAATCAGACTTATAAATACAGGGAACAAACTGATGGTTGTCAGAGGAAAATGGCATGGAAGGATCAATAAAGTGGGTGAAAGGGAGTGAGAGGTTCAGGCTTCCATGTAGGGAATGACTAAGTCATGGGAATAAAAGGCACAGCATAAGGAATATAATCAATGGTATTGTAATAGTTTTGTGTGGTTATGATGACAGACGGTAGCTACACTTACAGTGTGGGTAGCAGGATATAGAGAGAAGTTGAATTACTATGTTGTACACCTGAAACTAATGCAACATTGTGCATCAACCATACTTAAACAATTTTTTTTTAAATTTAAAAAGTCTTATTAGGGCATCTGGGTGGCTCAGTTGGTTGAGCATCTGACTCTAGATTTTGGCTCAGGTCACGATCTCAGGGCTGTGAGATAGAGCTTTGCATCGGGCTCCACACTAGGCGTGGAGCCTGTTTGAGATTCTCTCTCTCCCTCTGCCTCTACCCCTCCCCGCCTTTGTATGTACTCTCTTAAAAATATTTTTTAAAAATTCTCTTTAGAGAAACTACCTTTTGGAAAGTTATTGGCAGTTTCTAGAAATGAAACTATTATTAATTCATGCTGATAAACTCTCCAAGATAAATAAGCCTCTTAGTCAAACTTTTGAGGCTTTCTGGAATGCGCTGAGAAGCTGTGATCTAGGTTAATGTTCATTGTGCTTAGAGAGGTAAATGGTACGCATCGCTGTCTGTAGTTTTCAGGCAGAAGAAAAGTGTCCTGAAAAATTGAAGGCTTAACGTTCTAGTGCTCCATACAAGATAAATATCCTAGGTCTGGAAAATGGGTTGGGACTATTATCATTGCCTTCTATAGACTGTTCAGGCTGCCTTCAGCTGGTAGAAGAAGAGTGGTTCTGGGGAAAGGATGGTGTCAAGGCAGGGGGCAGACCAGATGGGAGCTCAGGTGCTGACGTAAATGCTAGTCTCTCTCAACTTGGCACCCAGGGAAATCAGTGCCTGGTACGGGGGAATGACGTTGAATAGACATGGGCTCCAGATTTCCCTCAGTCCTCAGGTCTTAGGTAAAAACCTGCAGAGATAGCAACGGAGAAGGAGTCACATGAGTAGACCAGCTAGAACAACAGGTGACAATGCAAGTCCAGAGAGGTTACGTGGCTTGCTAAGTGTGCTCAGGTAGCCTGTGAGAATGTAGAGCCAGAGCTCTGGTTTCCTAACGTCTCATCAAATGATCTTTCAGTTTCCTTCCAAGTCCTTCTAGAAATTTGCATATTGGGTTAGAGCTATAATGACGCCTATAACTGTTAGATGCGGATGTCGCAAACCTTGTCACTGAAGCATGTCTTCTTCTTCAAGGGGATGTGTGTGCGTCTGGGTAGAAACTACCTGGTAGAGTGTAGCTTCAGATAAACAAATCAAGAGCTGTGCTTGACAATGTGTGGAATATGAAATATGCTTTGGTCCACTCCTGCTCTCTAGTTATGCCACTTCTATTTCTGTCTACTGACAAAGCAGGGGACACCAAAGGAAGCTTCCTCCACATACCATACAGGAGGGTGGTTTGGAGCCTGTCCCCCTAGAATTAGGGCAGGCAAAGGTGTGCTCAGTGTTTCTTCCTGAGTTAGGAAAACGAATATCTTGAGCTTTCCCCTCTAGCAAAGACTGTCTGTTAATACCCAAAGTACTTTCAGATTTATTGTGACAAGTGATACAGTACCATGTTCAAGGAAGAATTTTGGGATGCGTGCCTTGGAAACTTTTTTTTTGTTGCCCATCTGTTTTGCTTGTCACAATTCCTGTTTGTTTAAGATGTACGTGTGCCAGAAATGTGGAAAGAATGTGTGTAGCGACAAGTGCTATCGAGCCATTTTCACACTGGACTTATGGGAAGCATGTGCTGCCCATCTGTGAAGTTCTCATTTTATGCAAATTTAGAAAATATATTCTTATGTCATGTTGCCTTAATGCCCAGGGGTAAATTGGAACATACATAAGGAGGAGAGAGACAGGGAGGAAATAACCTCACGCCCAGTGACCGGGTGGCCTTGCTATGACTAAAGGAAAGTCTGAGATGCATGGTATTTGTCAAAAAGTGGAGGGCCGAAGGGAAATTTTCTCCCCAAGAGTTTTGCATGTGGTAAAGTGGTACGTCTTTAAGAGGATTGATTTTTAATCTATGAATGAGATTATAGGAGACCCTATCTCAAGAAGCCTTGAATTGGGGAGAGAGAGAGAAAGAGAGAGAGAGAGAGAATGTTTATCTGTGGGTCTTTCCTCCCTTTTGGAACATTCTGTGATTATGGCCTCAGATATACTCTGAATTCTAAAGCAGAGTATTTTTAAGGAGGATACCAGTGTACTGTCAGGTCAGTAGATATTTCTGGGAGGTTATTCTCTCTGGATCTTTAGGACTATGACTGAAGTTCTGTTTGTTCCACGCACCAGCCTAGTCAGGGAGCATGTAGAGGAAAGTCACTGTAAGTAAATGGGGCAAGAAACCGCTCTTAGAACAGCGCCCTGCAGATGGAATGTGGAGCAGAGAAGCTACCTGAACCCTGACTGTTTGCGGGTTGTCCTGAGGCAGGGTGGGGTGAGGGGTCTCCTGCAGTAGGAGGACTGGCTGCATGAGGATCTCCACTTCAGGGTGCTGGGGGGAAGGAACTCTTCATTTTTCCTGTCAGCATGAATATGACCACTTTAAATTGATCAGAATCTATTCTCAGTCTTCAAAACAATAGGACAATAAAAAACTGAATAGAAATGAATTTTGTATACAACTAAGACAGTAAGGACTCTAAGAAACAGATGGGGAAGGGGTCTCAGAAAAGTAGCTAACATGATGAGTGCAGTCAGTGGCATCCGGGCTGCACAGAGCGTGTGCCCTAAACCCAGAGAAGGACTGAGCAGAAGACCAGGACAGGCTTCGGGGGTGGGTGACCTGTGCGGTCACACAAGGTCCCATCCTTGGAAGGGTCCTGAATGTGGTTTAATGCCCTGCTGTCACCATCTTGAAGTTATTAGCTATTTTCAAACAGGGTGTCCCTTGTTTTCATTTTGCGCTGGGCTTCGGGCTTTGCAAAGTATAGAGCTTGTCCTTTGCAAAGTATAGAGAAGACAGACACAAGAAATTATTAGCAAAGCCAAGCAGAGCTTGAGAAGGAAAGTTGAGACTGATGACAGGTCCAACTTGATGAGCAAGAGGGCCAGGTATAGCCACGGGTCTGCTTTTCCCTCACTTTGTCCTCGGTGTTTGGCAGACTCCCGAATGCAGTGAGGACCCGGAGGCTGAGGCCTCATCCCTCTGTGTGGGCCGGTTGGTGCTCATCCTCACATCAGGGACTCCACTTAGTTACTCCCAGCCTGGCCTTGAGCAACAACTGTTTCACTTCTGGTGATTGTCTGGAACCGCTCAACACAACACTGTCTGTTAAATGTTGCCCCACTTCCCTGGTGGTGGTGAGGAGGGTATAAAATGCAAGAATTCTGTTCAAGTTGTTAAGTTTGAGATGTCTGTTCATAAACTAGCATGGGTTAGGGGTATAATGCAGGTGCTTGGGGGTGCCTGGGTGGCTCAGTCATTGAAACGTCTGCCTTCGGCTCAGGTCACGATCCCAGGGTCCTGGGACCGAGCCCCACATCGGGCTCCCTGCTCCAAGGGAAGCCTGCTTCTCCCTCTCCCACTTCCCCTGCTTGTGTTCCATTTCTTGCTGTGTCTCTCTCTGTCAAAAAAATAAATAAAATTTTTTTGAAAAATGAGGATGGTTGGATGTAAGTGTCGAGAATGCAGCTAAGGTCAGGGGTCCCATAACCGAACTTCTCCCATCCAAGTCCTAACCAGGCCTGACCCTGCTTAGCTTCTGAGATCCGACGAGATCGGGCGTGTTCAGGGTGGTATGGCTGTAGACCCATAATTGAACTTCTTTGTATCCATTTCCTTTGGTACACAGTGACCCAAATACAGCTTAAAGATTACCCCTCCTAAGGACTCAATTAAATGCTTACCCAGGGTTTTTTGGATTTCTTTTCTTCCTTCCTTTATTTTATTATTATTATTTTTAACTTCTCTAGGGAGGGAGAAGGCCAAGGGTCACTTTAATCTTCCACTTCCACTTATTCTATGTTTATATAATGATAACTAGGTCACTAGGTGACAACAGTGAGTTGGGGATGGCATGAGATCGAAGTGAGTATTAAGATGCAAAGGAGCAGCTGGAGAGAGCCACACTTGGCTGAATATTTTTAATTGCCATGACCTGACTCTTTCACCAGCCCACTGAGTTTGGCTTGTGATGGACTTGCTGCCTGAGAGTGGGTCAACTAGCTCAGAGCCTGGCACATACCAGGAGCTCAATAAACATCTGTTAAATCAATGGCATGCCCTCAGGGGGAAAAAAAAATATTTCTTTAAATTGAATATAGGGTAAGTTACCTAGGGTCACCCAGACCCTAGGGAGACCTAGTCATATTCAGAGCTTCTGTATCTGTAAGTGGAACTAAGTTGTTATTATTGTTGATAATATCCATTATTGATTTACCTCTTATGCTGTGCATGTTGAAGCCAGACACACACACACACACACACGCACACACACATGAAAAGAACACTAGTAAAGAAGAAGAAACACTTTTTTTTTTCATTTTTTTGTATTTCTCAGTAAGGGCTCACATTTAAAAATTCATCTGTAGTAAGTTTCAGGAGACTATCCACCACCTCCCCCTGCCAAGGACCTAGCTGGGTGTACCTCTATTAAATACAAAATAAAAAATGGACAGAAAAGAAGTCCATTTTTTGTTCACAGTATAAATAGCATATGTTGATAAAACCAAATTTGGAGTCTCTTCAGCACACAATTTCTAAAGCCAAGCTCCTATTTTGTTCTACACAACAATTTATGACTTGAGGATGGCACTGCATTCTACCCATTTAAGCCAATGCCCTGGAAGTAACACTTGATTCTTCTATTTTCTAAAATTTAGTCCACTAGCAGCAAGTCCTATTGGCTTTACTTCTAAAATATTTCAAATATGTTCACTGCTTAATTCGTGTTCATTTTCATATGCTCTGTCCAAGCTACGGTCATCACCTCTTGCCTGGACTTTTGAAAAATCTTCCTAAGTGATGCCCCTGTATCCACTTTGCCCATCACCTAATCCATTTTCCATTCGATGGTCACAGTGATCGTAATCACCTGTGCCTCAGTTTTCTCTTGTGTAAAATGGGAGGTGTAAGTACCTACCTTATAAGATTTTTGTTAGGATTCTGCAAGATCTGGTATAAATAAAAATAAGTAAGTGAATTAATTAATTAAACAAATTTTTCTGAAATGTATATCTGATCTTATCATTTCAAAAGCTTCCCGTTGCCTTCAGGATAAACTCAAATTTCTTAGCCTGACATGGATCCCCCTTTGTGATCTATTCCCTGCCTACTATCTCTCTTCCCTCATCTTTGGCCACAGTTCCTTCAACTTGTCCCCACTCCATGCACATATACCACTGTACCTCTTCCAACTCCAGCCCTACCAAACCTCAATGGCAGTTTCTGAGAAGGCAAGGTATAGTCTCTCCATCTAGTCTTTGAAGATGTTTTTTTCATCTGCCTGAAGTGCTTTCCTCCCCTTTCTCCCCTTTCCCATCCCCCACCATATACCAGTGTACCCATTCACTTGGATAACTCCTACTCAGAATTTAGAACTTCATTGAGATAGGAAATTTCAGGTCATGTCAATTTTCCCTGAGTCCAAGAAAGCTGAGTTCATTTTGTCTTTGATGTGTTCCCATAATAGCCTTTATATACATCTTTATTTGATATGTTCTATATACCTATATATAGAACCATAATAGGATCTATGGTGGAGGTTGTGGTTGAGGTCAAAGAAAACAGGTCTGTATCCCATAGAAGATTTACAAGATAAACAAAATGTACAAAGGGGTAGTTGAAAAATGTTTACCTGACTTTTCAATCCCCTCATCTATATTAAAGATTCAAAAGAGTTAAGAATTAGAAATTAGAGAGAGATTGGGGGAATATTCCTCTATAGAGGGTGTTATGCTATAAATCCAGGCTTCTCTGCATAAAGGAGGAGTGGGGGAGGAAAGGAGGAAGAGTTGCCAACAAAAAAGCATATAACAGAGAAGGCACTGCACAAGTTCTAGAATCTAGACTGCAGGGTCTCATCGTATTACTCACTGTATGACTTTGAAAAACTCACTAGGGTTTAAAAGGAGAAAGTTAACTTGAGTCATTTCAATGGGACTTTCAAGCTCTAACATCCATAATCTATAGTTTAGGTGAGAAAAATTCATATCAACAGGTACTCTAAATCAGAGGATTAGATGAGACTGAATAAGTTACTGAATATTATTTCATTTTGGGAGAGAGAGAGCTTGAGTTACCTAGAAGAAAGAACTTCGAGAACTGACTCTCCAGTTCTGAAATGTTGTAGCCAGATGCCAACTTGTCCCGTTATTTTGCATGGTTTTTCTATCATGAATGGCTCTTGTCCTCAAAACTGTCTTTTATTGCCAGGAAGCCCCTTGCAGTGAGTTGAATGATGCCCCCCCCATGATATGTCCACGTCCTAATCCCCAGAACTTGCACATGTGACCTTATTTAGAAAGGGGGTCTTTTGGGATGTAATTTAGTTAAGGAACTCAAGATGAGATCATTCTGGATTATTTTGCTCGGCCCTAAATCTAGTAAGTGTCCTGTCAGATACACTGGCAGAGGAGAAGGAGGCCCTGTTGGGACTGAGAAGAGGTTAGTTGTGGGGCACACATGAAGGTATGCCTGAGGTCATAAGAAACTGGAATACGCAAGGGAGAATCCTCCCGTGAGCGTCTTTGGAGATAGCGTGGCTAGGCTGTCACTTTGATTTGGGGCTTGTGGCCTTCGGATCTGTGAGAGAATACGTTTCTGCTGTTTTCAGCCCCACTGGTTTGTGGTAATTTGTTACAGCAGACTTGGGAAACTAATATACCTTCTGCGATGTTCATCCGAGAAGAGCCTGCATTCTAGAATCTTTCTTCACTACACCTCACCAAAGCTCCAGCTCTCTGATGATATGGTGATATTCCAAAAGGAGCCAGCTACATGAATAGCCATGCCATCTGATAAACCAAAGTTTATCTACATGTCTTGATAATTGTGGATAGCAACTGCTTTTCTCTAGAGAGTCTTCTGCCTGAGTGAAAAGAATACAATATTTGTATACTACTTTGCGTGTCAAAGTACTCTCAGGAACATTATCTTATTTCTCCAATATTCCCCATTGGACAAATTAGAGATATCATCATCCCCCATTTTGCATGTGAGGAAACCCAGCAACAGCAAACAATAGCAACAATAAATGACTTATCAAGGACACCCAAACAGTAATACTCTAGGTAGACTGGAACCCAAGTCTTTGGTTCAAAGGACACTAACCTTCTCATTGTCAAATGACCAGTGGAGAGAAATCCTGAAGACAGTAACATATGAATGCTTCTCAAATCATAACAAAGAGGTAATTATCTAGGCTGGTTACTTGCAAAGCTACAAACTACTAAATAACTAACCCTGTACCCCTATTATGGAAGTAATTCCCCTCTCACTTAGATGGAAATTCAAATTCTTAACAATGGTCCACAGGATCTGGCCCCACGTGTTAACCACAGTCTCTCCTCACTCAGTTCAACCCCTGCAATCTTCCCACTGCTCCGGGCCCCGCTATCCCTTCCAAAGTGCTGCTGCCCCATGCTGGCTAGACGGGGCCCTTTGCCTGCCCTCAATGTGAAATATCACCCTCCTGTTATCTTGATTCGCAGCTCCCTGGCTTCCTTATCACCTTTCCACTGAGGTCCACCGCAACCCAATCAAATTAGAATTGAATCTTATCTCCCCTCCCCCTCCCCCAATACCCAAAACATTGCCCTCCCGCTTTATTTTCCTCCATATCACGTGGTATTCTACTGATCCCTGAAGGACAAGTGAGACTACAAAAGATAACATTAAAAATAAGAAAGAAAGCACAGTTTTATCCATGAAAACATCGTGCACAAAGGAATGGGGGAATAAAAGTCGAGGGTTGTCCTGGAGTCAACATAAAAGGCCAGCTGTGGCCTTTAAAGTTTCTATGTCACAGGATGTGTGCTGCCCGTGGCCAGGGATTTGCTTCCAACCGTTAGAGAGCCAGGCAGGTGGAACGTTCTGGGTCCTGCTCTGACTGCCTCCAAACCAGAGCATCAACGGTAGCCTGGGAATATCAAAACAGCATCCCTGAATGAGAAGTAAATAATGATGTGAGAAATTTTCCTTCCTTTCTTTCTTTCTCTCTCTCTCTCTCTTTCTCTTTCTTTCTTTCTTTCTTTCTTTATTTACCAGGACAAAGTAAAATGCATCTGCAAGATAATTGCAGATTAATTGCCAAATTCTTTGGGTATAAACAGGAAGTTGGTCTCGGGGACTAAGGAAGGCATTCTTTCTGTCCCAAGGGCAATGGTCACACCTGCCTGTGGCAGCTGTGGAGCATGGGATTCAGCACTGCACCTCACCCACACCGCAGGACTCAGAGCTCGCTCCAAGAAAGGAAAGACATGGAATATGGGTATGGTAAGACAAAATCAACCCTTAGTCAAGGAGGGGTGTGAGTGTGTCTCAAATGTCTGGGAAGTTCAAAATGTTATTGTTAAGACTTTGACAAAGAAGTTTAAGGCTGACCGTTAGAAATGAAAATAAATAAGTTTCTGCCATCTCTAATAAGGATTTGGAAAGAGACCATTAACGCTCCCTGACCATGTGGACTGGGGAGTAATGAGCCGAGTCCTTCTTTCTGGCTTCTGTTCCTCCATCTTACCCAGCGAGGAAGAATCTAATCATGGCGGACACAAAAACACACTAGCCTTAAAAAGCAAACCACAGTCCCAAGGTGGAGTCACGTGTTCCTAGGACAGCAAACGAAGACTTAATTGCAGTTGCAGTCTCTGCAGGAGGGGACTTTGAAAGCAATCGATGATGAATTTTCTGGTTGGCACCAATGAAATCATCTGTCACATGGGCTCCCTCCATCCCCCACCCCCAGGAAGATGTGGTAATTCACCTAACATGACCTTCCATCTTTTTCCCTAAGGGAAGGTGACCTCGCCCTAGGTGAGTCTTTCTTTTCTTTTCCTAATAACTTCTTGCCCTACCCTTTCCCTGATTAAAAACCTTGCATTTTTGTACAACTCGGAGATCCCCTCTACTTGCTAGGTGGGACGCTGCCTGATCTCATGAGTTGCTTAATAAAGCCAATTAGATCTTCAGATTTACTCGATTGAATTTTGTTTTTTTAACACTATACTGGAGTGCGACAAAGCACATGGGGCTGGCTGGCAGCCCTGCATTTTTACTTTCCAGGCAAGTGAATTAGTACAAGCCCCGAGCCACTCCTGGCCTATTTCCTCATCTCGAAATACCACTCATCTCACCTGCCTCAAAGACTTGTAGTAAGAATCCAGTTTTACCATAAATACTGAAAAGGGTCACCGTTGAATCTGGGACATGTCAGACTACCTCAAGCTCAGGATGCAAATGTCTGCAAGTTGTTTAAAATCCGTAAGACTCCGTATTTCCCCTCTACAAAATGGGGATAATAATAGCACCGTCTTCACAGAGTTGTAAAGATTAAAAGGATCCACGAAGAGCTGCTTCGAAAATGCTTATGGCTACAACTCAGTACCTATTATAATCACCGTAACAATAGTTGTTCCAATTGTTGGCTAATTAAATAATTGTTACGACTATTTAGTATAGAGTTTGGCATGCCGAAGGTGCCCAAGGAGATAATAGTGGATAGGCTAAATTTTGCAACTAGTCAACTTCCAGCAAAAAATGCTTCTTTTCTCCCTCGAGTATTCCAGCCAGAATGAAGTCTACTCACATCGAGTTTCAGTCTTGACAGTAACGTGTCAGCTCCAGAGTAAGGGGGAGCACAGTGCTGCTCCCGGATTCGCGTTGGAGAATCAATGTGTTTACTTATGTTGCGTAGGCAGTGCATTGATAAAGATCAACAGTTCTATAAATGAAAGTCCCAGAGAACCATGTAAATTTCCCTCAACATGGGGGATTTCAAGGTGCTAATCTCGAGACAGTTACTCTGTTTGATCCTTCTAGTAACTACAGATTGGCACTGTTACATATGTACATTTGAGGAAACCATATCTTAGCGCATAAAGACAAACTGGTCTGGATTCAAATTCAGACTTGTCTGATTCCAGAATCCATGTAACTATCCACATAGCAAGATAAAGCCCTGAGCAAGACCAAGTTCCCGGAGCTTTGAAGTGCTTATCAGGGTAGCTTTGGAAGTTAGGACAACTATGTAAATGGGGGAAGTGAAGACAAAAATGTAAATGTTTTTGGTAGGAGTCTGATGATAAATGGAGGAAGCTCCTGCATTCAGAGGTTCAGAGGAGAGAGGTTCAAAGGAGAGAAGTCACGTGAGGGTGGGTGGGGATCAGGATAGGCTTTATTGTGAGCTGGTGCTAGAAGGGATGTTGAGTTTTCCTGGGCAGAGCTAAGGGTGGGGGGAAGATGGAGAGAGAGAGACAGCCCTTCAGGGAGAGGTAAACAGAACGCCCTGCCAGGAGGCGGGGAAACTTGTGTTTTCCCCAAACTGCCACTTGGTGGCTCTGTTACTAGCAAATTACCGATCTCAGCCCTCCTGGCTCCCAGGGGTTGTGAAACTCTGGGGCAAGCATGCCCAAGTGCCTCAGTCAATGATGTGTTACTTTGATTTCTCCAGGTAGCTCAGGGGAAGAGGCACATAGAAGAAAGAATGCCGTCATTAAGGGCATGCATAAGAATAGAAATAACATAGGGAAAAAAATGAAACAGTTAAACAAGAAAGAAAATTGGTCTCTACAAATACACACTTGCGAGCATGTGAACATGAATCCAGACACGTAACAAAAACACTGGAATATTTCACTGGTAACTCAGGAATTGGCAGGGCTGGAGTCCATTTTTACTTTTAGGAATAAAAATGATGGTTACTTTGCTTGCTGCCTTCTTTTTCCTATCTGGAGACCTATCGGGACAAGAGAAAAGAAGTACTGTTCCCGGTCTTTAAATTCCGTAGTCAGACACTCGCCATCTCCAATGAAACGTGGGGTCTAGTCAAGGGGGCTGATCCCAGAAACGTGGCATATTTCTCACGACCACAGGACAAAAAAAAAGCACTGCAAAACAAGCAGCAACCCAAAAAAACAACATATTGCCATCCTGCAAAAAAATCCAAGTGTGCTGGAAAAACAACAACATATGGCTGGGTGGGGTGTGACCAAAAGGAATATAGTTATCACGTTTTGAACATTCCTTTTACAGACTTGAGTGAAAAGAATTTTTCTAGGACAGAACATGGAGTAGTCCCAATGCCTGTCTTTTTTTGAAAGCACAATTGGGGACAGTGAAAGCAAAGAAGGGTTTGTTCCAGGTGACTTACAGCTGAGAGCCAGGAATGGAATCTCACCCTTGACCCAAGAATATGCTGAAAAGAACCAAAGCAGACAGAAGAGGGAGAGATAAGGCCGGCTCACTGCTTTGTAACCAGAGGGCTGTTGAGATTAAAACAGAAAAGGAATGGAATGTACTTGAACATGCTCATTATCAACACCAAAGCCACAATATACACTGATAATAGCTCTGGGGTGCCATCATTATGTACCTGGAATCTGGGTTTCATTTGAACAAAACAGAATCAGCTTCAAGTGCGGTGCTCTGCTGGGGATTTCTATTATATAACTGTTTCATAACTCAAGGTGAAGTCACACTGCAAGGCTAGAAGAGTACGGCGGAAATGAGTTTTCAAACTTTGGGACTTTTGCTATTTATCTAAACCTGGCCTGGGTACCCACTACTTACACAAACTGAGAGTAACTTACAACTGAGCCGCTCTCTGGAGATTGGTGGTCCCCCAATGGGTCATTTGTTGTCGTCAGAAAATTATACAGGACCTCCTTTGTGGCAGGCCTGGAGAGATACACAAGGGAAATTCCTGCCCCCGGTGAGCTTGAAGTCTAGGAGAGAAAGAGTGTCTTGAACAGATTATTACAATGTACTACCTGTAGCCTATCCACCACAATCCCGATGTGCAAAAAAAAAAAAAAAAAAAAAAAAAAAATGCTTTCTATTTTTAAACTGACCTCATCCAGTTCTCGACTCTCCTCTTTCGTTCTACCCCAGTTCCTGCTTGGTGGTGGAAGAAAGAAACTGCATTTGTCCATTCAAGATATCTTATTGTCTTTTGGGATAAACGGTATCTTTAAGGATAAATTCAGTCTGTTCTAGATAAATATCAATTCAGGGAAGTTGGGCTGCTGTAACAAAATACCACAGAGGGAGTAGTTTGCTAACAACAGAAATTTATTTCTCACAGTTCTGGAGTCTGGAAAATCCAAGATCAAGTCAGCAGCATGGTTGGATTCTGGTGAAAGCCATCTTGTTGGTTCCCTGTGTCCTCACAGGGTGGGATGGGCTGCTTTTATAAGGACTTGAATCCCATTCATGAGGGCTGCCCTCATGACCTAATTGTCCCCCAAAAGCCCCATCTCCTAATACCATCATCTTGGATATTAGATTTCAACATATGACTTTTAGGGGGACACCAACGTTCAGACCATAGCAGAAGCAAAATATAGTGAGTTCTGGATTTCCTGCCATGTACTCCTAGCCCTTCTGTCTTCCTCTCCAGGGAACTAATAATTTTGAGGTGGGGAGGGGGGCAGGGGTTGTGAGAGGCAGTATTCAGGTAACATTTTGGTTTTTTTTTTGTTTTTTGTTTTGTTTTCAGGTAACATTTCTTTCCATGAGAGGAGGAATACCTGATGTCTACTTATGAGGTCTCTACAAATGATGTCCTACTGGTCACAGAGTGTCTTATCCAGGATCATTGGGTGATTGCCTGTTTGGAACGACAGACATGGCAATGGCCGAAGACTAGAGTTCTGAGGTCTCCAAGACTCATCAATCTTTTCCAGTCGCCAGCTCTCTTAGCATTCTAGCATTCTCCATAGGGGTGTTAGAAGTACCGGTGCTATGAAGGTGAATGAGGCTGAGTCTGTGCCCAGGCCTTCCTGGCTAGGTACCTCCTTTGGTCATGCTGGATTACCTCCTATGGGGCACCATCTTTCTCTGAACACAGAAATCCCCTAGGAGACCTGAGATTTTTCTGAGCTTCTGTAATGAAAGGAAAAGCCTCTCTTCTATGGATTTCCCCAAAACTCTCTGGTTATTTTTAACTGTACACCCCCAGAGATTTCAGCACCAAAGCTAGGGAAGGCTCACATCCACCATTTATTGCCCTTCCTTCCTCCAACTCACTGGAAGGGTTTTCAATTACAGGGCAGGAACCCCTTTTCTGTTGCATCCTGACTTAGATGTCATTTGTACTCTATTCCCATGAGGCAACATGTTGGGAGGGTTATTACAAAGCAAACAAACAAACAAACAAAAATACCAGATTACTAAAGCAATAAAATGTATTAGGAAGGTTTTTTTTTTTATTGTTGTTGTTGTTTTTAAATAAGGTCTCTATAAACTGCTGTGATAGATCAGATTTGCAAGGCAGATGCTCTAGCAATTCTGACAATATACGTTTTCCATTCTTGATTTCTGCCCCAAACTGGCATTTGCAGATAACTGGAACTGAAACCATTTACTATTACTACATAACTTTTCCTCAAGATAATTAGAAAGCACATTATCATCTCCAGAAGCCCAATGCCTTCAGTTACGTAAAGATTCTGAGAATTTGAATTTCACAACTTTTGGTATTATTTAAAAAATTGCAACATTTGAGACAGGAAATTGTATTCACTTAAAACTGTCACATCACAATTTCCAAAGGTATTTCCCATCATGAATACTCTTCAATATAACCCTGTCTCTCCTCATCAAGACGTGAGGTCTAATTTTCCTGTTCTTGAGTCTGGGGAAGGTTGTGATTGCTTCAACCAATGAGGAACAGTGGAAGGAACAGTATGTGACTTCTCAGACAAGGGCAGAAGAGGTCATGCATCTTCTGTATCATGTTTCCTGAGTTCCCTGTATGACATCCAACTACTGTTAGGCTGCCATGCTATTTGGAAGTCAAGATAACAGGAGATGGGAGGGGAGGTGCTGTGGTCCACAGCTTTAGTCTGAGTCATCCCAGCCTAGGCACCAGACATGTGAGCGAGCATGCCTTCATGTAATTCTAGCCCCCACACATTCGGCCAACCCCAGCCCTTGGGTCTTTCCACCTGTGCCCCAAACTATCCTCACTGTCTCCTATACTAATTCTGGACCCACAAAATCAGTAAGCATAAAAAAATGGTTGTTTTAGGCAACCAAATTTTGAACAATATGTTAGGTAGCTTTAGTAACTGGAACAATGACTTAAATTACATGCTTGCACATTTGCATATTTTTTTAACTGTCTCAGTCGAGGACTTAGGAACCAGATTCTATTTATTGAATCCAATATCCAAATGTGAGAATGAACCACTGAATTACGTTTCATCTATTGAAGAAGGCAGGAAACACCTTCTGTTTCTGTGAAGTGCATAAATCGGAGTTTGGTGCAGAAGCATTATGTAGAATTTTGGACAATTTGGTTTTGGGGTAACTCAAGTTAAATTTTCTACAATAAATAAAACTAGATGATACTTGGTGGGGGAAGGGAGACATAAATAGCAGTTTTTTTGGTCTCAAATAAAGATCTGCAGAAATTATTAGAAATAATTCCATCTTATGAAGCTTACAATGGGGATTGCAACACTTACAGAATAAAACTTCACTCCATTAATTTGGGCTAGAAAAGGCAAAGTAAACTGCATGAGGCTTTGACGAATGTTTCAAGTGCACTGAGACCATATATGTTTTCGGGGAAGGGTAGAAGGAAAGGCTTTACTGCAACGTGGATGGAGCTCACTCTCTACCAAGAGAGTGGAAACTTTATATTCCGAAATCATTGATTCTAATGGAAGGGAGGGGGCTTCCCAAGTCGAGTGGGCTCTGTTCCTCCTTCTTTGCCATATTCCCTGGGCATTTCTATAGACATAAAGTAATGAACTATGTAGGCCAAGAATATATGCAGTCTTGGGGTTAGGAAATACCACTCCTTCTCTGATAGATATGAGCCTTATAAGACTCCTGGGCAAACAATTTTGATCCTCACTGAACTGTTCCAAGTATCCAACCCAATTCAATTCCTAATTCCTGCTATGTGAGAGACAATAGCCATGATACCTGAGGACTCAAAAATGAAAAAGAATGCTGTAGGTAGTATAAATGAATAAATACACTAGAAAGTGATTCCTGTGCATATCTTTATGATAACATCTATTACATTGTGTTGAAATTGTCTGCATATGTGTCTGTCTCCTTAACTAGGGAAAACATTCTGTCTCACTCATCTTTCTATCCACAGAATCTAGCGTAGATTTTGGCTCAGAGGAGGCACTCAATAAATACCCTATAAAAATAATTGAATCAGAAGTAAAATAATAGAAAAAGTGGTGTTGATATGGCATAGAAATTCTGTAAGCAGAAACCTGAGACTTGTGCTAGACTCCTCCTCCCTTTCTTCCAACCCCACGTCCACCTGTTCACAAGGCTTTGATGTTTCTGTCTTCTAAATCTTTCTAGAATCTCTACTTTTCTGTTTTTCTCTCCACTGCTACTGTCTTAGGTAACATTGTGATCATCTTTTTCTTGGGCTGCTGTAATAACAGTCTCCTAATTTGTTCTCCACTCTCTTTCTTGCCTATTCCAATTCATTCACCATATTGCCAAGTTTCTAAAAGGTAAATCTGCTCACCTTATTTCACTGCTTAAAAACCTTCAAGATCTTCTCTCTATCTTTGGCTCCTGTCCAAACCACCTTGAATAACATGCAAGACCCTCCATGATCTGACATAGAGCTATTTCTTCAGGTTCATTTCCTCCTACACACATCCAAATTCTTCTCTGGTCCTTAGTATCCCTGATGATTTTTAGTCTCATCAGTGTTGTTGGAAATAACATGGTTTGAACACCCTGTTCTCTTGACTGTGAATCCACTTCCATCCTCTTCTTCCCTAGCACTATTCTTACTATGTCTGCCGAAGTTTGACATATCCTTCACGGCCCACTCCAGCAGAGCTATAGCCTTCTTTGTGCTGTCATTATACTTTTACTCTATTACAGGGGAGAGCAGAAGTTCGAGAATAAATGGTGACCTCTAGTCTGAGGCTGCCTGGGTTGATCGTCTACCTTCAAGACTTACCAGCAGGGTGATCCTGGCCAAATGCTTGACATCTTGCTGCCTTAATTTCTTCATCTGAAAAATAAATCTTCTGGGTCTCTGACGGTTGACTTTCATGGGCCCAGTGGCCTGTACTGCCTTCTGCTAGGATTTAGGCAATAATAATTATTACTGGAACACGAAGCATATTGGGCTCCTATACAAGCTCTGTTTGGTACAAATGATTCTGTTGCTGTTAAAATGTTTGAAATCACTGTCTTAGCCAAGCTCCTCACTTTATGGATAGGGAAAATAATAGTTAGTAAAAAAATAAATCTAGTAAAGAATAAAGGATAAATCTAGTAGAAGGATTGTCCATTTTCGCTGTAAGCCCTTTGGAGCAGTGTCCACTTATGACAGGGAAGTTCAGGTCTCTCTACTCCATCTGTTACCTCGAGTGTTCTAAGCCCTGGAAACTCGAAGAATCTGAGCCAGTAGAGTACAAGGAGGAATGCTACAGAGCTCGAGGCAAACACTTTAATGAGGCCAAGCTCATTGCTTTGTTAGAGGCATTGCTTGCCAAATGGAATTGGCTGTGTATGGAATGCTCTGGGGCGGAGCCCTGGGGAGACTATGGACAGTGCATTGCAACAAGCAGACACAATTAGGCCTCGATCCATTCTGCATGGTTTCCTTCACCAGAGAGCTGGCACTGGAGACCAGATTTCCAGGGGTGGGTCAGATGGCAGTCATGTAAGATGCAATCGTGAGGTTCATTGCTATAGATCCACCTCACTGCTGAAACAGAGACACAAAAACTGAAGAGTCTACTGTCCAAATGGCAGGAGAGACCTTCCTGCAGGAAACCACGCACTTATTCTTTCTAACTACTTTCCTCTGTGTGTTTGCTAGTAGTCTCTTGGCGGGGGGGGGGGGGGGGGGGGGCGGAAAGAAGCAGGTTGGATGCCATTAGCACTGTGGTAGTAGTGACCATCTCTGCCTCCCTCAACCTTTAATAAGTAGTAATATGTGGGCTAGCGGGTGCTCCGCTGAAAGTATTGATGAATAAAAGCACGAAGGAAGGAGTGAATGAAAAAATATCATGGACCTTGTCTGAGCCATTTGGATAACTGGCTGTTGGGGACTGAATATTTGTGTCCTCCCTAAATTCATATGTTGAACCCCTAACCCCCAATGTGATGGTATTTGGAGAGGGGGTCTCTAGGAGATAATTAGGATTAGATGAGGTCATGTGGATGAGACTCCCATGATGGGTGTTTTCTTATGGCAGCTGGAGCCCACTAATACAGTGGCTATAGCTGCATTGTTTTTGTCGCTGTTGTTAAGGAAATAAAATGACTTTTACTTGCCAAAAGGGAACAGAATTATTTTGAGACTGAGATGCAGTGAAGAAGTTTGCTATGCCAGTGATGTTCAAATATTGACTCTAACATTCAATACACATTACCAGCTAAAGGGTTGGCCTTATAGTAAACTTTTTAGTACTAGTAAACCAAGCCCCTAATCCCTTATCCAAACCCTTAGGGACCAGATCTGTTTCAGAATTTGGAATTTTTGAATTTTAGAAAGATGAGGTGCATATACCTTATATTTTCTAGTACCTTTCATGGGTTCTTAGCAGCACATCATAACCAATCATACTATTATTTCTGTAGGAAAGGATATACACAGTCATGCTAAGTGGAATAAAGACTTTGATTGCAGTGGCTCGATTCAGGTCATGTTTTGACACCAAATAATTTCGCTAAAAACTTTTGATTTTGAGAGCTTTTGAATTTAAATTAAGGGTAAGAGCTCGTGGACTATAGTAAGAATAGCTATATTCAATGCTTGCTGGGTATTAGGACTGTACTAAGCACTTTACATGTATTACCTTATTTAATCTTTAAAGAAGAAAGGCAACTATGAATAGATTCATCTTATCTAGGTTGAAAACTACTCTTAGAGACCTTTATAACATGCCTTTCACCACATAGCTGGTCACCTTGTTGCTACTGGTCCTCACTGCCTCCTGCTGTCTGAACAGAGAGGTAGAGAAGGTTGGTCTGCTATGAGGTAGAGAAGATTAAAAGGATCCAGAGACAAGAGGTAGAGAATGAAGAAATATTTTTTTATTTTCAATTTCTGGTTTTAGCCCTCCCTAAGGTTTTACTTCTTTTCTGGGTTGTAAGACACCCTTGTTTTCTGAATACTCTTAATTTTTACCTAATCTGGCCCAAGATGGTTTCTGTTACTTGCCCATAAATAGTCCTACGTGTGGCAAATATTTCTTATGCCGTTTTGCTAGGGAGACCATTGAATCTCACTGAACATTGAAAAATTAGGGGACCTGACAGCAAAAACCAGCAAAATCAAAGACAGGCCTTCTACTGATTAGTCGTCAAGGTGGTTCTCACACTAAGGTTGTCTACCCAATGAGCCTTTTCCACTACATGATGTAGCCTTTTACTATGTAAGAATGGAAGTTTTCCAGATGACTAGCTGAATGCTATATTTGGTTAAAGGTTTCATGGTGCAGCATTACAAACTTGGAAGGAATGCTTTCAATGCAGAACTAGTACATATGGAAGAATGACAGGTAGGAATGTTGAAAAGTTTCATTATACATCCAACTAAAAAAAATTAACCAAGATGAATGGGTTGTAATTCTCAGAGTTTGAATGTGTTGGACAGAGGCAGAGGGGGAAAGAGAGCAGCAAGAACAGAGCTCTTTGTCTGTGTGAACAATATCCTCTGATGGCCATTAGCTCAAGGCCATTTCCATAATGAATGGTGACAATATTGCCAGTTGCTCCTGGGGTGACCATAGATCTTCTGTGGATGCTGTAGGTCTTAGCTCCTCTTTGGCAGCATAGATGTTTCTTTTATTTATCTGGGCTATCTTATACAATATACTACCTAATTCACTACTTGAGAGCATAACATTTAGCAGGCAAGCCACAAAACACACATTTCATTGCAGCAGCTGTCCCAGAGCCAGAAGAAGTAAAGTGCAGTGCCCAATACGATCTTCTGACACAGGTAGGCTCTGGTTGTGCTTGTCTTTGAAAATGGCCATGGGGTTTATGGTCATCCTTAGAATGGACCTTTTAGCCAAACTGCATACCTGTGTTCCATAGATGAAGCTTTATTTAAAGACTTTGGTTTAATTCTAAACATATTATCTTATTAATGAAATTTGGTTAGGGAGTATACTTGTGGGCAACATGGTGTATGAGAAAGAAATACATTTGTTAAAAGGACCCCTGGTCTAGGTAGGACTCAGGGTTCAGTTCAGACTTGGCTATGACCTTGAGTATGTTACTTAAAGTCTCTGGGAGTCTGTTTCCATACTTTGAGAATGAACAGATTAGATAGATGGTTTTAAAGATCCTTCCAATTTTTATGCTTGAAAATTTTAGAGTTCTTGGAACTCTTTAAGTGCAAAGAATTTAGTAAGGTTGGTAAAAAAGGCGCAGAAAGTAGACTAAATTAATTATTAAAATCTGGACAGAGGCTAACTGGTGAAATTTTCTGAGAATTAGTTTTCCCAGATAGAAACTCTTGGGATCCTAACTGCAAGACTGCAGAGCTATTGTGTGAATCTAATTAGAAAACAAACGTTAAAGTGCTTAGCATTTTAGGAGATTTTGCTATTGACAGATTTTTAAATAGCGCCTAGCCCTTATGACTGCCATCTAGTGGACAAAATGATAATTACATGATGCACTTTTTTTTCACTTGGGCTCCTGAAACCCCTCACAAATGGGATTCCAGAGTATGGTTTCGTCAGTTCCGCTATAAGTAAAGGCCAATCCTAACTTAAAGTACTTAATTTACATTTTTAAAAAGAAGTATCTCATTAGAGGCATTAGAAGTATTTGTTGACTTTTTAGCTAGTCAGCCTTCTTCAAGTAATAGGGCAAGATTTCTTTGGGGGACATATTTTCCTGACTGAGAATGTGAACCCAGCTAGAATGTGGATCCTGAATAGAATGACTACGAGACTGAGAGTGGTTCTGTGTCTGCACGTGCCTGTCAAAATTGCTCTCGCAGCTTGGACCTACAAACTTACCTGTTATTTCTCATTTGTCTCATTTGACCCTCTAGTTTTCCCATTAACTTTTTTTTAAAGATTTTATTTATTTATTTGACAGAGATCACAAGTAGGCAGAGAGGCAGGCAGAGAGAGAGAGGGGAAAGCAGGCTCCCCACTGAGCAGAGAGCCCAGTGTGGGGCTTGATCCCAGGACCCTGGGATCATGACCTGAGCCACCCAGGCGCCCCTCCCATTAACTTTTTAAAGCCCCCTACATTTTTAATTGTCTCCATTGTATGTACAGAAGGCAGATGTTATTTTGTTCTTTGTACCTCAAGAGTCTTAACTTACATATTAAGAGACAGAGCATACAAGGCAGCTATGCCATTATTTGCAAGAAAACAGTGGTCCTCAGAGCTGCCCTTTATCACTCTTATAGGCTGTGTGCCAGGCTGAATTTTTGTCCTGTACTCGTTATTTATTCATCACAACCATTCTTTGAGCTATTACTAGAAAGCCCCATTTTAAAGGTAGCACAAGTAAAGTCAAAAGAGATGGAGAAAGTTGCCCAAGCTCATGATGTTAATAAAAGGCAGAGCCTGGGTGAGCTCCAGTCATTTCTGGTGACCAGCAGAAAGCACGGTGAGACTACTTTTTTCTGTCATCTGTAATGTGGACATTAGGTTTCTTTGCAGGCAGCCTGGAAATGTTAGAATCCACCAACGTAACACTGTGAGCTTAATTGAATTTGTTAGCCAAAACCCTACCTGGCCTTTCATTTGAATTGCTATCAAGCATTTCTTGGTCATGAAGGTTTGCATGGTCCTTCCTTCTTAAAAGAGAACACAAAGCACCTGGACAGGGAAAAGGAGGAAAGGAACATTCCCCTCTGTCCCCTGCCTTTCCATTTGTCCTTGGGAGTCATTCTGATTCACACTATCCACGCCAGAACTGGCCCCCAGGGGTGACTGAAGCTAAATTTAAATGCTCAAATGGAGCACAGCCACACTCCCCTTTCTTTAGTTTTCCTTACTACATGTAAAACACGGTGAAATTTTAAAGAAGAATTTAATTATCTACTGATAGCAAAACAAAACAAAGACAAGAAATCTCCAAGGGCCAATATGAGAAGGCTGAGTCAGAAACCTTAGAGAGTTACTTGATCCTTTGCTAATTCTATTAAAGCAGATCCTGTTCTACTCGACATCCTGTATGAGGGTCTATGAAGAAAACGGTACCTTTCATCCCCAGGCTTCCCCCATTCTCATCAGAACAGAGATCATGGCCATACCGATTATTAGGAGAAAATAATAAATGTATCCACTTATCAAACAAATATTGATTAAGCTATTACAAATGCCTGAGTAAGGACATGGAGACTTCAAGTCATTTCTAGAATCAGCCAGTTTTTAGGGCACACTGTTTTCCTCCACAGAAATCCCTTTCTCTTCAGTTCTCAGTGCTTCTCTGAGCATCTACCAGTGCCGGGAAAGAATGCCTGCATGCCATCCCACAGGAAAGCGTCTGATTATGGGAGCTTAGAATCAACAGCCCAGACTTTTCTCTAAGTAAAGCCAATTGGTTCCTAAAGGAATTGAAATCTGAGGCCATGCTCATTAGCACATGCCTATGAGTAACTGAGCCAATTGGACCTTCCAACATTGGTGCTCAACCCATTGAAGCGGTTCTCTTGTGGCCTGAGAGGCTTGACCATGCAT